>NW_025111157.1:435000-1176666 GCF_015476425.1 Leptopilina heterotoma
AATTTTTGATTTTTTGCAAAAAGGTTGGAGACTATTTAAATAGTAATATTTTACTACCGAAATAGCTAATGGTAACTAATTATTAATTTTCCGGTCAAATTAAATTCCCGGTTTTTTTCTGATTTTTCAGATTGGTAGGAAAATTATTAAATATATTGGTAGAAACTAAAACCCGTCGAAGACGGGTACGACAGCTAGTTATTTATAAAAATAATGAAATCTTGGTGAGATATTTTATTATTATTTATGAAAATGATTGAATTATAAACGAGAAATTAAAACAAAAATTTTAATAGTTAAATTCTTGTGAATATTTTATTATTTATAAAAAAAATACTAATACGAAATACAAATACAAAAAAATACGAGAAGATACAAAAAAAAAACGATAAAATACGGAAAATTGCAAAAAAATCCAATTTTTGTATTTTTTGTATTTTTCTGTATTTTTCTGTATTTTTTGTATTTTTCTGTATTTTTTGTATTTTTCTGTATTTTTTGTATTTTTTGTATTTTTCTGTATTTTTTGTATTTTCGTGTATTTTTTGTATTTTTCTGTATTTTTTGTATTTTTCTGTATTTTTTGTATTTTCGTGTATTTTTTGTATTTTTCTGTATTTTTTGTATTTTTCTGTATTTTTTGTATTTTTCTGTATTTTTTGTATTTTCGTGTATTTTTTGTATTTTTCTGTATTTTTTGTATTTTTCTGTATTTTTTGTATTTTTCTGTATTTTTTGTATTTTTCTGTATTTTTTGTATTTTTCTGTATTTTTTGTATTTTTCTGTATTTTTTGTATTTTCGTGTATTTTTTGTATTTTTCTGTATTTTTTGTATTTTCGTGCATTTTTTGTATTTTTCTGTATTTTTCTGTATTTTTTTCGTATTTTTTGTATTTTTGTGTATTTTTTCGTATTTTTTTGTATTTTCTGTATTTTTCTGTATTTTTTGTATTTTCGTGCATTTTTTGTATTTTTCTGTATTTTTCTGTATTTTTTCGTATTTTTTCGTATTTTTTTGTATTTGTATTTCGTATTAGTATTTTTTTTTATAAATAATAAAATATTCACAAGAATTTAACTATTAAAAATTTTTTTTTAATTTTTCGTTTATAATTCAATCATTTTCATAAATAATAAAATTTCTTACTAAGATTTAATTATATTTATGATTAATAAATCTTGTTATATAATGTAAATTAATTTAATTACAATGTAACTCGACTTTTAATATAATTTTTAATTTATAAATTAAAAAATTAAATTAAATTAAATTAAATTAAATTAAATTAAATAATTATTATTAATTAATTAATTTATTATTATTATTATTATTATTATTATTATTATTATTATTATTATTATTATTATTATTATTATTATTATTAATTAAAGCTGAAGCCTGAGTTCCTTGGGCAGCCCATTTCGTCCATAAACAACAAAAATACAAAATTTTGAAATTTTCAAAATTTTGTATTTTTTACAATTTTTAAAAAAATATTTTTTTAAAATTTTTTTCTTAAATTTGGTACAAAAACAAACAACTTTTTCTTCAGAGACTTTTTAGTAGAACAAAAAACGAAGAAATTTTTTTTTTTTTATAAGTTTTTGGGTCTTACGCAGCTAAACGGGTCAGGAACTTCTAAAAAATTCTCTATTCAGAATATCTTCACAGTATCAAAGTAAAGGCTTAAGTGCAACAGAATCTTTAACCGGAACCGTAATGGTTAGAATGTGTTAGGGTAGGATATACACGGAGAGAGAAAAAAGTGAGCCGTTTGATTTGGCAAGAGAGCGCTGTTTTCCCTTTATAAAGCGCAGCAGTTGCGCCGCAAACGTCGAACGGTTATACTTTTTGAGGAGTATCGGTTCTCTTCTCCACACAAATAGAGCCGCTTACTTTTCAAAAAGTGTACCCGCTTTTCCCAAAAAGGAGAACCGTTCTCCCCTCGAGAGTAAGCAGCGTGCTTAACCTCAAGTAAACTTGAACGGCTGTTTCGCATTTAACGCAACCGCTCTACCGACGGGTAGAGTTGCTTACTTTTTTTTCTCTCCGTGTAGTCATATTGTTTATCCTTCTTTAACTCATATTTACGCTTACAGTTATGATTGCGGTTCCTATTAAAGATTCTATTCTGCTTAGGCCTTAAGAACTTGTAGGAACAGAACCTGCTCAGTTAAGGGTGCGTTTATACGACTGACGATAGAAAAAAAATACCAAAAATGTCAAAATCGCCTTCACACCAAGCTATAAAGGTGTTTCTGCAATACCCGTGTGGAAATTACCCGATTTCGCTTATCTAAAATTTTAACTAAAATACATTTTTAAATCAATTTTTATTAGAAAATTCTATGAGAATTTTATTATTTAAATACAAAAGTAAATTATTCATTTAATAATTAAATGTTTCTTAAAATTCAATTCTTACAAAGAATTTCATTACCAAATTTTTAAATAATTGAATTCTTTTGACGAATTTTTATAAAATTTTTAAGAATAGTCACATATTTTAACAAATTTGATTACAATTGTATTAATAAAAATTGAAATTAAAAATAAAATTTTGTAAATAATTCAATTCCTGTCAAATTTTTATTATTTATGAAAATAATTAAATGTTTGCGTACAATTTTATTAAAATTGTTTTTAAATAATTGAATTCTTTTGGGTAATTTTATTAAAATAGTAGATATTGAAAATCATTGAATTGAGGAAAAATTTAAAGTTTTTAAAATTTTAAAAATAATAGAATTTAAAAATTTTCTAATTTAAATTCATGTTGAAAACACTAAAAAAATAAATTTTGAAATAATTACAAATAATAATGAAAAAAAAAAAATATAATTCTTCTTACAAAATTCATCTATGTTCAAAATTTAAAAAAATTCTCGTAAAAATCCCAATTGACTTTATAAATAACAAAATTCTTCTCCAAAGTTCAATTATTTTCATAAACGTCAAAAAAATTATTGTCCTAATTTTAATAATTTTCAAAAAATTTTCTAATTTTAATGATTTTCAATATCTACTATTTTAATAAAATTTCCCAAAAATAATTCAAATTTTAATTACTATTTTACGAAAATTTCACAAAACAATTCTATCATTAAAAAAAAAAATGTTAAAAAATTCTTCTCAAACATTCAATTAATATAAAAAATATTAAAATTTTTCCTAAGAATTCAATTATTTCCAAAAATAATAAAATTCTTTACAAAAATTCAATTATTTTCATAAATAATAAAATTCCTCTGACGAATTCAAGTATTTCAAAAAAATAATAAAATTCTTGTAAAGAATTCAATTATTTTTATAGATAAGTAAATTTTTTTAGAGGATTTAAATTTTTTTTTATAAATAATTAAATTTTTCAGGAGAATTTAATTATTTTTTTAAATTTTAACAAAATTCTTCATAAAAATTTAATTATTTTCATAAGTAAGAAAATTCTTGTGAGGAATTCAATTATTTCAAAGATCTTATTTAATTTTTTGGAAAGAATTCAATTAATTTCATAAAAATAATAAAATTCTTCATGAGGCTGAAGTTCGAAACGTTTTTGAAAACGAAAAATTAAAAATAAAAAAAGTAAATTTTTTTCAACGTGAGATTGTCCCAAATGATAACCAACACCTAAAAATAAATTTTTGTCCCCCTACCCTCTTCGGTTCCCTTCGTCTATGGGGTAAAATGGTCCAAAAAATTAAAAAAAATTTCTTAAAAATAGAAAAAGGCTCAGGGGAAAAATTTTATTGCACAAATCAATTGCATTCACAGCCAGGAAGCTGTAAAAAAATTTGCGCCCCCCTACACCCTTCGGTTCCCCTCGTTTATGGGGTAAAATGGTCCCAAAAATTAAAAAAAATTTCTTAAAAATAGAAAAAGGCTCGGGGGAAAAATTTTATTGCACAAATCAATTGCACTCACAGCCAGGAAGCTGTAAAAAAATTTGCGCCCCCCTACACCCTTCGGTTCCCCTCGTTTATGGGGTAAAATGGAACCAAAAATTAAAAAATATTTCTTAAAAATAGAAAAAGGCTCGGGGGAAAAATTTTATTGCACAACTTAGTTGCATTCGATGCCAGAAAGATGTAAAAAAATTTGCGTGCCCTTAAACCCTTCGCTTCCCTTCGTTTATAAAGTAAATTGGCCCAAAAATTAAAAAAAAAATTAATAAAAAATTTTTTAAAAATTGGAACAGGCTCGGGGGAAAAATTTTATTGCACAACTTAGTTGCATTCGATGCCAGAAAGATGTAAAAAAATTTGCGTGCCCTTAAACCGTTCGCTTCCCTTCGTTTATAAAGTAAATTGGCCCAAAAATTAAAAAAAAAATTAATAAAAAATTTTTTAAAAATTGGAACAGGCTCGGGGGAAAAATTTTATTGCACAACTTAGTTGCATTCGATGCCAGAAAGATGTAAAAAAATTTGCGTGCCCTTAAACCCTTCGCTTCCCTTCGTTTATAAAGTAAATTGGCCCAAAAATTAAAAAAAAAATTAATAAAAAATTTTTTAAAAATTAAAAAAGGCTCGGGGAAAAAATTTTATTGCACAACTTAGTTGCATTTAATATTAGTAAGCTGTGAAAAAATTTGCGTGCCCTTAAACCCTTCGCTTCCCTTCGTTTATAAAGTAAATTGGCCCAAAAATTAAAAAAAAAATTAATAAAAAATTTTTTAAAAATTGGAAAAGGCTCGGGGGAAAAATTTTATCGCTTAACTTAGTTGCATTTAATATTAGTAAGCTTGGAAAAATTTTGTGTGCCCTTAAACCCTTCGCTTCCCTTCGTTTATAAAGTAAATTGGCCCAAAAATTAAAAAAAAATTAATAAAAAATTTTTTAAAAATTAAAAAAGGCTCGGGGGAAAAATTTTATTGCACAAATTAGTTGCATTTAATATTAGTAAGCTGTGAAAAAATTTGCGTGCCCTTAAACCTTTCGCTTCCCTTCGTTTATAAAGTATATTGTCCCAAAAATTAAAAAAAAAATTAATAAAAAATTTCTTAAAAATTGGAAAAGGCTCGGGGGAAAAATTTTATTGCACAACTTAGTTGCATTCGATGCCAGGAAGATGTAAAAAAATTTGCGTGCCCTTAAACCCTTCGCTTCCCTTCGTTTGTGGAGTAAAATAGTCCCAAAAATTAAAAAAAAATTAATAAAAAATTATTTAAAAATTAAAAAAGGCTCGGGGGAAAAATTTTATTGCACAACTTAGTTGCATTCGATGCCAGAAAGATGTAAAAAAATTTGCGTGCCCTTAAACCCTTCGCTTCCCTTCGTTTATAAAGTAAATTGGCCCAAAAATTAAAAAAAAAATTAATAAAAAATTTCTTAAAAATTAGAAAAGGCTCGGGGGAAAAATTTTATTGCACAACTTAGTTGCATTCGATGCCAGGAAGATGTAAAAAAGTTTGCGTGCCCTTAAACCCTTCGCTTCCCTTCGTTTATGGAGTAAAATAGTCCCAAAAATTAAAAAAAAAATTAATAAAAAATTTCTTAAGAATTGGAAAAGGCTCGGGGGAAAAATTTTATTGAACAATCAAGTTGTATTTAATACCAGTAAGCTGTGAAAAAATTTGCGTGCCCTTAAACCTTTCGCTTCCCTTCGTTTATGGGGTAAAATGGACAAAAAACGAAAAGAAATTTAGCAAAATTACAGATGGTCTTACAGTTGTAATTTTTTTTTAGAAATTACTTTTAGGAGAGAAAATTTTAAAAATTTGACAGTTTGATGTTTATATTATTTTAGAAACATATTATTTTTTTCAGAATTTTTTACCACGTAGTTTTTTCTTAAAAAAATCAAATAAATTTGCAATTTAACATAGGCTCTTATGGGAGCTCAGATAAATCTTAGAAAAAAAGTGTGAAGGAAATGAGAGAAAAATCTGTGGTTTTTTATATGGATAGACAATGTCAAAAAGTTTAAACTAAAAGAGTTTAGAGAAAGTTTACCACAGATTTAATGAATGAATAATTATTAAAGTTTTAGTTTTCAGAACAATAATAATTGTATAAGTATATCAAACACAAAAACACATGAAAATGTGGCAACAACACACAACCTCAAAAAAATACAAATTTGATGTGTACATTTAAAATTAATAATATTCCTTAAACATAAGTTAATAATTTTTATGTTTCTTTTGAATCATAATTATATTTTACATTTGTTTATTGTTATTTTCGTGTTCTCAACACTAAAAAATTTGAGGTTAACCTCTGACAATATACTATATTCCAGTCGTACCAACCATATGTCGACTATGTTGTGTAATGGTTTTTAGCACTTTTTCAAAAAATTAATTAAATGCATTTTTTAATATTTTAGTCTTGAAAAAATTTTATCATTAATTTTTACATCTTTTTTGAATGTTTTTTTCTTTGAATAAAATAAATATATAGGTTTTTTGATTAAAATTATAAAACTAAAATTTTTTTTTGAGGTTGCAAACATGCAAGATTTTACATAGGAGTAATGGGAACAATCCCCTTGCCCCTCACCACCGCCGTGACAATCCTTAAATAATTGAATGCTTGTAGAATTTTTTATTAAAACATGAATTTGAGTTAAAATTTTTGATAATAATTGAATAATAAAAGCATTATAGCTTGATTTTTAGAAATAAGTGTATTTTGAAATGTTTAATTAAATTTTTTTTAAAAATTATTTCTAGTTTTTATTTTCTAAATATTTAATAATTGGAGAATAAACGAATAATTAAAATTTTGTCAAATTTTATTGTGAACAAATAGATTTGAAAATTCTCTATGAACTTTTGCTAAAATTATTAAATATAATTGTTAATTGTTCATTTTTTCGAAAAGATTTCATACAATATTTGAACATAATTAAGTTTTTCAAAGTCCTTACTTAAAATTGTATTAAAACAAGTTGTAAATTCAGATGTTCATTACATGAACATTTTGCTTCCTCTTTACGATCAGCAAACAAATTTTGCTTCTTCGTGGAGAAATCATTAACGACAAATATATTTAATTTTTAAATCATTTTCAATACAATTTAACATTTATAAAATAAAGTGCATTCGTCTTAATAGAAAGAATAAAATTTTCTTATACAGTAATATGAATCTAAATAAACAAAAAAATTTTTAGTAAAAAAGTGAATTTTTCCACTTAATTGTAATTAATTCTATAGTTTTTGAATATAATATATACTTTACATACACTAATCGATTCGTCTTGATACAAAGAATAAGAGTTTTGATTTTTTTCGATAAATAATAACATTTTATTATATAGCAACATAATTTCGCGGAAAGAACTCACTTTTTGATAAAAATGCGAATATTTCAGCTTTAATTGTGATTAACTCTATAAATTCTAATACAATTTATACTTTGTATAGACTAATTAATTCGTCTTGATGCAAAAGAAAAGATTTTGTTATATATTAACTTTAAAAACCAACTTATAAAAATTTTTTTAGAAAAAAGTTAAATAAAAATTTTTTTTCCGAGGATTTTTCAAAGTCCATAAATCTATTTCGAGATAGTTTTATGATAATTATATCTGGCAAATTTTTGACAAATTCGTTAAAACCTCTTCGAGTTATTATGTTCACAAAAAACGGGATCCACACACACACATACACAGTAAAAAGAAAGTCTTATTTTAAGGCAGAAAAGCAGCCTTAAATTAAGATACAACATTTTAAAGGCAGTCAATACTTGATTTACGCACGTATTTTGCATCCTTTAACATTATAGCAGACAGTGCTGAATGCGGACAATTTCAGGGTCTTATACATATAACATAGTCCTATATAGAAGAAAATTTGTTTAAAGGATTTTTAAAAATTTTGTAAATTAAACGACTACGAAGCTTCCTCCACGAGGAAGCAAAATGACTAATTTTCAGAAAACATTAATTGGAAAATTAGTTATATTTGTCAAATTAAATCAATTAAAAAAATTTTTCGCTTATCAAAATTTTTCACAAATAGAAAAGAATATCTATTCTTTTCTATTAGTTAAAAAATTAAAAACTTAGAAGAAAAGAAAAAATTTAAAAAAAAGAATTTGTAAATAAAAAAAAATAATAAAAATTTTAAAAAAGAAAGTTTCACATTAATTATGTGGAGGATCGTATTGCTGAAAAATAAAAAAGTATGAGTTGTCCATACGCCGATCAAAACAAAGTACAGTCGGGCCTCCGAACTGAACGCTTTCAAACTGTACGCTGTCGCCAAACTGTACGCTGGCTTTAGTTTTTAAGTGCTCCACAGTGTACGGTGGCGCTACTAAATTCAGTGCCGTATATTTGAAAATGTTGCCTTTTAAGGAAGAATCTGAGGGACAGTCAAATAAAAAGTTATTCCAATGTCATAATTTCGTAATTTAAAAAAACTAATTAAATTTTAAATTCGTCTTGTTGGAAAGGCGAAGAATTTAATTTTGAATATTTAAAACGATTAAAAGTTTCATTTGAATAAAAATTACAATTTTCTGTCAATAAGAATAAACATTTGTTAAATTTTAGGTTATGTTACTTAAATCATTCATTATTGACGACAAAATTATCATTTTTATTCAAATATATATTTAAAATTTTCAAAATTTAGAAAATTAAATTCCTTACGCTTTTACCAAAAGGAATTGAAAATTTAATTTGACTTTTTTTTAAAATACTAAATTATGACATTGGACTAACTTTTGTTCCGATTGTTTATCAAATTCTTCCTTAAAATTAAAAATTTTACTGATTTAATCAAATTATTTTCTTTTTCATAATTTGGATAAATCAGTGGACTTCTTTTAATTCTATGAGGCAATACGTTTTGGTTAAAAATTGTTAATTTTTCTAACATTTATAATTTTAAGAATAGTATATATATTTTTATGATTTCAATTAATTTTAAATCTAAAATTATGTATATTATAGTCCCAGACGATAAATGAGGAGCAAATTTTCAAAATTTGATAAATTCCTATTTTCTTATTATTTCGAGAAATCGAAATAAATGACTTTCCTGACATAACCACTCAGTTAATTTCAAACTAAAAAATTTGTAATATTTAATATTTGTAACAAAGTTTTTATATTTAATACGTTCTGTTTTTAATAAAACTTTCACATAATAAAGTAACTTTAAGGTTTTGGTAATTTGTTCAAATAACAAACATAAAAATTAAAAGTCAATTTGGTTATGTCAAAAAGTTTTTAAATTGAAAATTCGCTGTTAATAATTTTTTTTTTAAATTTAGCAAGGACATGATGATTTGTGAGATATTTAAATTATTAAATTTATGTTTATCTCGATTTAAAAAAAAATATATTTATCAACTTTTGAAAACTTGCTCCTTAAATATATAAGTATACAGTCCTGAAAATTAAATAGTGGGGATGAGTTCGTCAGCGTACAGTTTGAAATCAAGTGGAGGGGTTATTTCTGGGGTACCGTACAGTTCTGCGGCCCGACTGTATTGCGTAGAGTTCCGAATGTATGTAGTCGTGGTATGTAGTACAACGGCGGAGAGAAGTGAAATACACCGTTCGGTTGTACTCGGTACATTTCGGCCACACGATCGGATCCAAAGTCCCGCCTCACTCCTCAAAGAGCACGCCAAGGCATCAGAAACGAAAAACTCTTTTCGCTTGCCTTTCACTACGTTCGCTTATCCCCACTCTACTCAATCTTCTACGCGATTCGCATGTGTGCGCGCACACCACTCTAGAGACAGTAACGTTTTCGTGTAAACGAATCCCCAAATGAGCGCTTGGATCGTAGATACTCAAAAATCAACTTTTGAATTTAACTATTTTAAATACACATCCTTATAGGAAATTTCATTTCGCATCTTTTTCACTTATGCAATTTTTTGTATCTATTAACGTTTTCGAAATATTTGGAAAAAACTGTTTTTTTGAAACTGTAAAGTTAATGACATTTTTCACTTCAACTCGCGATATTTCAGACAATTTTAAAAATTTTTCAATGAAACAAAAAATAAAATGCGTCTTAAGGTATTCTACGAATGATGAAAAAAGAAAACAGTTATTTTCTTTATAAACAAAATTGTTATTAATTTTTTTTCTTAATTAATGTAAAAATCACGAACTACAATCTTCACGGCTCTCGTTTAACGGGCGAATTTTGAGTAACAGAGAACTTCCAATGAGAAAGTTGTTCATTATGGTCCAAAAAAGTTTTCTCGAAAATCATAGGGTTAATAATTAATTAGTGTTAATATGGTGAATGTTTAAAGTTGCTAGGAGCCGAACGTACACCACGCGTCACTCGTCATAGGTAGATACTCCGGAGTGTTGTTTCATAGCAACTCCTAGCAACTTTAAACATTCACCATATCAACACTAATTAATTATTAACCCTATGATTTTCGAGAAAACTTTTTTGGACCATAATGAACAACTTTCTCATTGGAAGTTCTCTGTTACTCAAAATTCGCCCGTTAAACGAGAGCCGTGAAGATTGTAGTTCGTGATTTTTACATTAATTAAGAAAAAAAATTAATAACAATTTTGTTTATAAAGAAAATAACTGTTTTCTTTTTTCATCATTCGTAGAATACCTTAAGACGCATTTTATTTTTTGTTTCATTGAAAAATTTTTAAAATTGTCTGAAATATCGCGAGTTGAAGTGAAAAATGTCATTAACTTTACAGTTTCAAAAAAACAGTTTTTTCCAAATATTTCGAAAACGTTAATAGATACAAAAAAATTGCATAAGTGAAAAAGATGCGAAATGAAATTTCCTATAAGGATGTGTATTTAAAATAGTTAAATTCAAAAGTTGATTTTTGAGTATCTACGATCCATGAAGGAGTATAAGGAGAAGTATGTATATGTATCCCTATTGACTGTACTTGACTGCGTAAAATCGCCATGCACGAAAATTGGCATACCGGAAATTTGTTCACTGATATTAGCGCCCCTACAGGAGAAAACATATACCCTCCATGCTGTCCATGATAAAAGTTTTGTTTACGTAGTTTTTTTAACAATAAAATAATAGTAATATGAATTGTTTTATAAAAAATTGCATGTCTAGTTATAAAGCAAATAAAAATGCTTCTGAAAAAAGTGTTTTTTCAAAGCACCGAGAATGATAAGTTTATTTAATATACTATTTTGTAAGCGTAAAAGTTTTTATACTTTTACCAACAGACATTTATGAATTTAATGCAAAGAATTTTTGGTTGTTTATTTGAAGTCCTTTCTATTTATATAACGTATAAAACAATTTAATTCTGTTCATCTATTTTACAATACAACACTCAGAGGATCCTCTAACTTTAAATATCAATCAGCTATCAAAGATAAAAATACTTAAAATGTAAAATTGCACTTATTTCTCCCGTTTGGCGGCGCTGTTATCAGTGAACATGAGGCTATTACTTTTCGCGTACCTGTCGATTTTACTGCAGAGAAGTACAGTCAATATCAGGAAATTTTCCCATTGGAGATATGTCTCCTTATACTCCTTCATGCTACGATCCAAGCGCTCATTTGGGGATTCGTTTACACGAAAACGTTACTGTCTCTAGAGTGGTGTGCGCGCACACATGCGAATCGCGTAGAAGATTGAGTAGAGTGGGGATAAGCGAACGTAGTGAAAGGCAAGCGAAAAGAGTTTTTCGTTTCTGATGCCTTGGCGTGCTCTTTGAGGAGTGAGGCGGGACTTTGGATCCGATCGTGTGGCCGAAATGTACCGAGTACAACCGAACGGTGTATTTCACTTCTCTCCGCCGTTGTACTACATACATTCGAAACTCTACGCAATACTTTGTTTTGATCGGCGTATGGACAACTCATACTTTTTTATTTTTCAGCAATACGATCCTCCACATAATTAATGTGAAACTTTCTTTTTTAAAATTTTTTAATATTTAGTTAAGATTTTATTTTTTCTTATTTACAAATTCTATTTTTAAATTTTTTCCTTCTTAGAAGAAAAATTAGTTTCTAATTTTTTAAAAAATAAAAAAGAATATCTACAAAATTTTGATAAGCCAAAATATTTTTCAATTGATTCAATTTGTCAAATCTATAGCTAATTGTACAATTAATGTTTTCTGAAAATTAGTCATTTTTTTCACTGATAACCAATTATATTATTTTTAAATGCTTTTAAAACATAGAGAAATATAAGATATTAGATTGGGCAAGCTTAACAGTTTTCCATAAACAAATTTTTTTCATTGTTTTTCTATATAAAAAGATTATCTCGGCTAATGTTTGACAAATGAAAATTATACAGATTTATTGTTTTTCTAATAAAACAAATTGTTTAATGATTAAAATTAAGAACTAGAAAACAAATACGTTTTGCGTATTTTTTATTTTCCAATCACAATTTCAATCTCTCTCTCTCTTTCAGCCGACGCTTGAAGACACGCGCTAATACCAGCCGGATAGCAGTAAATGCTTCTAATTTAAAATACGCATGTGACAGGGACAGTTAAAAGGGACCCACGGTCCGAAAAAATATTTCGAGGAAAACGACTTCGAAGTTTTCCAAGTTGGTTTTTTTGTCAAACTGAATCAGTGAAATTTGACTGAGAATCAGTAACTCCATTCTCGCGATTTAAATTAGTGAAATTTCACTGAAGATCAGTTAAAAATGATTAAAATTTCAGTCACTTTTCACTGATTGTTCAATTAAAAAATAACTGAAATTTTCAGTAGTTTTTTGATTGGCAAATCAGTGGAAAATGACTGAAATTTCAGTTATTTTTAACTGATTTTCAGTGAAATTCCACTAATTCAAATCCCGAGAATAAAGTCACTGATTCTCAGTCAAATTTAACTGATTTTCAGTAGAATTTCACTGATTCAGATTTAGAGAGTATACAATTTTTTAAAATATTATTGAAAATAATCATTAAAATTTTTTTTAGAAATCAAAGTTTTCAAAATTATTAATATAATTCTTCAAAAAATTAATTACTTTTTAAAATTGTTACTGCTATGGGGTCGTCCATATACCACGTGGACACTTTTGGGGGAGGGGGGGGGGTTAAAAAAGTTTGAAAATGTCCACGATCCCATGTATTTTTGTGTCCACAAGGGAGGGAGGGGTAAAAAATCTTTGAAAAACGGTTCACGTGGTATATGGACAACCCCTATGCCATTTATTAATTTAAAAAAAAAATTATCAATCTTCGGTAAAACCTAAAAAATAAACGAAGAGTGCCGAAGGGATCTAATGAAACAAATTTATGCAATTTAGGCAAGAATATTTATTATAAAACATAAAGATAGCTCGATATCTTCATGTTTATAATAATTTAAATTTCTACAAAATTTAAAAAAAATTTAATTATTTACAAAAATTTTAATAAAATCCTTCGTAAGAATTCAACTATTATTAAAAGTAATACAATTTTTTTTACATCAATTCAATTATTTAAAAAAATGTAATAAAATTCGTTTCATGAATTCAATCATTTTCATAAATAATAAAATTTTTCACAGGATTTCAATTATTTAAAAGAAATGTAATAAAATTCGTTGCAAGACTTCAATTATTTTCACAAATAATAAAATTTTTCACAGGATTTTAATTATTTTTTAATATAATTTTAAGTAAGTCTTCGAAAAACGTAATTAATTTCAAAAATTTATTAAAATTTGTCGACAGAAATAAATGAACAATTAACAATTATTTTTAATAAGTTTTGCAAAAGTTCCTAGAGAATTTTCAAACCCATATTAGTTCAAAATAAAATTCTTCGAAATTCCCATTATTCGGAAATTCTCCAATTAAATATTTAAAAAATAAAAACTAGAAATAATTTCAAAAGAAACATTCAATTAAACTACATTTCAAAATACAATTATTAAAATTATTTCTAAAAATTCAAGCTATAATGCTTTCAATAGGGGAGAGTGGGGCAAAACGGCCATACTAACAGTTTTTTTTACTCTTGTGACTAAATGAATCAACCGATTTGATTTTTCGATGTCTTCTTGGTAAGATCATTTAATTGCGAAAATTTTTGGAAAATTTTTCCAAGAGACACCTATATACTTTATCTTTTATTGTTTAGTTCCTGCGTTAACTTTAAAAAACCTAAGACATAATATTTGGAAATATTACATGATTCCCTCAGAATTTTCTTAAGAACAAGTTCTTAAAAGTGTATAACGGAACTTAAAAAAAAAACTTCTGTTCCCAGCGTTGCACAAACAAAAGTAAAAAATGTCAAATTGAATAAAAATAAGGTATACTACTCATGGTTGTTTCAAATTTGTAAACACTTTAGACAATTTCGACATTTCAGAGATATTGACACCTGGCCGGTTTGCCCTACTCTCCCCTATTCAATTATTATCTAAAATTTTCACTTAAATTCATATTAAACCGACATTTATTAGAAAATTCTACGAGAATTCAATTATTTAAATACAAAAATGAAAAAACTATTTAATAAATGTATGTTTCACAAAATTGAATAGATCCTTTTAAATAGGGTCTAAAAACTTTTTACACACTATTGTGACCTCATGAAACAAAATCTATGCAAAAAATTACTAGTGTTGTGCTTTTGGAGCCCAATTAAAACAAAATAATAAGAAAATATTACATTTTTGAATTTTGCTGAATTTTTTTACAATTATTGGTCATTTTACCTCATAAATGAAGGAGTCCGAAGGGGTTAGAAGGGCGAAACTTTTCTTGAAGTCTAGTGGGGTCTAGTCAAGTGATTTCAGAAAAAAATTGCAACTGTAAGACCATCTATAATATTGAAGAATTTTTTTCGTTTTTTCACCATTTTACCCCATAAACGAAAGGATCTGAAAGGGTTGCAAGGGCGAAACTTTTTTTGTATTCTAGTGGGGTCTAATATAAGTGATTTATAAAAAAAATTATATCTGTAAGACCATCTGTAATTTTGCTAAATTTTTTTTCGTTTTTTGGCCATTTTACTCCATAAACGAAGGGAAGCAAAGGGTTTAGGGGCACGCAAATTTTTTTACAGCTTACTGGTATCGAATGCAACTGAGTTGTGCAATAAAATTTCTCCCCCAAGCTTTTTCCAATTTTTAAGAAATTTTTAAGAAATTTTTTTTAATTTTTAGGACAATTTACTCTATAAACGAAGGGAAGCGAAGGGTTTAAGAACCTGCAAATTTTTTCACAGCTTACTGGTATCGAATGCAACTGAGTTGTGCAATAAAATTTCTCCCCCGAGCCTTTTCCGATTTTTAAGAAACTTTTTATTAATTTTTTTTTTAATTTTTAGGACAATTTACTTTATAAACGAAGGGAAGCGAAGGGTTTAAGGGCACGCAAATTTTTTTACATCTTCCTGGCATCGAATGCAACTAAGTTGTGCAATAAAATTTATCCCCCGAGCCTTTTCCAATTTTTAAAAAACTTTTTATTAATTTTTTTTTTAATTTTTGGGACAATTTACTTTATAAACGAAGGGAAGCGAAGGGTTTAAGGGCACGCAAATTTTTTTACATCTTTCTGGCATCGAATGCAACTAAGTTGTGCAATAAAATTTTTCCCCCGAGCCTTTTCCAATTTTTAAAAAACTTTTTATTAATTTTTTTTTTAATTTTTGGGACAATTTACTTTATAAACGAAGGGAAGCGAAGGGTTTAAGGGCACGCAAATTTTTTTACATCTTTCTGGCATCGAATGCAACTAAGTTGTGCAATAAAATTTTTCCCCCGAGCCTTTTCCAATTTTAAAGAAATTTTTTATTAATTTTTTTTTTAATTTTTGGGTCAATTTACTCCATAAACGAAGGGAAGCGAAGGGTTTAAGGGCACGCAAATTTTCTCACAGCTTACTAATATTAAATGCAACTAAGTTAAGCAATAAAATTTTTCCCCCGAGCCTTTCCAATTTTTAAAAAATTTTTCATTAATTTTTTTTTTAATTTTTGGGCCAATTTACTTTATAAACGAAGGGAAGCAAACGGTTTAAGGGCACGCAAATTTGTTTACATCTTTCTGGCATCGAATGCAACTAAGTTGTGCAATAAAATTTTTCCCCCGAGCCTTTTTTAATTTTTAAAAAATTTTTTATTAATTTTTTTTTTTAATTTTTGGGACAATTTACTTTATAAACGAAGGGAAGCGAAGGGTTTAAGGGCACGCAAATTTTTTTACATCTTCCTAACATCGAATGCAACTAAGTTGTGCATAAAATTTTTCCCCCGAGCCTTTTCCAAATTTTTAAAAAACTTTTTATTAATTTTTTTTTTAATTTTTGGGACAATTTACTTTATAAACGAAGGGAAGCGAAGGGTTTAAGGGCACGCAAATTTTTTTACATCTTCCTGGCATCGAATGCAACTAAGTTGTGCAATAAAATTTTTCCCCCGAGCCTTTTCCAATTTTTAAAAAACTTTTTATTAATTTTTTTTTTAATTTTTGGGACAATTTACTTTATAAACGAAGGGAAGCGAAAGCTTTAAGGGCACGCAAATTTTTTCACAGCTTACTAATATTAAATGCAACTAAGTTGTGCAATAAAATTTTTCCCCCGAGCCTTTCCAATTTTTAAAAAATTTTTTATTAATTTTTTTTTTAATTTTTGGGTCAATTTACTCCATAAACGAAGGGAAGCGAAGGGTTTAAGGGCACGCAAATTTTTTCACAGCTTACTAATATTAAATGCAACTAAGTTGTGCAATAAAATTTTTCCCCCGAGCCTTTTCCAATTTTTAAGAAATTTTTTTTTAATTTTTTTTTTAATTTTTGGGACAATTTACTTTATAAACGAAGGGAAGCGAAGGGTTTAAGGGCACGCAAATTTTTTTACATCTTCCTGGCATCGAATGCAACTAAGTTGTGCAATAAAATTTTTCCCCCGAGCCTTTTCCAATTTTTAAAAAACTTTTTATTAATTTTTCTTTTAATTTTTGGGACAATTTACTTTATAAACGAAGGGAAGCGAAGGCTTTAAGGGCACGCAAATTTTTTCACAGCTTACTAATATTAAATGCAACTAAGTTAAGCAATAAAATTTTTCCCCCGAGCCTTTCCAATTTTTAAAAAATTTTTTATTAATTTTTTTTTTAATTTTTGGGCCAATTTACTTTATAAACGAAGGGAAGCGAAGGGTTTAAGGGCACGCAAATTTTTTTACATCTTCCTGGCATCGAATGCAACTAAGTTGTGCAATAAAATTTTTCCTCCGAGCCTTTTCCAATTTTTAAAAAACTTTTTATTAATTTTTTTTTTAATTTTTGGGACAATTTACTTTATAAACGAAGGGAAGCGAAAGCTTTAAGGGCACGCAAATTTTTTCACAGCTTACTAATATTAAATGCAACTAAGTTGTGCAATAAAATTTTTCCCCCGAGCCTTTCCAATTTTTAAAAAATTTTTTATTAATTTTTTTTTTAATTTTTGGGTCAATTTACTCCATAAACGAAGGGAAGCGAAGGGTTTAAGGGCACGCAAATTTTTTCACAGCTTACTAATATTAAATGCAACTAAGTTGTGCAATAAAATTTTTCCCCCGAGCCTTTTCCAATTTTTAAGAAATTTTTTATTAATTTTTTTTTTAATTTTTGGGACAATTTACTTTATAAACGAAGGGAAGCGAAGGGTTTAAGGGCACGCAAATTTTTTTACATCTTCCTGGCATCGAATGCAACTAAGTTGTGCAATAAAATTTTTCCCCCGAGCCTTTTCCAATTTTTAAAAAACTTTTTATTAATTTTTCTTTTAATTTTTGGGACAATTTACTTTATAAACGAAGGGAAGCGAAGGCTTTAAGGGCACGCAAATTTTTTCACAGCTTACTAATATTAAATGCAACTAAGTTAAGCAATAAAATTTTTCCCCCGAGCCTTTCCAATTTTTAAAAAATTTTTTATTAATTTTTTTTTTAATTTTTGGGCCAATTTACTTTATAAACGAAGGGAAGCGAAGGGTTTAAGGGCACGCAAATTTTTTTACATCTTCCTGGCATCGAATGCAACTAAGTTGTGCAATAAAATTTTTCCTCCGAGCCTTTTCCAATTTTTAAAAAACTTTTTATTAATTTTTTTTTTAATTTTTGAGACAATTTACTTTATAAACGAAGGGAAGCGAAGGGTTTAAGGGCACGCAAATTTTTTTACATCTTCCTGGCATCGAATGCAACTAAGTTGTGCAATAAAATTTTTCCCCCGAGCCTTTCCAATTTTTAAGAAATTTTTTATTAATTTTTTTTTTAATTTTTGGGACAATTTACTTTATAAACGAAGGGAAGCGAAGGGTTTAAGGGCACGCAAATTTTTTTACATCTTCCTGGCATCGAATGCAACTAAGTTGTGCAATAAAATTTTTCCCCCGAGCCTTTTCCAATTTTTAAAAAACTTTTTATTAATTTTTTTTTTAATTTTTGGGACAATTTACTTTATAAACGAAGGGAAGCGAAAGCTTTAAGGGCACGCAAATTTTTTCACAGCTTACTAATATTAAATGCAACTAAGTTGTGCAATAAAATTTTTTCCCCGAGCCTTTCCAATTTTTAAAAAATTTTTTATTAATTTTTTTTTTAATTTTTGGGCCAATTTACTTTATAAACGAAGGGAAGCGAACGGTTTAAGGGCACGCAAATTTTTTTACATCTTCCTGGCATCGAATGCAACTAAGTTGTGCAATAAAATTTTTCCCCCGAGCCTTTCCAATTTTTAAAAAACTTTTTATTAATTTTTTTTTTAATTTTTGGGTCAATTTACTTCATAAACGAAGGGAAGCGAAGGCTTTAAGGGCACGCAAATTTTTTCACAGCTTACTAATATTAAATGCAACTAAGTTGTGCAATAAAATTTTTCCCCCGAGCCTTTTCCAATTTTTAAAAAATTTTTTATTAATTTTTTTTTTAATTTTTGGGTCAATTTACTCCATAAACGAAGGGAAGCGAAGGGTTTAAGGGCACGCAAATTTTTTTACATCTTTCTGTCATCGAATGCAACTAAGTTGTGCAATAAAATTTTTCCCCCGAGCCTTTTCCAATTTTTAAGAAATTTTTTATTAATTTTTCTTTTAATTTTTGGGACAATTTACTTTATAAACGAAGGGAAGCGAAGGCTTTAAGGGCACGCAAATTTTTTCACAGCTTACTAATATTAAATGCAACTAAGTTAAGCAATAAAATTTTTCCCCCGAGCCTTTCCAATTTTTAAAAAATTTTTTATTAATTTTTTTTTTAATTTTTGGGCCAATTTACTTTATAAACGAAGGGAAGCGAAGGGTTTAAGGGCACGCAAATTTTTTTACATCTTCCTGGCATCGAATGCAACTAAGTTGTGCAATAAAATTTTTCCTCCGAGCCTTTTCCAATTTTTAAAAAACTTTTTATTAATTTTTTTTTTAATTTTTGGGACAATTTACTTTATAAACGAAGGGAAGCGAAGGGTTTAAGGGCACGCAAATTTTTTTACATCTTCCTGGCATCGAATGCAACTAAGTTGTGCAATAAAATTTTTCCCCCGAGCCTTTCCAATTTTTAAGAAATTTTTTATTAATTTTTTTTTTTAATTTTTGGGACAATTTACTTTATAAACGAAGGGAAGCGAAGGGTTTAAGGGCACGCAAATTTTTTTACATCTTCCTGGCATCGAATGCAACTAAGTTGTGCAATAAAATTTTTCCCCCGAGCCTTTTCCAATTTTTAAAAAACTTTTTATTAATTTTTTTTTTAATTTTTGGGACAATTTACTTTATAAACGAAGGGAAGCGAAAGCTTTAAGGGCACGCAAATTTTTTCACAGCTTACTAATATTAAATGCAACTAAGTTGTGCAATAAAATTTTTCCCCCGAGCCTTTCCAATTTTTAAAAAATTTTTTATTAATTTTTTTTTTAATTTTTGGGCCAATTTACTTTATAAACGAAGGGAAGCGAAGGGTTTAAGGGCACGCAAATTTTTTACATCTTTCTGGCATCGAATGCAACTAAGTTGTGCAATAAAATTTTTCCCCTGAGCCTTTTCCAATTTTTAAGAAATTTTTTATTAATTTTTTTTTTAATTTTTGGGCCAATTTACTTTATAAACGAAGGGAAGCGAAGGCTTTAAGGGCACGCAAATTTTTTCACAGCTTACTAATATTAAATGCATCTAAGTTAAGCAATAAAATTTTTCCCCCGAGCCTTTCCAATTTTTAAAAAATTTTTTATTAATTTTTTTTTTAATTTTTGGGCCAATTTACTTTATAAACGAAGGGAAGCGAAGGGTTTAAGGGCACGCAAATTTTTTTACATCTTCCTGGCATCGAATGCAACTAAGTTGTGCAATAAAATTTTTCCCCCGAGCCTTTTCCAATTTTTAAGAAATTTTTTATTAATTTTTTTTTTAATTTTTGGGCCAATTTACTTTATAAACGAAGGGAAGCGAAGGGTTTAAGGGCACGCAAATTTTTTTACATCTTTCTGGCATCGAATGCAACTAAGTTGTGCAATAAAATTTTTCCCCTGAGCCTTTTCCAATTTTTTAAAAAATTTTTATTAATTTTTTTTTAATTTTTGGGACTATTTTACTCCATAAACGAAAGGAAGCGAAGGTTTTAAGGGCACGCAAATTTTTTTACATCTTCCTGGCATCGAATGCAACTAAGTTGTGCAATAAAATTTTTCCCCCGAGCCTTTTCCAATTTTTAAGAAATTTTTTATTAATTTTTTTTTTAATTTTTGGGTCAATTTACTCCATAAACGAAGGGAAGCGAAGGCTTTAAGGGCACGCAAATTTTTTCACAGCTTACTAATATTAAATGCAACTAAGTTGTGCAATAAAATTTTTCCCCCGAGCCTTTCCAATTTTTAAAAAATTTTTTATTAATTTTTTTTTTAATTTTTGGGCCAATTTACTTTATAAACGAAGGGAAGCGAACGGTTTAAGGGCACGCAAATTTTTTTACATCTTCCTGGCATCGAATGCAACTAAGTTGTGCAATAAAATTTTTCCCCCGAGCCTTTTCCAATTTTTAAAAAACTTTTTATTAATTTTTTTTTTAATTTTTGGGACAATTTACTTTATAAACGAAGGGAAGCGAAGGCTTTAAGGGCACGCAAATTTTTTCACAGCTTACTAATATTAAATGCAACTAAGTTGTGCAATAAAATTTTTCCCCCGAGCCTTTTCCAATTTTTAAAAAATTTTTTATTAATTTTTTTTTTAATTTTTGGGCCAATTTACTTTATAAACGAAGGGAAGCGAAGGGTTTAAGGGCACGCAAATTTTTTTACATCTTCCTGGCATCGAATGCAACTAAGTTGTGCAATAAAATTTTTCCCCCGAGCCTTTCCAATTTTTAAGAAATTTTTTATTAATTTTTTTTTTAATTTTTGGGACAATTTACTTTATAAACGAAGGGAAGCGAAGGCTTTAAGGGCACGCAAATTTTTTCACAGCTTACTAATATTAAATGCAACTAAGTTGTGCAATAAAATTTTTCCCCCGAGCCTTTTCTAATTTTTAAAAAAATTTTTATTAATTTTTTTTTAATTTTTGGGACTATTTTACTCCATAAACGAAAGGAAGCGAAGGGTTTAAGGGCACGCAAATTTTTTCACAGCTTACTAATATTAAATGCAACTAAGTTAAGCAATAAAATTTTTCCCCCGAGCCTTTCCAACTTTTAAAAAATTTTTTATTTATTTTTTTTTTAATTTTTGGGCCAATTTACTTTATAAACGAAGGGAAGCGAACGGTTTAAGGGCACGCAAATTTTTTTACATCTTCCTGGCATCGAATGCAACTAAGTTGTGCAATAAAATTTTTCCTCCGAGCCTTTTCCAATTTTTAAAAAACTTTTTATTAATTTTTTTTTTAATTTTTGGGACAATTTACTTTATAAACGAAGGGAAGCGAAGGGTTTAAGGGCACGCAAATTTTTTTACATCTTCCTGGCATCGAATGCAACTAAGTTGTGCAATAAAATTTTTCCCCCGAGCCTTTCCAATTTTTAAGAAATTTTTTATTAATTTTTTTTTTAATTTTTGGGACAATTTACTTTATAAACGAAGGGAAGCGAAGGGTTTAAGGGCACGCAAATTTTTTTACATCTTCCTGGCATCGAATGCAACTAAGTTGTGCAATAAAATTTTTCCCCCGAGCCTTTTCCAATTTTTAAAAAACTTTTTATTAATTTTTTTTTTAATTTTTGGGTCCATTTACTCCATAAACGAAGGGAAGCGAAGGCTTTAAGGGCACGCAAATTTTTTCACAGCTTACTAATATTAAATGCAACTAAGTTGTGCAATAAAATTTTTCCCCCGAGCCTTTCCAATTTTTAAAAAATTTTTTATTAATTTTTTTTTTAATTTTTGGGCCAATTTACTTTATAAACGAAGGGAAGCGAACGGTTTAAGGGCACGCAAATTTTTTTACATCTTCCTGGCATCGAATGCAACTAAGTTGTGCAATAAAATTTTTCCCCCGAGCCTTTTCCAATTTTTAAAAAACTTTTTATTAATTTTTTTTTTAATTTTTGGGACAATTTACTTTATAAACGAAGGGAAGCGAACGGTTTAAGGGCACGCAAATTTTTTTACATCTTCCTGGCATCGAATGCAACTAAGTTGTGCAATAAAATTTTTCCCCCGAGCCTTTCCAATTTTTAAGAAATTTTTTATTAATTTTTTTTTTAATTTTTGGGACAATTTACTTTATAAACGAAGGGAAGCGAAGGCTTTAAGGGCACGCAAATTTTTTCACAGCTTACTAATATTAAATGCAACTAAGTTGTGCAATAAAATTTTTCCCCCGAGCCTTTTCTAATTTTTAAAAAAATTTTTATTAATTTTTTTTTAATTTTTGGGACTATTTTACTCCATAAACGAAAGGAAGCGAAGGGTTTAAGGGCACGCAAATTTTTTTACATCTTTCTGGCATCGATTGCAACTAAGTTGTGCAATAAAATTTTTCCCCCGAGCCTTTTCCAATTTTTAAGAAATTTTTTTTAATTTTTAGGACCATTTTACCCCATAAACGAGGGGAGCCGAAGGGTGTAGGGGGGCGCAAATTTTTTTACAGCTTTCTGGCTGTGAATGCAATCGATTTGTGCAATAAAATTTTTCCCCCGAGCCTTTTTCTATTTTTAAGAAATTTTTTTTAATTTTTTGGACCATTTTACCCCATAAACGAGGGGAGCCGAAGGGTGTAGGGGGGCGCATATTTTTTTACAGCTTCCTGGCTGTGAATGCAATTGATTTGTGCAATAAAATTTTTCCCCCGAGCTTTTTTCTATTTTTAAGAAATTTTTTTTAATTTTTGGGACCATTTTACCCCATAAACGAGGGGAGCCGAAGGGTGTAGGGGGGCGCAAATTTTTTTACATCTTTCTGGCATCGAATGCAACTAAGTTGTGCAATAAAATTTTTCCCCCGAGCTTTTTTCTATTTTTAAGAAATTTTTTTTAATTTTTTGGACCATTTTACCCCATAAACGAAGGGAACCGAAGAGGGTAGGGGGACAAAAATTTATTTTTAGGTGTTGGTTATCATTTGGGACAATCTCACGTTGAAAAAAATTTACTTTTTTTATTTTTAATTTTTCGTTTTCAAAAACGTTTCGAACTTCAGCCTCATAATTCTTCTGAGAAATTAAATTATTTTCAAAAATAATAAAATTGTTTGCAAAATTTGAATGATTTAAAAGATTTTAATCAATTTTTTGGGCAAGAATTCAATTAGTTTTCTAAATAATAACATTTTTCTGAAGAATTTAATTTTTTTTTTCAATAAAAATCGATGCAAAAATTCAATTATTTCTATAAATAATAAATACAATGTAGAATTTCAATTATTTTTTCATACAATTTTAAATGAATTCCGCGAAATGTGCAATTATTTTAAAAAAATTTTATTAAAATATATTTATAAAATAAAAAATCTGATTTAAAAACAAAATTCATTTTTTCGAAAAAATTTTTGAATAAAAATAATAGAATTTTCAAATAATTGCAGAAATTCAATTATTTGAAGAAAAAATTCTTGTCCTAATTTCAATAATTTTTAACAAATTTTCTAATTTTAATGATTTTCAATATCTACTGTTTTAATAAAATTTCCCAAAAAGAATTCAGTTATTTAAAAAAAAGTTTAATAAAGTTTTGTGCAAACATTTAATTATTTTCATAAATAATAAAATTTTTTTTAAGGAATTCAATTATTATTTTCATAAAAAATCATTTGAAATTCTAGAAAATAATAATTGAATTAAAATGATGAAAATCGAAGACTCGGAGTGATCGATTTCTTCATGTTTTATAACAAATTCCTGTGGTAAATTCTGTTCCAAAAAAAAGATTAAAAATAATATTTGTGCAAATTTTTTTCTTCTTTTTCTAAAACAAAATAATAATTTTGTTTAAAGAAATTGTGATTCATAAACAAAAATAATGCAAAATAAATAAATTTTCTGTTTCTTATTAATCACAGTATTGTTTAACAATTTTCTAAATTTCTTTAGAAGTAAAGAACAAAAATAATTTCAATTTGACAAAACATAATATTTAAGAAAATTTTAGTCTTTTAATGAAAAGATGTGAAAAAAATTCTGATGATTTCTATTTGTCATTATAATTTTGAATTAATTATTATAAAATAAAAATAATTATAATAATTCATGGTTATAAAAATTTTCAAAAAATTTTCAAAAAATTAATTTAGAAATAATAATTAAAAATTATAGAATTATTACTGAAATAAAAATTTTTTTTCAAAAAAAAACAGGTGGGAAAAATTGTCTGGCTGATTCCAGTGGAACCGAATATCTCGCTCGAAGGTTTAATATCGCCATTCGACTATGATGTCTGGTACGCAATAATCGTTGTACTAATAGGAACGATAATTCTAAAAACTCTATTTCTAAAAGACATAACCTACCTCGATGTTTTTGCTCTAATAATTGGCACAGCAACATCCGAACAACCAGTGAAATTATCAACTCGAATACAATATTTATCGTGGACAATATTTGGCTACATATTGTCACAAAGCTATCTCGCCTCCTTGGCCGGTGTTCTCGTCGACGAGGCCAATGAGCAAATCGAAACAATGGAGGAATTAATATCCGAGGGCATTCAATACGGTGGAACACGACGTCTTAGGGAATTGTTCGCCACCAGTGGCAACGACAACACTAATTCAAACGACAACAATATTATAAAAATAATCTACCAAAATTACGTTGTTCTCAAATACGAAAAATATCTTCTCCATTTAAATGATTTGATAAGCGGTAAAAATAAGGGAATGGCACTTGTTGCACTATTGAATTTCACCTCAAACGATGATAATTTCGATAAGACAAAAGTACAACAATTAAAGGAGCCACTCGCTAATTATCCACTTGGCTTCGCTGTTTGGCGTGGTCTACCCTATCTCAATGAATTGGAGGAAATTATGTTAACAATGACGGAATGTGGTTTCATTAAATATTGGGAGGGACGCTATGTAATTGGCGATGATGATGATTTTAATAATGACGATGAAACAGCTGTACTTGGACTCGCTCAGCTTGCGCCGGGTTTTCTTTTATTGGTTATTGGATTGTTATTTGGAATTGTTGCGTTGATTGTTGAAATAATGCTCGACAGTTATAAAAAACGTAAACGTATCAAGGAACGCGTTAAATTAATGGCAATGAAATGGAGGAGAAAGACTAAAAAAAATAATAGGACACGAATTATGGGGGGAAAGATAAAAATTATTGTCAAAAATAATGGAATAAAGCAAAATTTTATTAATCAGAAAAGAATTAAATTGAGAAAAGATAATGAGAAAAGATTAAGATACTAATATTGAAGAGTAATTTTATACTGGAAACAAACATTATTTCTTATAAAATTAATCTAATAACCGATTGCTTGTCTATTATTTATTCGTTCTTGTTAATAAATCATTTAAAAAATATATAAAGATAAAAAAATAAATATAAAAAATAAATTAAAAAATATAGAAAATATAGAAAATAAATAAAAAAATATAAAAAATAAATAAAAAAATATAGAAAATATAGAAAATAAATAAAAAAAATATAAAAAATAAATAAAAAAATATAAAAAAAAATAAAAAAAATATAGAAAATATATAGAAAATAAATAAAGAAAACAAATAATTAATAATTTATTTATTTCCATAAATAAATTAATTTGACAAGATAATTTTAAGGAAGAATCTGACAAACAATCGAATTAAAAGTTATTCCAATGTCATAATTTCGTATTTTAAAAGAGGTCACATTAAATTTGAAATTCCTTTCGGTAGAAGCGTACAGAATTTAATTTTCTAGATTTTGAACAATTAAAAGTTATATTACAAATTACACGCTTTTGTCAATAATAAATGATTTAAGTAACATAACCTAAAATTTATCAAAATGTTTCTTCTTGACAGAAAATTGTAATTTTTATTCAAATGCAACTTCCAATCGTTTTAAATGTTCAAAATTAAATTCTTCGTCTTTCCACCAAGACGAATTTAAAATTTAATTTGTCTTTTTTTAAATTATAAAATTGGACTAACTTTTGTTTTGACTGTAGGTCAAATTTTTCCTTAAATAAAAGAACATTTATTTAATTGAAAAAATTGTATTTGGAACAAAAATTTTGTTTTCGAAGAAAATGCAATTTAATTGAAAAAATTGCAATTTAATTAAATCAATAATAATTTGATACAAATATCAATTAATAAAGGAAAAAAATATTAGTGATAATAGACAAGTAATCTTTTGAAAGAATCAAATCGATTTTTTTTAAATAACTGATTCAATTCAAAACAGTAAGCAAAACAATAAAAAAAGAAAGAATCGATTGACAAAAAAATATAAAAATCTAAAGTCAAATTTTTGTCAATAAATAATAAAATCGAATTTTAGTCATAAATCAGTAGTAAAAAAAAAATTTAGCCAGACATGAAAATTGTTAACGAAATTGCAAAAATGTTGTGTATTTCAGTAAAAAGATTTAGTAACAAGAAAACTTTCCATCAAACAAAATTTCTCGATATTATAATAATTAAAAAATTAGTAGTAAAAAGTAGTTTTAGTCAGACATGAACATTTTTTACGAAATTGCAAAGATTTTGTGTATTTTAATTTTAAATAAAAAGTTTGAGTAAATGGAAAAAATTCACTTTGTCAAATTTTTTTTATCTACTTTAATAATCCAGAAATCAGTAGTAGAAAAAAAGGTTTAGTCAGACATGAAAATTTTTTTTAAAAAATTGCAAAATTTTTATATATTTAAGTAAAAAGTTTGATAAAAAAAAACTTTCAATAAGACAAAATTTTTCTCTACTTTAATAATACAGTAATCAGTAGTAAAAAATATTTTTAGTCAGACATGAAAATTTTTGACAAAATTGAAAAATTTTCGTGTATCTCAGTAAAATGTTTAAATAAAAAGAATACATTCACTCAAACAAAATTTTTCTCTACTTTAATAAGCCAGAAATCAGTAGTACAAACAAAGGTTTAGTCAGACATGAAAATTTTTGACGAAATTGAAATAATTTTCTGTATTTTCAGTAAAAAGTTGAAGTATACCAGGAAAACTTTCATTCAAAAAGAATTTCTGGATATTATAAGAATTAGGATATTAGTAGTAAACAATAGTTTTAGTCAGACACGAAAAATTACGATAAAATTGTAAAAATTTTGTGTAGTTTAAGTAAAAAGTTTAAGTGAAAGGAAAACTTTTACTCGGACAGAATTTCTCGATATTATAATATAATTAAGAAATAAATAGTAAAAAATAGTGTTAGTCAGACATGGAAAATTTTGAAAAAAATTACAAAATTTATGTATATATTTCAGTAAAAAGTTTAATTAAAAAAAAAAACTTTCAATCAAACAAAATTTCTCTCTACTTTAATAATTCAGAAATCAGTAGTAAAAAATAGTTTTAGTCAGACATGGAAAATTTAGAAAATATTACAAAATTTTTGTGTATTTCAGTAAAAAGTTTAAGTAACAGGAAAAGTTCCCATCGAAAAGAATTTCTGGATATTATAATAATTAAGAAATCAGTAAGTAAAAAATATTTTCAGTCAGACATGAAAATTTTTGACGAAATTGAAAGATTTTTTATATTTTAAGTAAAAAGTTTAGGTAACAGGAAAATTTTCCATAAAAAAGAGTTTCGGGATATAATGTAAGTAAGAAATCAGTAGTAAACAATAGTTTTAGTCAGACATGAAAAATTGCGACAAATTTTAAAAATATTGTGTATTTTAAGTAAAAAGTTTGAGTAAAATGAAAACTTTTCATCAAACAGAATTTTTCTCTATTATATAATAATTAAGAAATCAGTAGTGAAAAATATTTTTAGTCAGGCATTAAAATTGTCAACGAAATTGCAAAAATGTTGTAGGTATATTTTATGTAAAAAGTTTGCGTAAAAAGAAAAAATTCAATCAGTCAACATTTTTGTCTATTTAAAAAATTTAGAAATCAGTAGTAGAAAACCCCTTTAGTCAGACATGAAAATTTTTGATTAAATTGCAAAAAATTTTCTGCATTTCAGTAAAAAGTTTAAGTAACAGAAAAATTTTTATTCAGTCAAAATTTCTCTCTATTTTAAAAATCTTAAAATCAGTAGTAAAACATCATTTCAGTCAAACCTGATACTTTTCCAAAAACTTGCAACACTAGTAAAAGTAAATTCACATCCGACTTATCAATTATTTAAAAAATTAAATTAATTATTCGTGAGGAATAATCGCCTTAGTTTCTATAGTTCACTTTCAGTAGTAAAAGTCAATTTTAGTCAGACAACATTGCTTTAATGTTGAAAATCGTTATAAAACAGTATTAAAAATGAAATGGAAATAACAAAAGACAGATTTAGTCATACTTGGTAAATTTTCCTATTTTAGTAATGAAAGTTAATTTTTTTCAGTAGAACAAGTTATTTCAGGTCAGACAAGAAAATTAATTAAATATTCTTTAACAGCAATAAATGTAAATACTAAATAGTGATCAGACATTATTTAAATTTCACCAAATAGAGTGTCAGTAGCTTACGTCAATAATAGTCAGACGATCATGACAATTTGATTATCAGTAGTATAGGTCAACGTCAGCTATTAATTTCTGTAGTGCTTTTCAGTACCGTGATAGTTAATTTTAGTCAGACAGAATTAATTCATTTTTGTTCAAGTTAGTAAACAGTTTTAGTATTTTGGATTTTGAGAGAATAGTAGAAACTTAAAAATCGAAAATTTTAGTAGTAAAAGTCAATATTAGTCAGACTAAAATTACTTTTTATCAAAGTTGAAAAAAACCTCCAAATATCTTTGATAAAAAATTTTAATCAAACATAATTTTTCTATTCTTTAATAATCAAGAATTACGTACTAAAAAGTAAAAAAAACAAGTAGTTTAAGTCAATATTAGTCAGACGATAACAGCGATTATATTATCAGTAGTATAAGTCAACGTCTGAAATTGAGTATACATCAGTAGTGAAAATAAATATTAGACAGAATAAATTTATTTTTGATTATAACTATAGTGATAAAATCGTCAGTTCGAAATAATTACAGTAAAAAAAAAAATTATTTTAGCAGAACAAAATAAAAAACTAAAAAGAATTAAAAATTTTTTTTTCCATCATGCAATATAAATTTTCAAACAAAAGCGTATCTATTTAATTGGAATTTTTTTTTATATCATTTCTTTAATCGAAAATCAATAAATTGAAACTTTATTCAAGAACAAATTGTCTTTTTATTCCCATAGTAATGGTTACGACATTTTATATACAAATTTGTATGAATTAATGTTGGCTTTATGGATGCGTATAATATAATTTATACGCTCTGTGTCTTTCCTTAACAACGAGAGTTTAAACCTTAAATGAATTATACGTTGGAAATGTACGTGTATATGTGTATGTGCAAATTTATATAATATAGAATTATGAATGCACCAAGAATTATAAAATTAAAAAAGATAAAAAGATAATAAAATAACGAAATAATAAAATTTTTATACAATTACAAAAATTTCCTCACATAAAACTTTTATAATGTAACATTTTTATCAAAAGTTAAATCAGAAATTTTACAACAAAAAAAAAAGTGGTTTAAAATAATTAAATAACGTCAAAAATAATAATTATAAATATTATAATAATTTTCGAAATAATAATAATAATAATAATTTTTGAAAATAATTAATAAAACCTAATTAAAATAACACTTTTGAAATTATTACTATTATTTTGGAGGTTAATTATAAGAATAATAGTAATAATAACAATTTTAAAAATATAATTTGTAAAAACTGATAAAAATATTGAGTAAAATGTAAATGCTCTAAAAACTAAAAATCGATTTCTTTCCAGCAACGAGTCTTTTCAAATAATAATAAATTTCTTTTTGTCATGAAAGTTGTCATTATAATCAAAAACCTCTCGAGGAGTGTAAATCTCACTTCGTAGTAAAGGGCAATTAAATGTTTCCTTTCTTTTTAATCTAAAAATCGATCATCACTCTTTTAAATTTACACATGAGGTATAAAAATAAAAAAAAAAGATAAAAATTCTTATTTTTTATTTTTTTTTAACTCTTTTTACATTTACGTTTCTTTTTAAAATGACATTTTTAGTTGTTTTTTTTCTTACAATTTTTTTTGCAAAAAAAAAGAAGCTCTATAAAAATTGTTAAAATAAAAGGATTCAAAGTAAAATCAGAAAATATCTGAAAAAATGATTAAATAAATATATATATATACCTATATATATATTATTTGCGTGAGTACAGAGATAGGAAGTTGATATTTGTCGAATGAAAAAAAAACCATTTTTGCACGCTCTTCACGTAGTAAAAACTTTTTAGACAAATATGAACTCGAAATATCAAGTAAAAATACCATTTAAATACAATAATAATAGAAATGAAATGATTTTTCGAATTTCACTCATTTTTTGTTGTTGTTTATTTTTCGCAAATACAAGATAGGGGAGAGTGGGGCAAAATGGGGTAGGCGGGTCAAATGGGGTACCTCTGTTTTTCCATGATAGGTACTTTTAATTTTTTTTCCCTCGACATATATCATTCATGTTGATAAGAAACTGTTATTAATTATGAAGACACTCCAAAGAAATTTTTTTTTTGAAAGTTATACAACTTTTAAGTTTTAAGCAAAAAAAATATGAATTTTTTTCAAAATTAAAGTGCTTACCAAACTTTTTGGGATAATGCATTTAGTTTGGCAAGTGTGGGATCTTTTTCAGTACTTATTCTAGAGTAATTTTCAATAGAATAGATTGTTTAATTGTTTACAATAACTTGTAAACATTGCATTTTGTTTTAATATGCAGTGTGGGGCAGAATGGGGTACCTAAGTGTAGGGCATGCCGGAAGCTACGCCGTTTCATTAAAACTATTTAAAAACATTATATTATGCATATTTAAAGGTTTCCTGCAGAAGAATCGATATTTTTGCTTTGAGGCATTTATACTATCGATGTTTCATTATCGATATATCGATATTTTGCAATATCCATGTTTCTTTTGTTAAATTCTAATAAATATTACTTGTTTTTTCATAGTAATAAAGAATCCTACTTTTTGTTTGTATTTATAATCTCATACAACAAGAATTTAATGAATTTTGAAAAAATACTCAATGTTTTGTATAGTTATTTGATGCCACCCCATTTTGCCCCACGGGTGGGGCAAAATGGGATTTTAGCACTTTCTTAGAAAATACGATATAAGTTCTTTCAAAAATTTTTTTCTCCGCTATAATCATAATTTCCTCAAAGCTAAGTGTACAAAGAAGAATTCTGAAGTTTAGCTGAATCGATTTATTCGTTTGGTTCTCTGTAAACAGCCAATTTCAAAAAGGTACCCCATTTTGCCCCACTCTCCCCTAATAACGAGTGGTGAAAAAAATTAGTTTCGAAAAAGAATGTTTGTGTAGTTCGGTAATATAAGTTCCGAGTTTCAAGGGGAAAACTTTTCATCAAACAAAATTTGTCTACCTTTAGTTTAATAATTAAAAAAAATCAGTAGAGAAAAACAATTTTAGTCAGACATGAAACATTTTTGTTTAACTTGCAAAAATTTTGTGCATTTAAGATTAAAGTTCAAGTGGAAGGGAAACTTTCCATGAAGAAGAATTTCTCAGTATTGTAATAATCAAGAAATCAGTAGTAGAAAGTAATTTTAGTCAGACATATAAAAATTTTTGTAAAACTTGTCAAAAAAAAATTTGTGTATTTAAGTAAAAAGTTGAAGTAAATAGAAAACTTTTCACGAAAGAGAATTTTTCAATATTCTTTTAGATCAAAATATCAGTAGTAAAAAAATATTTTTAGTCAGACGTGGAAATTTTTCTAAATTCTCTAACACTAGTGAAAGTAAATTTTAATCTGACTGTTCAAATATTTATGAAAATATATTAATTAATAGTGAGGGATAACTAATAATTCAATTTCAGTAGTAAAAATCAATTTTGGTCAGACTTTAAATGCTTTAATGTTGAAAATCGTAAAATTAGTATTAAAAACGAAGCACAATTAACAAAAGACAGACTTGAGAAATTTTCGTATTTTAGTGATGAAAGTTATTTTTTTTCAGTAGAACAAGATAATTTAAGTCAGACAAGAAAAATAATTAAATATTCTTTAACTGTAGTAACTGTAAATACTGGTCAGATAGTACTTTTTTTTACTAAATAAGGTACGAGTAGATAAAATCAATAATTAGTCAGACGATGATAATAATTTGATTATCAGTAGTATAGGTCAACGTCTATTCATTTCCGTAGTGAATTTCAGTAGTGAAAGTCAATTTTAGTCAGACAAAATTGTTTTAATGTTAAAAATAATTAAAATCAATATTAATAATAAAATAAAAGTAGTTTAAGTCAATATTAGTCAGTCGATGAAAATAATTTAATTATCAGTAGTATAGGTCAACGTCTTCAATTTATTTCAGTAGTGAAAGCTAATTTTAGTCAGACAAAATTGTTTGAATATTTAAAAGAATTTAAATTAATATTAATAACAATATACAAGTAGTTTAAGTCGATATTAGTCAGACAATGACAGTAATTTTGATTACCAGTAGTATAGGTCAACGTCTATTTATTTCTGTAGTGAATTTCAGTGGTGAAAGTCAATTTTAGTCAGACAAAATTGTTTTAATATTAAAAATAATTCAAATCAATATTAATTCAAGTAGTTTTAGAATTCAAGTAGTTGAAGTCAATATTAGTCAGACGTTCATAAAAATTTCACTACTAGTAGTATAGGTCAACGTCTGCAATTTATTTCTGCAGTCAAAGTTAATTTTAATTTTACTCAGACAGAATTAATCAACTTTTATTGTTTATAAATAATCAATTAGTACTAAAACTTTATCAAGACTTAAAAATCCAACGTTTCAGTAGTATAAGTCAATATTAGTCAGACGTAAACTATTTTCGCTATTTAACAATTTCTTTTTGCATAATAACAATAATAACGAGTAGAAAAAAAATATTTAAAAAAAAAATTCGTAAATATCTCACGGATTTTTTAATTTAAACATACGATGTAAGTTTTTTTTTAATTTAAAAATAAACACCGAAGAAAAAAGTAAGAAAAGAAAACATTTTTTTTTCTAAATTTAAAAAAAGTTTTTGCCCTTGCAAAAATTAAAAAAAAAATTATCAAAGATATACTATAATATATATATATATATATATATATATATATATATATATATATATATATATATATATATATATATATATATATATATATATATATATAAGTGAGAAATGGATTTGTACTTCTCTATTGGTTTCATTTGCAGGAAATGTCTATTCTTCCTGAAGAATAAAATTTAAAGGGACTTTTCGGTAAATTATATAAATCGTATAACGACCATGAAAAAGAATGGCTTTCACTTACGTCGTTGGCGAATTGCCAAATTTGCTCAGCGACCCGGACCTTAATCGATGGAGAATGAAAAAAAAAACATGTCGACTTCGAGGTCAAACAATATATATGATAATTGATTATTTTTTTCACATCATTATTGATAAATCAAGATTTTTTTTCCTTACAATTTTTGTTCCTCACAATTTTTCTTTAGACAATTATGTAAATTAATTTATTTTAAATTAATTTTTAAATCAATTCTTTTAAATTAATTAAAAAATTAATTTAAAAATTTTAAGTTCATTTAAAATTTTTTAAAAAAATTTAATTAAATTGAAATAATTAAATAATATTAACACAATTTTTCTGCAGATATCAAATTGAGATAAAAAACAAATTAAAAGTGTTGCGAAGCAACATTTTGATTTGTTTTTTATCTCAATTTGATATCTGCAGAAAAATCGTGAATATTAATAATTATTATTTAATATTAATAAATTATATAATTAAAGAATTTAAATTATGTTCAGAAAAAAAATTTTTCCAAAAGATTTTAAACAATTTTGATAGAAAAAACTCTTTTTCAAAAAAAAAAAAAAAAAAAATTGTTAGCTATTTTTTTCTTTTCAATTTCAATATTATTGAGAAATATATTTGATTTAACAAACCGACAAGTTTTAAAGAAGAAAATCTGCGTGTTGTTGGGGCAAAATAAAAAAAAAAAATGAAAAGAAAAATTGAAAGAAAAATCAAGAAAATTTTTTTGACATCTATCATATTCAGGCGGAATATTTTATACCCTGAAGCGCGATAAGTTTAAGAGAAGAAAAGTTCAAATTAAGACGAGTGATTTTGATCTACATCAAAATTCAGCGAAGCGACAAGAGTCTAAAGATTTTTCAATATAAATCTCTCACGACTTCTGCTCGAGACTTTAATCGAAAAAATTCCAAATGTGCGAATACTCAAATCTTCGTCTGCTATAGATATTGATATCACACAATCAATTATTACTAATCTATAAGAGACAAAAAAAAAAACTTTAAAAAATAGTTGAAAACTTAATCTCTTTATTATTTATTATGTAAATAAAATATTCAATACTATTTGAAAAGAAATTTCAATTTTTAAATTTTATTTTAGTTTTTAAGAAAAAAAAATGTTAATATTGAAAAAAAAAATTTTTTCCTTTTAATAATTCTACTAGTTGTTAAGAAATTATTTTTCGTTTGTTTTAATAATTTTATCATTGTTGAAAAAATATTTTTCGTTTGTTTTAATAATTTTGGGATATTTAAAAAGAAAAATACCAAAAAACTGTAAATTCGTCAGTGAATTATGAAGAAAAAATTAAAAAGTGTTGATATGTTGGCAATAGCCGCAATCGTTAAGTACCAAATTTTATAGATAGAAAGCTACACGTCTGGGGTTCGCTTCCCCAAGGATTTAAAATTTTTTAAAAATTGTACTGGAAAATATGTACGAAAATAAATAGAAAATTAACTATGAAACGAAAAAATAAATAAAGAACAAATAAATAAACAAAATAAACAAATAACAAATAAATAAACAAAAAAAGAAAAAAAGTAAAAAGTAAATAGAAAACGATTAAATAAATAAAAAACAAATAAATAAATAAAGAAAATAAAAAAACGAATAAATAAATAAAAAATAACGAAAAAATAAACAAAAAAGCATAAATAAAAAGAAATTAAATAGGAATGGATAAAATGAATAAAGAACAAATAAATAAACAAAATAAATAATAAAACGAATAAATAATTAAACAGTAAAAAGAAAACGAATAAATAAATAGAAAATAGGTAACAAGTGAACAAATATTTAACCAAAAATTGAATAGAAAAGGCGAAAAGAATAAACGAAAAACAAAATATAAATAAAAATTAAATAGAAAACGAATTAATAAATAAAAAAATTACTAAAACCAAGTAAACAAATAAATAAACAAAATAAATAAAACAACGAATAAATAATTAAAAAATAAAAAGAAAACGAATAAATAAATAAAAAAATAACAAATAAACAGATAATTAAACCAAAATTTAGTAAAAAAGGGAAAGAATAAACAAAAAAAGAAGAAATAATTAGAAATTAAATAGAAAACGAAAAATAAATAAATAATAAATGGAGAAACAAAATAAATAAATAAAGAAAATAAAAAAACGAATAAATAAATAAAAAATAACGAAAACATAAACAAAAAAGCAGAAATAAAAAGAAATTAAATAGGAAACGATAAAATAAATAAAGAACAAATAAATAAACAAAATAAATAAAAAAACGAGTAAATAATTAAACAGTAAAAAGAAAACGACTAAATAAATATAAAATAACAAATAAACAAATATTTAAAGAAAAATTAAATAGAAAACGAATTAATAAATAAAAAAATGAATAAAACCAAATAAACAAATAAATAAACAAAATAAATATTGCAATATTCGTGAACAAAAAATAATATTGAAATATTGAAATAAATTGAAATATTCACAACGAAATGAATAAATATACAATTGAATAATTGACTGATTTATTTAAATTTATGAAATAAATAGAAATACACTCATTCAGCAAACTAGCTACTCGAAATTACGCGAAAGTGTGAACACGAGAGAGCAGATAGGGGTATATAACACAATGTCTATCAATTATTCCCTGATGTTTGAAACGTTGACTAACGTCGTTGCTTTAACGTCAAAGGGGTGTTTAAACGTACAGCACATGCAGGAATAATCTTAAGGTCATGCGGTGCAAAGTGACGCCACAACTGACGATTTATTTATAATGTACCGGTTTAATTAGGGAAATGAAATTATCGATCTGCTTTAAAGCAAGATGATATATAATTATCTAAAAATATTTCTCCACTTATATTCTAATTCAAAAATCAGAAAGTTTTCATTACATTATAATTAATAATACATTATTTATAATATTATTGCTTAAAATAATAATTAACTATAATTAAAATTAATAATAAAATTTATTTTTTTAATTTTACTAATGGAAAATTTTTTTTATTTTTATTATCATTGTCTTTAGCATCACTATTACTATATCAATAATATTATTATTAATATTTTCAATTATTATTATATTATACAATAGAATTATTATTTATTTATTGTAATAAAGTATAATTTTTAGTCAGAATTATTTAGCTGGTTGAAACCTAAAAAATTAATTTTTTTCGATAGAAATAAAAGGCAGTAAAGACTTTTACTGAAATTTTTCTGTCAGTAGTAAAGGACAATTTTGATCAGACAAAAATTCTCCTATTTTTAATTCAATCAAATAATAGAGTAAATATAAACTCACGAAAATATTTTTAAAAAATGTTTGATTAGTATTGAAAGGAAATTATGCTCAGACAAATTTTTATCTATAAAATAATAAAAATAAAAATTTTTAAAAAATAAAAATACTAATGGTAATGGTAGAGATAATTATTGTAATGAGAAAAAAAAATAATAATAGCAGGGAAAAATTTTTTTCTAACTGTAAAAACACAATAAAAAAAATACATCAAATGAAAAAGGCCACTTTAATTTTTTGTCTTTTTTTGTTATTTGCATTAAGTACTTAATATTTTTGTATTACAAGGCAAAGGTTCCTCTTGTCTTTTTTTTTCTTTTTTTTTTGTTCCTATAGGGGATACCCATAACTAGGTTTTCTCTACTTTTCTTTTTTCCATTTTTCACAAAAGATTTTTCATTACAACTTTCATATAGTCGTCGAGAGCAAAACTCTCACAGGCGAAACGTGCAGAAGCTTGAACTTTTCGCAGCACAAAGCAATTTAATCCCTGCCATCCTTGCAATAATATCGTAGGGATAGTCAAGTCTCTACTTTCGAAATTTCAATTCCAATTGCGAAATCAAAATTCTCGAGTTTAAATTTTCCTCTAAATTTATTTATATTATATTGTACATTGATTTTCAATTAAAACTTTTCAATTTCGTCTATTATCAGCGAATATAATTGTTTTACTTTTACGTCCTTTTTCTCTCTTTTGAAGAAAATTATATTTTAATAATCGACATAATCTGTCCTCACGTGAAGTTAGTGTTTTATTCCAATTTTTTGTTGTATAGATCGAATTGTTATGTCAAAAGTTTGATAGTTAATTTGTAAATAATAAAATAAGTGGAGTGGGAAAATTTAACCCCAATTACAAAAAATCAAAAAAGAGGTACAGTTGCAATTTTTAAAAATAATTCATTATTTTACACATTATCTATTTTTGTATTTAAATAATTGAATTCTGATAAGAATTGATTGAAAAAAGAATTTTTGTTAAGAGTTTAGAAAATAATTAGAAGTGTTAAAGTAGGATTCTTTAGTAATAATTAAATTTCAAAAAGTTTTTAAATTTCAATCTTTGAAATTCTAATTGCTGTAAAAGTATCATAATATTTAAATATAAAAAATTATTAATTTGTTAGCTTTCTTAAAAATTCAAAGTTTTGAATAATATTATTCGAAGTTTCTAAAAAAATAATTGAATTTTGGAAGAATTGCAGTTCAAATTTTTATAAAAAACTTTTTTAATGATTTTACATTGAAAGTATTTCGAAATTTTAAGTAAATAAAGAACAATAACCATTTAGATATTTATTTTACAAAAATGATTGAAATTTGAAAGATTTAATTTAGAAATTCTGAAAAATTAGGTTTTTGAAGAATATGAAATTAAAATTTTTTTAAAGATATACTTGAATTCCGAAAATAATTTAGAAAACTTGAAACAATTGGAAATTTTGTAAAATTTTGTATTTAAAAAAATTTTTTTTCATCTTTAAAAATTATCTATAAATATAATTGTACTTTTAAAAATAAATTATTTTATAAATTTACAAAAATTATTCCTTTTAAATAATTCAATTCTCGTAGTTGAACTCTGATAGAAATTGATTTAAAAGAAATTACAGTTATAATTATAGAAAATAATTGAATATTTAAAATGTTATAAGAGAAACTTTAGGAATTAATTAGATTTTTAAAAGTTTTTAAATTCAATTCCTTGAAAATTTAAGGAAATCAAAAGTATAAAAACATTTAAATTTTTATTTAAAAAATTATTAATTACATTATTTTTCTTTAAAAATTCTTAAAGTTTTTGAATAATTTTATTCAAAAATTCTAAAAAAATAATTAAATTTTCCAAGAATTACAGTTGGAATTTTTAGAAATAATTAAATTTCATGAGGTTTTTTTATTGAAATTATTTGAAATTTTAATTCCCGTGGAAAAAGTAAATAAGAATAAGTTTTTAATTTTTTGTTTAACAAAAAGTATTGAAGTTCTGAATAATTTAATTTAGAAATTCCGAAAAAATTTGTTTCTTGAAAAAATGTAATTAAAATTTTTTAAAAATAATTGTATTTCCAAAAATAATTTTAAATCATTGAAATAATTGAAAATTTTGTCAAATTTCATCGGAATTATATTTTAATAAATTTTATTTGTTTACTTTTAAAAACTATTTTGAAATATAATCGTATTTTTGAAGAATTCTAATTGAAAATTTGGAAAATAATTGAATTTTAAATGAATTTAGAAGAATCTTATTACCAGGAGTAAAAACTTATTATTTCATCAAAAATATTCAAGTTGCTGTGAGAAATATCTTTAATAATTAAATTTAAAGAGAGACTGTTGGAAAAGTTATATTTTTTAAAGAATGAAGAATTTTTATTAAATTTTAAATCTTTTAGAGAAACAGTTAAAGAAACAATTATTATTTTCTAGAATTTTAAATTATTTTTTGAGAAAATAATAATTTAATTCCTTTAAAAAATTTATTATTTATGAAAATAATTAAATTCCTGTAAAATTGTTATTATTTATGAAAATAATTAAATGTTTACATACAATTTTATTAAAATTTTTTTTAATTAATTGAATTCTTTAGGAAAATTTTATTAAAATTGTAGATATTTAAAATAATTTGAATTCAGGAAAATTTTTGAAAATAATTGAAATTAGGACAAGAATTTTTTTGACATTTACGAAAATAATTAAGAACTTTGGAGAAGAATTTTGTTATTTATAAAAAAAATTAGGATTTTTACGAGAACTTTTTTTAAATTTTAAACATAGTTGAATTTTATAAGAAAAATTATATTTTTTTTGAAAATAATTGAATTTTTGCAATTATTTGTAATTTATCCAAAATAGAATTTTTTTAATGTTTTAAACAAAAATTTAAATTAGAATATTTTTTAATTCTATTATTTTTTAACATTGCTAATTTTATTTTAAAATGTCAGTAAGAATTGTTGCTGGTTGTTTATAATATTATTATAACTACTATATTATTTTTATTATTTATGTTATTTTTATTATTTTCATTATTTTTATTATTTTTATTATTTTTACTATTTTTTTTATTTTTATTTACACTGATTATATTGTAATAATACTATTGGAATAATTGTCACACTATATGCACTCCAAAAAAAGAAAATTGAATAAAAAAATATTGTTCGCTAGAAAAATTTTTCCTTTTAAAGCAAAAATATTTATTTTTCATTTTTAGAAAACAAAAAAAAAATTTCGAATTTTAAAAAATGGCATGTCGAGTTGCCGTATACACACTTTGCGCTTACGAATGTAATTTGCATGTGCAGAATATGTAATTACCAAAGGCAGAGGAGTGTATATAACGAAAGAGAAATACAAGAGGCAAAAGGAAATAACCCAGGCGAGAACTGACGCTGGATTCAGGCTTTACGGAACCTTCGTTGAGGCTTGGTCAACATTGATCAAGCCTTGGTGGGACGGCGGAACGAAGGTTGCTTCTAGCTATAATGTAACACTTATTTAAGACTGACGCTCCAGTCTTTGTTGTAGATTGGCGTTTAATGTTCAATCAATGCTGCGGAACCCTATAATGCAGGACTGAAATAAGGCTGCTTCCACTGTTCCCAAATTTACGCGTCTCTCGCGCTTATTCAATATAATATGAATATATATGAATTGTATATAATAATATTAATAATAATATTAATAATAATAATAATAATTATTATTATTATTATAATAGTAATGAATATTATTGATATTATTTTTATTCATGTTATATGCGTTTGTTTGGAAATAAGTTATTATTATAATAATTATATTATTTTCATATAAATAATATATTACTAACAATAAATTTCATTTGAAATAGTAATATTAAAAAAATAATTTTAGTAAAAGAAACCAATTTTTCTGTTAATCGGTACATTTTTTTCTCGATTTTTCAGCAGACTTTTTAATATTATTTACAAACATATTCACATTTTTTTATTCACAACACAACACACAATTTTATTATTATATATAACGCTTAAAACAAAGAATGAAAAATATTCGCTCGCATGTGGGATCGAACTCACGCACCCCGCCCCTAACGCATACCCGGAAGTCCTAAACGCACGCATTTAAACCGCTCGGCCACAGAAGGCTGGAAGGCACCTCGCCTAATCTACTATTTCAATGCCAGCGCCGTATATTCTGTATATACGGCGCGTCACTCAATATTTGTTCAGCATGGGACACCAATGTTCGTCCCATGCTCGATTCAAGACTCGGTCAATCTTGATACAATATTCACTTTCTTTATTACCGTGTGCACTGAACAATATTAAATATCAATATTTATAAATTATTTATTATTAAAATATTTTTTATGATAATTTTATAAGTTAAATTATATATATTATTGTTTTTCTTGTATACAGTGTCAAATTATTATTTTCAAAGTTTAAGAGTTTCGTTTATCTGAAAAATTATTAGTAAAAAAAATGTTCATTAGGTAGTGATAAATATATATGCTTAGTAATTTTACACTAGGACTACTATTTTACTAATACTACTAATTTTACTATTTAGTAAATATTATCAAAAAACTATTTTTTGTCAAACGCGCGCGACTAAACACAAATAACCTTGAAACTCCAGCATTACCAACTCAACACATACGTTAAACTCTTAAGTTGGCAATGCTAAAGTCTCAAGGTTATTTGTGTTTAATCGCACGCGTTTGACAAAAAATAGTTTTTTGATAATACATATTTACTAAACAGTTAATCCTAGTGTAAAACTACTAGGCATAAATATTTATTACACCCTAATGAACATTTTTTTAACACTAAAAATTTTTCAGACAAACGAAACTCTTGAACTTTGAAAACAATTATTTGACACTGCAAGAAAAAAATAATAATGTATAATTTAACTTTATTTATATAAATTTTATATAATTAATAATAATAATAATAATTATTATTATTATTATAAAAAAAAATAATATTTAATATTTATTTTTAATTTAATATTTTTTATAATAATAATAATAATAATAATAATAATAATTATTATTATTATTATTATTATTATTATTATTATTATTATTATTATTAATAAATTAATAATTAATATAAATATTATACACTAGATAAATATTAATATTTATTTACCAATTGATATCTTAATAATAATAATTAATAATAATTTTTAAATAGTATACAAAATTATCATAAAAAATATTTTAATATTAATTAATTTATAAATATTTATATTTAATATTTTTAAGTGCACACGTCAATAAATAAACTGTCAAGATTGATTTAGGCTTGAATTAAGATCAGATGTTCGAGCTTCACTCACAAAGATTGACCGAGTCTTGAATCGAGCATGGAACGAACAGTGGTGTCCAATGCTGAATCAACATTGAGTGACAGTGGTATAAAGACTGCTTCAACACTGGGTTACCCAGGCTGGGCGTTCAAGGCTCAATAAATCTTCAATCCATCGTCAGCATTGGTCTTTCGCGCCTGGGAAAATAAAAATAAAAAAAGATACTTAAATTCTAAACTCGAGTATAAAACCTGGGAAAAATAAGTAGTTCTTAAGTAAACATATATTTTATTTTTATTACCAATAAACACACAATTAAAAAGAATATAAAACTAAATAAATACTTCCACTTCTTTCCCCACAAGAAAATTTAATTTACTGATTTTTGAAAGAAAAAAAAATTCTAAAAATAAATACACTTATTAATAATAATAAATACACTTTTAAGAATTTTTTTCTAAAATAATAAGTTGTGAATTGAATTTTTATCTTTTTATGTTTGTGCGTGTGTGAATAGAGTGGACAATAATTTATTAGGTATCGTGTAAAAGGGATGCTACAAGTGGCTATTTTCATTACTACGAGGAATTCTGTTTCCCTCTGGGTGTGATCAGTCGCCAATCTCGTTGTTGGAATTTCATATTAGGATTTCCGCCAGTAACAAAGCGCTTTTCAAGTGCCTTCAAGCATTTCGAGAGGGGAAAAAAAAGCTTCATCACAATTGTTCACTAAAAAATTAACACGACCCTGTGTATAAGACATAAAGTGAACATTTACTCCTACTTTATAAATTACTTCTTAAAATTATTGTGTTTACACATTTTTTCAATTTTACTTTTGATTTCAATTCTAGCTTCATTTTTATTTTTTATATTAATATATGATTTCTAGGAAACAATAATATTTGAAATAATAAATTTATTTATTTTTTTTTAATTTTTAATTTTTTAATTAATTAAAAGTCAATTAATATAAAATGTATTTTCATATTAATTTAATTTACTTTATAATTAATTAAATTTCCGTTTACCTTTAGTTTACTTCAAAATTCCGTTGATACACTGGGTCAATTTGACCTCAACTTCATCAATTTTTGTTGAAAACACTAGAAAAATTCAATTTTGGAGAAATTACAAAAATTGCAGAAATTCAATTATTTAAAAAAAAAATTCTTCTTTAAAAATTTAAATAATAAAAAAAGTGAAAATAATAAAAATAATAAAAATAACATAAATAATAAAAATAATAGTAGTTATAATAATATTATAAACAACCAGCAACAATTCTTACTGACATTTTAAAATAAAATTAGCAATGTTAAAAATAATAGAATTAAAAAATTTTCTAATTTAAATTTTTGTTTAAAACATTAAAAAATTCTATTTTGGATAAATTACAAATAATTGCAAAAATTCAATTATTTTCAAAAAAAAAAATATAAATCTTCTTATAAAATTCAACTATGTTTAAAATTTGAAAAAAGTCCTCGTAAAAATCCTAATTATCTTTATAAATAACAAAATTCTTCTCCAATGTTCAATTATTTTCATAAATGTCAAAAAAATTCTTGTCCTAATTTCAATTATTTTCAAAAATTTTCCTGAATTCAAATTATTTTAAATATCTACAATTTTAATAAAAATTTTCCGAAAGAATTCAATTAATTAAAAAAAATTTTAATAAAATTGTATGTAAACATTTAATTATTTTCATAAATAATAACAATTTTACAGGAATTTAATTATTTTCATAAATAATAAATTTTTTAAAGGAATTCAATTATTATTTTCACAAAAAATAATTTGAAATTCTAGAAAATAATAATTGTTTCTCTAACTGTTTCTTTAAAAGATTTGCTTTTTAAAATTTAATAAAAATTCTTCATTTTTTTAAAAAATATAACTTTTCTAACAGTTTTTCTTTAAATTTAGTTATTGAAGATTTTTCTAACAGTAACTTGAATGTTTTTTAATAAATAATAAGTTTTTACTCCTGATAATAAGTTTCTTCTAAATTCTTTTAAAATTCAATTATTTTCCAAATTTTCAATTTGAATTCTTCAAAAATACGATTATATTTCAAAATAGTTTTTAAAAGTAAACAAATAAAATTTATTAAAATATAATTTCGATGAAATTTGACAAAATTTTCAATTATTTCAATGATTTAAAATTATTTTCGGAAATACAATTATTTTTAAAAAATTTTAATTACATTTTTTCAAGAAACAAATTTTTTCGGAATTTCTAAATTAAATTATTCAAAACTTCAATACTTTTTGTTAAACAAAAAATTAAAAACTTATTCTTATTTATTTTTCCACAGGAATTAAAATTTCAAATAATTTCAATAAAAAAACCTCTTGAAATTTAATTATTTTCTAAAAATTGCAACTGTAATTTTTCGAAAATTCAATTATTTTTTTAGAATATTTGAATAACATTATCGAAAAACTTTAAGAATTTAAAAAAAAAATAATGTAATTATTGTTTTGAATAAAAATTAAAATATTTTTATACTTTTGCTTTCCTTAAATTTTCAAGGAATTGAATTTAAAAACTTTTAAAAATCTAATTAATTCCTAAAGTTTCTGTTATAACATTTTAAATATTCAATTATTTTCTAAAATTATAACTAATCTTTTTAAAATCAATTCCTATCAGAGTTCAACTACGAGAATTGAATTATTTAAATGGATTAATTTTTGTAAATTTATAAAATAATTTATTTTCAAAAGTACAATTATATTTATAGATAATTTTTAAACATGAAAAAAATTCTTTAAAATACAAAAGTTTACAAAATTTCCAATTGTTTCAAGTTTTCTAAATTATTTTCGGAATTCAAGTATATCTTAAAAAAATTTTAATTTCATATTTTTCAAAAACCTAATTTTTCAGAATTTCTAAATTAAATCTTTCAAATTTCAATCATTTTTGTAAAATAAATATTTAAATACTTATTGTTCTGTATTTGCTTAAAATTTCGAAATACTTTCAATGTAAAATTTTTGGAAAAATTTTTTATAAAAATTTGAACTGCAATTCTTCCAAAATTCAATTATTTTTTTAGAAACTTTGAATAATATTATTGAAGACTTTAGATTTTTAAGAAAGCTAACAAATAATAATTTTTTATATTTAAATATATTATGATACTTTTACAGCAATTAGACAGAAAAAGTGAATGAATAAAAGAACATTCAAATTATTATAGTTAATTATGCTGTCAATGATCTTTAATTCCCTAATAGAAGAAAAAAAAGAAATATATTTTCATAAATAAGCAAAGTGATCATATGAAGACAAAAATTGATTTTTCAACTTTTGCACCAATTTATTTAATTAATTCCTTCACGGTTAAAATAAAACCACAATTATTTCAATCAATTTTTTTTTAATAATATTAATATACGCTTGAAAAAATGCGAAAAAAATGTTTCTCCATTTTTTCCCTCTACATCAACTGACTATTAATATAGAAAACTTTTTATAATTCCGAAATGAGAGGGAGAAAAATAAATAAATTCAATTTTCTTTGCGCCCAAATTATTTGTAAAGTAATATATATTTTACTTGGTGGCTCGAAGCACTTGGTTAAAACTCGAAGGAAAATTAACTATATCTTCTCGCAGGGATAAAAGTTGATTACGCGGTGACCAACTTGCAATCCTCGCCCAGTTTTGAGCATATCTCTGCCTCAGGTAATTAGCATTGTTCTCGATTACACGAGTTTATCGGGTATAAACTACTAACTTGCGCGCTCAGTTTTGGCGTTAACTCGCTGTGCGACTGGCAAATCCAATTAACTTGCACCTTGAATCTGATTACGATCCTTAGAATTGTCACTGCTCGCGATCTAATTGAATAAAACATCAAGAAAAATAAATAGTGTTTGTATATATATATATAATCGCGAGACTTCCAATAAGAAAAAAGTTGAATAAGAAAAAAAGTTTGAGGAAACAAAAAGAAATTAGAAAAGTTACCAATTAAATACAATTTGGATACCAATATTAAAAGGAGCTATCAATTCATCTTCTATACTTTTGCAGACTTCGCACTCGATAATAATTAATTTTAAAAAAAAGTAGCAAAAAGTAGCTTTCAAACTAAAAACAGTAGTAAAAAAGTAGCAATATCGAAAAATTAAACTTGACGACCAAAAAAACTCCTTTTAGACACTTCACAAAACTAACAAAAATTCTATTCTATATTTTATTTTTTTGACTTTTTTCTAATTTATAAAAAAATTATTTTTTTCTCTCTTATCCTGCTAATAAATTGAATTCATTCAACGAATTCTATTATTCATGAAAGAATTTAAATATTTATGAAATTAATTTAATTCTTGCGAAGAATTTTATACAAATTTTTAAATAATTAATTTCCATCGACTTACTTTTATACAAATTCTAATTTAAATAATTGAATTCCTGAGAAATTTTTATTATTCATAAAAAGAATTATATTCTTACGAAGAGTTTAACAAAAGATTTTTTAAATATAATTGAAATCTGTTTGCAAATGTTATGAAAATAATAGATTCCCTTCCCAATTAAAAAATCATTTAATTGAGAAAAGTTTTTAAAAATAATTAAATTTTACAAAGAATTCTATTAAAATTTTTGAAAATAATTAAATGTCTGTGTGGTATGTTATTAAATTTTTTTTTAAAAATAATTGAATTCCTGAAAAACATTTTATTATTTATGAAAATAATTTAATTCTTGAGAATAATTTTAGTAGATTCCTTGAAAATAATTGAATTTTCAAGAATAAATTTATGACTTAAAAATAATTAAATTTTACAAAGAATTCTATTAAAATTTTTGAAAATAACTAAATGTCTGTGTGGTATTTTATTAAATTTTTTTGAAAATAATTGAATTCCTGAAAAGCATTTTATTATTTATGAAAATAATTGAATTCTTGCAAATAATCTTAGTATGTTTTTAAAATAATTGAATTCCAAGAAAAAATTTATTACTTTTACAAATAATTGAATTTTTGTATTTTGTAATGAATATTGTTATTTATGAAAATAATTGAATTTTGCAAAGAATCTTATTAAAATGCCTCAAAATAATTGAATTTTCGAGAATAATTGTGTAATTTATCGACATAATTGAATTATTTAAAAAAAAATTGATTAAAATTCCCTTTAAAATAATTGATTTATTTCAAACAATTTTATTAAAATATTTGAAAATAATTGAATTTCTGTGAAAAATTCTAATATTTATAAAAATAATTGAATTTTTGCGAACGATTTTATTAGAATTTTTTTAAATAATTGAATTCTTGTGATGAATATTGTTATTTACGAAAATAATTGAATTTTGCAAAGAATTTTATTAAAATGCCCCAAAATAATTGAATTTTCGGAAATAATTTAGTTCTTTATCGACATAATTGAATTCTTTCGAAAAATTATTTATGTGAATAATTAAATTCTTGGGAAGAATTTAATTAAAATCTAAAAGAATAATTGAATTATTTAAAAAAATTTAATTAAAATTGTATTTAAAATAATTGATTTCTTTCGAACAATTTAATTAAAATATTTTAAAATCATTTAATTCCTGTGGAAAATTCTAATATTTTTTAAATAATTTAATTCTTCTAAAGTATTAAATTCTAAAGAATCTAAATTCTAAAAAAAAGATTTTTTTTTTGAATAATTGATTTTTTGAAGGAATTGAAATTTAATTTTTAAGAAGAATTACATTTTAGCAATTCCTGTAAAATTGTATTAAAAATAATTGAAATTCTGCGATGAATTTTATTATTTATGAAAATAATTGAATCTATATGTAAAAAATTTTATTAAATTTTTTTAAAATAATTGAATTCTTCATAAGAATTTTATAAACATTGTTTTAAATAATTAATTTTTTCGAAATATAATATTATGAAAATTTTATTTTAAATAATTGAATTGTTCTGGAAAACTTTATTTGTGAAAATAATTGAAATTCTTTGATGAATTTTGTTATTTATGAAAATAATTGAATTCTTGTGGAAAATTTTATTTGTGAAAATAATTAAATTTTTCAATAGAATAATTAATTATAATTGTAGGATTAAAAATAATTGAAATTCTTCAATGAATTTTGTTATTTATGAAAATAATTGAATTCTTGTTTCCAATTTTTTGAAAAATTATTTAAAAAATTAAATTTCCATGAAAAATGTTTTTTTTAATAAAATTAAAAAAAATTTTTTTAAATAATTGAATTCTTTTACGAAATTTTATATAAATGCTAGTTGAAAATAATTGAATTTTGAATTTTTTTTTTTAAATAATTGAATCGTTTTAAAGAATTTGATTATAATTTTTGAGAATAGTTTTTAGATTTCTAGTATTAGCGAATTTAAAGTGGTGGAAATTCTAAAAAAAATAAATTTCTAAAATAATTCTCTCCTATTTTGTTTTTCATTTTGTTTTATTATTTTGTTTATTTTATTTATCTTTATTTATTTTACTTTCTTATCTTTTTTATTTAGTTCTTTAATTTTGTTTCTTTTATTTTCTTGTAAATTTTCCGTCTTTTTCGCTTCACCCGAAAGTGTAGAAAAAATGTTTGTTAAAAAATAACAAGTTTTCAATTAAAACTCATCAAATTAATAAGGAAAAAATTTCTTCATCCACTACGTTGAAGAGAGAAAAATTAAGAAACTAAAAAGTCGTCGTAATTTTTCCGTATTCATCAGGATGGTTTTCGTTTGCGAATTTTTTTTTTTTTCTTATTAATTAGTATTAAGGATAAAAAAAAATTACTGTTCGACACGTTGGATATAAATTTGTTACTCTAGATATTTTTTAAATAATACAATAAAATAATATTTATATTATTTGTTTAAAAAAAATTTTCTATTATATTTTCAAGAAAAATCAAAGAGTGCAATTTTTCATAAGAATTTTTGGCACATTGTTGAAAGTGCAAAACTTTTGGAGGCGAGAGAAAGAGAAAGAGTAGGGCAATAAAAATTGTTTTCTGTTTTTCACGTTGTAAAAATTTCTATAATATCACGAAGAAAGATGAATGTCGATAGTAAAAGTTTTGAGTTTATTCTACGTGATTGAAATTTAGTCTGCATATAAGAATGACTTCTTTGAAATAAACTTTCTTTAACGTGTTCCATCATCTTTTTGAAACTTATTATATAAAAGTTACACAAAATATATATGGAAATTTCTCTTTTTTTTTTTTTTTTAATTTGCATACTCCATATAATTTTGTTATATAAAACCAAATGAGATTAGCTATTTATATATTTTTGCCAGAATAAATTTTTTTCATAATTATTTGTCAACAAAAGTTTATAAATAAATAAATAAATAAATTTACTTATTTTTAGTACAAAAAGTATCGTTTTTATTTCAATTTCTCGCAAATTTTATTTTTAAAAAAGTTTTTCACAGGGAACAAAGAATATATTTTAAATTTTTAACTATCAAAGTTTGTCTCCTGCGAAAGTTTATATGTAAACTCCCCTCTCGTGATCAATGAAAACACCTTTCAAATTTAACTTTTGCCCTATTGATACTTTAATGAACTCAAAACTTCATTAACCTTAGTCTTCTTGTTTACTTTTGTGTACAGTTTCAACGAGACAATTATTAATCAAAGTTTTCAAGCAAATAAAATTGATTTTATATACCAAGAGAAAAAAAAACAGATTTCTTTTCCTCTAATATATTTCATAATTAAATTTTTTATTAATTATATCGCAAAATATTGAAAACAAATTTCATTTTGTAATTAACTGCTTAATATGTAATTAACATTTTTTCCGCCAATAATAAAAATTAATTGAAAATTACAAACATTGCCTTTTAATCCATATATGTAATGAATATTGAATTGTAATTGTAAAATTATCTTCTGATTTTATCGCGACAAGTGAACATGGTAAAATAAATAACAAATGGAAATTGAATTTTTAAAAAAATATTTGTATAACTTGATTTTTGTTTATTTTCGATTATTTGCCTGAGAGTATTTTTTGTTTCTAAGACAACAATAAAAATAATCGAATTTTGTTAATAATTTTATTTACGGAAATTTATTAATTCTTTTTTTATTAATTACTAGTTTTTATTTGCAAATTAATTGTTTTTCACTGTTTTTTTATTATTATTTGCCTGAATATTTTTCGAAGACCAAACAAATTTTATTTATTAATAATTTTATTTACATAAGTTTATTAATTTTTTTTCTCTATTAATTACTTTTTATTTGCAGACGAATTGCTTTTTTACTGTCCTCTTTTGTTACTTTTCTTTGCATCAATATTTTTCGTCTCTAAGACACAAAATTAAATTTTATTTATTAATAATTTTATTTACAGAAGTTTATTAATTTTATTTCTTTATTAATTAATTTTATATTTTTATTTTTTATTACTGTTTTGTTACTGTCCTGTTTTGTAATTATTTTTTTCAATTATTTTGTTACTATTTCTATTTATTACTTTGTTAGTATTTTTTTACTACTTTGTTACTATTTTTTTATTATTTTATCATTTCTAAAAAGGGTAAAAAAAATTATTTTTTTCTGAAAATTATATCGTTATAGAGTTGTTTAGAAATCTAGGAGTGAACAAATAACGGATAAGCTCGAGGCAGATTAGATAAACGATACACAATAAGAAGATAGAGTATACTTTATGGTCAACCAAGCGCAGTAAACTTCATCTCACCTATAAAATGTCGGTACGTATTTTCACTTCACACACACAAAGACAATTTACAGATTTTATTGTCCTAATCATTGGGTGACCAAAGACACAATATTTTATTTTCCTTTCATTCCTTGTTTTTTATTTTTTGTTCCCTGAGAAAACGAAATTAAAAATAGTTCAATTTTTACATGCAAGAATTATTTTCTTTTTAAATTGAAAAAATTTTACCATTTTGTAAAGAGTATTAATTTATACAGTCAATTATATTTAAACTTAATTAGAAATTAAATTAATTAATAATTGAATTAAATCAACTGAAGTAAAATCAAATCATTAAATAATAATTAAGCTAAGTTAATAATAAATAAATAAGTTAAATAGTAATTGAATTAAATAAATAATTAAGTAATAAAATCGTATTGGGCCTTTTTATTACAAAATAATTTCAAAAACAGGGTTGCCACGAAACCTGGAAACCTGAAAATGTCAGGGAATTTTATAAACCTTGAAAAAACCTGGAAAAGTCAGGGAATTTTGATCGGAATCCTGGAAAATTATTGTTTTCTAAAGTTATTGTGCTTATTCTTGAAATCTAATTTTTTTAAATATTTCAAAATTAATTGAATTTTAAAAGAGTTGCGTTTACAATTTTCATAAATAAATAAACTTCGAAAGGTTTTAATTTGAAATTATGTAAAATTTAATTTTGAAATGAATTAATTAAATTAAAAAAATTTCACAGGAATTCTATTATTTACAAATTCTTTATAAATTTCTTCGCAATAATTTAATTATTTCCATAAATATTTATAAAAATAATTATTTATTTTATTTTTTTATTTTTGTAAGCCCGTTGATACTTAAATAAATAAATAAATAATAAAATTTTTTACATAGATTCAATTATTTTCATAAATAATAAAACTCATCGCAGAATTTCAATTATTTTTAATACAATTTTAATCGAATATCTGGAAAAATTGTAATTATTCTTAAAAATTTTATTAAAATTCATCAAAGAAATTCAATTATTATTTTAAAAAGCCTTTCTATAATTTATTTATTATGTTCAAAAATTTAAGAATATTCTCGTAAAACTTTCAATTATCTTTATAAATAAATACAATTCTTCTCCAAAATTCAGTTATTTTTAAAATTTTAAATAAAATTCTTGGAAAAATTTCAATTATTTTCAAAAATTTCCCTCAATTCATTGATATTCAATATCTACTATTTAAAAAGAATTTTAATAAAATTCTAAGCAAATATTTAATTATTTTCATAAATAATAAAATTCTTCTTAGAAAATCAATTATTTTCGAAAATTTTAATAAAATTCTTAGCAAATATATAATTATTTTCATAAACAAAAAAACTTTTCACAGGAATTCAATTATTTTCATAAATAATAAAATTGTTTTCAGGAATTCAATTATTTTTGTAAATAATGAAATTCATCGAAGAATTTCAATTATTTTTAATGGAATTTTAATAGAATTTCTCGAAAAATGTAATTATTTTTAAAATTTTTATTAAAATTCATCAAAGAAATTCAATTATTTTAAAAAGCCTTTCTATAATTTACTTATTAAAATTTAACTATTATATTGTCAATACATTTTTAATTAAATTTCTTGAAAGAATTAAATTATTTTCAAAAGTTTTAATGAAATTCTTTTTAACAATTCATTTTTTTTCAAAATACCTAATTTTAATAAAATTCTTCCTAGAAATTTAATGAATTTCAATAATTTATCAAAATTCCATTATTTTCAATATATACTATTTCAATAAAATTTCACAAAAGAATTTAATTAGATATTAACAAAAAATATTATTAAAAAATTCGTCTCAAGAATTCAATTATTTTCAAAAGTAAAAAATTCTTTGCAGATATTCAATTATAAGTTTAAAAAAATTTTAGTCAAAATTTTAATTATCTTTATAAATAATAAAATTTTTCTCCAAAATTTAATTATTTTCAAAAATTTTAATAAAATTCTTGTCAAAATTTCAATTATTTTTAAAAACTTTTCTGAATTCAATAAAATTTTTGGAGATTCAATTATTTTTAATACAATTTTAATCTAATTTGTCGAAAAATAAAATTATTCTTTAAAATTCTATTGAAATTCGTGAAAAGAATTTTAATTACCTATTTAAAAATTTGTTGATAAAATTCTTTAAATGAGAGTTCAATTTTAAAAAACATTCAATTCTTCAATAAATTATTTATTTTTGTATTTAAATAATTGAATTCTCGGAGAATTTTCGAATAATAAATAATAATTGATTCAAATATGAATTTCAGGTAAAATTTTAAATAATAATTGAATATTAAACTCTCTAAATTTGAATTAGTAAAAATGTTTTCTAATTTGAATTAGTCACTGACTTTTTGCTTTTGAATTTATAGCAGATTTTACTAATAAATATTAAATAGTCATTTCTTCTAATTTAAATAGTAAAATTGACTAATTCAAAAGCAAATTAGCAAATTTTTAGAAATAATTGAATTTTGAAAAGGTTTCAAATTATAATCGTCAACGATTCAAAAATTCAAACATTCAAATGTTTGAATTTTTCATACTTTTAACTAAAAATTATGTAGATTTAATTTTTTTCGAAAATTTTAATTTCATTAATTTTAAGTTATTTGATACTTTTATTTTCTAATATATATTTGATTAAAGAATTGCCGAATAATCAATGAAATTTCGTAAAATTGAATTGTAAGCAAAAGAATTTGAAAATTTTCAAAGAAATTTTTCAAAAATTATTAAAATTAATTAATTTAAACTTTATAAAGAAGAATTTTAGTTAAAAATTATGGAAAACAATAATTGAATTGAAGTGATGAAAGTAATTTTGAATAAGTTACAGTAACAATATTCTTATAATATAAAATAATGATTTTTTTATTTGGTCATTTTTAATTATTATAAAACATGAAGACATCGATAGCTCCGAGTCAAAGACTCGGAGTGATCGATTTCTTCATGTTTTCTAAAAATTTTTTACAAGTTGTTTAATTTCAAAAAGGTTTGAATTTGAAATTTTTGAAAATCCTAATTTTTAGGGAACAATTATAATGACTAAATATTTATTTAAAAAAGATTTATTGGAATTATTTAATTTTGTAAAATACAAATTTAGTTTTAAAAACCTGAAAAGGTCAGGGAATTTAAAATGAGCAAAAGCGTGGCAACCCTGAAAAAATAATACAAAAATTATAAAAATTACAAAAAATAATAAAATATTAAATATTAAATATTAAATATTAAATATTAAATATTAAATATTAATAATTAAATAATTAAACCCTGTTCAGTTCTGTTTATTCCAAAGTAATTACAAAGAGAGGATTTCAACAAAAAGCAGATATTAAATAAATAACTGAATTAAATAAATAACTCAAAAAAAAAATAATAACAAAATAAATTCAATTTTATTTATTAATTTTTAATTCAATTTTAATTTTTTATTTGGAAACGAATGAGTTTTTGCTGATTTAATTTAATTAGTAAAAACTTCTACGGTCAGAGAAGTCGTAGAGTTTTTTGTGCCATAAAGGGAAGCCATTTTTGAGGACCAAAAGAAGAGTTCAGGGATTTGGAAACCTGATCCCTAAATAAAATGTTCTGCTCGCGGATGTTCGTGCTGTTTGGAGGAAATCCGCTCATAGGTTACAGAGACTTGAGCAGAGAGAGAGGGTGACTTTAGTTTCGTAATTGCAAGCACTCCGAGTCAACTATTTATCTCAAGAGTTGGCTTTCTGCTCCATTTTAACAAAACAAATCATTTTTAATTAGAATTACTTTTTTCGAAGCAATTTTCAAAAATTATATAAATCAATTTTTTTCGATCTCATACTTTTTGTTATTTTTAAATAAAATACGTAATTTTCGATTTAATAATTTATAAAATTATATTTATATTTATAATCTTTGTAAGTCACATTATACTATAAATAATAAAAAATGTTATTTTAATTTTTAACAAAACTATATTTTTTATAAAATAAATTAATAAATATTTAAAAAATAAAACTACAAAAAAATTACTTTCGTTTGAATTTTAAAAGTCAATTTTTAATATTTTCTCTACATTTTTTTTCCCTTCTTTTGAGAAAAATAAAAAGGAATTTCCAAATTAGATTTTTTACAGTTCGTCAGATATCTTAGAGGCAAAATTCGTATAGGTAAGTAGTCTTTAGAGATGAAATTTCAATATTTAATTTTAAATTTCCACAAGTCGAATTGGGAAATATGAATGTGAAATTTCGCTTTATTAACCAACGAGAGGAGGAAATCAGAGCGAAATGTGGAGAGATCACAGCCGCATAGTTAACGAACCGTTTACCCATAGTTCACAATTTGCTAACTTAGTAGAGGTTTGACTTTCATCCACGTGACTTACACTCGCTATACAAGGCATCAAGGCCTCTCTATAGCTCCATTTCCATATATACACTCAAAATAGTCGGAAAAAAATTAATTTTAAATTTCGAGTTGGACGTCTTTAAATAAATATATTAGATTTTACTGCAATGGGGAAAAAAATTTTGTCATCATTACGAAAAATAAAAAAATCCTTAGCGTTTTTTATGGATAATTATTTAAATACTGTGACGAATCCGGAATCGAAAGTAATTAAATAATTACTAACTTCATAGATTATAATAAATTTGCAAAATTAAACGCGCGCGAGAAATTGTCTTTACCACTGTTACTTTAAAAGATTTGCTTTTTAAAATTTAATAAAAATTCCTCATTTTTCAAAAAATATAACTTTTCTAACAGTTTTTCTTTAAATTTAATTATTGAAGATATTTCTCACAGCAACTTGAATATTTTTGATGAAATAATAAGTTTTTACTCCTGGTAATAAGTTTCTTCTAAATTCATTTCAAATTCAATTATTTTCAAAATTTTCAACTAGAATTCTTCAAAAATACGATTATATTTCAAAATAGTTTTCAAAAGTAAACAAATAAAATTTATTAAAATATAATTCCGATGAAATTGGACAAAATTTTCAATTGTTTCAATGTTTTAAAATTATTTTCGGAAATACAATTATTTTTAAAAAATTTTAATTACATTTTTTCAAGAAACAAATTTTTTCGGAATTTCTAAATTAAATTATTCAAAACTTCAATACTTTTTGTTAAACAAAAAATTAAAAACCTATTCTTATTTATTTTTCCCCAGGAATTAAAATTTCAAATAATTTCAATAAAAAAACCTCATGAAATTTAATTATTTCTAAAAATTCCAACTGTAATTCTTGGAAAATTCAATTATTTTTTTAGAATTTTTGAATAAAATTATTGAAAAACTTTAAGAATTTTTAAAGAAAAATAATGTAATTAATAATTTTTTAAATAAAAATTTGAATGTTTTTATACTTTTGATTTCCCTAAATTTTCAAGGAATTTAATTTAAAAACTTTTTAAAATCTAATTAATTCCTAAAGTTTCTGTTATAACATTTTAAATATTCAATTATTTTCTAAAATTATAACTGTAATTTTTTTAAAATCAATTCCTATCAGAGTTCAACTACGAGAATTGAATTATTTAAATGGAATAATTTTTGTAAATTTATAAAATAATTTATTTTCAAAAGTACAATTATATTTATAGATAATTTTTAAACATGAAAAAAATTCTTTAAAATACAAAAGTTTACAAAATTTCCAATTTTTTCAATTTTTCTAAATTATTTTTGGGAATTCAAGTATATATCTTAAAAAAAATTTTAATTACTATTTTTCAAAAACCTAATTTTATTCAGAATTTCCAAATTAAATCTTTCAAATTTCAATCGTTTTTGTAAAATAAATATTTAAATAATTATTGTTCTTTATTTGCCTAAAATTTCGAAATACTTTCATTGTAAAATCATTGGAAAAAATTTTTATAAAAATTTGAACTGCAATTCTTCCAAAATTCAATAACTTTGAATAATATTATTGAAAACTTTGAATTTTTAAGGAAGCTAACAAATTAATAATTTTTTTTATTTAAATATTACGATACTTTTACAGCAATTAAAATTTCAAAGATTGAAATTTAATTATTTCTAAAGAATCCTACTTTAACACTTCTAATTATTTTCTAAAGTTTTAACTAAAACTCTTTTTTAAATCAATTCTTATCAGAATTCAATTATTTAAATACAAAAATAAATAATTCATAGTGATTAATTATTTTAAAAATTGCAACAGTACCTCTTTTGAGTTTTTTATTTTTAATAAATTTATTTTTAATAAATTTTAATAAAATTCTATTTAAGAATTAAATTATTTTTAAATACAATTTTTAATTAAATTCTTATGAAAAATTTGCAAGAATTCAATTATTTTCATACGTATAATAAAATTCTTCACAGGAATTCAAAATAATTTAGCAAATTTTAATAACACTTCTCCAACGAATTCAATTATTTTCAATTCAATTTTAATTGAATTCCTCGGGAGAAATTCATTATTTTCACAAAATTTTCCAAACAATTAAATTATTTTCAAAAATATTAATAAAATTCTATGCAAAACTTTAATTATTTCAAAATAAATAAATAAATTTTAAAATGAAAATATAAAAAATTACAAAATTTACAAAAAGAAATTTAAAAATTCATATAAACATGTAAAAATTTGAACTAATGAGAACGAAAGGGTTTTTTATTTAGAAAATTTCTTTTTTTAGAAAATAAAATTTTAAAATACCAAATTTAGCTTTAATGTCAATTCATTTTTCTACAATAATTTATAAATAACAGTTTTTCTATTTTAGAACGTTAAATAAATATTTCTAATATTATTAACGTAAATTGAATTTCAAAAAGTTTTAATCTAAATTTTTAGAAAAGTTGAATTTTAGAGAATCTTAAATAAAAATTCTGAATAAGTTAGATTTTCAAACTATTTTTATTCAAATTTTTTTTTAAATTATAGATATATTTTTAAATTGAATTGAAAAATTTTCAAATTATTCACATTTCATGAAATTGTCTTGTTAACGAGTGAATTTTAGAATTATTTTAGTTTTAGGTGACCTTTTTTTGAAATAATTGAATTTTTAGGGGAACTTTCTTCAAAAAATATGGAAAATAATTGAATTAGAGAATAATTTTAGTTAAAATTTCCAAAAAAGTAATTGATTTGAAATCTTGAAAATAATTTTGAATAACTTGCAGTGTAGCAATTTTTATAAATAATTGAATTTCAAAGGATTGGAAATTTTTTAAAATCTTAATTCCTGTGAAAAAAAATAATAATGATTACAAACATTTATTTGAGTACCTATTACCTAATTACTTTTAGAGTGAACTACAATTTTTTTTTATTTGGAAAAAAGGGTAAAAGTTCTGTTTGGAAATCAGGGAAAAATTAAATCAAATTTTACTGTCAACTCTGATTAATTTCTTAATCTCTATGAAATATTTTCAATAAAAAAAAATCATATGAAATTTCGAAATAAAATAAATTAAAAAATCGAAATTCAGTACCTTTTTCAGAAAAATTACCCATATAAATATTCAGGAATATAATTTTATATATTTTTTGTTTTCTTTTCCCTTTTTCTAACTATTTTTAATTTTTCCCCCTCCTTAAATATTTTCTGACCTTTTTTCATTGTACCTTGATTTTTCCCCTTTTTCCCTTTTTTCAATTTAATTTATTTTTCCTTTTTTTCAAAAGTACAGTTTTCTTTAGAATTTTCTCGTTTTGTTTCGACATTGTTATTTTCGTTGGTTAATATTTATCTTGAGGGTTTGGAGCGCAAATAAGTGCTGCCGTTATCCAAACATACGAAGTTCACTTTTTGCGCGAGAGGAGCAACTGGTTAATTTTCAGACTCGCGGCGGCAACTCTCTCTCGAATCCCTTGTAACTTATTCGTAACACGAACAATTCAATATTTTACGAGGCATTCTATTTCCTTGTTTTAAAGTTACGTAAAATCAATTTCGTGATATTGCTTTGTTTATCTATATATATTTTTGGCACCTTGGCCAGTTCATGTTTATTTCAATCTACGTTTATTGTTTTTATTAAAAGAAAATAAAAACAAAAAAAAAATACTCAACTAAATTGTTCAAATAAACGAATATCTGTAAAATTCGTTGTTTGCGCTTTTCAATATAGAGAAATTCACTTATTTTTCAAAATTATTTATATCGTGGAAAGAGATATTATTTATTTTATGAAATTGAAATTCCGTCTATAAAATTATAATAAGCCAGCGAGTGAATGTTTCACTTCATTTTATTAATTAATTATAATTACTTAAGAAGATAAGAATAATTTTTTATTTTGAATACCAATAACCAATAATTTGTAAATTAAAAAATTATTAAAGGATACTTCACTGTTTCAAATAACTTTGTGACTAACATAACACTGTCTGTATTACTGTCTTTATATACCAATACGAAATAATAAATTTAAAATTAGTTCACAAATACAAATAATTCTCCAGAACAATTAAAAAAAATATTTTCCGGTATAACGATTTCTTGTTTTTTTTTAGGAAAAAAAATGTTCAAATAAGTATCAATGCGGAAATTTTTATGAATTGACGTAAACTCTAAATTATTCTACGTTTTCTAAATTGTATGTTATCACGTTTGTAATTTATTCAGTGTTTAAAATAAGATTTTGAAGGTTTGATATGACGTCTTTTAATTGTAATACGAACTATAGGGAAATATTAATATTTAAAAATTATAAGTGTTTACATAGGTGTTGACGTTCTTTTATCTGTAATTCTAATTATTGATAAATATTTTTATATTTTAATTTGATTAAAATATGACAATTTTTTATCTCTAATTTTATCTATAATTAAATATTCTACCAACGTAAGTGACTTAGATAATTAATTATAATAATAATACTCGACTATATTTGGGTATATAAGCCACACGAATTATCAAAGGCATTATTAAATGACAAAAAAAAATTGAATCTTCTTAACATTTCAAGAATAAGTAAAAAATAGTAAATAAATAGTAAAACTAGTAACTAAATAGTAAAAAATAGTAAAAATAGTAAACAAAAAAGTAAAGTTGTACTTTTAAAACAAAACTAAAATAAAGGAACAAAAATTAATATTTTTACTGTATCTATAAAAAAGTTTGTTAAAGTGTTTGTAAAAAGGAAAAGACAAAATGCTGAAATTCTCTTTTCTATTGACAATTGCAATACTCTCGTTAGTTTCCCATGAAACTAATGCCGTATGCTGTCCTGCTCATGATGTGTTCTTTAAAACAATAAAAAATTTAAATTGCAATGCTTTCGAGCGTACAGTGAAGGTTAGTAGAAGAAATAATTTTTGTATATCACACCAAGTGTGTGGTGATGGAAAACCATTACGAGAAGGAAGGTATTGCGGCAAAGGACCATGTAATATATTTGGTTGCAATTGTGATGGTGGTTGTGTGGAGGGACATCCAATTCGAAGTTTTGAGGCTTTATATGGACTTAGTGTTTATGATGTATCATATGATAAACCTTACAACTGGTGAAGCAAGAAATAAATATAACAAAAAAGAAATTGTAATTACCTAGTTATTAATATTGTGATGCTGACTAATAAAAGATGTACTATAATTAAAGTTTTTGTGTTCTAGCATTTTTTAAAATGAATATATATTTATTTTTTCACTCTGAGAAAAGATACATTTGTTTTGCAGAACCTATTTAATTAATTATTTACATTTGCTTCAAACAAATTTTATTTACTTCAAATAAATTTTATTCGTTTCAAATTAATTTTATTCTATTCGAATTTATTTTGTTCTTTTCAAAATAATTTATTTGGTTCAAATTAATTTTATTCGTTTAAAACAAATTTTACTTGGTCCAAATTAAAAGCATTCGCTTGAAATCAATTTTATTTGGTTTAAATTAAATTTATTTGTTTGAAATCAAATTGATTTGTTTAAAATAAATTTTTTTTCATCCAAATCAAATTCATTAGATTCAAATCAGTTTTATTTGATCCAAATTAGTTTTAATTCGTTCAAATCAGTTTGATTTGATTCAAATTAATTTTATTTGGTTTAAAACAATTTTATTTGGTCAAAAATAAATTTATTGGGTTCGAATCAATTTTATTTGGTCCAAATTAATTTTATTTTGTTCAAATCAAATTGATTAGAACAAAATAAAATTTTTTTTCATCCAAATCAAATTCATTAGATTCAAATCAGTTTTATTTGATCCAAATTAGTTTTAATTCGTTCAAATCAATAAGATTTGGTCCAAATTAATTTTATTTTGTTCTAATCAATTTTATTTGATCAAAATTAAATTTATTTGATTCGTATCAATTTTATTTGATCAAAATTAAATTTATTTGGTTCGTATCAATTTTATTTGGGCAAAATAAAATTTTTTTGTTTGAAACACATTTTATTTGGTCGAAATTAAATTCATTTGATTGAAATCAGTTTAATTTGGTCAAAATTAGGTCTACTTTTTTGAAATCATTTTTATTTGGTTAGAATCAATTTTATTTCTCCCAAAATTGAACAAAAGTTCAAATCAATTTTATTTGTTTCGAAACAATTTTATTTGGGCAAAATTAAATTTATTTGGTTGAAATCAATAATATCTGGTCTAAATTAGTATAATTTGGTTCAAATAAATTTTATTCTTTTAAAATAAATTTTATTTAGTGCAAATTAAATTTATTTGATTGAAATCAGTTTCTCTTGTTCCAAATCAAAATTTATTTAGAGCGAATAAAATTTATTGGGACGAAAATTAACTTTATTTTGTTCAAATCAGTTATATTTGGTCCAACTTAAATTCATTTGGTTAAAATCAATTTTATTTGGTTGGAATCAATTTTATTTGATCCAAATTAATTTTATTTGGTTCAAATCAATTTTATTTGGTATAAATTAAATTTATTTGGTTCGAATCAATTTCATTTGGTCAAAATTAAATTTTTTTGTTTAAAACACATTTTATTTGGTTGAAATTGAATTGATTTGGTTCAAATCAGTTTTATTTGGTTGAAATCAGTTTTATTTGATGCAAATTAGTTTTATTTCGCTCAAATCAATTTTATTTGATCCAAATTAATTTTATTTGGTTCAAATCAATTTTATTTGATCCAAATTAATTTTATTTTTTTCTAATCAATTTTATTTGGTCAAAATTAAATTTATTAGGTTCGAATCAATTTTATTTGATCAAAATCAAATTTTTTTGTTTAAAACACATTTTATTTGGTTGAAATTAAATTGATTTGGTTCAAATCAGTTTTATTTGGTTGAAATCAGTTTTATTTGATGCAAATTAATTTTATTTGGTTCAAATTAATTTTATTTGATCCAAATTAATTTTATTTGGTTCAAATTAATTTTATTTAGTATAAATTAAATTTATTTGGTTCGAATCAATTACATTTGGTCAAAATTAAATTTTTTTGTTTAAAACACATTTTATTTGGTTGAAATTAAATTGATTTGGTTTTTTGGTTCAAATCAATTTTATCTGATCCAAATTAATTTTATTTTTTTCTAATTAATTTTATTTGGTCAAAATTAAATTTATTTGGTTCGAATCAATTTTATTTGATCAAAATCAAATTTTTTTGTTTAAAACACATTTTATTTGGTTGAAATTAAATTGATTTGGTTGAAATCAGTTTTATTTGATGCAAATTAGTTTTATTTCGCTCAAATCAATTTTATTTGATCCAAATTAATTTTATTTGATCCAAATTAATTTTATTTGATTCAAATCAATTTTATTTGATGAAAATTAGTTTTATTTCGCTCAAATCAATTTTATTTGATCCAAATCAATTTTTTTTTTATCCAAATTAATTTTATTTGGCTCAAATCAATTTTTTTTGGTCCAAATTAATTTTATTTTGTTCTAATAAATTTTTTTTTGTCCAAATTAATTTTATTTTGTTCTAATCAATTTTATTTCTCCTAAAATTGAATAAAAGTTCAAATCAATTTCATTTGTTTCGAAACAATTTTATTTGGTCAAAATGAAATTTATTTGGTTGAATTTAATATTATTTGGTCCAAATTAATTTTGTTTAGTTCAAATGAATGTTATTCTTTTAAAATAAATTTTATTTGGTCCAACTGAAATTCATTTTGTTGAAATTAGTTTTATTTAGTCGAAATTAATTAAATTTTGTTTAAATTAATTGTATTTGGTTTGAATTTATTTTTATTTGGTGCAAATTAATTATATTGAGATGAAATCAATTTTATTTGGTTTAAATTAATATTATTTGGTTCGAAACAATTTTTTTTTATTCAAATTTCTATTCAAAAGAAATAAATAATTTAGTAGACTTTTTAATATACTTTTATTTGACTAAAATTATATTTGGTTTAAACAAAAAATTCTTTTGCTTGTACTCAATTATTTATTTGATTCAATTGTATTGTATTTGGTTAGACTAAATTTTATTAAAAAAATTTTTTTTCGAACTTTTATCATTTAGATAAGTTATTTTCTAGATTAATATTTTTTATTGTCTTAATTTTTTTAGGAGAAACCTCAATAAATAATTAAATTCTTACTAAATATTTCTAATAAATTCTATCGTGATTTTAAGAAAAGAGATTTTTAAAGGGTTTTTTGACTTAGGTCAAGTCAACATTTCGTCATCTAAAATTTCGATTCCCACTGATTCATTAAACAATATTTAAAAAAAAATAATTTAATTTTAAATTTTTACTAAAGATTATTAAAATTTATTTATTCGTAAATAATATGTATTTATATTTTTCCACTATATAAAATATATTTTCCCTATAAAAGTAATACAAATTAGAAGAAAAATATTGCTAAAATAAGCAAAAGAATAATTGAAGCTCCTTCATTAAACTTGATTCAATTGTCTTTTCAAAAAATATGTCTTAATGTGTCTTTACTCTCAAAAGAATCTATATACATATATATACGTGAAAAAGAAAACAAACTTCATTAAAGTTTGTCTCAGGAAGTTTCAACTTGCCAACTCAATTTCAGTTTTGTCTTGTAAAAAAAAAGAAGGAAAAAAAAATAAATAAAAATAAAAGCTTGGTGAAAAAAAAACCTGAAAAATTGTTCTTCACGTTTTACTTGGAAATCCAATCTGAACAGATATTGTAAAGAACAAATCTGATAGGGACTCGCACACAAGGTTGATTGATATGCGACTTCTGCTGTTGAAATATTGGACAAGGTGAGGGAGGGGTGGGGGGGGGGAGGAGGTTTTGGTTTTGCTTGACATAAATAAATATCCGGGTTTTTCCTTTGGCATCGAATTTATTGACTTCTTTTTATTCATCCACAACAATGGAATCTCACCACACAAAGATTGGTATTTTCTAATCTTAAAAAGAAAAAGTTGGCATTTTTTTTCGGGGGAAACTTCCTTCCGACATTTGCATTATAAAAGTGCAGTCATTTTTTTTCCACTTTTCTCTATTCATGTTAAAAGAGAAGGGATATAGAAAAGTTTTTCGGAAGAGAAAAGAGTTTTTTTTCTTCTATTTACATTAAGACGAGAAAGAATTTTTTATTTATTTTTTTTAATAGAAAAAATATTTTTGTTTGGAAAAAATAGGTTTGTTTATTAATGGAAAAAAAATTTTGAGGGAAGGTAAATAATAATTAGGGGAGAAAAATTTTTTTTCAATATTACAGAGAATTATTTTTTTTTTTTTACATCAAAAGAAAATGTCATTTAAATTGACTATATAGAAATGTGGATATTTAACGACTAATTAATTTATGGGAGCTAGCTCATTCTGTCTGGTAAGAGATTTTTTTTTACGAGATTAATAAAGCATGTCACTTTGTGTACTCAGTTACACACACTGCTCTTTGATGTGCGTTAATTAGTTATATATATATACAGACGGTGCAATATCCCCGAGTGGCATATCTCTGCTTCGTTAATTATTATTTTTTGTCGGCGACAGTGCCAGAAAAGTATATACTACTGCTATAAAAACGCCGGCGCGCTTAAAAATGAGAGAGAGAACTATAAAAAATTCAACAAATTTCTATTAGTCGTCCAAGCTTTGGACCAACAATGTTTTAATCGAGGTCAAAAATTTCTATTATTTCCATACAAGTACCTATATATCCAGTGTTTCCCCTTCCTTCCTTCATTTTTTTATTGCTTATTACATACAATCATAATTTGTCAGTGCCACAAAAAAAAAAATGTGAATCACTTTCCACTGGAATTTTTTGAGAAATTAAAAATTACATTGCAAAATGAAAATATCTACGATTTTCAAGTTATTACAAATTATATTTTAATTATTTTTTCTCTTTTTTTTAATTAAATACCACAAAAGGCTGATAGTCGTAATGCAGTGTACTAAACCATACTAAATGGTTCATTTTTCTAAAAAAAAATTATTTTTCAATTTCAATTTAAGAATTTATTTATTTTTTATAAATTAGGTTTTTTTTTCTTTTAAAACTACCAAATTAAATTTATTTAGTTAAAATAAATTTAATTTGGTCCAAAACAAATTTATTTGCTTGAAATCAATTTTATTTGGCCCAAATTAAATTTATTTGGTTGAAATAAACTTTATTTGGTCTACATTAATTTTATTTTATTTAAATCAATTTTATATTTAGTCAGAATTCAATTTATTTGGTTTAAACAATTTTATTTGGTCCAACTTCATTTTATTTCGTTCAAATTAATTTTATTTGGTTAAAATCAATTTTATTTGACTGAAATCAGTTTTATTTGGTTGAAATAAATGTTATTTGGTTAAAATAAATTTTTTTGGTTCAGATCAATTTAGTTTGGTTCAGAACAAATTTATTTGTTTAAAATCAATTTTATTTGTCCCAAATTAAATTTATTTGATTAAGTGTTGAAGTTAACGATCACTTCGAGTCAAGCCATTTGGCTTGACATTATTATTATTATTAAATTTATTTGGTTTAAATAAACTTTATTTGGTCCAAATTAAATTTATTTAATTGAAATCATTTTTATTTTCTGAAAGTTAACTCTACTTTGTTCAAATCATTTTTATTTGGTTACAATCAATTTTATTTGCCCCAAATTAAATTTATTTGATGAAATCAATTTTATTCGGTTGAAATCAATATTATTTGGTCCGAATTAAATTTATTTTGTTGAAATCAATTTTATTTGGTCTTAATTAATTCTATTCGGTTGAAATCAATATTATTTGGTTGAAATCAATTTTATTTGGTCTTAATTAATTTTATTCGGTTGAAATCAATTTTATTTGGTCCGAATTAATTTTATTTGGTTTAAAACTGTTTTATTCGGACAAAATTTATATTATTTTGTTCGAATAAATTTTTTTTTCGTCCAAATTAAAATTATTCGATTAAAATCAATATTATTTACTCCATATTACATTAATTTGGTTAAAATCAATTTCATTTGGCCAAAATTTAATTTTATTTTGTTGAAATAAACTTTATTTGGTACAAATTAAATTTATTTGGTTGAAATCAATTTTATTAGATCCAAATTAAATTTATTTGGTTGAAATCAATTTTTTTTGGACCAAATTAATTTTTTTTTTATCAAATCAATTTTATTTTGTTGAAATAAAATTGATTCGTTTAATATAAATTTTTTTTTCATCGAAATCAAATTAATTAGTTTCAAATCAGTTTTATTTTATTCAAATTAGTTTTAATTCGTTAAAATTATTTTTATTTGGCCCCAACTAATTTTATTTGGTTGAAATCAATTTTATGTGATTAAAATCAGTTTCATTTGGTTAAAGTTAATTCTACTTTGTTCAAATCATTTTTATTTGGGTAGAATCAATTTTATTTGACTCAAATTAACCCACTTTATTCTGTTCAAATAAATTTTATTTGGTTAAATTTTATTTATTCGATTGAAATCAATATTATTTGGTCCAAATAAAATTTTTTTGGTTGAAATGAATTTTATTCGGATTAAATTAATTTTATTTGGTCAACATTAATTTTATTTTGTTTAAATCAATTTTAATTGGTCCGAATTCACTTAATTTTGTATCAGATAATGATGTGGTAATTTGAAATTATTGATTCAAAAATATATTTTAAGCCAAGCAGTGAAACTTGAACAATTAAAAGAATTTTGATAGAAATAGTAATTAAAATTGTAATGAGAAATCGCCAAGTTGAAATAAATTTTATTTGTTTTAAATTAATTTTATTTGGTTCAAATTAATTTTATTTTATTCAAATTAATTTTATTTTATTCAAATCAATATTATTTGGTTGAAATCAATTGCATTTGGTACAAAACGTATTTTAATTGTAATACGAACTATAGGTAAACATTAATATTTAAAAATTATAAGTGTTTACATAGGTGTTGACGTTTTTTATCTGTAATTCTAGTTATTCATAAATATTTTTATATTTTAATTTGATTAAGATATGACAATTTTTTATCTGTAATTTTATCTATAATTAAATATTCTACCAACGTAAGTGACTTAGATAATTAATTATAATAATAATACTCGACTATATTTGGGTATATAAGCCACACGAATTATCAAAGGCATTATTAAATGACAAAAAAAATTAAATCTTCTTAAGATTTTAAGACTAAATAAAAAAAAGTAAATAAATAGTAAAACTAGTAAATAAATAGTTAAAAATAGTAAAAATATTAAACAAAATAGTAAAATTGTACTTTGAAAAAAAAACTAAAATAAAGGAACAAAAATTAATATTTTTTCTGTATCTATAAAAAAGTTTGTTGAAGTGTTTGTAAAAAGGAAAAGACAAAATGCTGATATTTATTCGTTAAAAATAAATTTTATTTTTTTCCTTCAAGTTTTTATTCAAAACAAATAAAGAATCACACAAATAATACTATAAATAACTAAATTTTCCAAATAACTATAAATTATAAATAAAAATTAAATTAACAAGAAAAAATTCGTAAACTTTTTTATAAAGATTTTACAATTACTGTTTTAATGCGATAGAGAAAAGGGATAATCTAATTTACATTTGGAGTAAACGAATTTTTAATTTCAGTGATTTTATTATCCTCTTTTTTTATTTTTGGTGTCTAAATGCGAATTTGAAAAAAATAAATTTACCGACAATGTGTTATATGTAAAGAAAAAAAGAAGAGAGAAAAAAAACGAGAGAAAGAGAGGATTTTCTGGCGCAACTTGGAGAATTTAAATACTTTGTAAAATTATAATACCAGAAGATATTTTCATATAGCGTTTTATTTTTCTCTCTTTTTCCGGCGCATTGTAGTTCCGCATAGCTTTTGTCCATCTTTAGAAAAATAAAACCGAAAAAGAAAAATGAGGTAACGAGGTTACTAGGTTTTGATTTCGGTAGTGAATATTACTCGCACTTACTTTTCAGAGAGAATTATTAGTTTTCGCTTATTCTGAAACTACTTTTTTTAAATTCTGATTTTTACTTTATGTTTTATTTTATAATTTATATTTTATTTTGTAATTTTATTTTTATTTTATAATTTTAGTTTTATTTTATAATTTTATTTTTATTTTATAATTTTATTTATAATTTATATACTTTTTTATATTTACAGTTATATCTATAATTATATTTACGCACTTATATTTAAATTTACATTTAAATTAATATTTATGTTTATGGTTCATTTGGAAAATAATTTGTCCGCTCGTGAAGATAGAAGAATTTTAAAAAACAAGGGATGAAACTCGTGATTTTTCATTTACTGAGATACGAAGTTCAATGAAAGAGAACAAAGAGGAAAAGAGAGAAAGTGAAAGATAGTGAAAAGGGGCACAGTGCGACCATTTATAGTAACTTCACTACGTGTAGCCAAGCATTCTAATGCGATTTCAAGAGAAGACGCAAGAGAGGAAAATATAGAGCGGATGTGCCGGAAAAAGGCAAACGTGGAGGAAGAAATCTCACATTTAAACGATTTCACTCAAATCAAAAAAATAATTTTTTTTAATAATCTTCGAACTGAAAACTAATCTTTTATTTCACGTATTTAAAAAAGAAAAATTATTTTGTTTTCCTTTTGGTTAAAAAGTGGAAATTTACTTTTATTATCCTTTCGGCAAGAAAATAAAAATTTATTTTTTCTTTCGTTAGAAAATAAAAATTTACTTTTTCTTTCGTTAGAAAATAAAAATTTACTATCCTTTCTTTAGTTAGAAAAATAAAACATGTTTCAAAAATAGAAAAAATAAAAAATAATTTTTTTCCTCCTTCCTTTTGTTATAAAAAATAAAATGTTTCAAAAATAGAAAAAGTGAAAAAAAGAAGGAATCTATATAATGAGATAGTGGGTGAATGTTTGGAAAAGAGAGTTAGATAACGAGACACAGTTTATATTATATTGACGTCGAGGAAAATAGATGTTAAGGGGGAAAAGGTGGGAGGAGGGACGAAAAGAAAATACACCCGCATTTTTCTATGGAGATGATATAATTTTGTTGTTAAGCGACGAGAAGAAGAAAGTATCAAAACTGATCCCCGTTTTGCAGGAGAAATTTTTTTTATAGAAAAAAGACGCTATTAAGTATGTACAGAAAAAAGCGAAAATTGCACGAGAGCAAAAACGAAACGAGTAATATCCTAAAAGTAGATGGATTTAAAAAAAACTCTCGTCACGATTAACTTGATAAAAAGCTTCAAAAATAATTTTCAAATAAAATAATTTTCAGTGAAAATAATTTCCAAACAAAATAATTTTCAAATAGAATAATTTCCAAATAAAATTATTTCCAAATAAAATTATTTCCAAATAAAATAATTTCCAAATAAAATAATTTCCAAATAAAATAATTTTAAGTGAAAATAATTTCCAAACAAAATAATTTTCAAATAGAATAATTTCCAAATAAAATTATTTCCAAATAAAATTATTTCCAAATAAAATAATTTCCAAATAAAATAATTTTCAGTGAAAATAATTTCCAAAATAAAATAATACTCAATTAAATTTAAAATAATTTCCAAATAAAATAATTTTCAAATAGAATAATTTCCAAATAAAATAATTTTTAAATAAAATAATACTCAATTAAATTTAAAATAATTTCCAAATAAAATAATTTTCAATTAAAATAATTTCCAAATGAAATAATTTCCAAATAAAATAATTTTCAATTAAAATAATTTCCAAATGAAATAATTTCCAAATAAAATAATTCTCAATTAAAATAATTTCCAAATAAAATAATTTCCAAATAAAATAATTTTCAGTGAAAATAATTTCCAAATAAAATAATTTTCAGTGAAAATAATTTCCAAATAAAATAATTTCCAAATAAAATAATACTTAATTAAATTTAAATTAATTCCCAAATAAAATAATTTTCAATGAAAATAATTTCCAAATAAAATAATTTTCAAATAGAATCCAAATAAAATAATTTTTAAATAAAATAATTTCCAAATAAAATAATTTCCAAATAGAATAATTTCAGTGAAAATAATTTGCAAATAAAATAATTTTCAAATAAAATAATTCTCAATTAAAATAATTTCCAAATAAAATAATTTTCAGTGAAAATAATTTCCAAAATAAAATAATTTTCAGTGAAAATAATTTCCAATTAAAATAATTTTCAGTGAAAATAATTTCTAAATAAAATATAATTTTCAAATAAAACAATTTCCAAATAAAAAAATTATTCCCCAAAAAGAACACGAATCATTAATCAAAAAAAAAATTTTCCAACAATAATTAAAAGAAAGAATTATTCATCAAAAAGCGTCACACAAAAACGAGTGAAAGAAAATGAAAAGTGGCAACAAAAATTTTTGGCAAAGAGATAAATGAGTGAGTGCGAGAAAAAAAAGGACAGGGTAAAATTTATCACAAATGGTGAATAACGAGTGAAAGAAAAGAAATTTTTCACCGTGTCACAAGAATCGTGGAATTAATATATGAGAAGAAAATTTACGACAAAAAAATGTTGCACAAAAGATGAGACGTGAACATTATTATATAATTCATAAGGTGATGCAATAAAGTTGATGATGATAATAATAAAAATCAAAATAAAATAAATGGTGGTTTAAGAGACAATAAAAAAAATAAAGAGAAAAGAAAAAAAAACATTCAAACCAGAATATAGGTGTGAATGAAAGGGGAAAAATTTATATTGCCCTATAAACAAGAGTTATACTGTAGAGAGAAAAAAAATGGGGTAAAAAAAAGGAGAAGAAAGTTTATGCAAATTATATCGACGACGTGAAGAAGAGACTTAGAAAATGCATGCGGAAGGATGTGATCAAATAGAAACTTCAAAAAAAAAAAAAAATAACATGACTAAATCGTGTGAAAATGAGGGAAAAATGAAAAGCCAGAGTTTTAAAAAATACGACTATGGACGAATTTAGTGAAGAAAATAATTTCAAGAAAATTTTATAATTTTTTGCTACAAATGTACCAAAAAATTATAAAATTTTCTTGAAATTATTTTCCATCACATTTTTATTAATTAATTTTATTTTTTAATTTCTTTTCTAAATATTGAATTCTCAATCAATATTTTTTTTCTCTCTCCATGCGAAAAAGGTATTTTCGTAAAATTTCCCAAACAAATAAAATTCACCACTAAAAAAAAAAATTCACTAACATTGGAAAATTTTTTCAAAGAATAAAAATTGAAAACAATATTAATTCACTTTGAAAGTTTCCTTAGTTTAGAAAATTTAATAAATAAAAAAAAAACAGTGTATGATTGAATAAAAAATAAAAAAGAAACATTTTAAAATTGTGACACACAATAAACGTGACGAGAAACAGTCGGTGAGAATTTTTGTACCGAAAATTGTAAAAGAAAAAAAAAAGAAAAAAAAAGAACGAACAAAAATTGCAAAACCCAGGAAAACGCGAGAGTCAAAATTTAGTCGATAGTGAACCAAGGTCTCGATTACGCGTGCTTCCGGCGCCAACAAGTCTCGAGATCAAAAACTATATGTATATATAAAGTGCACGAAACTCTGGGTAAATTTTTCGAATATACTCTTGTTTTCTCCTCAAAATAGATCGCGGTGAAAACTCTTCTAAAATACGATAAGATTTATATATTATTTACAAAGTGTTGCAGTAATTTAGGTTTCATTTCTTTTCATATATACATACTAAGTTCTTTTGGGGAAATTTTCATTTTTTTTTTTTATTTTATGTAACTAAAAGTTCTGAAAGTTCAAATTTATTTATTTATTTTACAATAAGAAACGGGAAATAAATAAATTAACAATGATATTTTTTACATTTATTTCCAAATTTTGTCGAATTTAAGAAAGAACAATTTTCACCAGTAAATTTTTAAAAATTTCTGTAAATTTAAATTTAAATTCTATAAATATCAACAGACAATTTTTACTATACTTGCAAAGTAAAAACGTTCGAAAGAATTTTATTTCTTTTTAGATTAATTTTATTTGGTTTAAATAAATCTCATTTGGTTCAAATTAATTTTATTTAGTCCAAATCGATTTTATTTGGTTCAAAATAGTTTTATTTGGTCCGAATCTATTTTATTTGGTTCAACTATATTTTATATGGTTCAAATTAATTTTATTTGATACAAATTCATTTCATTTGGTTCAAATTAATTTTTTTTTGTCCGAATCAATTTTATTTGGATCGAATACAATTTATTTGGATCAAATTTATTTTATTTGGTCAGAATTAACTTTATTTGATCCGAATCAAGTTTATTTGATTCGAATGTATTTTATTTGGTTCAAATTAATTCTATTTGGTCCAAAACATTTTTATGTGGTTCAAATAATTTTATTTGGTCCGAATTAACTTTATTTGGTCCGAATCAATTTTATTTGGTCCAAATTGATTTTATTTTGTTCAAATCAAATTGATTAGAACAAAATAAAAATTTTTTTTATCCAAATCAAATTCATTAGATTCAAATCAGTTTTATTTGATCCAAATTAGTTTTAATTCGTTCAAATCAATTAGATTTGGTTCAAATATATTTTATTTGGTCCGAATCAATTTTATTTGGTTCAAATTAACTTTATTTGGTCGAAAAAAAATTATATTTGGTTCAAATTTATTTTATTTTGTCCGAATCAAGTTTATTAGGTTTGAATGTATTTTATTTGGTTCAAATATATTTTATTTGGTTCAAATTAATTTTATTTGATTCAAATTCATTTCATTTGGTTCAAATCAATTTTTTTTGTCCGAATCGATTTTATTTGGATCCAATACAATTTATTTGGTTCATATTAATTTTATTTGGTCCGAATTAACTTTATTTGATCCGAATCAAGTTTATTTGATTCGAATGTATTTTATTTGGTCCAAAACAATTTTATGTGGTTTAAATTAGTTTTATTTTGTCCAAATCAAGTTTATTTCATTTGAATGTATTTTATTTGGTTCAAATTAATTTTATTTGGTCCAAAACATTTTTATGTGGATCAAATAATTTTATTTGGTCCGAATTAACTTTATTTGGTTCAAATATATTTTATTTGGTTCAAATTAATTTTATTTGGTCCGAATTAATTTTAGTTGGTTCAAATTAACTTTATTTGGTCGAAAAAAATTATATTTGGTTCAAATTAATTTTATTTGGTCCGAATCAAGTTTATTTTTTGTTTAAATGTATTTTATTTGGTTCAAATTAATTTTATTTGGTCCAAAACAATTTTATTTGGTCCGAATCAAATGTATTTGGTTTGAATGTATTTTATTTGGTTCAAAACCATTTTATGTGGTTAAAATTATTTTTTTTTGGTCTGAATTAATTTTATTTCATTCAAAACAATTTTATGTGGTTTAAATTAGTTTTATTTTGTCCGAATCAATTTTATTTGATTTAAATGTATTTTATTTGGTCCAAAATAATTCTATTCGGTTCAAATTATTTTTATTTGGTCCGAATCAAGTTTATTTGGTTCAAATGTATTTTATTTGGTTCATATTAATTTTATTTGGTCCAAAACAATTTTATTTGGTTCAAATTATTTTTATTTGGTCCGAATCAAGTTTATTTGGTTCAAATTAATTTTATTTGGTCCGAAATCATTTTATTTGGTGCGAATCGATTTTATTTGGTTCAAATATATTTTATTTGTTTCATATTAATTTTATTTGGTCCGAATCAATTTTATTCGGATTGAATGCATTTTATTTGGTTGAAATTAATTTTATTTGGTCCGAATAAAGTTTATTCGATTTAAATATATTTTATTTGGTTCAAATTAATGTTATTTGGTCCAAAACAATTTTATTTAGTTCAAACAAATAAGGAAACAAAAACTTCAAGAAATAAAAATTCGAGCTGCAATCAATGAAATCTGACTGATTTTATATTTTTATTGAAAATAAACATTTTTTAATACTTTAGTTTCGTTGATATTTGCTAACACGTGCATTAAATATTTTTTTCTTTCTTTTATGCCAATCTTCGTTTAATTTTTAATTTTTATAACAAAAATTTACTGCCGAGTCGTGTATTACCAGCGTTAGTTTATCAATTTTACCAACAAAAGTATCTATATGAAAATAAAAATGTAAATGAAAATAAAAAAGCAAATAAGGAAAAAGTGTTTCAGTAATAAAAAAGTACCGTCAAGTTTAGAAATTTAAAATACATTTCAAAAATTAAAAATACAATATCTGAAATCTTAAAAACACAATATTTGAAAAAACAGAAGAACCGAAGAATAGAAAAATACAATATTTGAAAATACGAAAAATACAATATTTGAAAATAAAAAAATACTACAATTTGAAAAATTAAAAATACACCACGTGCAAAATTATACAAACAAAATATGTTTAAATTCACCTTTCTATTTATTGTATCAGTGACAATTACATTAAATTTAAAAATGAGTCGTGCCGAATGTTGTAGAGCTTCGACAATAATTTTTAAAGCACGTGTGAAAACTTGTAATGATTTTTACGGAGCGTCAAATAAAGCGAGACTTGGAAATTGGGGTCGTATAACAACTGATGCTAGAAGTTGTCAAATTTCTCTATGTAATGATGGAAGACCATTAGGAGATAGCTCATATTGTGGCAATGGACCATGCAATATGTTTGGTTGCAATTGTGACGACGGTTGCAAGACAGGAAATAAACTCGAATTATTTAAACTCTATAATAAGGATGATATTGAATGGGCCAAATATTAACATCCAGAAGTACGTATTTTTTTGTACTTATCAAATTTTGAAGCATAAAATTATTTTTTTCAAATAAATATAGAACAAAAATTTTTTTCATGTTTTATAATAATTTTCTTTCGATTTATTTTTTTCCTTCTGTGCTTTTTAACACTCTATTCAGAGTTGAGACAATAATTTATTCTTTCCTGAGATGCAATTTAAATTATTCTCACAATGACGTATTTTTGTATTTTATTATTACACAGTTTTCTTAAGGATGTCAAATTGAGACAAAAAACGAATCAAAAGTTTCGATTCGTTTTTTGTCTCAACTGTTATCAAAAAAATTTTTGAGAGATAAAATGGTGGTTTAATTTCTTTACTTGAGAACGCCAAGGTCACCACCAGGTGGCTAGAGAAATTCCAAGAAGGAACGAAAGTGCCATCTAGCGGTGACCTTGGCGTTCGCAGGTGGAGAGCAGCATGCACATTGAATCTCAAGATGTTCGGCAATATTCGTAATTCTATAATTATTTATAATAAAAATTAAGAAAGTTCGTCAATTAAGAAAAACGGATTTCAATTTTTTATTCATTTCCCTTTACGATATTTTTATCGTCTTTAATTTTTTTCTAGAAAGTACTTTTCATATTAAGAAAGCGTGGCGAAAGTCGAACTTTTCTCAACTCCTCTGAAGAGAGTGGCGAAAGTAAATTTTTGCATGAGGAAAGGAAATTTCAAAATAATTATTTATAATAATTTCCAAATATATCTCTTTTTAAAGTTTACAGGAAAACTCTAAATTTTAGAGTCTTTTTTAGTTGCCTCATAAACTATGAAATTTTCAAGAATTCTAATACCAAACCATCAATTTCTTCTATTTCTGAGAATAATTTATTTTTAAACCACTTAATTCTTCAAGAACTATCATAAAATTATTATGTACTTAGAAATTATTTGAATTATTTTAAATATCTACTATTTTAATAACACTTTCCAAAAGAATTCAATTATTTAAACAAAATTTTAATAAAAATACCACAAGAATTCAATTACTTAACAATTTTTTCTTTATAAATTTCTTCAAACCAATTCAACTATTTTTAATTTTTTAATGAAATTTCTCGAACAAATTCAAATATATTTAGAAAATTGAAAAAAAATAGTTCTGAAAAATTCAATTATTTCGAAAAATTTAAGTAAAATTCTGTTAAAAATTCTATTATTTAAAAAAATTTTGACAAAATTCTTTACAAGATTTAGTTAATAAAATTTTCCATAAAATTCTTCTTAAAAATTCAATTATTTTAACAAATAATACATTTTTTTATGGAAATTAAATTATTTTAAAAAATTTGAATAAAATTCTTCGCAAGAAATCAATTATTTTCATAAATAATAAAATTTTCCTCGAAAATTCAATTATTTTACCAAGTTTTGATAAAATGCTTTATAAATATTTTAAAAATTATAATAAAGTTGATCATAGAATACAATATTATTTTCGTAAAATATCACATTCTTCCTTGGAATACAATTATTGTCAAAATTTTTTATCAAAATCTTCGAAACAATTCAATTATTTTCATAAAAAATAAAATTCTTCGAAGCAATTCAATTATTTAAGAAATTTTAATAAAATTGTTCGTCAGATTTCAAGTATTTTCAATTTTTTAATGAAATTTCTCAATGGAATTTAATTTTTTTTTTTTGAAAAAGTTTTAAAAAATTCGGAGAAATTCAATTATTATTCAAAAAAAAATTTTAATAAAATTCGTTGCAAGAATTCAATTATTTTTATAAATAACAGAAGCTTATCGTAGAATTTAAATTACTTTTTATACAATTTTAAACAAAATGATAGAAAAATGTAATTATTCTTGAAAATTTTATTAAAATTCGTCAAAATAATTCAATGATTTTAACAAATAATACATTTTTTTAATGGGAATTAAATTTTTAAAAAAAAATATGAATAAAATTCTTCGCAAAAAAACAATTATTTTCGTAAATAATAAAATTTTTCTCGAAGATTCAATTATTTTACAAAGTTTTAATAAAATGTTTTATAAATATTTTAAAAATTACAATAAAGTGGATCACAGAATACAATTATTTTTGTAAAATATACTTGCTTGGAATACAATTATTGTCAAAATTGTTTGGAAAAATCTTCGAAACAATTCAATTATTTTCATAAAAAATAAAATTCTTCGAGGCAATTCAATTATTTAAGAAATTTTAATAAAATTCTTCCCAAGAATTTAAGTTTTTTCAAAAATAAACATTTTCACAGGAATTCAATTATTTAAAAAAGAATTTTTTTTTAATTCTTCGTCAGATTTCAAGTATTTTCAATTTTTTAATGAAATTTCTCAATGCAATTTAATTTTTTTTTTTAAAGTTTTAAAAAATTCTGAGAAATTCAATTATTATTCAAAAAAATTTTTAATAAAATTCGTTGCAAGAATTAAATTATTTTTTATACAATTTTAAATAAAATGATAGAAAAATGTAATTATTCTTGAAAATTTTATTAAAATTCGTCAAAAGAATTCAATTATTTAAAAAAATTTTGATAAAATTCTTCATATAAAAATTCAATTTTAAGAAATATCCAATTATTGAATAAATTATTTATTTTTGTATTTAAATAATAATTTAAATAATAATAATTTAAAAAAAATTTCTTTATAAAAATTTAATTTTAAGAAATATTCAATTATTTAATAATTTATTTATTGTTGCATTTAAATAATTGAATTCTCGTTGAATTTTTTAATAAAAATTGATTTAAAAATAAATTTCAGTTAAAATTTCAGATAATTGAATATTAAAAGCATTATAGCGTGAATTTTTAGAAATAATTTAATTTTGAAAAAGGTTAAAAATAATAATCTTTAAAAATTTGAATTTATAATTACAATATTCTTTATTATGATATGAAATAATGATTTTATTATTCTGTCATCTTAAATTTATCATAAAACACGAAGAAAGCGATCACTTCGAGTGGTCGGTTTCTTCGTGTTTTATATAACAATATCTTTAAAGTTGTTTAATTTCAAAATGGTTTAAATTAAAAATTTTTAAAAATCTTAATTCCTATAAAAAAAATTTTTTAAAATTAAATATTTCTAATATTGAAATTATTGTTTTCGAATAATTTTACAATTCAAGAAATTCATAAATAAATGTAATAGAACATTTTTTTTTGAGTATCCAATAATTTTTAGAGTAAATCAGGAATATTCTTTTGGGTCAGGGAAAAAGTGAAAATCAGTCAGGAAAAAGTCTGGAAATTAGGGAAAAACAAAATTAAAATTTTTTTTGCAACCCTGTAGAAAGAGTTTCTATATACCTAAGATCAAATTTCTGACATAAAAGAAGTAAAATAATTTTTTTTTGCAAAAAAAAAATGTTATTCTTAATCTCGAGTGAAAGAGAATTCTATAAATAAATTTCAATAAAATATCTGTTATTTTCATTGAATTTGTGAAAAATGTTTGGCAGTGTGCCAGAATAAATAAGATAATTGAATCAAGAAATAGTTTCCTCTCGGTGTGTATAGTAATGTTACCAACGATTCTTTACATTATTAATCTATTATATATGTGTGAAATGCTTTCTCTCTCTTGATTCCATTTTCCCTCTTTTGACTTTGTTTTGGAGTCTAGAATTGAGTCTGGTTAGTCTTTTTTCATTGGTCAAGGACGGTCTCTACACTGACGTATCCCGTGGTGACGTAGATACTCGAGAGCGCGCATTCTGATATTCTCGTCGGGGTTCGCCAGGCGTGACGTCCTTTGACCGATTCAAAGTCCATGGGGGAGAGAGAGAGAGAGAGAGAAGGAATATGAAAGAGAGTGTGTCGCGCTAACCGAGATTATAAGGGAGGGTCAAGCGTGTCGTAGTTGTTCGATTCCGGTGGGCGCCAAAGTATATCGTAGCCATAATATGGTAACCCAGTTGGGGAATTTATATGTACATCTATCCTCGTATAAGAAGAAACGAAAAATAGAGAGAAAGAGAGAGAGAGAAAAAAAAGTCATGCAAAAATAACAAAATTTATCATGCTATTACAACTAAACTGGTTTATCACTCTACACTGAAAGATATTTCACTATCCATCCAAAAGTCTCTTCACTAAAATCAATCTCTCTTTACTTTTGTTTCTCTCCATTCAATTTCAATCAAGTCCAAAGTTTTTTCTTCTATTTGCAAAATAATTGAAAGTTTCTTGTATTTTCGAAAAAAGAAATATTTTCTGCCTCTGCTCTGAAAGGAGTACTTTTCTTGTTTAAAAAAGCGTGGCGAAAGTAGAACTTTTCTCCACTGGGGCTCGAATCAGTGAAAGTATTTAAAACTACGGACATTACGGACTAAAAATAAAAAATTACGGACCAATTACTGACAAAAGATATAAGTTCGAGTCAAATAAAAGAACATTTTACTTAAAACTAGAAATTCAATTTTTCATAAAACATGAATAAATCAAATAAATATAAAACATGAATAATAATTATTAATAAAAATAATTTATAATAATTAAAATTATTATCAATTATTCAATTATTATTTACAAGAAGTTTTAACTAAAATTCTTCGATTATTTTTAATAATTTTCTAAAAAGTTCTTTGACAATTTTGAAATCCATTTCTTTACAATATTCAATTTTACGAAATTTCAATTATTGGTAAATTCTTTAATTAAATAAATACTAGAAAAATAGAAACTAAAAATAATATTTAAAAAAACGCAATTAATCTTTTTCAAAAAAATTAATTACAAAATTCAATTATTTTTTAAAATTCACGCTATATTGCTGTTAAATTTCAATTATTATCTAAAATTTTAACTGAAATTCATTTTTATGAAATGAAATTCAATTTTTATTTGAAAATTCTACTAGAATTCAATTATTAAAATACAAATTTAAATGCAAAAAGGCAAATAAATAATTTATTAAATAATCAAACGTTTCTTAAAATTCAATTCCCATAAAGAATCTTATTAACAAATTTTTAAATAATTGAATTCTATCGACGAATTTTAATAAAATTTTTAAGAATAATTACGTTTTTCGATAAATTTGATTAAAATTGTATTAAAAATAAATAAAATAATATATAAAAAATATATAAAATAATTGAAATTCTGCATTGAATTTCATTATTTATGAAAATAATTGAATTCTTGCGAAGAATTTTATTCAAATTTTCAAATATAATTAAATTCTTGTAAAAAATTAACTGGAATTCAATTATTTTTACAAAATTTTTGATAAAATTCTTGGCATAAATTAAAAATAACAAAATATTCTTAGCAGATCTTCAATTACTTTCAGAAATTTTAATAAAATTTTTCGCAAGAATTTCAATATTTTTGTAAAATAATAAAAATCTTTGCAGAGATTCAATTATTTTCAAAAGTCTTAATAAAATCCTTCGCAAGAATTCAATTATTTTCAAAAATATCAGAATTTTAGCAGAAATTCAAACATTTTAAAAACTTTTTATAAAACTTTTTTTGGTAGAAATTCAATTATTATTATTATTCTAATAATTAAATATAGAGTGATAAAATCATTATCAATTCAATTATTATTTTCAAGGATTTTTAACTGAAATTCTTCTTTAAATCGAATTATTTTTAATAATTTTCGAAAAAGTTCTTTGACAATTTTCAAATCCATTTCTTTACAATATTCAATTTCAAGTAATTTCAATCATTCGTAAAATCTTCAAATAAATATATATTAGAATATAAAAACTTCAAATAATATTAAAAAAATTCAAATTAAACTTTTTCAAAAAAATTAATTTCAAAATTCAATTATTTTTAAAAAATCACGCTATATTGCTTTTAATATTCAATTATTATCAAAAATTTTTACTGAAAATTAATTTTTAAATAAATTGTTATTAAAAAAAATTCAACTAGAATTCAATTATTTTAATACAAAAATAAATAATTTATTGAATAATTGAATGTCTTTTAATTCCCATAAAGAATTTTGATTTTATCAACAAATTTTTAAATAATTGAAATCTTTCGACGAATTTTAATAAAATTTTTAAGAATTTTTCGAGAAATTGGATTAAAATAAATTATATTAAAAATAATTGAAATTCTTAGATGAGTTTTATTATTTGTAAAAATAATTGAATCTCTAAAAAGAATTTTATTCTTTTCAACAATATTTAATTTTTGCGAAAAATATTATTACTCTTGAAAATAATTGAATTTCAGCAATAATTTGTAACTTTTCCAAAATTAAATTTTTATTCGTGTTTTCAGCTAAAACTCTTCCATAAATTGCATTATTTTTAATATAATCTTTAAAAAAGTTCTTTGAGAATTTTCAAAATTATTTGTTTACACTTCAATTTTACAAAATTCCAATAATTCGTAAATTCATCAATTAAATAATATTAGAAAATAAAAAAAAATTAATTCTACATAATTGTTATAGTTAAAAATATCAAAAATTCAGATTTCCAAAAATTTTAATTTGAAACCTTTTCAAATTTCAATTATTTCTAAAAATTCACGTTCTAATGCTTTTAATATTCAATTATAATCTAACATTTGAACTGAAATTCATTTTTTAATCAATTGTTATTAGAATATTCTACTAGAATTCAATTATTTAAATACAAACTTAAAATTCAATTCCCATAAAGAATCTTATCAACAAATTTTGTAAATCATTAAATTCTTTGGACGAATTTTAATAAAATTTTTAAGAATAATTACATTTTTCGAGGAATTTGATTAAAATTCTATTAAAAATATTTGAAATTCTGGTATGAATTTTATTATTTATGAAAATAATTGAATTCCTAAAAAAAAAAATTTAATGTTTACGAAAATAATTGAATCCCTGTAAAAATTTTATTATTTATGAAAATAATTAAATGATTGTGAAAAAATTTATAAAAAATTTGTAAATAATTGAATCCCTGTAAAATTTTATTATTTATGAAAATAATTGAATGATTGCGAAGAAATTTATAAAAAATTTGTAAATAATAGAATTCCTGTAAAATTTTTATTATTTTATTAAAATAATTAAAGGTTTGCATAGAATTTTATTAAATTTTTTTTAAACTATTGAATTCTTTTGGAAAATTTTATTAAAGGAATATTAAAAATAATTCAATTGAGGCTAATTTTTGAAAATAATTGAAATTTTGACAAGCATATTATTAAAATTTTTGAAAATAATTGAATTCCGGAGAAGAATTTAATTATTTTTAAAGATATAATTGAAATATTGACTCTAAAAATAAAGTTTACTATTTTCGAAATAAATTTTACTGTTTTAAAATAAAATGTTAATTTTTCGAAGTAAGCTTTACTATATTCGAAATAAATTTTACTATTTTCGAAGTGAAGTTTACTATTTCGCAAATAAAAAAATACATTTCTAAGCAAAATTCACTATTTTTAAAGTAAATTTTTATATTACTTTTTCCGAAGTAAACTTAACTATTTTCAAAGTTAAATTTACTCTATCCAAAGTACTTTTTTCTATTTCAGAAATAAAGTTTACTATGTTCGAAATAAATTTTACTCTTTCTGAAGTAAACTTTATTATTTTTGAAATAAATGTTACTATTTCCGAAATAAAATGTACACTTCCAACGCAAACTTTTCTATTTTTGAAGAAAATTTTACTATACTTCTAAAGTAAACTGTTATAAAAAAAAATGCAGTAAAAATTACTTTCTGCAAAAATGTAAAAATTAACATAAATGCAAAAAAATTTTTTAAAATTATAAATTTTACATTTTTGTAAAATAAAAGTAACTATTTTTTTCATGACCGTTAGATATTAATTCCTTAACAAAAAAAAATTTCAGAATTAAGTATCAATTATCCCAATAAATATCATTTTTAATACAACACCAAAAATTTTTTTCTTATATTGTTACACATACTATTTTTTTCAATAAAAATAACAACAAATACAATGTAAACCAATAAAATTGTTCATATACAATTTTTGTTTGTTTCTCCAAAAAAAAAAATCTCTCAAATTCTCAAGTTGGGAAAAAAATTCTTCTTTTTCGTAATAATTCCACGTTCAATATCTAAATTTTATTTATTTCTTGAGGATATTTCTCCTCTTTTTTTTTTCTTTTTATCGATACTGATGTGAAGTTAAACTTTCAAGGAAATAACGGTGTCGCTCACGATTTTCATATTTTTATATATGAAAAGAATGGACACCTAGTAATATTTTTCACAAAACATTTTATCGAATTGTATGAGACATTTCTCCAAATATTAATTTTTAAAAGTTGTTTTCTAAGTTCAGTTAAAGTTCAATTTTATTTCAATATTAATAATAATAATAATAATAATAATAATAATAATAATAATAATAATGATAATAATAATAATAATAATGTTTATAACAATATTAGTAATAATATTTATAATAATGATAATAATCATAATAATATTATTACACAATAATAATATTAATACATAATAATAATATTAATAAAATTTTATTTAAACCAAATATATAATTTATTTGAGTTAAATAAATGTATTAAATTTATTTTAAATTCTAAAATAACTTTCATAAAGTTAATTAGTTTCAATTATTAAGATTAAGAATGAATTTATTTTGAAAAAAAGGTCCAATTAGAGACTGAATTTTTACATTTAATTTAGTAAATATTACCAATAAATAGTAATTTTTACTAATTTTTTAGTAAAATTTACTAATTCAGATTTTGAGAGTATTTCATTTTTTTTAGAGAGCTCAGGGAAAAAATCAAAATTCTATCTGGACATCAGGGAAAAGTCAGGAAAGAACAAAATCTAATTTTGTTGGCAACCTTTTATTATTATTAGTACTATTAATAGTAATTAAAATTATTTACCCAAGTCTTTCTTAAAAATATTCTTTCTTTCTTTAAAAAAAAGCTTTAATTTTCGTAGTTTTTTATTATAGAATTATTTATTATCTATATATTTTTATTTATACGTGATAAAGTGTGTAAAATTGCCATTGAATTCAGAATAACCATTAGTTGAGGTTCGACATTGAAAGATTTTGCCCATATCAAAGTTTCCTCATTAAATTTCCATGTGAACGTATATGGTTTAACGTATATAGTATTAGGAGTGTTAATTATAACCAGAATAAGCTCACCATAGTTGCCTGTGCAATTTAGATGAGATTGCGTTGTTAATGTTCTTCTAAGCCAATATTTTTCTTTTACCACTCGAGAGAGCATATAATATATCACTTTAATTAATTATTATTTTCAATTTTTACTATATCGCATATAATTCAACAATTTCATTCTCAATTTTCATTGCTCTCTTCATTGCATTCAATTCAATTTTTACTTATTTAATTTTATAATTTGCATCATTTATTTCAAAGCGATTATAAAAAATATTTTATTCGAAAAAAAATGTCAATATACCGCTTTTAAATAATTTATTTATCTATATATAAAATAGAAGAATTTTTAATTAATTTAAATATTTTATTAAACTTAATTGAGAATAATTATTCTCAATATGGTTAAAAATTAAATTTCTTCTCTTTCTGTTTTTTTTTTTTAAGAGAGAGAAAGAGATTTTTGAATTTAATTCAATTTTTTTAATTATTTTTATCCACGTGCATTTTTTTTATACTTCTTTTTGGAGAAAACGAAGAGAAATAAATTCTTTTAATTTTCTCTGGAAAATTTATATATTTATCAGGAATATAAAAAAAGAGAGCAAGAGCGAGAGAGAGAGAGATTCTTTGCAATAACAGTAACATCTTTTTATCATTCTGTGCGCTTGAATCGTCTAAAAGGGATTTCGTTTATGGATCCCCTGAATCGCGTCTAAAGAGAAGTATCGATTTCCGGTTTCGGTATTTCCCGCACACGAATCCATTTCCGTTCGAAATGAATTCCCTTCGTGTTGAATCGTCATTAAAAGGTAAATATCGAACGATATAGCTGCTCATTTACAATCGTCACTATTTCAATCAGGTCAGAATTCTCGTAGCTAGTTAGATTGTCGCGATTGGAAATTATGATCGAAATCTGATGCGTCTTTATCATTTTTAAATCACCCCCCACCCTTCCCCTTTTTTCCTAATCGTTACATTTTTAATAAAAAACATATATATGTTTTCTTTTTTTATTATTTTTTTTATTGAAGTGATACGTATATTTTTATTATTTACATTTTTAATATTTTTTTTTTCTTGACTTGTGGCAATATTGTGATAATTCTTTAAGATAGTGTTTTATTTGGTAATTATTTTTGTAGTATTTTATTTAGTATTTTATGTAATACTTAGCTAACTTCTTCCTTACTTTTTTAAATCAAATTAGCAATTTTAAAAATAAGAATTAAAAATTTTTTAATTCAAATTTTTTTTGAAAACACTAAAAAATTTGAATTTTGGAGAAATTACAAATAATTGAAGAAATTCAAATATTTTCCAAAGTAATAAAATTCTTCGTGTTAAATTCAATTATGTGCGAAATTTAAAGAAATTCTCGTCAAAATTTCAATTCTCTTTATTAATAATAAAATTCTTCTTCGAAATTCAATTATTTTCAAAAATTTTAATTCTTGGCAAAATTTCAATTATTTTCAAAATTTTTTCTTAATTCAAATGATTTTCAATATCTACAATTTTAATAAAATTTTCCTACAGAATTCAATTAATTAAAAAAAAAATTTATAAAATTCTACGCAAACATTTAATTATTTTCATAAAGTAACAAAAATTTCACAGGAATTGAATTATTTACCTATTTTTTTAAAAAATTTCTTTGCAATAATTCAATTATTCTCATAGATAATAAATTTTTTTTAAAGAATTCAATTATTTTCATAAAAAATAATTAAAAATTCAAGAAAATAATAATTGAACTAAAATAATGAAAATAATTTTGAAAAAGTTGCAGTATATTCTTATAATATAAAATAATGATTAATGAATACTTTTATAAAGTTATTTAATTTCAAAAAAGTTTGAATTTAAAATTTTTGAATGTCTTAATTCCTGTGGGAAAATAATAATAATAATAATAATAATAATAATAATAATAATCTCCGCCGCTGGTTGTCCACTGCCGAGCATCGGTGATGTCTTTGATGTTCTGGGAGAAGCGGATGATTATCCTCTCCCGGACGCGGCTGCCGTCTTTGATGGCATGGGTGTGCTGGGTCTGGATGCATATCCTTAGTCCAGACATTACTGCCATTCTTGACGGCGTTGGTCACCGGGGTGGGATGCCTGTCCGCTGCCAGACTCGAGTGTCATTTTGGATATGTTCGGTGGACCTTGCAGTGGTGGCGGGGCTTTCCACCAAAGGGCAACCAAACAGTACACTCTACACATACACTTCTCTACACATATATGGGTTACACACAACTACATCACTTATACATCTTTTTTCACACATATGCACAATACACTTATCACACCCATATGATTGTTTCCTTCCTCGGCCCACTGGGAGTACCCTGAATCTTCGTTCACTCGTTTTCGGTGTTCGAGGCCTAGGGGTTGATGTGAGCTTGCTCTGCCGATGTGCCAGCCGAGGTAAGGAATCAGGAGCCAGCCCCTTCGGGACCCTGATCAGGAGAGTCTGTGGTGGATATGGAGGTCGGAATCCATATTGCTCCGGGCGAGTCCGGTCCGTCCGTGTATTCCGGGACCGGCTAAGCGGTGGTTGGGCCTCAGGGAACTGGGGTAGGATACGTCCGAGGGTATACCCGTTCCCAACTATACCGACCCGCCCCTCCACAGACGATGCGCTGGTAGCAACGAATTTATGGAGAATAACAATAAGGAAAACGATGAAAACAAAATCGAGATAATGGAGACTGGAGAGACTGAATCTGTTATTTTATCAGATGAGAGTCCCCAAGAAATAAAGGTTGTAGCAGAGGTGCATCAACTCCGTCCCACATGTAGAATGGAAACGGGAATGGCCACTGGAGAAACAGAGTCTGTTTTTATAAAGGTGAACCAGTCCTCTTCCACAAGTACGGAAGAGAAAAGCACAACTGCAGCTTTTGCTGCAAATGGAGCAAGCCAAGGTGGTCTTTTGATTCCGCCATGGGCCGAAGTATGGAAAATTATGCTTGGCATAATGACGGAACAGAGGCTTCAAAATGAAGCAATGGAAAAGACACTTTTGGCGATGGAAAGTTCCTTTAGAAAGAACACGCCAAATGAGGTAAAGGAATATATGGCCGAAGCAAAAGAAATCTCGGCCGGAGTCAGAAGCGCGGGTCTCGCTCTCCGGTCATCAGCAGATAGGCTCCAAAAAGCTTTACAACCATTGCAGTACCGAAGTGGGGGTCAAATGGCACGTTTTAAAACGCCGTCGACCACTCCGAAACAGAAGAGAGAACAAAAGACTTCCTCTTCTACCAAAAGCACGAAGAGAGGTGCCTCAACATCCCCAGAAGACCGGAAGATTAAAAAACCGGCTTCTGTACAAATACAGAAGGAGGAAAACATTAAATCCGACACACCGTCAGAGAAAGAAAATCCTGACGGGTGGAATAAGGTTGTTTCCAGGAAGGAGAAGAGAAATACGGAAAAGAAGAAGAATGAGGAAAAGAAGAAGAGCGAGACAAAACAATCGTCTAGCGGCAAAGGTCAGAAAAAGAAACGGAAAACGGACGCCATCAGAGTATCAATGGAGGACGGAAAAGTTCCTTCAAAAAAACTTATTGAAGAGCTTTTCGCCACGGTCAACCCTGCTGAAACAAAAACAGAGGTTCTGTCCATTAGAAGAACCAAAAAGCAAGATTTGCTTTTCGTTCTTAAAAGGGGACAGGAGTTCTCAACGTTCAGCAGCAAGTTTACCGAGGCCCTCAAAGGCAAAGCAATGGTCTCACCTCTGGTGACAAAGCGATCACTAGAGGTTAGAGATTTGGATGAGACAGCCGATACGGAAGATGTGACAAAGGCCTTAAAAAAAGCTTTGGGCAGGACCGAATTAGAGGTGTCCTGCAGACTCTTTACCCTGCGTGGAGCAGTAAAGATGGCAGTGATCCAACTACCAGAACCCGACGCAGATGCCCTGCTTACGGCCGGTAAAGTTAGGGTAGGCTGGATTAACTGCAGGATCCGCAGCAGGGTGGAAGTGGATAGGTGCCACAGATGCCTTGGCTATGGGCACATCGCAAGGGTCTGTAAAGGACCCGATAGGAGTAAAGCTTGCTGGAAATGTGGATCTCCAGATCATTCCCACAAAAACTGTGCAGGGGAATCCCATTGCACAACTTGTGAGGACAAGGGGATAAAGGAGACAAAGCACGCTCCAGGAAGCGGGTCCTGCCCCGTCTATAGGGAGAAACTGGAGAAGCTGAAGCAGAAGAGGTAAGATTTCTTCAGGTCAACCTCAGAAAGGGTAATGTTGCCCAAAATCTCCTGATGCAGTCTGCCAGAGAGAGAGGAGTGGATATACTGCTTATTAGTGAGCAGTATAAGAAGCAAGGATTCTCGAATTGGTTTCAAGACTCATCAGGTAGATCGGCAATACAGATATGCAATCCGGGTATCACCGCCGGTTCATTCTTGGGTACAGACAAGGGGTTTGTTTGGGCGGACGTGGCAGGTATTCGTATATATAGCTGCTATTTCTCGCCCAACGACCCATTCGGAAAATTCGACACTGAGATTCGTTCTCTTGAAGAAAGTGTGAGAGCTTTTGACGGGGATGTCCTCATTGCGGGAGATTTCAATAGTAAGTCGCCGGAATGGGGAGAGACTCGTCAGGACAGGAGAGGAATGTTGGTTTCCGACATGCTGGCGACGAATGGACTGGTGGTGTTAAACCGGGGCCACGAGTTCACGTTCAGGAGGGGAGAATCGGGATCTATCCTTGATTTAACAATCGCATCTCCCCGCCTAGCCCGCAGAATAAAAGAATGGAGGGTACTGGATGAGGAAACATTGAGTGACCACCAGTACATAGAGTTTTTAGTCTCTGAGGAAAAACCTCGAGGACGTACCGCACAGGGAGCCTCTTGGAATCTCAGGGGACTGAACAGGGAGAAGCTGGCGGAATCCCTAGAAGAGTCGCGACTTATTCGCAAATCAAACTGGGTGAGGAAACCAGCTTCTTTAAAGGGTATAGTGCGAGAGGCGAGGCGGGTGATTGTTCAAGCTTGCAATCACTCTATGCCTCGCCGGCAGAAAAGAAAAACGGGAAAGGGATCTATGTACTGGTGGAATGAAGAATTGGCCTGTCTTAAAGGAGAATGCCACGCAGCAAGGAGGCATTTTACCCATTCAAAGGGAAACCTCCAGCTGCGGGAAACATGGCATAAAGCCAGGCGTACTTTTAAGCAGGCCGTGAAAAGTAGCCAACGCCGTTGCTGGAAGGACCTAATCGGAGACTCCGAGAAGGATCCGTGGGGTTTGGCCTTTAAGATTGTCGCTAAGAAATTAGTGACAAGGCATAAAACCCCTGGTTTGGATGATCCGATTTGGGTCCTGAAAATCATAAAGACACTGTTTCCCTATGCGGAACCTAGCCCCAGAGAGGACTACACTCACTGCGTAGTACGAGACGAGGAGCTCTTCACGATTGAGGAATTAAAAAAGGTGGCAAAGACGTTAAGAAACGGCAAAGCGCCGGGCAATGATGGGATACCGAGCGAAATCTTAAAAGAGATTGTCGCAGTGGATCCTGAGTTGCTTCTTGACGTCTTTAATACGTGCTTGACTGCCGGAGAGTTCTTCGGTGACTGGAAAACGCAGAAGTTAGTCCTTCTCAGGAAAGGCGATAAACCTCTGGATAAAGTCACATCGTTCAGACCAATTTGTTTATTGGATACGATGGGCAAATTTCTAGAGGGAATGGTTCTGCAGAGACTTCAGGAAATCCTGATAGGCGAAAATAGCCTATCGGAGAATCAATTTGGCTTTCGTAAAGGCCGGTCAACAGTTGACGCAATACTCACTGTTGTAAACCATGCGAGGAAAGTCAAAGAGGACAAGAAGAAGGGATTCTGCGCGCTTATTTCCATCGACATACGTAATGCATTTAACTCCGCAAAGTGGGACAATTGCATCAAGGCGATGCGTCGTAAAGGGGTACCAACCTATCTGTTGCGAATGATAGACAACTATCTTAGCGACAGATGGGTTGAATACAAGAGCGATGCATGTCATCTCAAACATGAAATGACATGCGGAGCTCCCCAAGGATCAAAGGTAGGTCCATTCATATGGAACGTCATGTACGATGACTTCCTTAGAATTGAGTTACCTGAAGATACGATAATGGTCGGCTTTGCGGATGACGTCATTATAGTGTGTGGCGCGCGGACTTCTCGGATTCTAGAAATAAGGGTCAACGAAAGCTTGAGACGAGCAAAGCTCTGGTTAGATCTCAACGGCCTACAAATGGCTACAGAGAAGACAGAAGCTTTGCTTGTCACAGGTAAAAGATCCTTTGAGGTCCCGAAGATTCGAATAGGACAGACTGAAGTCTCCTGGGGAAACAGTTTAAAGTACCTGGGAGTGACGTTGGATCGAAAATTAAAGTTCGACCAACATTCTAAGATCACGTCACTGAATGCCGCCGACTGCATGGGAAACCTTTCTAGGATGATGCCCAATGTCGGTGGCCCCAGGGAAAAGAAACGCCGATTAGTGGCGACCGTGGTTCAAGCAAAGCAGCTCTATGCTGCCCCTGCATGGGCTGAGTCCCTAAAGAACCGCGGCATCTCTGACGAGCTACTCTCCGCACAGGGTGGTTGTGCGCGGAGAGTGGTTTCAGCCTACAGAACAGTTTCAACGAGCGCTGCTTTAGTTCTTGCGAGTCTTCCGCCAGTGGACTTACTGGCGAGGGAAAGACAGGAAGTCTTTCAGCGTAACAAAGATCTAGTTACCTCGCAAGAGCAGAGTAGAAATCTCGCCAAAGCGGCTATCCGCAAAGAGGCGAGATGTAGACTCCTTGAACAATGGCAAGAGAGATGGGATGGGGATCTTAAAGGAAGGTGGACATATCGCCTGATCCCCAACCTCGCCACTTGGCTAGGTAGAAAGCACGGTGAAGTTGGCTACTACCTGACACAAGTGTTGTCAGGTCACGGATGTTTCCGACAGTACCTTCATAGGTTTAAGATTAAGAGAGTAGCAAAATGCGCCTACTGTGACGCTGCAGTAGATGACGCGGAGCATACTCTCTTTTATTGCGGGCACTGGAGCCATGATAGAATGGCCATGTTTACGGCAGTTGGCTTTGAAATCAACGCCGATAACATGGTGTCTACCATGGTTCAGAACGTGGACTCGTGGAGGCATATTGAATCCTTCATTATTAAAGTAATGAAAGAAAAAGATAGAGACGGAAGACGAGGTTGACCGGAGGAATCCAGTGCTCGGCTGTGTGTGAGCGTGGGGGGGAGGGAATCATTTAGTTTTCCTCCCACCCACGCTCCCACATTGTATAAGCGGATTAAAAGCACGTTAAGGAACACGGTAAGGGGACCCCACTTGCGAAGTTGAAGGCCTGACGGTAGTTCCGCAGGTGGATCAAGTGTCCCAAATTAAGACGGGAGTGGTTTTTAGTGGGTAGACCAGAACAAGAGCGGTCATCCCCACATAACCTGGAATTCATTGCCCAGGTATCTGAATTCGCAGATTTTCCACTTCCGACTACAAAAAAAAAAAAAAAAAAAAAAAAAAAAAAATAATAATAATAATAATAATAATAATAATAATAATAATAATAATAATAATAATAATAATAATAATAATAATAATAATAATAATAATAATAATAATAATAATAATAATAATAATAATAATAATAATAATAATAATAATAATAATAATAATAATAATAATAATAATAATAATAATAATAATAATAATAATAATAATAATAATAATAATAATAATAATAATAATATAATAATAATAATAATAATAATAATAATAATAATAATAATAATAATAATAATAATAATAATAATAATAATAATAATAATAATAATAATAATAATAATAATAATAATAATAATAATAATAATAATAATAATAATAATAATAATAATAATAATAATAATAATAATTGATGTTTTCGAATAATTTTCTTTTTGAAGAAATTCGTAAATAAATGTAACAAAACATTTTTTTGAATAAAATTTTTTCCTTTATTTTCTAAAAATTTAAAAAGTTTCAATTTCATTTTCAATTAAATTTTGTAATTGACAATTAGAATTTATAAAAATTTTTTTCCTTTATTTTTAAAAAACTTTGAATTTTATTAAAGCAATTGTAATTGAGAAATAGAAATTATGCAAATTATTTCCTTATGGAAAATTGAGAATTTTCTACAAAAATATTAAGTAGCGGGATAAAGAATAAAAATTATGCATAAAATGGATATATATTTCCTATTTCTTAATCATAATTTTTTAATAATTAACAATTTTCTATTTTTTATGAATAAAAAGGAGAAAAAAAACTAATTCAAATTTAGAGACTTAAAGTTTGTTTCGCCCATTTCCATTAAATAAATAGAAAAAAATAAAAGAATAAAGACATTGATTAAAATGAAGAAGAAAAATTAAAAAAGTAGAAAAATAATAATTTCAATTTCATTGTCAATTAAAATTTGTAATTGACAATTAGAAATTTACAATTTATAAAAATTTGTTTCCTTTATTTTTAAAAAACTTTGAATTTTATTAAAGCAATTGTAATGTAATATTTTTTTTTCCCCAAAGAAAAGAATCAGTTTGTGAACAATATTGTTATTGAAAAATAAAAATTATTCATATTATATTTCCTATTTCTTAAACATAATTTTTTAACAATTAACAATTTTTTATTTTTTATGAATAAAAAGGAGAAAAATTTGCATAATTTAGATCAGTCAAACGAAATTTGTTATAAAAAAGCGTATAAGAAACAAAATTTATTTGTTAATAATTTTCTTTTAATTTAAAAAAAAATTTAAGCTCAAATATTATTTTATTATAAATCATGAAAAAATATCTGCATTATTTTCGATTTGTCAAACACTATTTTTTAAATGGAAAAAAACAAAGCATACACAAAAACTAATGAAACTAACTTCAAAGTGTGGACAGACAGAATGAATGAAAAAATAAAATACGAAAATTATTATAGTTAATAATTAATAATATAATAATAATTTTATTTAGTTTCTTTATTCAGTATTTTACTTCGAATTTATTTATTTATTTTATTTATAATAAAAAAAAAAAATACCTTCTTGTATATAAAGAAATTCTATCTTAAAATGAAAATTGTTCTTTAGAGTGAAGCAAATTCGATTATAGAAACAAAATTAATTCTTTTAAGAGAGCATTTAATCCTTGAAGATTTTCTTGCAAGAAAATTCTATATCTCATAAGATATAGAATATTTCTCTATACACTGAGAAATTTTTTATTTTTTTTTTCAAAAATAAGTAGCCAACCAAAAAAATATGTTGTATTAAAAATATTTTATAATTGAATAAAACCTAATTTTCATTGAATCAACATTTCGATTAATTTTTTATTCTTATATAATGTAAACATTTTTTCTTCACTTTTGGAAAATAAAATGAACAAAGTCGAAAAAATAAAACAATATAAAAATAGAAAGAAAGAATTAATGAAAGAAAATGTAAAAGAAAGAAAGTAGAAATTTTCTTCTTATATAAAAAAATACAAGTTGTTTAAAAAAAACCCCCCGTCTATTCATAATTTGTCTGATAAGTATTAAAAGTAAGTGAAGAATCGATATATTTACATATAGACGATTAACAGACGATTAGAAGGTTATCGAAGTATGTTAGTCAGTAATAAACGACGTCATTGCTGACGGCAACGGAGTGATGAACCTGATAGTAATTTCAATTTATTGCCTACCTTTCCCTTCCCTTTTGTTTGCTTTTTTCTTTTTTTCTGTTTTTTTACAAGAATACATAGAGTGAAAAAAAGAAGAAAAAAAGTGGAAAGAAGAAGAAGAAGATAGTAAAGAGAAAAAGAAAAGAAGAAAGTGAAATGAAGAGAATGAAAAAAAAAGAAGAAGAAAAAAAAAGAAGAAGAAAAAAAGATGAACAAAAAGAAAGTGGAAAGAACAGGAAGAAACAGAAGAAGAAAAAAAAGAAAAAACAGAAAAAACAGAAAAAGAAGAAAGAAGAGGAAGAATGAAGAAGAAATTAAAGAGAAGAAGAAAGAGTAAGAAAAAAAGGAGAAATTAATCAGAAGAAGAAAGTGGAAAGAAGAGGAAGAAAAAAGAAGAAGAAAGAGTAAGAAAAAAAGGAGAAATTAAAGAGAAAAAGAAAGTGGAAAGAAGAGGAAGAAAAAAGAAGAAATTAAAGAGAAGAAGAAAAAGAAGAAAAGAAAATGATAAAAACCCCGATTTTCTTTCGATTTGCCACGATATTTTACAGACATATTACATCCATAAATGTATTAAAAAAGAATATAACTAGAACTCTCGTCAATCTCGTTCGTCTTCCATTCGTCGATGTATAATCGACTATAACGATCAATTTGTTATTAATACACACGTGTGGCAAATGTTATCGAGGCTATGTGGTCCCGACCTCCAAGATATGTAGTGCCTGATATGCCTGCTGTTGTAGAGCCAAAGCCCCCTAAAACTATATACACAAACCGTCTATGTATCGATTTTGCATTTACTCGGATAAATATACGCGAAGCGTGATAGAAACACGTAAATTTCGCGTTATAGCTTGTCCTCCTTGTCAGGAATCTGTCAAAAAAAAAAAAAAAAAAAAAAAAAATTGACAATACCAATTATTCTACCATACATTTGAAAACTGACATATATCTCGCGTTCAAAAATTATCGAGAGTCATTTGATATCAACAAAAATTGAAGTTTCGTTCTACAATCCCTCAAAAAATTAACTACATATATTAATTTTCGAATTCTTTCATTCATACTGTCCGCAATTTGAAGTTAGTTTTTGTGTATATGCTTTTGTTTTTTTTCTTTAAAAAATAATATTTGACAAATCGAAAATATGCATCAGGTATATTTTTTCATTATTCGTAGGGGAGAGGGCCCTAAGGTGGTCACCCATCTTTTGAACGACTGTAGATTTCAAATGGAATTATATATAAAGGTCAATAATATACGGCGTTTGAAACTTTATCTTATTACCTAACTTCCTATCATAAAGTTTTTTTCATTTCATTAATAAAAAAAAAGTTATGGCACTTTTTAAAAAAAGTTGAAAATTCGACTTTTAAAAAAGTGGCCCCAAGGTGGTCACCATACAAAAATTCACTAAAAAAGTTTTAAAAAAATGTAAAAAACGTATTATTAAGTTGTTTATTTAATATTAATTGTTTTTCAGGATCACAGAAACTTATTACATATTTTTTTTGCACTTTGTCCTTTCGTCAAAAATGATACTTTTTGTGTATGTATTAGACAGGTAAAATTTTGAAAATAATTCTATTTCATTATTATTCATCATAAAACTTAAAAATTGATAAAATTCACATTCACAGTGATAAATATAGCGTATAAAAATATTTTCATAAAAAATCAAAAGTGACCACCTTGTGGCCAAAAAAGTGTCCACCTTAGGGCCAAGACACAATTTTTTAAACGTTAATGAAAAAATTTTTTAAAGCACAATATTAATTATATTTATTTGGAATATTATTGTACGATATATAAAGATAATTATAACGATTTTTACTAATTTAAAATAAAAAATTTTAATTTAAAAAATTTTAATTTAAGAGACTCATACGACTATTTACCTCAAAACTTTACTAAAATCTTTGTCTTCTCAAATAATAACAATAACAAAAAACATTTGAAGATACTAACTAATATACAAAAATTTTCTTAGGGTGACCACCTTAGGGCCCTGACCACCTTGGGGCCCTCTCCCCTAATAAAATAATATTAGAAATAAGAAAAAAATTATGATTAACGAATGAAAAATATTCACATTTTGTTTATTATATGCTTTTTCCTATAACAAATTTCGTTTGACTGATCTAAATTATTATGCAAATAATTTTCCTTTTTATTTATAAAAAAAAAAATGCTAGAAAATTGTTAATTAGTAACAAATTTTTATTAAGAAATAGAAAATATACCCATTTTATGCATAATTTTTATTTCTCAATAAGAATATTGTTTACAAACTCACTCTTTTATTTTCGGAAAAAAACATTACATATTCCCGTTTCTTAATATTTTTGCAGAAAATTCTCAATTTTCATATAAGGAAATACATAATTTGCATCAATTCTACTTCTTAATTTCAATTATTTTAATAAAATTCAAAGATTTTTAAAAATAAAGGAAAAAAAATGTTTATAAATTATACTTGTCAATTAGAAAATTTTATTGAAAATAAAACTGAAATTTTTTTGAATTTTTAACAAATAAAGGAGAAAATTTTATTGTAAAAAATGGTCTGTTAAATTTATTTACGAATATCTTTAATTGTAAAATTATTCGAAAACAATAATTTCTTTTTAAAATATTAAAAATATTTAATTATTTTTAATTTTTTTATAGGAATTAAGATTTTCAAAAATTTTAAATTCAAACCATTTTGAAATTAAACAACTTTAAAAATATATTTTTTTCAAATAATTTTTGAAAAAGTTCTTTGTGAATTTTCAAATTCTTTTGTTTACAATTTAATTTTACGAAATTTCGATTATTCTGACATTCTTCAATTAAATGTATTAGAAATTAAAAACTTCAAATAATTAAAAGAAATTCCATTAAACTTATTGAAAAAAAATTAATTCTATAGAATTCTTAATTAAAAGTATGAAAAGTTCAAGTATTCAAAGATTTTAATTTGAAATTCATTTTTACATCAATATTTGTAAGAAAATTTTACGAGAATTCAATTATTTAACTATAAAAATAAATATTTTTTTAAACAATTGAATGTTTCTTAAAATTGAATTTTCATAAAGAATTTTATCAATAAATTTTTAAATAATTGAATGCTCTTGACAAATTTTCATCAAATTTTTAAGAATAATTGCATTTTTCGAGAAATTTGATGAAAATTGTATTAAAAATAATTTAAATTCTGCCAAGAATTTTATTAAAAGTTTTGAAAATAATTGAATTTCGGAGAAAAATTTTATTATTTATAAAGATAATTGAAAAACTGACGATAATTTTTGTAAAATTTCTAAACGTAATCGAATTTCTACGAAGAATTTTATTAAAATTATTTTGAAAAAAATTAAATTGTTACGCAAATATTTGCATTAAAATTTTTGAAAATAATTTTATTCTTTAAAGAAATTTAATTGGAAATTTATTGATAATAATACTTAAATTCTAAAAAAAAATTTTAGCAAAGATTATAAAAATAGTATTAAATTTTTTGGATAAATTTTAATAAAATTTTTAAGGAATTAAAAATTTTAATTTATTTTTAATTTTAAGGAACATTTTTCAAGGAATTCGATTAAAATTGTATTAAAAATAATTGAAATTCTGCGATGAGTTTTATTATTCATGAAAATAATTGAATTCTTTTGAAGAATTTTATTATTTACGAAAATAATTAAATTCCTTTGAAGAATTTTATTTTTTTTTGTAAATACTTGAATTCTTGTGAAATTTTTATTATTTATAAAAATAATTAAATGTTTGCGTACAATTTTATTACAACTTTTTAAATAATTGATTTCTTTTGGGTAGTTTTATATTAAAATAGTAGAGATATTGAAAATTAATAAAATTTTGACAGGAATTTTATTAGAATTTTTGAAAAAAATTGAATTTTGAAGAAGAATTTTATTATCTATAAAGATAATTGGGATTTTTGAGAGATTTTCATTTAATTTTGAACATAATCGAATTTTTTAATAAGAATTTTATTACTTTTGAAAATAATTGAATTTCTGCAATTATTTGTAACTTCTTCAAAATTCAATTTTTTTTAGTGTTTTTAACTAAAATTCTTCTATAAATCCATTATTGTTAATAATTAATTAAATATATATTGACAAATTTAACTAATTTTAGAAGATTTTGAATTATTAAAATTTGTCAAAAATCTAAGTTCGGTAAAATTTCTAATTAAATTCATTCAACATTGAAATTTTTTAAAATTTAAAATTAAAACCGTTTGAAGTTAATTTATTTATGAAAATTGTAAACGCAACTCTTTTAAAATGAATTAATTTTGATATATTCCATGAACTTTGAATTTTTATTGCAATCAGTAATTTTTGAAAATATTTATAACAAAATATTTCGTTCCTTTTGAAAGTTCAGAACTTTAGAAACATTTTTCTACACAGTAAAAAAGTATTCTCTCCTTTGAAATCTTTCTAAAATTTCTAGATTTCTAAAAAAATTAGAATTTACGTATAGAAATTATTTTTGCATGTCTGCAATTTTTCACAGCGTTTTTTTTTCTAAAATGTTTTTTTTCGTTTTCTCATTTTCTGAGTACTTTATACCGCACTTTTTTTCTCTCTCTCGCCGCTAATACTCCTTCTTGAATGGCTAAAGCGTTTTCTTGAAATCTGCAAAGTCATTCTCCTGCTTTCACATAAATGCATTCTATGTCCACTTCTTGCAATAGGAAATATCCTGGTCTACATTTATCGACCTGCCAACGTCCAACTTATGTAATCCATTCTTAACTCTTCACTTCATTTTAACATTAGATTTTAGTGCTGTATCAAAATAATGCTCTAACCCTTTTTTGCCGCACAATACATTAACACACAGTTATCAGCAAAAGAGAAAAAAAATCTCTAAGAGAAAAATAAAAGTTCGATTTGGAAAAAGATATTTTCCAAGAAGAAAACTTTTTTCAAAATCAAAAAACATTTTTCAATCAAAACAGATTTTTGAATCGAAAAATATTTTTGAACCAAAACAGATTTTTTAATCAGAAAAACATTTTTCAACCAAAACAGAGTTTTGAACTAAACCAGATTTTTGAATCAGAAAAACATTTTTGAACCAAACAAGATTTTTGAACCAAAACAGATTTTTGAATAAAAAAATATTTTTGAACCAAAACAGATTTTTGAACCAGAAAAACATTTTTGAACCAAAACAGAGTTTTGAACCAAACCAGATTTTTGAATCAGAAAAACATTTTTGAACCAAAAAGACAGTATTGAACCAAAACAGATTTACAAACCAAAAAAACGATATCGAACCAAAAAAAATTTCGTACAGAGAAATAAATTTCGAAAAGAAAGAAATTAAAGAAAAAAAGAGAAAATGAAGAAGAAAAATGTAATAAGACATTTTTTTAAGAGAACAAAAGAGGAGAAAATTTAAAAAATGACATTCTTTTTTTAAAAGACGAAAAGAAAATGTACTGTTGAGATAAATAATTTTGTAGAATGTTTTTCAAAAAGGATTTTCTAACAATTTTTCCACGAATATTATTCGAGAATAAAAACCGAATAGAAACTTATATAGTGTTGAGAAAATTTTCAATAAACGTCGTTAGCCTTCCTATTTTCTTTCGTTTTAAATCCTATAGACATAAGAATAGATGACTGAGCACATTCCAAGCCATATATGAACTTTAAAGAGGTATTTCTTTTCACATAGAAAAATCATTTTCAAACCAACCATTATTTAAATTTATCTTTCATATTTTTATTATAATTTTCAAATATTTTCCAATTTCTCTATTCTTCTCTCTCTTTTTTTTCTATATTTAAGTATTATATATAAAAGAATTTTATATCATGAATTTGAAATCGATAAATAATGATAAATACCATAAAAAATATATAAAATAATTTATTATTATTATTATTATTATTATTATTATTATTATTATTATTATTATTATTATTATTATTATTATTATTATTATTATTATTATTATTATTATTATTATCATTATCATTCTTATTTGTATTTTCATTATTATCATTATTACCATTATTACTAGTATTTTTATTATTATTATTATTATTATTTATTTTAATAAAAAAATAATCAAATAAATTGCTTTTGAACCAATAATTTCAGTATTTGAAGCAAATATTATTCAATTTACTTAAATAAAAATTATTTGTTTCAAATACTGAAAATATTGGTTCAAATGAAATTTATTTGATTTAAAATAAAATTGTTTTGATTCAAGTAAATATTTATTTTATAACAGAGATGTAATCAGTTATTTGAATCAAATAAATTTTTATTTAAATCAAGTAAATTTTATATTTGAACCATTGGGGTAATTATTAGTAAGAACAAAATTTTTATTTAATTTAAGATCCTGAGATTTAATTTAAAATCCTGTTTGGAAAAATTGTTTTTCCACTTTTTGAAAGATCTCTTCAGAGGTTTGTTGAGAAAAATTTTTTCATCTTATCCTTTGAGTGGAAATTTAATTCTCCACTCTATCTTTCTTCCTGTAAAGATTTTTTTTACCAAAGTCGACGAGATTTTAAGTATCAAATTGTTTAAAAGGTGTAGAGGATTTATAACAGTATTTTTCAAAAAATGTTCTGTAATTTTCTGAATTTATCTTTTTAAACACGCAAAAAAATTTATATTTTTTATAAAATTATTGAATTTAAAAAAAGAAAATTCATGAAAAATTTACGAAATTCTCAGTAATTTTAAGAAATTTACGAAACGTATTTATATTTTCTGTAAAATTGAATTTAAAAAACAAAAATTAATAAACATTTTTAAATTCACGAAAAATTTTTGAAATTCTCAGTAATTTTTATGAATTTACTTTTCTATGCACTCAAGCAGATTTATATTTTGTATAGAACTTTTAATTTTAAAATAAAATTGACTATAAATTCGACATTAATAATTCAAAGAAATATTTTGTATAAAACTGAATTTAAAGAAAATTGACTGAATTCAAAAATAATAATTTAAAGAAATTTTTTTTTTATAAAACTAAATTTAAAAAAAATTGACTGAACTCAAAAGTAATAATTCAAAAAAGTATTTTGTATAAAATCGAATTTAGAAAAATGGACTAAATTCAAAAATAGAACTTCATTTATAAATGAATATTTAATCATTATTTTTTTCATAGAAATTAAGATATTAAAAAATTTGAAATTCAATAACATACAATAATTAAAACTTGCTATTTTGTTACTGTAACTTATTCATAAATTATTTTCATTATTACGATTATTCATTTCTAGAATTTTCAACTAAAATTCGCCTTTAAATAAATTTTTTAAAAATAATTTTTGAAAAAGTTCTTTGAGAATTTTCAAATTCTTTTGTTTACAATTTAATTTTACGAAATTTCGATTATTCTGAAATTCTTCGCAATTAAATATATTAGAAATTAAAAACTTCAAATAATTAAAAAAAATTCCATTAAATTTATTGAAAAAAAAATTAATTCTGCAAAATTCTTAATTAGAAGTATGAAAAGTTCAAATGTTCAAAGATTTTAATTTGAAATTCATTTTTAAACCAAAATTTATTAGAAAATTCTACGAGAATTCAATTATTTAACTATAAAAATAAATATTTTATTAAACAATTGAATGTTTCTTAAAATTGAATTTTCATAAAGAATTTTATCAACAAATTTTCAAATAATTGAATTCTCTTGACAAATTCTCATCAAATTTTTTCAGAATAATTGCATTTTTCAAGAAATTTGATGAAAATTGTATTAAAAATAATTGAAATTCTGCCAAGAATTTTATTAAAAGTTTTAAAAATAATTGAATTTCGGAGAAAAATTTTATTATTTATAAAGATAATTGAAATTAATTGAAAATATAATAATAATAATTGAAATAATTGAAATTGATAATTGATAATTGAAATTTTGACGAGAATTTTTGTAAATTTTTAAACATAATTGAATTTCTTAGAAGAATTTTATTAAAATTATTTTGAAAAAATAGAATTGTTACGCAAAGAATAGCATTAAAATTTTTGAAAATAATTTTATTCTTTAAGGAAATTTAATAAAAAATTTATTGAAAATAATACTTAAATTCTAATAAAGAAATTGTAGCAAAGGTTATTAAAATAATTACATTTCTTTGTTAAATTTTCATAAAAAATTTTTAAGAATAATAACTTTTTTCAAAGAATTTCATTAAAATTGTATTAAAAATAATTGAAATTCAGCATTGAATTTTATTATTTATAAAAATAATTGAATCCCTGTAAAAAATGTTATTATTCATGAAAATAATGGAATAATATATGAAAATAATTTGTAAAATAATTGAATTCCTGTAAAATTTTTATTATTTATGAAAATAAATAAATGTTTACGGAGAATTTTATTAAACATTTTTTTAACTAATTTAATTTTTTTAGGAATTTTTATTAAAGTAGTAGATATTAAAAATCATTGAATTGAGGAAAGTTTTTGAAAATAATTAAAATTTTGCCAAGAATTTTATTAAAATTTTTAAAAATAATTGAATTTCTGAGAGGAATTTTACTGCTTTTGAAAATAATTTAATTTCTGCAATCATTTGTAATTGCTTCAAAATTCAATTTGTTGTTGTGTTTTTAACTAAAATTCTTCTATAAATCCATTATTTTTAATAAAACTAGTTAAATATATATTAAAAAATTTAACTAATTTCAGAAGAATTTTAGTTTAAACAATTTTTTTTAAAAACAATTTTTTTTTCCTTGACTTGGAGTGATCGTTAAATTTCACTATTTATTAATTCTTTTTAAATTTAAGTTTTTTTATATTTCTAATTAAATTCATTTAAAATTAAAATTTTACAAAATTTGAAATCAAAATCTTTTAAACTCTTATTATTTATTAAATTCTCTTATCAAATATTATTGATTATTAAATTCTATTAAATTCTCATTACTATCTATCAATAAATTCCATTAAATTATAAAATCAACGAAAATTACAAAAAAGTGAGATAAATGTAAAAATATTTTATTACCTCAATTAGAATAAAAAATATGTGCCTAATTAAAAATTCTTTTTCTCCTTTTCTTTTTTTTTGCAGAATGAAACTAAAAGTGATGTAGATTATCTAAACTAGACTTTATCGACACGAAGAAATTAAGAGCTTCCTCTTAATAGGACAAGTTAAGCTGTTTGTCCTTCCTACTTTTGATCAGTCGAACCTCTTGTTTAATCCCTTTGGGGAAACTAGAGAAGCTTAACCTCAACGTCAAGAATTCTCAAGAGTATTAGAGCGTAAGAACAGTTAGAACATTTTTTTTTCTTCTTTTCCTTTTATTCCTTTTTAAGTATATGATTTTCTTTAGTCCCTCAACAGAGTTTCTCTTCTAACTTCTTTAAAACAGTTTTCCTTGAGAACTGTTCACACGTGAAAAATGCGCGAAAGCTCCGCGACTTGACACATTTTTTTTTTGTTTCTTTACTTTTCTCTTTATTATTTAAACCGAAATTCTTTTTTTTATTCCTTTCAAATTTCTACTAAATTTAATATTTTTATCTTGAATTTTAATTTTAATTGCTTTTAAATTTTGAAACTAATTATCTCCATTTTAATTATTTTTAATTTGAAATTGAAAATTATTTTTTGAGCTAAAATTAAAATTACTAAAAAAAAATACTGAAATAAAAAGAAGTTGAAATTATTTTTATTTTATCTTTTTAAATTAAAATTGAAATTACTCAAAAAACTGAAGTTAAAAAATTTGGAAATTTGTATTCTTCAAATTTGAAATTAAATTTCAAATTCAATTCCTAAGCTACTCCTTTTATTTCTAATTCACTGTGCTACTTGTGGGAGAAAAGTCTTCAGCGCCATCTGTATAGCTACAAAATTATTGCCGCGAATTTCAAATTTATTTTTGTTACTATTATTCTTTATGTTTGTATAACAATAAATTATTATATTAATATTATTATTATAATTATTAATTACTTTTTTCTCTTAATACTATTATTGGTTATTAGTTATTATTATTGATTATCAATTATTAATTTTTGTCTTGCCTTTTTTCGAGTAAATCCGTTGACAAATTTAAATAAACAAATAAATATTATTAGTAATCAGTAAAAAAATGTACCTTCAATCCAATTTGAAAAATTAGTTTCAGAAAAAAGAGTACACAAAAAAAAGCATATGAACTATTATTTCCCACAAATGTTAATTATGACGCAAAGTTTTTTTTATTAATAAAAAAAAATCCAGCACTCAACATATGGGAGTGTAGAAAAAATGGTAATTAATTACGAACTGAAAATACGAAAATAGAAACATGAATGCATTAAAATGAGTGCAAACATGAATTAGCTTTTGTGGAACGAAAAAGAGAAATTCTCATAATCAGAGATAGAGAGAGAAAAAATTTTTCAATTTAAACGATAATAATTTTTAAATCGTTAATGTTTATTTTAGCAACAGCAGATACAGTGACACAAATATATAGTTGTAGTTATAGGATAAACATATGCTCCCACACTAACAACAAGACAAACGCGAGTACACTCATCACCAGCCAAATTATGAGCCTCAAGTGCACGTGCATCTGACTAATTTCCATAAATCCCTTTTGCGGTAACAAAAGATCCAGCAAATCTAAATGTTTATTCATGAACTGATTACTCACATTCCGAAAGACAAGAGCCATTCAATGTATACACGGGATGATACAGAATTTGACACTTTACAATAATTTTCGCATTAATATACTCTCAACTTTCATAAACATGTATATATCAATATATTAATATTTCAAAGGAAAAAAAAAAAATTTACGGCCACTTGGCACAGACATTATCATAAATCAATGTTCCCACAAATATTTAATTTTATTTTTCCCCAACTTTTCCCTGATTTCCAGACAAAATTTTCACTTTTTCCCTGACCATAAAGAATATTCTGATTCACTCTAAAAATTATTAGATACTCAAAAAAACATTCTATTACATTTACTTACGAATTTCTTAAATTGTAAAATTATTCGCAAATTTTTAGATAAGTATTTAATTATTATTTTTCCATATAGGAATTAAAATTCTTCAAAACATTCAAATTCAAACATTTTTAAAATTAAACAATTTATAAGAATATTATTGATGAAGATATCAATTACTTCGAGTCGAAGACTCGGAGTAATTGATATCTTCATGTTTTATAAAAATTTTAATTTCCATAAAATTTTTCAAAAAAAAATTTAATTATTTACAAAAATTATAATAAAATTCTAAGCAAGAATTCAACTATTTTCATAAATAATAAAATTCTTCACATTGTTTCAATTATTTTTAATACAATTGTAAATAAATTTCTCGAAAAATAAAATTATCTTCAACAATTTTTTCCAAGAATTAAATTAGGTACATTTCACAAATAATTTTAATACAAGTTTTCAAAAGAATATAATTATTTAAATGAAATGTAAGAAAATTCGTTGCATAAATTCAATTATTTTTACAAGTAATACAATTTTTCACATGAATTCAATTATTTAAAAAAAAAATTGATAAAATTCGTTGTAAGAATTCCATTATTTTTATAAATTATAAAATTTTTCTGAGGATTTCAATTATTTATAATACAATTTAAAGTAAATTCCTAGAAAAATAGAATTATTTTCTTAAATTTTTTGTAAGAATTTAATTACATTTCACGAATATAATAAAAATTCTTCGTTGAAATTCAAATATTTTCACAATCTATTTTATTTAATAAAAGTTCTCAAAAGAATTCAATTATTTAAAAAAATTTATTAAAATTATTACTATGCAGAAATTCAATTATTTTCATAAATAATAAGATTCTTTACATTATTTCAATTATTTAAAAAAAAAAAAATTTTGAAAAAATTCATTGCAAGAATTCAATTACTTTCATAAATTAATAAAATTCTTCACAGGATTTCAATTATTTTTAATACAATTTTAAGTAAATTCTTCGAAAGAATTCAATTATGTATTTTTAAAAATTCATGCTACAATGCTCTTAATATTCAATTATTAGATATCTGAAATTTTAACTAATATTCATTTTTAAATTAATTTTTATTGGAAAATTCTACAAGAATTCAATTATTTAAATACAAAAATAAATAATTTATTGAATAAATAAATGTTTTTCGAAACTAAATTATCATAACGAATTTTATCAACAAACTTGAATTTTTTCGAGAAATTTTAATAAAATTTTCAAGAATAATTAAATTTTTCGAGCAATTCAATTAAAGTTTTATTAAAAATAATTGAAATTCTATAATGAATTTTATTATTCATGAAAATAATTGAATTTTTGTAAAAAATGTTATTATTTATGAAAATAATTGAATTATTGCAAAAGTTTGCTTAAAATTTTATCAAAAATTTTTTTTTTTTAAATAATTGAATTCTTTTGAAAAATTTTATTAAAACTGTAGATATTAAAAATCATTGAATTGAGAAAAATTTTTTGAAAATAATTGAAATTTTGCAAAGAATTTTATTAAAATTTTTGAAAATAATTGAAATTTGGAGAAGATTTTAATTATTTTTAAAGATAATTGAATTTTGACGAGAATTGTTTTTAATTTTTGAACATAATTGAATTTTTGCGAACAATTTTATTACTTTTGAAAATAATTGAATTTCTTCAATTATTTGTAACTTCTCTAAAATTCAATTTTTTCCATTTACTTAAATAAAAATCCCTGACTTTTCCCTGAATTCCCTGATTTCCCTGACCTGTGGCAACCCTGATAATTGATAAATTTGTTAATTAAATAAATGAAGCGAATAAGTAAACTAAATTTAATCAAATAATTGTAAAATTAAGTTAAATTATTAATTAATTAATTAAAAATTAATTATTAAATTAATTAATTATAAGTAGGTATATAATTTATTTATACTATTTAAATTTATTTATATTTATATTTTTGTAATATTTATTTTGTCTTTTTTTATTTTTACTTTTTTTTGTTTTTATTTACTTTTTATTTTTTTATTTTATAATTTTATAACTTGAATAATTTTCTCTCTATAATTATTTCAATAACTGAGACGACTAAAAATTTTCCCTAATACAGTGAAATTTGTACAGCTGTTCTAGGTAAAATTTTCCCCCGATCAATTAATTTTTTAAGTTTTAATATAAAAAAATAATTTTCCTCAAGATTTGAAAGTTCAAATGGACGAAATTTTTCGTCCGCTTAAATATTTTTCTAAAAATTACTGATAAACAAAGAAAAATAATTAAAATTAAAAATTTACTCAGTTGAGACTTAATTTATTGAAATAAAAAAAATTTTGCGCAGAAAAATACAAATTAAAAGCAGTGTGAAAATTTAAAGTTGAGAATTTACTTTTTAAAAAGAAACCAAATTTTTTGCAAAATAATTTTTCAAATTAGCAAAAAAATGTTAATTATTCAATTATTATTGAATTTATTTTTTTCCCCTAATTAGTTGCGGTTAATATAGCGAAGATTGTAAGCACCCTTTTTTTTGCCGAGAAAATTTAACGGGTAGAAATTTCAAATATATGAATCGTTTAGCAAAGATCACAAGACGTTGCGAAGTGGAAATTCTAATTCCTGATTTCTGCGGTTTTCGTAATATGCGCACTAATTAGTATACTAAAATTAATTTATTGCCAATCAAGTATAATTACTGATAATAATTAAAATCAAATTTAAAGAAAAAGCAAAATAAAATTCAAAATAATTATAAACATTTTAAAAAATTAACAAAAATGAAAAAAGCAAAGAAACTTTTTTTTGAAATTTCAATTTGAAATTAAATTCTTTATAAAAATTGTAAACGCAACTTCAATTATTTTTGGGATTTTTAACTGAAATTCTATACTCTAAATAATAATTTAAAATAAAATTACAATAATTTTAACAATTTTCAAGAATTTAATTATTTACACAATAATAGAAAGTTCACCTAAAATAATTGTGAAAGACATTTGTTTACAATTCAATTTTACGAAATTTCAATTATTCAAAAATTTTTCAACTAAAAATGTATTCAGAAATTAAACTGATTTCAAAAGGATTTGAATACAAATGTATCAGAAACTAAATTTTTTCATAATTTATAATTAAAATTACTTCAAATTTATATATTCTAAATTTTTAAATTGAAACCTTTTGAAATTCAATTATTTATACGAAAATTATAAACACAACTCTCATAATATTCGATTATTTTCGGAATTTTCAATTAAACTTATTCTCTAAATAATTCATAAGTAATAATTTTATGATCGTTCAAGAATTAAATTATTTACAAAAAATTAAATTTCATATTCTGTAAAGTTTAATTATTGTCAGAATAAGAAAAATTTAAGGATTTGTATTAAATTTTTTTTAATTAAAAATTATTTAAATTTATTATTATTTATTATTTCCTGGTTCATAAGGGAATAAGAAAAAAATCCAAGAAGAAATGTAGTTAATTTTTTTAAAGATTGATATTCACAAAAATGTGGATTTTTTTCAGATTTTTCTTCTTATGAATTCTAAAAATTTAGAAGTTTTCTACTATTTACGATAAAATTTCCAAACTTCTCCCCAACCTGCGTCAACCCTAAATAATTATAAAACTTTTTAAATTAAAAATTAAAATAGAAAAAACTTTTAAAAAACAAAGAAACTCGTTTGAATTAAAAGTACAAAAATTCTTGTATAAAAACGTACCAATTTTAAAGAAACAAAAATAAAAAGTTTAAACTAAAAAAAAACAAAATATAATATAACCAATAATAAAATAAAATGTAACTATAATCAGGGTGTCTACTATTTTCGTTCAATAAAATTTTTATGAATAATTAAATTCTTTTGATGAGTATCTTAAAATTTTTTTAAAATAATGCTTTTTTAAATAATTTTAATTAAAAATTTGGAAAATAATTGAATTAAACAAAGATTTTTTTTTAACTTTTTAAAACAATCTTATCTCTTCATAATTATAATTGAAAATTTGATTAATTCAATTTTATTAAAATGTATTGATACTAATTGAATTTTTGCAAAGAATTTTACTATCTATTTATAAAAGTAATTGAATCCTTTCAAAGAATTTTATTATTTATGAAAATAATTAAATGTTTGCGTAGAATTTTACTAAAATTTTTGAAAATAATTGAATTGTGGAGAACAATTTAATTATTTATAAAGATAATTGAAATTTTGAGGAGAATTTAAAAAAATTTTTAAACATAATTGAATTTCTGCGAAGAATTTTATTATTTTTGAAAATAATTGAATTGTTATTCTTAGAATTTTACGGAAATTTATGAAAATAATTGAATTCTTGTAAAGAATTTTTTATTTAAATAATATTTAATAGAATTTCGTAAATCTGAAGAATTTTGCTAATTATGGAAATAATTGAATTCTTGAGAAAAATATTTTTATAGATTTTAGAAATAATTGAATTCTTTTCACGAATTTTAATAAAATTTTTAAGAATAATTACATTTTTTTAAGAATTCGATTAAAATTGTATTAAAAATAATTGAAATTCTGCAATGAGTTTTACTATTTATGAAAATAATTGAATATATTGCGAAGAAGTTTTTAAAAATAAAATTATAATTACGGTGACTAACTTCCCTTGATTATGTTCGAAAAATTGAAATAAAATTCTTTAAAAGAATTTTATTATTTTTAATAGAATGTAAAGAAATTTCAATTATTTCAAAAATTTTCAATTATTTGTTTATAAAAATTCAATTATCTTGAAACAATAGAATTAAAAAATTTCAAAAAGCTTATTTTTTAGAATTTTCAAAAAAATTTTGCAAAAATTCAATTTTATTAAAAAATTTTAAGTGTGTACCTATCTTTTTTTAAATTAACTAATAAAAATTTTATTTATTAATCTTCGCACTAAGAAACATGAATACATTAGAATGTGACTCTTTATAAAATTCAATTATCTATCAATTATTAAATTAAAATACTTTGAAAATTCGATTTGTTAAAAAGTTTTTAATGAAATTCTTTAAGAAATCTAATTATTTTCAGTTGAATTTCACAAAATTTCTATTAATTCGATAATTTTTGAAAAATTTATTTACATACTATATTTGAATCAGTGACTAATTTTTTATTATCAAAATAAATTATTTTTAACTAATTAAAATTTAGAGAACAGTATAAATACCTATAAAAATTGAAATAAAAAGCGATTTTTTAAAAACAAATTAAAACAATAAAACTTTTTTTAATTTGATCTCGAATTTGATGAAAAAATTCCCGTTTTGGCATAAAATTCCTGGCTTATTCCCGGTTTTTCCCGGTTAGTAGACACCTTGAATAATAATAAATAATAAAATAATAATAAAAATTTATAAATAAAAAAACTATAATAGAAAAAAATTTAAAAATCTAATAAACAACAGAAAGTACACAAAAAATAAACAACACGAATAAATGAAATTAACCAACATTTTATCAATATTATAAATTTTCCCTCTCTTGTCCCAAAAAAATTTATTTCACGTGACTGCAACAACTATACAGTAAAAATGTGTATATCCATTTTATACAAAAGGCAACTGTGAAAGTATATATTCTTCTATTCGTATATATATAAGAGTTTTCTTCTTTAAGAGAAAATGTAATTTATATGTTCCCCTCCCCCGAAAAAAGAAAAAAAAACAACATATGGTGAAATAGAGACTTGCGTTGTGCATTTCGAGCAAGTTAAATGTCCGGCGCACAACAACGATTCAATGTAGGAAAAACAGCTTATACGCTCTGAAAATACTCTGAAATGTGCAATAGTGGTCCCAAATTGCATTATGCATGAGAATTTTATATTCGTGTTGCACATATAAACGCTATACTATAAAAGGTACGTGTGAATCATCCATTTCTATTTTAGCAACAGAAAAAAAGAAAGAAAGTTTAGCTAAAGCTGACACAAAACTTTATATATTATACACTAAACTCAACTACTTCACGAGAGTTTATGTTCAAATTATGTAAAGCAATGGATACATAAAATTTTACCTCTAATTAATAGCAAAAAAAAATTTATATTAAAAAATAAAAGAAGGAAAAAAACATTGTTTTTAAAATGTTAATTTTTTCCTTTAATATTCTTGTTTTATGGCGAAACAAAAGCAAAACATTTTTATTAACAGAATTAACATTTACTTTTTAATTAATTATTTAATTATTTGCTTTATCGATTAATTTACTAATTAAATGTAAATTTTTATTTTGTATTTCATCCTAATTAATTATAATTAATGATTGGCTTAATTAATTAATTTACTAATTATATATAAATTTTTCCTCTTTTTTTTATTTTTTATGCTAGTAATTAATTAATTAGTTACATTAATTGTTACTTAATACAATAAAATAATTAAAATTTCAACCACTGAAAAAATTGTTTAGTAACTAATTAATTATTTATTCTGAAAGAAAAAAACATTCAGAAATCAAGAATAAATAATGTATGATAGTAAAGACATTAATTTTATAAATTATTTACAATTATCGAAAATTCAATAATTAGTAGATTGAAATTTAATTTTAAACAATATATGAAAACGGATTTGCCGATAAGAGTACCTCAATTAAAGTTCAATGAAATGATGAGATAAGAAGAAAACAGTTAAACCAAATATCACTTGAAAAATAAATCAAATGCTTAATTGAAGAAGTTTTTCAAGGCATTAATTGACAAGTTTCCGTTTGAATTTAATTAATTCGATTCAATGAAACAAAGTATAGATTTTATTCTACAAATATAATGACATTTTTGTATAAATTAAAAATATGAGATAAGAATATTATTTTAATGATAATATATTATTATATATTATTATAGAATAATATTAAGAATATTATTATATTCATCAAGTATCAAATTTATTAATATTTAATTATTCATTAATTATATTATCATTCATTAATAATAAATAAGCTTTATTTTTATTGCGCTTACCTTTCAATTATTTTCTACAGTAATCAATTTACTACATTATTTATTTCTTAATTGAATATTCAATTACTTAATTAGTCAATTCATGAATTTCTTAATTAAATATTCAATTAATTAATTAGACATTTAATTACTCCAATAATTACTTTATTAAATATTCAATTGCTTAATTACACACTTAAGTACTCAGTTAATTATTTAATTGAATATTAAATTTCTTAATTGATTACCTAATTACATACCTTATTACTCAATTAATTAATTACTTAATTAATTACATATATAATTTTTAAATTAATCACTTAATTAAATATTCAATTGTTTAATTACTTTCTCAATTACACATTGAAGTACATAATCAATTACTTAATTAAATAATCAATTACTGAATTATATACTTAATTAGTCAATTAATTGCTTAATTAAATATTTAATTACTTAATTAATTACTTAATTAAATATTCAATTACACAATTAATTACTTAATTAAATATTCAATTACTCAATTAATTACTTAATTAAATATTCAATTACTCAATTAATTACTGAATGAAATATTCAATTACTCAATTAGTTACTGAATTAAATATTCAATTACTCAATTAATTACTTAATTACATATTGAGTTAATTAATTATTTCTTCGATTAACAAAATTTTTAATTATTCGATTGATTGTCAAAATAACTGTTCTAAAATTGAATTCATAAAATAAAAAATATTTGAGATTAAAATTAATGTTGATATAAATTACTGAATGACTTTATAGTTAATAATTAATAGAGAAAGATTCCGGGCTCGCATCTAATAGATAAAATTTGATAGAATCGATCCTCATATTACCGCAAATCTAATTTTCCTCTGGGGTGAAAAAGAAGAAATACTCATGAGAAGTTATTGCCTGACGTTGACTGCCAACTAATCGAATCATTATCATTATGTTGAATTAGATTTCTCCTATCTCTATAAAACACTGTTTCATTATTGCGAAATTAATTCACTTTATTTCACTATATTTTTATTTAGTTTATTTCACTTTTAAAATTATTACAAAGATAAGAAAAGAAAAGTGATTTTCTTTTTATAAAGAAAATTTATAAAGAATTTTATAAAGAAAATTTTCTTTTTCAGTAAAAAAAACATCTGTTTTAGTAAAAAAAAAAAAAAAAATTATCTTTTTCAGTGAAGAAAAAATTATCTTCTTTTTTAATAAACAAATAGAATTTTCATTTTCAGTAAAGAAAAAATATCTTTTTTTCTAGTAAATAAATATAATATTTCTTTTTAGTAAAGAAAATATAACTTTGTTTTTTAGAAAAAAATTAATCTTATTTTTCACTAAAGAGAAAATTATCTTCTTTTTTTAATAAACAAATATAATTTTCGTTTTCAGTAAAGAAAAAATATCTTCTTTTTTAAATAAATAAATATAATTTTTCTTTTCAGTAATGAAAAAATTATCTTCTTTTAAAGTAAAAAAATAGTTTTCGTTTTCAGTAAAGAAAAAATAACTTTTTTTTTAATAAATAAATATAATTTTTCTTTTCAGTAATGAAAAAATTATCTTCTAATTGAGAAAAGAAAAAATTACTTTCTTTATCAAAAAAACAAAAACTTTCCTTTTACAAGAATTGCTACTGAACTAAAACTTTGGTATATAAAACGTTAATAACAATTCCACTAAAAAAAAAAAAAGAAAAAAAAACAAATGACAATGTCTTGAAATTTTGATACTGAATTTCTATACGAAAATGTTATAAGGCCATAAATATGATAATTCTATTTCACTATTTTTTTGAATATCATTGACAAGAGAACGATTTCGTTTTATTGTAACTTTCTCAATAAAAATTTTTTTTTATCGACACTTTTCGAATAATTTAAAACTTTTGTGTATTTTTATTCTCCCTCTCTCTTTTTCTCGCTTACAATTTATTAGAATTGACGAAAAAGGAAAGAAAAAAAAACAAAATAGTGTTTCAATCTATACATAAATCTTATGTCTCGCTTATATGTGGATTTTTCTTCATATTTTTTTTTGTTTTTTTTTATTTATTTATTTATTTATTTATTTAGAAAACATAACGGGACTTTTTTGTTTTACTGTTCCTCTATTCTCTCTCTCTCTCTCTCTCTCTCTCTCTCTCTCTCTCTCTCTCTCTCTCTCTCTCTCTCTCTCTCTCTCTCTCTCTCTCTCTCTCTCTCTCTCTCTCTCTCTCTCTCTCTCTCTCTCTCTCTTTTCTCTAAGAAGAACAACCTCAGTTTTCAATCAATCATTTTCAAAGAGATTAAATGACGTCAAAACGAAACGTGGGTTGAATCTGATATGTGCATCCCGAGCATCAGCATCATTTGTGTCACTTATGATAAATATATAATATATATATACGTATATACATATAATAAGACCCCTTGCATCAGGTCTACACGTCTATTGTGCAAATATATATAAGGAGAAAATTCAATAATGCAAAGTGTGCAGAAAATTTTCTATTTTCTTAATTTTCTTGAAAACAAAAAATAAATTGGAATAATAAAGGGAAATTTTATTTTTCGAAAAATTTCTATTTTACACGGATCAGATAAGTCAAAAATCAATATAAATTATGCGTGTCGAAATATTTCGAAATGCTGATCAACAATTTTTTTTTTGTTATTTCTGCTTTAAATGCAATTTTTTTCCAGTTTATGAAGACTTTTCAGTTTTATCAATTATTTTATTATTTACTAGCAACAATTCTAACTTCTTACTTAATTTTTAAATAAAGGAATTTTAAAAATAATAGAATTTTAAAACATTTAATTCAAATTTTTGTTAAAAACGCTAAAAGAGAATTGAATTTTGAAGAAATTACAAATAATTGCAGAAATTCAATTATTTTCAAAAGTAATAAAATTCTTCCCATAAAATTCAATTGTGTTCAAAATTAAAAAAAATCGCGCAAAAATCTCACTTATCTTTATAAATAAGAAAATTCTTTCTCAAAGTTCAATTATTTTCAAAAATGTCAATAAAATTCATGTCAATTATTTTCAAAAATTTTTCTCATTTCAATGATTATGAATATTTACAATTTTAATAACATTTGACAAAAATAATTCAATTATTTAAAATAATATTTTAATGAAATTATACGCAAACATTCAATTATTATTTTCATAAATAATATCAAATTTCACAGGAATTCAATTATTTGCCAATTTTTTATAAACTTCTTCGCAATAATTGAATTATTTTCATAAATAATAAAAATTTCAGAAGAATTCATTTAATTAAACATTTCCTGTAAATTTCTTCATAATATTTCAATTATTTTCTTAAATAATAAAATTTTTTTATGGAATTCAATTATTTTCATAAAAAATAATTAAAAGTTGGAGAAAATAATAATTGAATTGAAATGATGAAAATAATATCCAAGAAATTACAGTAAAAATATTCTTATAATTTAAATAATGATTTCATTTCTGGGTTAAAATTTCAATTATTTTCAAAAATATTTCACATTTCAATGATTTTCAATATTTACTATTTTAATAACATTTGACAAAAATAATTCAATTATTTAAATAAATTTTAATAAAATTGTACGCAAACATTTAATTATTTTCATAAATAATCAAAATTTCACAGAAATTCAATTATTTTTATAAATAAAAAAATTTTTTAACGGAGTTCAATTATTTTCATAAAAATATAATAAGAAATTCTAGAAAATAATAATTGAACTGATTTCAGTTCAATTAATCGATCGAAATCGAAAATCGATCACTCCGAGTCTTCGTCTCGGAGCAATCGATATCTTCATATTTTATAACAACACTTTTATAAGTTTGTTTAATTTCAAAGAAGTTTGAATATGAAATTTTTAAATATCTTAATTCCTGTGGAAAAATAATTAAATTCATTAAAAAAAAAATTTATTATCTATGAAAATAATTGAATTCCTGTGAAATTTTGATTATTTATGAAAATAATTAAATATTTGCGTAGAATTTTATTGTAATTTTTTTTAAATAATTGAATTCTTTCGGGCAATTTTAATAAAATAGTAGATATTAAAAATCATTGAAATAAGGAAAATTTCTGAAAATAATTGAAATTTTGACAAGAATTTTATTAAAACTTTTGAAAATAATTTGATTTTAAAGAAGAATTTTTTTGTTTATAATGTTAATAATTCGGTTTTTGTCGAGATTTTTTTGTAGATTTTTAACATAATTGAATTTTGTGATAAGAATTTTATTATTTTTAAAAATAATTAAATTTCTGCAATTATTTGTGACTACTTTAAAATTCAAGTTTTTTAAGTGTTTTTAACTAAAATTCTGCTATAAATCCTTTATTTTTAATAATTAATTAAATATATATATATTGACAAATTTAACTAATTTTAGAAGATTTTGAATTATTACAATTTTTCAAAAATCTAAGTTTATTAAAATTTCTAATTAATTTCATTCAACATTGAAATTTTATAAAATTTAAAATTGAAACCGTTTCAAGTTGATTTATTTAAAAAAATTGAAAACGCAACTCTTTTAAAATTGAATTAATTTTTAAATATTTAGGTAAAATTATTCATTAAATAATTTATTTATTTTATGATAGTTGTTGAAGATTTAAGTTATTTAAAAATAAATTTTTGTCAGAAATTGAAAAAATTGAAGGTTTGTATTAAAATTCGTGGTAATTTTATAGTTTATGAGTCAAACAAAAAAGACATAAAAAAATTATTTCAATTTTTTTTTATTACTTTAAAATCAAAATTCCTGACTTTTCCCTGAATTCCTTTTGTCAGAATATATGATTATTATAATTATAATAATATTAAAACTATATTTTCCAATTCGTATTTTATTTTTATAAAAAAAATTGAATTTGAGTAAAATTTTTTCCTTTATTTTCCAAAAATTTAAAAAGTTTCAATTTCATTTTCAATTAAAATTTGTAATTGACAAATAGAATTTTAAAAAATTGTTTTCTCTATTTTTAAAAAACTTTGAATTTTATTAAAGCAATTGTAATGTAATGTTTTTTCCCCAAAGAAAATAATTAGTTTGTGAAAAATATTATTATTGAGAAATAAAAATTATGCATAAAATGGGTGTTTCTTTTCTATTTCTTAAGCAACCAAAAAATTTATATTTTCTAAAAATAAATTCTCAACTTTAAACTTTCACGCTGAAATTTAATGAGCTCTTCCCAAAATTTGAAAAAGTAAATTAAGAAAAATGTCATTTTTGTTTTACTGGTAAAAATAATCAAAAATTCTTTTTTCACCTTCTTTTTAATCGCAATAGTGAAATTAAACTTTTTATATCCAACAAGTTTTGAAGAATATACTTCGAAAACTTAAAATTAATTCCGAAAATGAGATGATGGTTAGCAGTTCCATAAAGAACAATATGAAGTGATTAGAATTTCTTAATTAAGAATTATTTTTTAATTAAAAAATGCAAATAAACATTTTTCCCCCTTTCTAAAGAACTATAAATGCTTTCAACTCGAGTAGATGCATTTATAAAGAGTGTTTTTTTTCTTCTTCAAAGAATTATCCTTAGAAGAGGAAAATTATTGAAACTATCACTGACTTATAAAGTTATAAATTTCAAAAATAGTATTTTTATAGTTGGATAATAAAATAAAATTTGTCAAATATCAAATTATAATTACGAACTAAAAATTCAATTAGAATTTGTTCAAAATTCTTTCGCCCTTGATCGAAATAAAAAATAAATACGAAAACAATTTATTTTGATAACCGAATTCCCCCCCCCCCTACAAAAAATATAATTTCTTTCCGTTTTAAATATTTTATAACAAAAGAAAAATATTTTTAAATAAAATCAAAAACGACACTAATTGAAAATTTTGTAAACAATGTTTTCATCCCACATTCTCAGCAGAAAAATTTAATATTATTTGTGATATCGAAAAAAAAATTGGCATGTCACAAAATGCACATATTTCAAAAAAGAAAAAAAAAAAAAAAAAAAAAAAAGAGCAACGGAGAATGGCGAGAAACGTTATGCATGTATGGGTCAGTGAGGTGGAATAAATGGCCTACGAGTGTCGGTATTTAGTACGAGTTGGACGCAGGTTTTACATTGCCATCTCTTCGTATTTGTATTCGTGAGTGTGTGTGTGAGGACAATGATAGATTGTAAACTGGCCGCTAGTCGTAAAACGACTACTGGGTTAACGGGCCATTTGCGTTAATACCCAAGACAAAATAATATTTCATCCTGGCGTTTAATACTTTTTTAATTATAATAATTTATCAATTATTCTTTCATTAAGCGAATCAACACATTTTTAATATTCAAAATAGAGAAAATATTTTAAATATTTTAATTTTTTTAAATTTTATTAAAATTAAATGAAATTTAGTGTTTAAAATATTAAATATTTTTCCTACCTCCGTATTAATTTTCCTAAATCCCCCCTTCAAAAAAGGGTGTATTTTAAATAAAAACTGAAATAAATTTGAATAAATATTTATTTACACTCAAAAAATTCTTTTTACAATTTTTCCAAATGAAATTGAATTACGTTCCCAAAGAAAATTAAAAGTATTTCGCCTTCTCCCCCTAAATTTTTAGAGAGGGGGGTTTTTTTTTTCTCCAAAAAGAGAAAGATAATTGAAATATCAAAAAATATTTATTTACACTCAAGTAAAATATTAGAAAAAAATACTTTTTACAATATTTTCAAATGAAATAGAATTACATTAGAGTATATTGTGCAACAAGTACAGAAAAAAATTTACACTACCAAAAATAACCCATCAATACATTTTTTGGGAGAGGGGGAAATTTCTTTTTCTAAAAAATTTTTTCCAATTTTTCCAAATAAAATAAAATTCTTCTGCATTTTTTTCAATGGATGTGAATTACATTAATGAATTTACAAGATAATCTCCTTCCTTCCAAATTTTTTTAGGGACGTTGGGAATTTTTTTCTCCAAAAAGATTTTTAAAAAAATAAATATCAATAAACATATTTTTACACTCAAATAAAATCAGGGTGTCTACTATTTTCGTTCAACGAAATTCCCGGTTTTTTACCGGTTTTGTTCTAATTTTTCCCGGTTTTTTTTCTCATCAAATTTAAATTTATTTGATTTTCAAATATAAATAAATCTACAAATGGCTTCCAAAATTTTTATTAGAGTTTTTATGAATAATTTAATTCTTTTGACGAGTTTCTTCAAATTTTTGGAAAATAATGTTTTTTAATAATTAATTAAATTAATTTAATATTTAATTAAATTAACTTGAACATAGAATTTTTGCAATTTTCAAAAATAATCTTGTCTGTTCATAAATATAATTGAAAATTTGATTAATTCAATTTTATAAAAATATATTAATACTAATTGAATTTCTGCAAAGAATTTTATTATTTATGAAAATAATTAAATGTTTGCGTAGAATTTGAATGAAATTTTTGAAAATAATTTAATTGTGGAGAACAATTTAATTATTTATAAAGATAATTGAAATTTTTGGAAGAATTTAAAAGAATTTTTAAACTTAATTGAATTTTTGCGAACAATTTTATTACTTTTGAAAATAATTGAATTGTTTTTTTAGAATTTTATGGAAATTTATGAAAATAATTGAATTTTTGTAAAGAATTTTTATTTTAAAATAATATTCAAAAGAATTTAGTAAATCTGAAGAATTTTGCTATTTATGAAAATAATTGAATTCTTGAGAAGATTTTGTTTTTCAATTTCTAGAAATAATTGAATTTCCTTGGGGGGAAAAACATTACATTACAATTGCTTTCATAAAATTCAAAGTTTTTTAACAATAAAGGAAAAAATTTTTATAAATTCTATTTGTCAATTACAAATTTTAATTGAAAATGAAATTGAAACTTTTTAAATTTTTAAAAAATAAAGGAAAAAATTTTACTCAACTCAACTTTTAAAAGTATTGTTATAAAACATGAAGACATCGATTGCTCCGAGTCGAAGACTCGGAGTGATCGATTTCTTCATGTTTTATAATAATTAAAAATGACCGATTAATAAAATCATTACTTTATATTATAAAAATATTATTACTGTAATTTCTTCAAAATTATTTTCATCATTTCAATTCAATTATTATTTTCCAGAATTTTTAATTATTTTTTATGAAAATAATTGAACTCATTAAAAAAAAAATTATTATTTTGGAAAATAATTGAATTATTACGTAGAAATTTATAAAAAATTTGTAAATAATTGAATTCTTGTGAAATTTTTATTATTTATGAAAATAATTAAATGTTTGCGTAGAATTTTAATGAAATTTTTGAAAATAATTTAATTGTGGAGAACAATTTAATTATTTATAAAGATAATTGAAATTTTAAAAAGAAATTAAACAAATTTTCAAACATAATTGAATTTCTACGAATAATTTTATTACTTTTAAAATAATTGAATTGTTATTTTTAGGATTTTATGGAAATTTATGAAAATAATTGAATTCTTGTGAAGAATTCTTTTTGAAAATAATATTCAAAAGAATTTAGTAAATCTGAAGAAATTTGCTAATTATGGAAATAATTGATTTCTTGAGAAGGATTTTTTTTACAGTTTCTAGAAATAATTGAATTCTTTTCACGAATTTTAATAAAAATTTTAAGAATAATTACATTTTTCGAAGAATTCAATTAAAATTGTATTAAAAATAATTGAAATTCTGCAATGAGTTTTACTATTTATGAAAATAATTGAATATATTGCGAAGAAGTTTTTAAAAATAAAATTATAATTACGGTGACTAACTTCCCTTGATTATGTTCGAAAAATTTAAATAAAATTCTTTAAAAGATTTTAATTATTTTTAATAGAATGTAAAGAAATTTCAATTATTTCAAAAATTTTTAATTATTTGTTTATAAAAATTCAATTATCTTGAAACAATAGAATTGAAAAATTTTAAAAAATTTTAAAAATCTTATTTTTCAGAATTTTTAAAAAAACTTTGCGAAGATTCAATTTTATTTAAAAATTTTAAGTGTGTATCTTTTTTTAAATAAACAAATAACAATTTTAATTATTAATCTTCATGCTAGGAAACATGAATACAATAGAACGTGACTCTTTATAAAATTCAATTATTTATCAATTATTAAATAAAAATACTTTGAAAATTTGATTTGTTAAAAAGTTTTTAATGAAATTCTTTAAAAAATTTAATTATTTTATTTATTTTCAGTTGAATTTCACAAAATTTCTATTAATTCAATAATTTTTTTAAAAATTTATTTACATACTATATTTAAATCAGTGACTGATTGTTTACTATCAAATTAATTATTTTTTACTATAATTCAAATTTAGAGAACTGTATAAATATCTATAAAAATTGAAATAAAAAGCGAATTTTTAAAAACAAATTAAAATAATAAAACTTTTTTTAATTTGGTGAAAAAATTCCCGGTTTGGAATAAAATTCCTAGCTTATTCCCGGTTTTTCCCGGTCAAATTAAATTCCCGATTTCTCCGTATTTCCTGGTTAGTAAACACCCTGAAAATATGACAAAAAAATTCCTTTTTACAATTTTTCCAAATGAAATTGAATTACATTAAAAAATTTACATTTCTAAAAACAACATCTCCCTAAATTTTTTTTTTTTTCACCAAAAAGAATAAAAAATTAAATATCAATAAATATTTATTTACACTCAAATAAAATATGACAAAGAAAAAATCCTTTTTACAATTTTTTCAAATGAAATTGTTCGAGTTGACTGCGCAAACACTTCAATCCAATCAACTTTTCATTGTCCACTTTTTCGCAAGTTTCAGCAAACATATTGACAAATTGAAGAAAGTAGATCATTGCAAATATATATATGTGCTTATTGGATAGACATATATAGCAAACTACGTGAAATACGATTTTTCGTCTCACATAAAAACGAAAATCGTGTTTGATTTAAGAAAAAAAAGCTATACTTTTTCTCTGTGTGATGAATAATGAATTAAAAAAATAACTAAAAACAATGTACAGGGGAAAAAAAGAAGAGTTAAAAATACGAAAAAAAAGAAATGACGAAAGGTGAGAGAAAAGAAAGAGGAAACAAGAGAGGAAGAAATATTTAAAGCTCTATGAGAACTATTAAATTGAGAAGAAAATTATATGGTCCATCTAGTTAATACCAGATTTTGTCCCTCTTCTAGACAGTCTCATTTCTTTTCACCCTATTCTCATTTCGAGTATGCTTTCCATTTCTACCCCCTTTTCCCCTTTTTCTCTCTCTCACTCTTTTCTTTTTATATATCTATTCCGACTAACCAACTCTATATCTTTATATCCAACTCCGCGCATGTTATCCATTTTATGCCAACGTTATACTGACTTTTTCTTATTTATCTTCCTACTTATACTCGTGTGCCCATTTGTTTGCCTTTCAAGTTTTCAATTACACTACAACTCCACCTGTAAAGATCTCTCTTCACGAATTTCTTTCACGAACATTATTTTTCTTGCTTCAATATTCATTTAGAAATCATCCCACTTTTAATTGATTCGCAGAAATATATTTAATTTTAATTTTTTTTAATTTTATTTTATTCAGCGTTTTATTATTTTTCTACTTTTTTTTAATTTTTCTTCTTCATTTTAATCAATGTCTATTTTTTCTATTTTTCTATCTTTTTAATATTCTATTTATTTAATTAATTTAATTAATTATTTATTTAATAAAAATAGGCAAAATAAACTTTAAGTCTCCAAATTTGAATTAGTTAAACAAAAATAATTTGAAAATAAAAAACCAGCCACTGATTTAATTAGGAAAATACTAATTGAATCAGTGGCTGGTTTTAATAATTAATAATGACTAATTATTAGTTGAATTCTACTTTAGGTTTTGTCAAAATTTTTATTTATTTCTTTACAAAAATAATTAAAATTAACTATAATATAATCTTCGTATTTCATGAATTTTGTCTGTCCACACTTTAAAGTTAGTTTTTGTGTATGCTTTTGTTTGCTTTTTCTTTAAAAAATATTCTTTGACAAATCGAAAATATACAGGTACTTTTTCATGATTAATAATAAAATAATATTTGAAATTAAAAAATTAAAGAATTTTTAAAAAATTAGCTAACAAATAAATTTTGTCTATTATATGCTTTTTTATAACAAATTTCGTTTGACTGATGTAAATTACGCAAATTTTTCTCCTTTTTATTCATAAAAAATAGAAAATTGTTAATTGTTAAAAAATTATAATTAAAAAATAGAAAATAAATACCCATTTAATGCACAATTTTTATTTCTCATTAACAATAATGTTCACAAACTGATTCTTTTCTTTGGGGAAAAAAAACATTACATTACAAATGCTTTAATAAAATTCAAAGTTTTTTTTTAAAATAAAAGAAAACATTTTTATAAATTCTATTTGTCAATTACAAATTTTAATTGAAAATGAAATTGAAACTTTTTAAATTTTTAGAAAATAAAGGAAAAAATTTTACTCAAAAAAATGTTCTGTTAAATTTACTTACAAATTTCTTTTCAATTATTCGGAAACATCAATAACTTCCTTTTTAGATAAATATTTAATTATTATTATTTTTCCACAGGACCCAGGTGCGAAAAGTTGGTCGGGCCATGGTCGCGCCGACCAAGTGGATAGTCGTGCCGACCTTGGCAACCAAAGGTCGGCCGAACTAGCGAATTGTAACACCCGCCGTCCAGTGGCTGACATGGTCGGGCCGACTATGGCTGCCAAAGTCGGACCGACCAGGGGTGCCAAAGTTTTGCCAACCATGTGAAAGAATGTCGGCTTGACTTTGGCAACCATGGTCGTGCCGACCTTGGCAGCCAAAGGTCGGCCGAACTAGCGAATTGTAACACCCGCCGTCCAGTGGCTGACATGGTCGTGCCGACTATGGTTGCCAAAGTCGGGCCGACCAGGGGTGCCAAAGCTTTGCCGACCATGAGAAAGAAGGTCGGATTCACTTTGGCAACCTTGGTCGTGCCGACCTTGGCAGCCAAAAGTCGGCCGACCGATTGCAAAAAATTATTAATTATTTATTATTATTATTAATTATTATTATTCATTATTTATTTGTTTATTGTATACATCTTAACACTAAACGCAATCTTACACATAAATACAAATTAAAATTTCTAACGCTCGCAGGAATCGAACTCGCAACCTAACGCACCGAAGTCTAACACGCTAACCATTACGCTACGCTTACATGAAAGCCTAAGAACAAAAATGATTTTATAAGCTGCAACTTCAAACTGACCATCGGCCCGACTCTGGCCAAAGTCGGCCCGACCAAGTGAAATTAGGTTTTTTGCACTCTGGCTGCCATAGTTTTACCGACCGTCGGCCCGACTCAGGCCAGAGTCGGCCCGACCAATTGAAATTAGGTTTTTTGCACTCTGGCTGCCATAGTTTTACCGACCGTCGGCCCGACTCAGGCCAGAGTCGGCCCGACCAATTGAAATTAGGTTTTTTAAACTCTGGCTGCCATAGTTTCACCGACCGTCGGCCCGACTCAGGCCAGAGTCGGCCCGACCAAGTGAAATTAGGTTTTTTGCACTCTGGCTGCCATAGTTTTACCGACCGTCGGCCCGACTCAGGCCAGAGTCGGCCCGACCAATTGAAATTAGGTTTTTTAAACTCTGGCTGCCATAGTTTAACCCACCATCGGCCCGACTCAGGCCAGAGTCGGCCCGACCAAGTGAAATTAGGTTTTTTGCACTCTGGCTGCCATAGTTTTACCGACCGTCGGCCCGACTCAGGCCAGAGTCGGCCCGACCAAGTGAAATTAGGTTTTTTGCACTCTGGCTGCCATAGTTTTACCGACCGTCGGCCCGACTCAGGCCAGAGTCGGCCCGACCAATTGAAATTAGGTTTTTTGCACTCTGGCTGCCATAGTTTTACCGACCGTCGGCCCGACTCAGGCCAGAGTCGGCCCGACCAATTGAAATTAGGTTTTTTAAACTCTGGCTGCCATAGTTTAACCCACCATCGGCCCGACTCAGGCCAGAGTCGGCCCGACCAAGTGAAATTAGGTTTTTTGCACTCTGGCTGCCATAGTTTTACCGACCGTCGGCCCGACTCAGGCCAAAGTCGGCCCGACCAACTAAAATTAGGTTCTCTAAACTCTGGCTGCCATAGTTTTACCGACCGTCGGCCCGACTCAGGCCAAAGTCGGCCCGACCAACAGAAATTAACCTTTTTAAACTCTGGCTGCCATAGTTTTACCGACCATCGGCCCGACTCAGGCCAGAGTCGGCCCGACCAAGTGAAATTAGGTTTTTTGCACTCTGGCTGCCATAGTTTTACCGACCGTCGGCCCGACTCAGGCCAGAGTCGGCCCGACCAACTAAAATTAGGTTCTCTAAACTTTGGCACCCATAGTCGGCCCAAACTTGGGTGGAAACAGTAACCAAAGTCGGCCCGACTTTGGCTGCCGACCTATTGGCAGCCATAGATGGGCCGACCTGGGCCCGACCTGCCAACTCTGGCGGCCGACCAAAATTCGCACCTGGGGAACTACGACATTCAAAAATTATTTTTTATGAAAATAATTGAATTCCTTAAAAAAAATTTATTATTTAAGAAAATAATTGAATTATTATGAAGAAATTTATAAAAAAAATTGTAAATAATTTAATTCTTGTGAAATTTTTTATTATTTATGAAAATACATGAATTATTGCGAAGAAGTTTATAAAAAATTGGCAAATAATTGAATTCCTGTGAAATTTGTTATTATTTATAAAAATATTTAAATGTTTGCGTACAATTTCATTAAAATATTATTTTAAATAATTGAATTATTTTTGTGATATGTTATTAAAATAGTAAATATTGAAAATCATTGAAATGTGAAATATTTTTGAAAATAATTGAAATTTCAACCAAGAGATAAAATCATTATTTAAATTATAAGAATATTTTTACTGTAATTTCTTGGATATTATTTTCATCATTTCAATTCAATTATTATTTTCCAAAATTTTTAATTATTTTTTATGAAAATAATTGAATTCCATAAAAAAATTTTATTATTTAAGAAAATAATTGAAATATTACGAAGAAATTTACAAAAAATTTGTAATTAATTGAATTCTTCTGAAATTTTTATTATTTATGAAAATAATTCAATTATTGCGAAGAAGTTTATAAAAAATTGGCAAATAATTGAATTCCTGTGAAATTTGATATTATTTATGAAAATAATTAAATGTTTGCGTACAATTTTATTAACATTTTTTTTAAATAATTGAATTATTTTTTGTCAAATGTTATTGAAATTGTAAATATTCAAAATCATTGAAATGAGAAAAATTTTTGAAAATAATTGAAATTTTAACCCAGAGATGAAATCATTATTTAAATTATAAGAATATTTTTACTGTAATTTCTTGGATATTATTTTCATCATTTCAATTCTATTATTATTTTCTAGAATTTAAAATTATTTTTTATGAAAATAATTGAATTGAAAAAAAAAATTTATTATTTCTGCAATTATTTGTAATTTCTCCAAAATTCAATTTTTTACTGTTTTTAACAAAAATTTGAATAAAAAATTTTTAAATTCTATTATTTTTTAAATTGCTAATTTTATTTAAAAAAAAGTAAGTAAGAAGTTAGCTAGTAACTAAAATAAAATTACTAAAATTTTTAGTAATTAATTCAATATTTATTTTTTATTTTTAATATATTCCTAAGAGTTGAATGGAATATTGCTGAGAAATTTTCCAGGAATATGAACGAGATAATTGCAGAGAAATATTCCAGAAATGTGAATGGAATAACATTCCAAGAATGTGAATAAAATATTCCCTGCTATTGGGGTTAATTTTTTAAATTTTTTTCGAAAAAATACAAAACAAAATTAAGACAAACTTCGCAACAAAACTCGATGAAGTCAATTTAAAAATAAAAAAACAAGATTAAAATCAAAATGTATTAATATACTGAAACGAAAAAAAAATCTCCTTTCAACACTTATTTTTGGTGTTGAAAATAAAAAATAATAATTGAGTTTCTGCGAAAACTTGATAAAGCGTCAAATTGAGCGACGGAATAAGTGGCTATTCAGAAAGCTTATCTCAGTAGTGTAGATCAGGGAATAGTCAGCCTATGAAAGTAAGAATATAATAGAGGTCAACGTTTAATCAGCCAAAAATATCAAAATCGTAAAATATATTTAATAACATATTTTTCCAGTTTATCTACTCGAGGATATTTGTATCAAACCCTAAAAAAATATATTTGCATAAACAAATAAAATTTTATATCTAAAATACTTTTTATTAATATTTCAATTGTCAAATTGAATTAAAAAAGCATTTCTACCTTTAAAACAATAAAAATCAAATCAAATGGCTTTGAATATTAAAATATCAACTCTTTAAATATGTTTCTAACATTTATTTTTTATAAAAACAGATATATTTTTTTATTTATTGTACAATAATTTATGAAGCGCAATTAAATAGGAGAGAGAAGGGGGAGGGGAAAATGTAAATAGAGTCTGTCTGATATTTTTTTATCTATTTTTTATAAACGCAAATATATTTTTTTTTATTTATTGTATAATCATTGATGAAGTGATATTGAATAACCAAGAGAGAGAGAGAGAGAGAGAAAGAAAGAAAGAATAGAGTCTGTCTGACAAAACATGGGCGATTTCTACTTAACTGTTCATTCAATAGAGAAAAAAAAGGCAAACGATTCCACGGTACCAGATCGAATTCAATTATTCCTTATTAATTGCGTTCTCAATTACAGTTTTTTAATTAAAAAAAATAAATCAAACTTTGCCTAAACAGAAGTTGGTATATATTTCACTAAAAATCGTATGAGACTGCGAGATATCTCTGTAGATAAACTAATAGATCAAAAACTGTTTATTATCTGTTTTCCCCCACTTAACCATCGCCTAAGTGGATAAACTCAATCTGTCTGACCAAACTCTACCTCTTCTACTTAACTCCACCAAATTATTAATTTTCCCAATAAATCAAATAATTTTCTTTCTTATTTTTTTCTACTTATTTTGACAAACTTTTATTACATATCTCAATTCTTCTTATTATTATATATATAATATTATATTATATATACAATTATAAATTAAATAATAATATTTTATTTTATATTATATTATATTGTACATTACATTTTATTTATTTATTACTATTATTATTATTATTATTATTGTTAACTTTATTAATTTATCATTAACTTTATTGTACTCTCTAAATTTGAATTTGAAAAAATGTTTTTTTAATAGACTTTTTGCTTTCGAATTAGTAAATTTTACTAATAAATAGTAATTTCTACTAATTTATTAATAAAACTTAGGTACTAATAAAAGTTTAAAAAGTATTAATAAAAGTTTAAAGTAAAACTTACAACATAAGTAAATTTTACTATTAAACAGTAATTTCTACTAATTTATTAATAAAATTTACTAATTAAAAAGTAAAAAGCCAGTGACTACATTATTTTCGGGAATTTAAGTACATGTTCAAAAAATTTTAATTACTATTTCTTGAAAACCTAATTTTTTTCAGAATTTCCGAATTAAATGTTTTAAATTTCAATCGCTTTTGTAAAATAAATATTTAAATACTTATTGTTCTAATTTAACTTAAAATTTCAAAATACTTTCAATGTAAAACCATTAAAAAAAATTTTTTTTTGAACATTTGAACAGTAAATCTTCCAAAATTCAATTTTTTTTCAGAATTTTTGAATAATATTATTAAAAACTTTAAATTTCTAAAGAAGCTAACAAATTTATATTGTTATTATTATTTATAAATTTTTGTATAATTTAATATTATGATACTTTTGCAGCAAATAGAATTTCAAAGATTAAAATTTAAAAACTTTTTGAAATTTAATTATTTCTATAAAGAATCCTACTTTAACACTTCTATATCGTTACCGTACATTTTCCCGAATCCTATTTCCCGAAAGCCTTTTTCCCGACAAACCTTCTTCCCGACAAATGTTTTTCCCGAATCCTATTTCCCGACAACCATTTTCCCGAATCCTATTTCCCGACAACTATTTTCCCGACAATCCTTCTTCCCGACAACCATTTTCCCGACAAACATAATTTTCAAAATGTTCTTACTGAATCACTTCAGTTGTTAATCTTTATTTGTTGCTATGGCAGCAGTAACATTAACGTCATTTTCAATCAGTCATTTTTATTTGTAACCTTTTGAATTTTGGATTTTTTCTAAATTCCTGTGTTTCAATTGTATAAAAATATGGAGTCGTCAGCAATAATTATTGGTAATAAGTTGATCTGTGATGGTTATGTGTATTTTCAGAGATTTTTATTGATTTTTTTATATTATACTTCAGAATTTATAAATAAAAACATGTTCTTCTTACATTTATTTAGAAATTTCATTGTCGGGGTTTGTATTTTCGGGAAAATGGTTGTCGGGAAATAAGATTCGGGAAAATCATCTGTCGGGAAGAAGGCTTGTCGGGAAATCGTTTGTCGGGAAATAGGAATCGGGAAAAAGGACGGGAATCCTTCTATATTATTTACTAAAGTTTTAACTAAAATTCTGTTTTAAATCAATTTTTATCGCAAAATTCAATTATTTATTAAATACAAAAATAAATAATTCATGGAATAATTAATTATTTTAAAAAATTGAAACTTTACCTCTTTATTGAGTTTTTGAAATTGTGGTTAAATTTTCTTAATCCACTTATTTTATTATTTTAACAAATAAAATTCATTAAAATATAGAATTTATTTAAATGAAATTTGACAAAATTTGCAAATGTTTCAATAATTTGATAATTAAAAAAAAAATTATCAATAATTTGATTAAATTAGTATTTTCGGAAATGCAATTATTTATAAAAAATTTTAATGGCATTTTTTCAAGAAACAAATTTTTGCATAATTTCCAAATTAAGTTATTCAAAACTTTAAAACTTTTTGTTAAAAACCTAAAAAAAACTTATGGAAAAATAAAATTCTTTAAAATATAAAATTTTTCAAAATTTCCATTTCTTTCAATTATTTTAAAATAATTTTCGGAAATTCAGGTATATCTTCAAAAAAATTTAAATACTATTTTTCAAAAACCTAATTTATTATTGAGAATAATTAATTTAAATTCTTTTTCAAAATTAACTCTTATTATTAGAATTCAAGTATCGAGAATTCAATTATTGAAATAAAAAAATAAATAATTCATAAAATAATTAATTATTTCTAAAAATTACAACAGTAGGTAATTCTTTTAAAATTCAATTATTTTTTTGTGAATTTTTGAATAAAATTATTCAAAACTCAAAGAATTTTTATAGAAATTTAATGTAATTAATAATTTTCTTAAATAAAAATTTCAATATTTTTATATTATATACTTTTACGTTCCTTGAATGTTCAAAAAATTTAATTTAAAAATATATTAAAAAATCAAAATTCAACTAACGAAAATTAAATTATTTAGACATAAAACTAATTAATTCATAAATAATTAATTATTTTTAATAATTGCAGATTATGTCGATTATTATAATACACTGAAAAAAAAATTATTTGATTCAAATAACCGATTAATTGACTATTATCATTTAAATATTTACTTGAATCAAATAATATTTATTGGTATCAATTAAATGGTATTTGAACCAATAATTTTAGTATTTGAAGCAAATATGAACTAAAACATTTAATTGACTCTAATAAATATTATTTTATTAAATTAAATATTTAATTGGTAATAATCTCGGTTATTTGAATAAAATAAATTTTTTTTTCACTGTATAATAATAATACAATTAATAAATATTATTAAAATTATCTCACAGTTTTTCTGAGAATATGAAATGGAGACAAAAAAAACGAATCAAAAGTGTTGCGAAGCAACATTTTTGATTCGTTTTTTGTCTCAATTTGATATCTTAAAGCTTTTGATGCAAAAAAATCAAAGTTAAATATAAATGGACACAGTTAAATTACCGATCCTATATGCAATTTTTTCTTATCCTAGAACAATTTGTGGTTAATAAAAAAAAAATAAAAAAAATATTTCTTTTTAAGAAATTGTTTTTTTTATCTAAGAAAAAAAAATTGGAGAGAAAGTAGAATGAGTCGGTTTCTTATTGACATTGCATTTATATATAGGCGCATTAGAAGAAATAATTTGGACGACGGTCGGGTTAAATTGCTTGAGGTAAGAGCCACAATTGTTCTTCAAATGATTAATCAGCCGGAAGGTGCCTATTGGATTGGTTTGGTTGGTTATCTGCCAGTTTATCAACCCCTACGAACCATCGACCTTCACTGATCCAATAGCAATCCGTCGATTTCACCTAAATTGCTTCCGATTCTATCTTAAACTACATACATTCCTGTTCCTTTTTTCTTTTCATATTTCATCTATTTCCAAAATAATAATTTTTGCCTTCTCCACTTTTCAGTCTAAAATTCTAAATATAATTTTCTTTGCAATGAATCAAATAATTTTTCAAAATTTAACCATTTTTAAATTTCCTCCTCTTTTAAATTTTCAAATTTCACAAGAAAATAAAATAAAATTTAAAAACAAGAGGAAAAAAAAGTCAATTTCAATAAAAAAAATTTTTTTTGTATTCAATAAAAGTTACGACTCCTCTTTCTTTTTTAATTCATAAAAATAAATGCTTTCGTGGAAAAAATAGATTCTTGAAAAGAATTTTGTTTTATTAAAACACGTTATATGTAGAGATGGAAAATGTAACAATAAAATAGAGAAGAAATAAGATGAGAAAAAAATCAGCTCTTTATTGCTATGAAACGAGTAAAACTTGCGACAATTTTTTAAAAAGAAAAGTAGATATTAAATGAAAGATAAGAAAAAAATTGTATTGTTATTTTCTTGAACCATATTTTACTGATTAATAATACATTTTACTTGTGATTATAATAGAAAAAATTTTCGAAAGTTATTGAATTTTTATAGAAGAATATTTTATTTATTAATTTTTAATATAAAATACAAAGAATAGGAATAATTCAATATTCAATATAATATAAAGAATAAGTTTATAATAAAAATTTTATGAAATATTATTAAATAATTTCAAGCAATTCAATTCAAATTTTATTGAAATCAATTAAATGCTCATGAATAAATTTATTAAAATTTTTCAAAATTTTTAAATTTCTGAGAAGAGTTTTATACAAATATTAAAAAACTAATGAATTGCTCTGAAAAAGTTTATTAAATTGCAATTAAAAATAATTAAGTACCTGCAAAAAAGTTTCATTTTTTTAAATAAATTAATTCTAGAAATGAATTGTACTAAAAATTTCGAAAATAATTATATTGTTTCGAGGAATTTGATTAAAATTTTTGAAATAACAATTATAACTGCATTCGAGAAATTCAATATAAATTTTACTAAAAATTAATTTTTCATAAAGAATTTTATCAAAATTTTTGAAAATAATTTAATTCCTGCGAAGAATTTTATTAAAATTTCTTAAATAATCCATTAGAGAGATTTTATTTAAAAAGATATTGAACATAATTGAATTCTTCGGAAAAATTTTATTATTTATGAAAATAATTAAATACTTTCGTAGAAATTTAGTGAAATTTTTTAAAATAATTGAATTTTTGCTAAGAATATTATTAAAAACTTTTGAAAATAAGTAAATGCATTCGAGATGAGATTCAGTAAAAATTGTATTAGAATTGATTCAATGCTCATAAAGAAATTTATCAAATTTTTTAAAAATAATTGAATTCCTACGAAGAATTTTATTAAAATTTCTAAAAAAAATTCTTTCGAGAAATTTTATTACAAATTGTACTAAACCTAAATGAAGTACAGAGAAAAATTTTATTATTTATGAAAATAATCGAATTCCTCAAACGAATATTATTGAAATTCTTGAAAATAAATAATTTTTTCAATTAATTTCATTAAAATTGTTATTAAAAATAATTGAATTTTTATAAAGAATTTTATCAAATTTTTTGTAAAAAATTGAATCATTTCGAAGAATTTTATTAAAATTTAAATAATAATTGAATTGCTCTGAGAAACCTTATTCAAATTAAAATGAAATTAATTTGAATTCCTGCAATTTTCATTTTTTACAAAAATAATTTCATTCGGCAAAAAAATTTTATTAAAATTCTTAAAAAAAATAAATTTCTCAATGAATTTCATTAAAATTGCATTAAAAATAATTGAATTTTTATAAAGAATTTCATCAAATTTTTTGTAAAAAATTGAATCATTTCGAAGAATTTTATTAAAATTTAAATAATAATTGAATTGCTCTGAGAAACCTTATTCAAATTAAAATGAAATTAATTTGAATTCCTGCGATTTTCATTTTTTACAAAAATAATTTCATTCGGCAAAAGAATTTTATTAAAATTCTTGAAAAAAATAAATTTCTCAATGAATTTCATTAAAATTGCATTAAAAATAATTGAATTTTTATAAAGAATTTTATCAAATTTTTTGTAAAAAATTGAATCATTTCGAAGAATTTTATTAAAATTTAAATAATAATTGAATTGCTCTGAGAAACCTTATTCAAATTAAAATGAAATTAATTTGAATTCCTGCAATTTTCATTTTTTACAAAAATAATTTCATTCGGCAAAAGAATTTTATTAAAATTCTTGAAAAAAATAAATTTCTCAATGAATTTTATTAAAATTGCATTAAAAATAATTAAATTCTTATAAAGGATTTTACCAAATTTTTTAAAAATAATTGAATTCATACGAAAAATTTTATTAAAATTTTTAAAAATAAATAAATTCAATCGACGAATTTAATTAAAATTGTTTGAAAAATAATTGAATTCTTATAAAGAATTTTATCAAATTTTGCATAAAAAATTAATTCTTTCGATGAATTTTATTAAAATTTAAAAACAAATTGAATTGCTCTGAGAAATTTTATTAAAATTAAAAAAAAAAAAAAGAATTCCTGCGCAATGAATTTCCTTATTTATAAAAAGAATTTAATTCCTCAGAATAATTTTATTAAAATTCATGAAAAAAATAAATTTCTGAATGAATTTCATTAAAATTGCATTAAAAATAATTGAATTCTTATAAAAAAATTATCAAAATATTTTAATGAAATTAAATTGAAAATAATTAAATTCCTGCAAAAAATTTTATTTTTTACCAAAATAATTTAATTCTTTCGATGAATTTTATTATTTATGAAGATAATTAAATTCTTATGAAGAATTTTATCAATACTTTTAAAAATAATTGAATTGTTTCGAAAAATTTGCATAAAAAGTTTTGAAATTAATAAATTGTTTTATAATTAATTTGTCGATTAATTAATAAGTCAATTTTTTTTAAATATTATCTTGAATCTGAAGTTGTTCCAAAAATTCAATTTTTTCCAATAAAAGATCTTGTAATTCGTAATTATAATTATAAATAAAAAAAATAAATCGATTTGATTTTTTTTTGTTTTCGGAAAAAATGTTTTTACAAAAACAAATAAAAACAAATTAAAATTGAATTTTCTTTTAAGAATATTTTTTAGAAGAAATAATTATTAATAGTTTAATTAATTAAAGTAAATTAAAATTAATTATAGTATTAATCAACTAAATTAGTTTAAATAAATAATTCATAATATTCGTTTTTAATTTTATTTCTCTTTATCTTCTAAAAACAAAAATTGACCCTTTGGGGTCCTTGAGTCTGATTCCCAAATATGAGAAGCAACATTGACGCAATATTGGCTCAATCTTGGCAAACAATATTCTCAAGATTAGTCCAATTTTATGCCAATCGTGATTTCCCAATTGGGAATAAGAAAGGTAGGTGGACTGTCGTTAGAATCAAATAGCAAAGGAATGGTCCTGTTTAAATACTTGTCTGAATATTGCACTTCCCTCTCTCTCTCTCTCTAAGGCATCATTAACTTCCACATCAGTGAACCATCTTCTGACTACTCCCACTCTATTCGACCAAACGTTTTAATTTCTCCCTTTCTCTCATTTTCCACCCACGTCTCGAAAAAAAAAATTCTATTTTCGGGGACACTTATTATTTCCTTTTTTTTTTGTCTCTCATTCTCAGTAATGGAATGAGACTATCTTTTCTGTACGAGAGCGTGAGGAAAAAGTGTTAAGAAAAAAGAAAGGAAAACCAAAATTGTGGATTCACCGCAATCAAGGCATTTTAAATGAAAGGACTTATGATAATACTTTTTTTCTCTATATGTATATATATAGCACAAGTTGGAGGAGAATTTAATAAACGAGAAAAGTATCAAATGGATAAAATGGAAAATGTATATACATATATATATAATTAAACTCGAGAAACTAAAAGTTTACTGTGTATAATGTAACTATCGCAGATTTTTTCTCGAGATGAGCTTCTCTGGAATACCGGAAAATTATATATTCTCGAGTCATCTAGCGAATTGCTTCAAAAACTCAAAAACAATTAGCATAAAAGCATTTTTTTTTCTCCTCCTCCGATAAGAATTACAACAACAACAAATTCTTCTTTTTTAATTCTTTTTTTCAAAAATAACATTTTTTTAATTAACGAAAAATTCTTTTACCAAATTGACCTTATACTTTAAAATTGAAGTCAATAAAATAAATACATAAATAAACAAAAATAAACAAAATTAAACAAATATTGCCCAAAAATTCATTAATTCTTTTAGTGTACAATAATTATTTTCCATATTTTAAAATTTTCATATAATTATTAATAATTTAATTAATGCATTTTTTTTTAATTATTACAGACTTCGTACTCAATAATTAACTTTATAGAAGTATCATTCAAAGTAAAAAAGTAGCTATCGAAAAATTAAACTTGACGACCAAAAAAATTCGTCTTAGACACTTCACAGAATTGACAAAAATTCCATTCTATATTTTATTTTCCTTACTTTTTTTTGGTAAATTTTATGAAAATATTAAATATGTAAAATCATTGAATTGCGAAAAATTTATAAAAATAATTAAATTTCACAAATAATTCTTATTAAAATTTTTTACAATAATTCAATGTCTGTCTGGTATTTTATTAAATTTTTTTGAAAATAATTAAATTCCTAAAAAGCATTTTATTATTTTTGAAAATAATTGAATTCTTGTAAACTATTTTATTATAATTTCTTAAAATAATTGAATTTCCAAGAAGAAATTTATTACTCTTAAAAATAATTGAATTTTCAAGAAGAAATTTATTACTTTTAAAAATAATTGAATTTTTATGATGAATATTGTTATTTATGAAAATAATTGAATTTCTAAAAAACATTTTGTCAAAAAATTTGAAAATAATTGATTTCTTTCGAACAATTTTATTAAAATATTCAAAAATAATATTGAATTCCTGTAAAAAAATTCTAATATTTTTGTAAATAATTGAAATCCTGTGATGAATTTTATTATTTATGAAAATAATTGAATTATTGCGAAAATTTTTATTAAAATGTATTAAAAGAATCGAATTTCTGTGAAAAATTTTGTTATTTTTGAAAACAATTGAATTCTTGTGATGAATATTGTTATTTATGAAAATAATTAAATTTTTTAAAAAAATTTTATTAAAATTTAAAAGAATAATTGAATTATTTCAAAAAAATTTTTATTTCTTTTTGAAACAATTGATTTCTTTCGTACAACTTTATTAAAATAATTGAATTTCTGTAAAAAATTCTAATATTTTTGTAAATAATTGAATTCAATTTACAATTAATTAAAAAGAAATTTTTTTTTAAATAATTGATTTTTTCGAGGAGTTGAAATTAAATTTTTAAGAATAATTACATTTTTCGAGCAATTCTTCTAAAATTTTGTATTAAAAATAATTGAAATCCTGCGATGAATTTTATTATTTACGAAAATAATTGAATAGATGCTAAGAATTTTATTAAAATTTTAAAAAATAATTGAATTATTGCGAAAATTTTTTTTAAAATGTTTAAAAATAATTGAATTTTTGTGAATTTCTTTTTTATTTTTGAAAATAATTGAATTTTTTATAAGAATTTTTTAAACATTGTTTTAAATAATTAATTTTTTCAAAATATAATAAATATTATGAAAATTTTTTTTTAAATAATTGAATTCTTGTCGAAAACTTTATTTGTGAAAATAATTGAATTTTTTGATCAATTAATTTAAAATTGTGAGATTAAAAATAATTGAAAGTCTTCGATGAATTTTATTCTTTATATGGAAATAATTGAATTCTTGCTTAGAATTTTATCAAAAAATTTTTTTTAAATATTGAATTTCCATGAAAAATGTTTATTATTAGTGAAAGTAATTAAATTATTGTGACAAATTGTATAAAAATTATGTTAAATATTTGATTTTTTCGAAATTTTTTTGAAAATTCTATTCTAAATTAATTGTATTCCTGTGGAAATTTTATTATTTATGAAAATAATTGAATTATATCAATTTCTTTTAAATAATTGAATTCTTTTGGAAAATTTTATAAAAATTTTTAGATATTGAAAAAATAATTGAATTTCGAATATTTTTTGAAAATAATTGAATCGTTTTAAAGAATTTGATTATAATTTTTGAAAATAGTTTTGTGATTTTTAGTATTAGCGAATTTATACTAGTGGAAATTTTCAAAAAAGAAGATAAATAGTAGTCACCTTTTTTTCATTTAATACTTTACCTATGTATAAATTTAATAAATAAATTTAATTTTTATTCTTCATCACAAAATATATTTAATTGGAAGAAAAAGATATTCAGAGATAAACTATTTCTCATTCCATTGAACCACTTTCATGAATGAATTTTTCTTTTCCAGATTAAAAATAATCTTAATTTAAAATAATATGTACCAACATTTTTATTTTTTACTAATAAAAAGTAATTTTAAATAAATTCTAAATCTTAAATTTCAAAACTTAAATGCGGTTTTCATTGAATGAAGAGTTGTAACGACCATTCTATGTGTCTGAATTCTAATTAGGGTCCTGTTCATAAATTGCATGAATGCTCATGGTTTGGTTGGGAGTGGTCAACATTAACTTTACGATGATAGTTTAAAGCAAAACCGAGGGAAAATTTATTTATCGATAGTAACATGAATAGCAAACTATGTCAATTTTTCACCAACAATGTTTGCTCCTCTTTTAACAAATAAAAAACACAAAAAAATTCTATTTAATTCTAATTTATAATTAAAATAAATTTTGAATTTGTGTTTTTTTCTATTTCCATTTGCAGAAAAATTAAAATTTTTAGAAAAAATTGAATTTAACCAAAAGGTTTAAACATTAAACTATTTTTATTAGAGTTTTAGCATTTAAGTAGAAAAAACCGAATTTCGTCAGACGAAAGTAGAAATGTAAAAATACAGAAAAATAATTATAGAAATTAAGAAAAATGAAACTTTTACAAAAAATTCAATTTGAAGAAAAATAATTTTAACAATTTTTAATTTTTATTAGAGTTTTAGAATCTAAGTAGAAAGAGCAGATTTTTGTCAGACAAAACTACTAACGTGTAAAAATAGTGAAAAATAATTATAAAAATTTTAAAAGGAATTAAAACTTTTAGAAAAAATTTAATTTAAACAAAAGATGAAAAAATTAAAAAAGTTTTAAAAAATGAGTAGAAATTACAGATTTTAGTCAGACGAAAGTACAAAAGTAAAAGTAATGAAAAATAAAGTTAAAAATAAGAAAAATATTAAAACTTTCACAAAAAATTCAATTTAAACAAAAGATTAAAAGCTTTACACTATATTTTTATTACAGTTTCAAAATCTAAGTAGAAATAACAGAGTTTAGTCAGACGAAACTAACTAAAATATAAAAAAATAGTAAAAAATTAGTAATAATATTTTACTACTTAAAACTTTATAGAGTTAATGCTTCTAATTGGCAAATTCACTGTAGTTTAGTGGAAAATACAGTGTTTGGTCAGACAGATCGATGTTATCATTTCACAGGCGAACAATCGTTGCTATTAAGTAGAAGAGACAATGTTAGGTCAGACATAACTTGAATATAGATTATTCTCCTACATGATACTGCATTATTTTGTCCCAGATTTATAATGTATCTCTAAAAATGGAATTTTTATTTTTGTTTTTTTTTACATCTTCTCATAAATATGTATAAGATTCCACAAGAAAAGTCAATTTAACTCGCGCCAATCCGATGAATTATTATCATTGAAATGTCAAGTAAAAGAAAAAAAGAATTTTCACATTAATTTAAAAAACAAGACCTATATTATTCACTTCACTCTCTATACGTTTCTTTAAATATTATACCTTTATAATTAACTTTTCATTTAATAACAACAATTTTTAATACCCGAGAAAAAATATTTTCCAGAAAAGAATTTTTAAATAAAATTATTAAAATTCCTCGTTATAAGGTAAAAAAAAAAGAAAATTTCTTTCTAGAAAATATAAAGAAATATTTATTCGCAGGTACTTTTTTTAGAGAAAATATTTATTTAATTAAAACTAGCAACAATTCGCGCGCTAAAGCGCGCGGCTAACTTCTTAATACTTTTTTTTCAATAAAATTAGCAGTATTAAAATTAATCGAATTTAAAAATTTTCTAATTTAAATTTTTGTTAAATACTCTAAAAACATTCAATTTTGGAGAAATTACAAATAATTGCAGAAATTCAATTATTATTTTCAAAAAAAAAAATTAAATTCTTATAAAATTCAACTATGTTTAAAATTTAAAAATAATTCTCATAAAAATCCCAATTATCTTTATAAATAACGAAATTCTTCTCCAAAGTTCAATTATTATCATAAATGTCAAAAAAAAATTCTTGTCCTAATTTCAATTATTTTCAAAAATAAAATGCATTTTTCTAATTTCAAAGATTTTGAATATCTACACTATTTTAATAAAATTTCACAAAAAGAATTCAATTATTTTCAAAAAATTTTAATAAAATTGTAATTGCAAACATTTAATTATTTTCATAAATAATAAAAATTTCACAAGAATTCAATTATTTTCATGAATAATAAATTTGTTTTAAGGAATTCAATTATATTCATAAAAATAATTTAAAATTGCAGAAAATAAGATAAAAAAATAAGAAAAAAAAGATGAGAAAAAAAATAAAAAAAATAAAATTAAAAATAGAAATTGTGCAAATATTTTTCTTTTTTTTCTAAAACAAAATAATAATTTTGTTAAAAAAATTGTGATTCATAAACAAAAATAATGCAAAATAAATAAATTCTCTATTTCTTAATCACAGTTCTTTAAAAATTTTCTAATTTTGCTTAGAAGTAAAGAACAAAAATCTGCATAATTTCAATTTGACAAAACATTCAATTTAACAAAATTTTAATCTTTTAATGAAAAGAAGTGAAAAAAATTCTACGCTTTTTTGTTTCTCAACTTCTTTATAATTTTCCTTTTCAAATATATTTTCAATTTTAAAATTAATGTATAGAAAATCATCGAATTTTTGCAAAGAATTTTATCAAAAAATTTGCTGATAATAGAATTCCTTCAAAGAATTTTATTATTTAGGAAAATAACTGAATTCTCGCAAAGAATTTTATTAAAATTTTTAAAAATCCTAATTAAATTCTTTTGAAGAATTTCTTTGAATTTTTTTTAAACTAATATTTTTTTTTAATACTTTTAATTGAAAATTTTGAAAGCAATTGAATTTTATGAAGAAGAATTTTATTAAAATTGTATTGAAAATAATTGAATTCTTGCGAAGAATTTTACTAATTATAAGAATAATTTAATTGTTCCGAAGAATTTATTAAAATTTTAGAAAATAAATGAATTTTACGTTAATATTTGAAAATTTAAATTCTTTGGAGGAATTCTATTTGAATTGTTTTGAAAAGAATTGAATTTCTGCAAAAGGTTTCACTACTTATAAAAATAATAATTGAATTATTTCGAAAAATTTTACTATTTATAAAAATAATTGAAATATTTCAAAGAATTTTAAAAGAAATATTAGAAAGTAATGAAATTTTTTCGAGAAATCCAATTAAAGTTGTTTCGAAAATAATTGAATTTCTTTAAAGAATTTTATTATTTTTTGAAAGTAATTGAATTCTCTCAATTTTTTTACGAATATATTTAAAAATTGCATTGAAAGTAATTTAATTTTTATATAGAATTTTTTAAAAAATATTTTGAGAATAATTGAATTATATTTAGAGAATTTTAAAATCTTGTTGAAATTGCATTTTATGAAAATTTTTGAAAATATTTAAATATATAATATTATATTATAATATTATATAATAATATAATAGTATAATAATATAATAATATTATAATATTATAATATAATATTCTTTCATGTAATTTTATTTAAATTTGATTAAAAATAATTTAATTCCTGCAAAGAATTTTTATATTTATAAAAATAGTTTAATTGTTTTGAATAATTTATTACAATTTTAGAAAATAATTGAAATTTATGGAAATATTTAAAAATATTTGAATTCATCCGAGAAATTCAATTAAAATTGTTTTGAAAATAATTGAATTCCTGCCAAAAAATTTACTATTTATAAAATTAATTGAATTCTTGTGAAGAATTTTACTATTTATAAAGATAATTGAATTTTTTCGAAGGATTCAAATTCAAATTGTTTTGAAAATCATTGAATTTTTGTAAAGATTTTACAATTAAAAAAAATAATTGAATTGTTTCGAAAAATTTATTAAAATTTTAGAAAATAATTGAATTTTTTCGTGAAATTTAAAAAAAAAATTATGAAAATATGAAAAGTAATAATTAATTTTGTATTTAATAAGTAAATTTTTTAAATTTTGATTATGAAATTATATAAAAAATTTATATATTTAAAAATAAAAAATTTTGTAATTTGCTTAATAATAAATTGAATATTACGTTATTGGAATTTTTCTATATTAATAGTATCTATTTATGAAGAGACCATTTTTCAAGATTCACTTATATAATCATATAAATGCTAATTGAGTGATTATTTCCGCTTTTCGAAATGAAATCCCTCCAGAAAAAATGACCTACTCCCCTTTCTCTAGAAATACAACCCGAAATATCATTAGAATCAAAACTACTACTAAATTTTGGTTAGATTCTCGGTTAACACAAATTCCCTCGAGCACTCACAAACGGAAATTCATTGAGTGATATTCAATATAAATCTGGTCAAATGCCAGTTATAAATTAGAGAATCGAAAATTTGGACGCAAATCAATTTCAAATTTAGATCAAATTTTAAACAGACAAAATTCAATTTTCATTGTTTGATAAAATTTACAAAATTTACAAAATTTACAAATAAGTAAAATTTATAAAATAACTAAAAGGCAATATTAATAAAAAAGGTAATATTATATATTCATAAAACCATTTTCGTATTTTAACGAAAAAAAAAAAAAAAATTTCCTCTACGAATTTGCTGAAAAGAGCTATTAAAAGCTATGTCATAAATGTTGATTCACTGCTTTTGGGATTATACAAAAACCCATTGATCCATGTTTCTCATGGCGCTCATAAATTTAAATTCTATATCCAAACGTCGAGTGGATAAACATTTGGATCAATATACAAAAGTAAATATTAACATAATCTATCTGAATAAATCGGTTAATTGAACTTGAATTTTTCCAAAAATTATCTCACAATATTTTGCATATATTATACTTTCAATTTTTATTGATATTATAAAAAAAGGAATATTTTAAATAGAAGAGGGACTTTTTTTTTTTTTAAACGGACGTTGCCAGTGGGAAATTGACAAGAGCTAGTGGCCAATATTGGACCATGTCCAATGCCAAACCTCGAATTTAAATCAGAATTTCTATAGTGGAAAAAAAATTTCATTTCAATCGAGAATTGAAGTTATTTTATTAATAAAATATTATCAATGGAATTAAAAATAAATAACTTCTGCTGTTTATATAAAGTATAAAGTCTTATTTACGAAAAAGGAAAATAATTATTTACACGGAAAAAAAATTATTTGAAATGAAAGATAATTATTTTAAAAAAAAAATATTCGAAATGAAAGATAGGTAATTATTTTTTAAAAAATAATTTTAAATGAAAAATAATTATTTTCAGTACAAAACAATTATTTCTGTTGTTACTAATCGTTCATTGGAGAAAAATTTATTTAATTCAAATAACCGATATTACTTGTCTATTATCAAACAAATATTTACTTTAATCGACTAATTTTTATTAAAATCAAATTGTATTTAAAATAAATGGAATTTGAACAAATAATTTCAGTTTTTGAAGTAAATATCTATCATTTAATGGACTTAAATAAAAATTATTTGATTCAAAAAAATATTTAATTAATAATAATAGTCTAGCAATCGGTTATTTGAATAAAATAAATTTTTTTCTAGTGTATTAATAGGAATTGTTATATATTTATTATATTAGTTAAACACAGAACTAAATTAATTATATTGAAAGGAATTTTAAAAATGAATTTTTTTGTTAAAAAAAATTTGTTTAAATCAAAGAATTTTTTTTTTGAATAAAAAACCCTCTTTTTGATTCAAAGAAAAATTTAGTTTGAATGAAACAAAAATTTTAAACAGAAATTAGAGAATAAAAACTTCAAATAATTTCAAAAGAAATCCATTAAACTTTTTCAAAAAAAATTAATTCTACACAATTGTTAGTTAAAAGTATAAAAAATTCAGATTTCCAAAAATTTTAATTTGAAAATTTTACGAAAATTCAATTATTTAAATACAAAAATAAATAACTTATTGAATAATTGAATGTTTCTTAAAATTTAAGTCTCATAAAGAATTTTATTAACAAATTTTTAAATAATTAAATTCTTTTGACGAAATAAAATAAAATTTTTAAGAATAATTACATTTTTCGAAGAAATTGAATTAAAATTATAATAAAAAGTAATTAAAATTCTGCAATGAGTTTTATTAATAAAAATAATTGATTTCCTAAAAAGAATTTTATTATTTATGAAAATAATTAAATTTCTAAAAAGAATTTAATTATTTATGAAGATAATTGAATTCTTGACTAGAATTTTAGTAAAATTATAAAGAATTGCATTTTTTGAAAAATTTATGTCAATTATTATTTAAAACGTTAACTGAAAGTCATTTTTAAATAAATTTTTATTAGAAATTCAACGAGAATTAAATTATTTAAATATAAAAATAAATAATTTATTGAATATAATTTAATGTTTCTTAAAATTGTACTAAAAATAATTGAAATTCTGTGATGAGTTTTATTCATATTAATTAATTAATATGAAAATAATTGAATTCCTAAAAAGGATTTTATTATTAATGAAAATAATTAAATGTTTGCGTAGAAATTAGTAAAAAAAAATTCTTTTATTTTTTTTTTTTTGAAAATTTTATTAAAATAATTGATATTTGAATTTCTGATAATATCATTTGTAACTTTTCTAAAAAAATTTAATTATTGTAATGTTTTTAACTAAAATTCATATTTAAATTTATTTTTTATTCATAATAATTTATTAAATTAAATTAAAATTGTATGAAAAATAATTGTAGGTAATTGTGCGTTGAGTTTTTTTTTATTATTGAAAAATCTAAATTCTTTAGAATTTCTAATTAAATTCTAATTCATTTATTTCATTTATTCATTTCTTCCAAAGAATGTTATTATTTATAAAAATAATTAAATGTTTGCGTAGAATTTTATTAAAATTTTTGAAAATAATTGAATATCTTGGGAAGAAATTTTTAAAAATAAAATTATAATTACCGTGACTAACATCCCTTGATTATTTTCGAAAAATTTAAATAAAATTTTTTAAAAGAATTTAATTATTTTTAATGGAATGTAAAGAAATTTGAATTATTTTAAAAATTTCAAATTATTTGTTTCGAAAAATTCAATTATCTTGAAACAATAGAATTGAAAAATTTCAAAAATCTTATTTTTTAGAATTTTTAAAAAAACTTTGAAAAAATTCAATTTTATTAGAAAAATTTAAGTGCGAATCTTTTTTTAAATTAACTAATAAAAATTTTAATTATTAATCTTTGCACTAAGAAACATGAATACATTAGAATGTGACTCTTTATAAAATTCAACTATTTATCAATTTTATTAAATTAAAATACTTTGAAAATTCGATTTGTTAAAAAGTTTTTAATGAAATTCTTTAACAAATTTAATTATTTTATTTATTTTCAGTTGAATTTTACAAAATTTCTATTAATTTGATAATTTTTTAAAAATTTATTTACATACTATATTTGAATCAGTGACTGATTTTTTACTATCTAATTATTTTTAACTAATTCAAATTTAGAGAACAGTACACTGAGAAAACGATGTATTTGATTTAAACAAATTTTGTTTAAATTAAACTTAAAATATCTTTGCTATACAGTCAAACAAATTTAAGTTTAATTCAAACATATTTTTTGGTTCATTCATAGAAATAATATATTTAATTCAAACATTATTTATGGTTGATTTTAAATTATTTATAATTAACTTTTAAGTTTGAATCAAACATAAAATTTTTAAACATATTTTTTGTTTAAAGTAAAACAGAAAATATGTTTGAATTAAATAATAATTATTTAAACATAATTATTAAATTATTTACACATAATTATTTAAACAAATATTATTTTTGAATCAAAGTAGTAGATATTTTCTATATATTGGGATTAAGCTCACAAACTAATTTCAATTAAACAAAATCACTTAAAATTATTTTTTTACTTGAATCGAGTATAATGTCTTCTCAGTGTATAAAATATCTATAAAAATTGAAATAAAAAGCAATTTTTTAAAAACAAATTAAAATAATAAAACTTTTTTTTAATTTGGTGAAAAATTCACGGTTTGGCATAAAATTCCTGGCTTATTCCCGGGTTTTTTCGGTCAAATTAAATTCCATGTTTTTTCGGTTATAGTAGACACTATGAAAGTTGGGAATTTTAATGCTCCTTTGGGTTTTTAAATGATCCCCAAGTTTTGAACGTTCAAATTAACGAAATATTTTTTATTAAAGATATTTTTATGCATTACTAATCACAAAAAAATTTACAAACTGAAATTTTACGTTTAGAAACTCAGTAATTAATTTTTTGGATAGAGATGCAAAATAATTGCAATAAAAATTTAATTTGTTGAAGAAATAAATAAATTTCGTTCATTTGAACGTTCAGAACTTTAGGATCTTGTTTTTAATATTACTTTAATTATAACGACAAAATATTTACGAAGAAATTAATAAATAACTAAAGTAATAGTACAAATAAGAGAATGTAAATGCACTGACCTTCTAAAATCACGACTCCAGCATGCATAGATCACAGGGTTCATTCCACTGTTGATCCATCCCAACCACGTGACAGCGGCGGAGACAATTTCCTCTTGCCAAATGCACTTGCTGCAAAATCCCGACCATAAATTAACGACAAAAAATGGCAGCCAACAAACAATGAACACACCCATAACAATACCAAGTGTTTTAGCAGCCTTTTTCTCCTTGGCGAATTTCGCCAATTTCCTCGATAGAGAAAAATTCTTTCCCATATTTTGCTTATTATTTAATCTCGCCGACGGTAGCCTCGTCAAGCCATTATTATGCAATGCCGTTAAAGGCTCCTCCAAATCCTGCAAATCCTCCGGTGTACTCGACGCCGTGCGAAATAAATGTCTCGCATCCGCATTAGTACCACCACCACGATGTATTCTCAATGTCAATTCCAATTCACCCGAAGCCATCATCACTTGCTTCGTACCCAATTTAAGACTCCTCGTCTGTATCACCGCCGCACGATATATCCTATAATACGTGAACACCATCACAAACAATGGCAAATAAAAACTAATTGTCGACGAGAATATCAAATAGCCCAAGTGCTCCGTGAATGGGCATTTGTCCTTTGGCACTTCCTCAGTTCTCACCGCTCGCCACCACGCTATCGCCGGAAATGATATTGCACTCGAGCATATCCAAACAATGCCAATTAAAATTGCCGCTCGCCTCCGACTCATACGCGTTGGATAAGTGAACGGATCAGTTATCGCCCAATAACGATCCAAACTAATCACGCATAAATTAAGAATTGACGCCGTCGAAAATAATACGTCGAGCGAACGCCACACATCACACCAATCAATAGTGAATAGCCATCGATTTTCCAGCACTTCATAAATTGCACTAAATGGCATAACCACCAATCCAACCAAACAATCGGCAAATGCAAGCGATGTGACAAAATAATTTGTCGCCGTATGCAAATAACGTTCACGTATTACCGCCAATATCACAAGAGTATTACCAAATACTGTTGCCACTGAAAATAGTAATAGAACAATTGCAAGACCAGCACGATCTGTCGCTAAATCCCATAAATTATCATTGTGCACGTTCCATGGTGTGCCATTTATGTTTAAACTTATGTCACTATCATTGCTATTATTGAAACTTGGATTTAGTTCATTTGATATTGATGCCTCTTGGTTGAATTCTCCGAAAAAATAGATCTCACTCTCATTCATCTTAGTTGTGTGAAATCTTCCTTGTTGAGGCCTGTCGATCTTATTTTATGATCGAACTCCTCACCCTCCACTTTTCTTTTCTTTTTTTTTTCCTTTTCACCTCTTCACAATCGCCACAATTTTATTCTTCCACCAATTTCCACTACACTTAATGATTTTTCAATCAGTGATTCGATCACTGATTTTCTCTCCCCTAATCGTTTGCGTGCTCTCTTCTGTTTTCGCATTGTTTTTCCTTTCTTCTTCTAGTCGATATTCCAAAATTCAGTCTCTATTTTGATTCTTTCGTTTCAGTATTTTTTTTTCTTCTTTATAAACTAGTTCTTTGGTTAGAGTTCTTTTTTTTAAAAGTATTTCTTTGGTTAAAGCTTTGGTTTAAACGTATTTCTTTGGTTGGAGTATTCTTTGGTTTAAAAGTATTTTTATTTTTCGCTTTAGCATTTTTTGGCTTAAAAAGTATTTTTTAGTTTCGGTTAAAAAGCGTCTTTTTCGTTTAAAAAGTATTTCTGATTATTTTTGTATTTTTTAGTTTAAAAGTATTTTCGATTTTAGTATTTTTTTTGTTTAAAAGTACTTCCGATTTTAGTATTCTTTGGTTTAAAAGTATTTTTGGTTCAAGAGTATTTCTACAAGTTCAAAATAATTTTTAAAATTATCTTTTAGTCCAAAAGAAGTTTTTTCGTTCAAAAGTATTTTTCGGTTCAAAATTGTTTTTCATTTTGAAATTATTTTTATCAATTCAAATGTATTTCTATCAGACCAAAAGAATTTTTGGTCTGAAAGCATTATTTCTGTTTCGAAAGTGGCTTTTTGATCAAAAATATTCCTTTTTATTCAATATTAATTTGAATATATTTTTAGCTCCAAAAAATTTTTCAAAATTAAAATTCAAAAGTATTTTTAAGGTCAAAAGAAAATTTTAGTTCAAAAGAATTTTTTAGATGAAAAGTATTCTGAATTCAAAAGTATTCTTTCAAATCAAAAATATTTTCTTTCTCGAAAGTATTTCTCTTTTCAAGTTCAAAGGAATTTTTTAGTCCAAAATAATTTTTTAGATCAAAAATATTCTTTCAAAACAAAAAATATTTTTTTCCTCAAAAGCATTTCTTTTAATAAATATTTTTTGTCTCCGAAAGTATTTTTTTTAAAAATATTTTCTGCTTTACAACATTTTCTGATTTAAAATACTGTTTGCTTTAAAAACGGATTTTTTTTGTTAAAAAAAAATGTTTCGGTTTAAAAAGTATTTTTGGTTAAAACAAATTTTTTGACTATTAATTACGAACTTTAAAAGTAAATCATTTTTTTTTTAATAATTTAATTATTACGTCAGTTCAAAAAAAAATTAATTTATGAGTTTCATAGTTATACGGTTTTAAATATTTTACTTTTAAAATCGTATTTAAAATATAATTAAAATTTAAAAAATACTTAAAATAGAAAAATAGTTATTTACAATAGAATTTTAACTTTCAAAGTTTTTTTTTTTTTGATTATTCAAAATACTTTTGAAACTTTCCAGAATTTTTTTAAAAAAATCCTTTTTCTAGTATTTTGCAATAATTTTCTTTCTAGAATAAAATAGAACACTTTTTTGGTATTAAATTTACGTGATAATCTCAATTTTATTTAATCAGTATTTAATTATTATCAATAAAAAACAACTTTTCAAGCAAAAACTTATTTTTATTGATATAAATTTTTTATATTTTTATACCAATTTTAAATATTTGTAAATATTTGTTTATCTTGATTTAATTATGTTTATAAATTTTGTAAAAATAAATATTTTTTTTCTTTAAAAAAAGAAAGTTGAAAAAAAACAAAATAAATTTAAATAACTTTACTTTTTCTCCAGGAAAAGAAATGAAACATTAACAGTTTGTTGAAGCGAAAAAGAAAAATGTAAATTTACTTTTCTTTTTGAGAAAAAAAATTTATATTTTTCTCCCTTTGCGTTTTTAAATAAAGTTGTCTAAAAATTATTCTAGAAAAAAGTTAAATATTCACTGTCTCTTTTTAAATAATTTTTTAAAATTACATTAAATGATTTCTTCTTTAGAATTAAATTATAAATTAAAAATTAAATTAATTAAAAATACTTTTTCAGACTAAAAATTTTCGTTTTGTGCTTTAATACTTGAGTAAACTTCAATTTTTCTCTATAAATAAAAATATGTTTTTAATTATATTTTTTTAAACTATTTTTTTAATGATTTTGAAAATTATTTTTTGAATTATTTTTAAAATTATTTTTTAAATTATTTTTTGAATTATTTTTAAAATTATTTTTAAAATTATTTTTTAAATTATTTTTTAAATAATTTTTAAAAATATTTTTTAAATTATTCTTTTTATTTACTCTTTTTCAATTGTATTTTTTAGTTAAATCAAAAGTTTGGAATATTTTTTAATTGAAAAACAATTTTTTTTTTTTTTGATAAAATACTTTGAACGTGTTTTTTTTTTTTTTTTTGCAAAAATTAGTATGATAAAATTGAAGTTTAAAATTTGTCGTTTTTAAGTAATGTGATGACAAAAATTCACTCTACTTTTGCCATGCTCAACTTTTTGATGAACGATTTTGATATTCACTGAATGAAACACACTCACTGGCATTTTTACACAATGGTTGTGTTGGTGGTGGTGGTAGTGGTAGCGGCGGCATTGCTTTATATCACACACTTCCGGCTTCGTAAGGGCATGACGAGGGTATAAAATTCCGCTATAACCTGAAACACAGAAAGTGCTTGTTTAATTTAATGCAGAGAGAAAAAGATTTCGCTTATACGAGTAGCAAAATTTATGTTTGCTTAACCACACAATTTTTTATTTTTTTCTCATATTTTTGCACAAACAAAATTATTTTTTCCCTTATTTTTTTTCTTCTTTTGCTTTTATTTACTAAACCTTTTTTTCAACATTAAAAACTTTTCTTTTTAACGCTAAACATTTTCTTTCAATTATTTCTTTCACTAAGCAGTTAAATCAACATTTTTTTCTTCGACACTAAACATTTAAAAACAAATTTTTTTCAACAATCCATATTGAGTAATTTTTGTTAATTATAGTCATAAATAGTAAATTATATTTAAATTCCTTTTTTTCAGAACATAAAATTTTTTTCAATGTTTGAATTTGCAGATTTTTTTTTCGGGGGAAAAAAATAAAACGCATTGAAATTTTCTTGTTTTCTACTGAATTGAATAGAAAAAAAAGTATAAAAAAAAATAATTTCGCATTTTATGTATAAAAAATGTTCTCATACTTTTCATTGCATAGAGATTAAAAAAAAATTTGCATCAAAAGCTCTGCTTTTATGGCAAAGCAATACTTTTCTCATCACTTTGCCTTCAGAAGATATCCTTTTGACTAAAACAGGTTTAAAGGCGATTCTCTTATTTCAAGTATAAACCGGTTGCACTTAAGTGCACTTTATGTTCATAAAAAAAAACATTTTTCAAATCCACACGTGTACAGGAAAAAAATTGTATATTTAAGTAAAAATTTATTTCTCCTCTAATTTAATTTATTAAAAAATAATAATTAGTAATAAAAATAATAATTAGCAATAAAAATAATAATTATTAATAAAATACTAATTAGTAATGAAAATAATAATTACTAATAAAATATCAACTTTAATATTTGGTTCCTATCAGAAACGGTTGAAATAATTTTATTATCAAAACCTTAAATTTATATTTATTCCTTTTATTCATTCATTTCATTTTATTCACTATTTCGTTACCGTTTTAATATTTTATCCTCGATTTTATCTCCATTTATACTTTACTCATTTTTATTTGCAACAAATAGGATTAAATTTTTCTTATTAATTTTTTATTTCCATTATTTTTCCTCTTTTTTTTATATGCAATAAATTGCATTTAAAATTTTTCTCATTAATTCTTCATTATCATTATTTTTATTAATTTTCGCAATAATTATTGTTTTAAAAAATTAACATTATCTGGAATAAAAATTTTAATACCCGAAACAAAATAACATTGTCAAGATGAAAGCGTGGATCATTAATATGAATACTTTTCACATATTTATTATTTATTTATCTAACATTAAATATGATTCTACAAATATTTACGATAAGCTAATACGTAATACGATTCTACGAAATCATGGAATTATTCCTGAAAATTAATTACGTGCATAATAAAATTATTGCATATAAACTTTCGTATTATTTCACATAATTATTTATTTATATATATAGATATATAATATGTAGAAATTTTGTAATAAATATTATAATATAATATTTATAACTCTCGACATAATATTATTTAATGCATATTTAAAAAGATAGAATATGTCACATGAGCAAATAAATACACTTGAACATTCCAAAATATTATATGCTTTGTTTACAATTCATTTTGACGTTTAACTGCGGCATTGCTTTATATAGTTTATATGCAAATTACCATCAAGTCTATATGCAGATTTATTAGTATTTTATTCATTTCAAGAATTTCGTGCTTATCTCTCTTAGAATAAATTTTGTTTCAAAGACTGTGCGCGAGAAATTTTAGACATAAACACAAAACAAAAACATTGTATTTGGTGCTGAAAAAACATTGTTTAAAGTTAAAAATTTATTAATTAAAAACAATTATTAAAAAACTGATTAAAAATAAAATAAATTTTTTATTATTTGTTCTATTTATTATTTCTATTGTTAAAAGAATAGGATTCGAATTTCAAGAATTAAAAACCTTCACGTACTTCATATTCAATTCGAGAAATGTGCGCGCGCAAAAGACTGGGAGTGGGGGAATGACGCTATCCCCACTACTCGTTTGCTGCGCGCGCAACCGAGAAAGTAAAAATAAAGTAAACTAAAAGAATAAAAAAGTAAAAAAAAAGTAAAATTGGCTAAAATACAAATAAATTAAATTAAAAGAAAATTATCAATCTTCCAAGTCAAATAAAAAAAAATTTTTTTAACTTGTAAGATTGATAATTTCCTTTTAATTTAATTATATAATTTTAACCAAGTAATAAATTCATCTAAATATATAAAAATTAATTAAAATAGAAGAATAAAAATAAAATAACGAAGAAAATAAAAAATAGAATAAAAATAATTTTGTTAACTTGTTCAAAATTATTTTTCTAAAAAAAAGAAGGTTTATAAAAAAGAAGAACATATAATAGAATAAAATTAATAAAAAAGATAAATTATATATAGTAAAAATAATAAATTAAGCAAATAATAAATTAATAATTAATGAAAACTGAAACAAAAAGAAAAAAAAATAAAATTCCCCCAAAAACATTAAAAACATTTGTTCCCGTTATATTAAACAAATAGATGAATTTACTCTCTCAATAGAGAAAAAAAAGTGTGTGAAAATTTGAACCCATTATTATTCATTTTATCGCACCGATGTTTTTTTTCCGAGGGAAAATAAAAAAAAAGTAGTCAATGAAAAGTATGAAATCAGCATGACATTATTTGTAACGATATTATAAACATAAAAGTTTCATATTTACAACACACACACAAGTTCGATTGTCCATTAACCTACATTGACCTCAAATATTGCCGCTGTTATAACGATGTCATTTTTCGAAAAAAAAAAATTCTTCCTTCTTTTTTCTTCTCTCTTATTTTCGGAAACATAAAAATTATAATAATTGATCAAAAAAGTTTACGAATGGAAAATAACAAATATCCAAACACACTATATTTTATCCCATCACACATATATATACGAAAGCGACTTTCCGACACATAAATTTTGATAAATCCATTAATATCCATAATTGAAGTAAACTTCTCAAATCCCTCAACACAACCGATTAATTAATCATGGATAGTGAAAAAAGATAAAAAAAATTTCCAAACTTTCTATAAAACTTGCTAATAAACAGATTAATCAATCACAAGTGTTATTATTATTTTCATTAACTTACTTTATTGTCTGCTCAAGATTACAGAAAAAAAAATTTTATAAAAGAAAAAAAATGCAAAAACCTTTTTTTAATCGGACAAGAAATTTTCAAATTCAACAAATAATTATTATTTGAAAAAAAAATTATTAATATTAGGAAAATATTATTTAATTGATTCATTGTCTGTCTGAAGTTACAGAAAAATTAAATTTATTGTTATTATAAAATATTATAAAAATCTTATATTATATTAAAATGTTTCCTTCGTCCAGAAAATTTTTCGTTCAACGTTTTCAGCAATATGTACACTAAAAAAAAATATATATATATATATATATAATATTGTTATTATAAAAAATCATTTATTATAAAAAAAAATTAAGAAGAAGATGCAAAATTGTTACAATCCACGATGAATGTTTTAAAAATTCAATAATAATTATTATATAATAAATTTATAACAACAATAATAATAATTAGTATTAAAATATTATAAAATAGTTTCATCGTCTGCCCAATATTAAAGAAACGAAATTTAATTTTGCTCTTAAATCATTTATAAATAAAGCGTAGAAAACAAAATGCTTTTGTTAATCTACCAGACAACATTTTAAAAATTCAATAAATAATTATTAACAACAATATTTGTTCTAAAGAACCATCATTTGTTTTCGACATCGAGAACAGAAAATTTATTATCTCAACAAAATTTAATATCAAATTCTTTTTTCTTTCTCTCTTTCTCTCTCTTTCTCTCCTTTTTTCGATAGTAGATATCTTTTTATTTTCATTTTCACAAATAGTTTTTTACAATACAATCGTTTTAATTTCCGCATGTTAATTAAAAACAAAACCTGTCGAAAACCAATGAAACAAACGAGATTAACGGTAAAATCAATGGACTTTTCAATCGCCAACCCTCTTTATTATTATTATCGTCATTTGTTCTCATTCGCAAATATTATGTGCGCTAATAAATTAATTTCTATATGATGATTATTATTATTATACTATTGTGATCACATAGCCATCACATGACATTTGTGGAACGAAAGAGTTACAACTCTTGCCAAACGACAGAGCATTCATTATCAGAAAGAGAGAGAGAGGGGGGGGAGAGAAAAATGGTATTCAGAAGAGAGAGAGAGAGAGAAATGTCTAATAAATTCTCTCTCGATTACGTGTTATAATATAATAGTACAACAGCGTGAAAAGTTATGACGATAGACAGAGTTTTGAATTTCAGTGATGAAGAGAGAGAGAGAGAGAGAGAGAGAGAGAGAGAGAAATTTCATTTAATTTTTCCCTGATTTCAAAACAGAACTTTGACTTTTTCCCTGACCCTAATGAATATTTTAATTTCACTATAAAAATAATTTTTTTCTAAAACAAATATTTAATCAATTTTTAAAATCTTAATTTTTAAGGAAAACTAATGTTTTCCTTAAAAATTAAGATTTTCAAAAATTTCAAATTTCAAATCCTTTGAAAATCAATTAATTTATAAAAATTACTACTGTAACTTATTAAAAAATATTTTCAAGACTTCAATTCAATTATTTTCTACATTTTTTAACTAAACTTCTTCCTTATTCAATTATTCTTAATTTTAATTTTTAGAAAATTTATATCATCATTTTTTCATTCAAATGAAAAAATTTATTTATTTTCCACAAATTTGAGTTAATATGTAAAAAATTTTCTATTTCGATAGATAAAATTTTCGCTAATTCTTGTATTTGGTATACTTTTTATCATTTTTGTAAATTTTAAAATTTTTATAATTTTGAATCAGAAATAATTTAATTTTTACATAGGATTTTTTTATAATTGAAAAACTTATTAAATTCTTATAGACACATTTTGTAGAAAGTTAAAAATAATTGAATTCTTTCGAGAAATTTTATTAAAATTATATTAAAAATAATTGAATTCAGAATTCAGTGAAAAAAAATTAAATAGTTATGATTTGTGTAATTTTTTTTAAGTAGTAAAATTTATAATAGTCAAACATCATTCTAGACAGAAAATAAAAACAAGTTTTTTTACTATTAAGTAGAAAAATATAGGAATAGTCAGACATGAGAAAAAATTGAATTAGTTTTGTTCTGTGATATTCTTTGCAAGTAGAGAAACTGTTAAAAGTCAGACAGGAGACTAAAAATGAAATATTTTTTTGTTTTTTAGTATTAAGTAGAAAAATTAAGGAATAGTCAGACAAAAATAAAATTAATTTTGTTCTGTGAGATTCCTTTAAAGTAGAAAAACCGGCAATAGTCAGACACCATTCTAGAAAGAAAATAAAGGTTTGTTTTTTTACTATTAAGTAGAAAAATCGACGAATAGTCAGGCAAGAGAAATAAATAAATTATCTTTTGGTAATTTGTTTTTTAAGTAGATAATACTAACAGTATTCGGACACGATACTGGACACGTTATAAATTTTATTGTTCATAATTTGTTTTTTCTTATTAAGTAGAAAAATCGAGGAATAGTCAGACAAGAAAAAAATTAAAATTCTGTATTATTATTTTTCAGTAAAAAAAGTATTGAAAAATTACGATAGTCAGAAATGACACTGCAAATAAAATAAATATTTATTTTTACTGTCAAGTAGAAGAATAAAAGTTGTAGATTATTAAGTAGAAAAATAAAGAAACAGTCAGACAAAAAAAATTAATTAGTTTTGTTCTTTGATTTTTCTTTTGAAGTAGAAAAAAACTGTCAATAGTCAGACAGGACACTCAAAAAGTAATTATTTTTTGTTTTTTATTAAGTAGAAAAATCGAGGAATATTCAGAGAAGAAAAAAAAATAAATGAGAATTTTTGGTGTTATTTGTTTAAAGTTGTAAAAAAGTAGTATAAACTTAAAATAGCTCGAGAGGAAGATATGAAATAAATATTTGTTTTTTTTAGTTAAGTGGAAAAATCAAGGAATAGTCAGACAAAAAAATTAGTTTTATCCTGTGATGTTGTTTCGAAGTAGAGAAAAAATTGCCAATAGTCAGACATGACACTAAAAAATGAAAGGAATTTTTTTTCATTATTAAGTAGAAAAATCAGGAAATAGTCAGACAAGGAAAAAATAATAAATTAGTATTTTCTATGATATTTTTTTTCGAGTAAATATTAATAACAATAGTCAAACAGGATAGTAGAAACGATACAAATTTTTGTTTTTTATTAGTAAGTAGAAAAATCGAAAAATAGTCAGACAAGAAAAAAAACATTAGTTTTGTTCTGTGATGCTACTTTGAAGTAGAAAAAACTGAAAATAGTTAGACATGATAATAAAAATTAAATATTTTTTTGTTTTTCATTAGTAAGTAGAAAAATCGAGGAATAGTCAGACAAGAAAAAAATAATAAAATATTTTTTTTGTTTGTTTCAAGTTGTAAAAGAGTAGTATAAAATTAAAATAGCTAGAAAGGAAGATATGAAATAAATTTTTGTTTTTTAAATTAAGTGGAAAAATCGAGAAATAGTCAGGCAAAAAAAAATAAATTAGTTGTGTTCTGAGATGTTGTTTTGAAGTAGAAAAAAATGATAATAGTCAGACATGACACTAAAAATGAAAGAAATTTTTTGTTATTAAGTAAAAAAATCGAGGAATAGTCAGACAAGAGAAAAAATGTAAATTAATTTTTTTCTGCGTTATTCTTTTTGAGTAAAACATGTAGTGAAAATTTACAATAGTCAGACGTGACACTAGAAACGAAATAAATATTTATTTTTACTATTAAGTAGAAATATTGAGGAATAGTCAGACAAGAGGAAAAGAGAGAATTAATTTTCTAAGTAATTTCTTGACTTTTCCCTGAATTCCCTGGTTTTCCTAACCTAGGGTAACCCTGCAAAGAGAGAGAGAAAAAAGTGTGTTTATAATCATTGTATCGACTTGGCGCCAACTTTTCCCGCGTTCGCATCTTTTTTTTTTTTTTTTTTTTATTTTTTTTTCACTACTTCTTCTTGTAGTAAAAAAGAGAGAAAGAGCTCAATGATAAATATCATTCCGTGGAAAACAGCCCTCAAGGGCAATCACATACACTGTGGTGATTGCTTCCTCTAACTTACGAGAAACCGAAATGCCGCGCTGTCTAAAACTTTGAAATGAACTTCTACTATCTTGATTGATGCAATGGCAAATGGCTTTGAATTCCCTGTGGTTTTAAGTTTTAACCGTTTCTAAAAGGAACTTCAATTAAATTCCCCTTATCGATTGAATCAAACTGATTTTATTCATTTTATCCTTTGTATAATTAATTCTATTCGCTCAATTACATTGTTCTGCATAATGGAGCAAAAAACAAAGGAAAAAGAAAAGAAAAAAGAAATTTTTTCCTCAAATAAAATTTATCTCACACTTTAACCGCAATTTGAAAATTGCTACATCAATTATAATTAATTATTTTAAAAAAAAACTATTTTAATAATCAATTATAATTAATTATTTATTAAAAATTTATTTTAATATTAAACTATTAATAATTTTTACACAATTAATAAATAAATTTAATAGAAAGATATTTTTTTAAAAATTAAAAAGGATGGAAATTAATACTTCTAATTCGTTTCAAAATTCTTTATAATTTTTGTTTAAATAAGTGTATTATTTATAAATAAATATCTAAATGTTTAAAAATATAATTTTACATTAATTTCTATTTTTTATTTTGAATTTATTTTGATTTACGATTTTTTTCTATTGTCTGACTATTCCTCGATTTTTCTACTTAATAATAAAAAACAAACATTTATTTTATATCTAGAATGCTGTCAGACTATTGTACGTTTTACTAATTGAAAAGAATTACACAAAACATAAATATTTTACTTTTTTCACTTGTCTGACTATTCCTTGATTTCTCTACTTAATAACAAAAAAAAATTTAATTTTTAATAACCTGTCTGATTGTTGACAGTTTTTCTACTTGAAAAAAATGTCACAAAACAAAAATAGTTTATTTTTTTCCTATTGTCTGACTATTCCTCGATTTTTCTACTTAGTAATGCCTGTCTGACTATTTACAGTTTTCACTACTAAAGAAAAGAAACACAAAAATCAAGTTTCTTTTCTGACTATTAAATTTAATAGAAAGAAATTTCTTAAAACTAAAAAGAAAAAAATTGATAATTCTAATTCGTTTCAAAATTTTTTAGAATTTTTGTATAAATAAATATATTATTTATAAATAAATATCGAAATGAATAAAAATATATATTTAAATTAATTTCTATTTTTTCTTTTGAATTTAAATTTACAATTTTGGTTTTTGAAAATACAAACACAGTAAAACGTAAAGGTGTTAAAATAACACCAGAAAGGATTAAAATAATCTGTTTTGGTGTTATTTTTAACTACGAATGAAATTTTACTTTAAATAAAACACCAAAGTCAACGATTTGTGAAAATTCAACGAATGTAGCTTCTCCAGGCCAGGGAGAATAGTAAGTTAGTAAGTTAGTTACTAACTAACTTAGTAACATAGACACTAAATTCAATTGTATACAAAAATTTTAAAAAATTTTTTTAATTTTTAAATTTTAAAATAATAAATAAATAAATAAAATTTATTAAAAACGTTAAAAATTTTAAAAATTCTCGTCAAAATTTCAATTCTCTTTATAAATAATAAAATTTTTCTCTGATATTCAATTATTTTACAAAATTTTAATCAAATTTTTGTCAAAATTTCAATTATTTTCAAAAGTTTTCTAAAATTCAATGATTTTCAATATCTACTAATTCAATAAAATTTTCCAAAAGAATTCCATTATTAAAAAAAATTTGAATAAAATTCTACGCAAACATTCAATTATTTTCATAAATACTAAAATTTTTTATTAAAAAAAAATTATTGGAAAAATAATTGAACGAATTCAATTATTTACAAATTTTTTTTATAAATTTCTTCGCAATAATTCAATTATTTTCATAAATAATAACTTTTTTACAGGGATTTAATTATTTTTATAAATAATAAAATTCTTTTAGGAATTCAATTATTTTCATAAATAATAAAACTCATTGCAGAATTTCATTTATTTTTAATGCAATTTTAATCGAATTCTCGAAAAATGTAATTATTCTTAAAAATTTTATTAAAATTCGTCCAAAGAAATTAATGATTTACAACATTTGTTGATAACATTTTTTATGAGAATTTAATTTCAAGAAACATGAAATTAATAAATTGTTTATTTTTGTATTTAAATAATTGAATTCTCGTAGAATTTACTAATAAAAATGGTTTTAAAAATGAATTTCAGTTAAAATTTTAGATTATAATTAAATATTAAAAGCATTATAACGTGGATTTTTAGAAATAATTAAATTTTGAAAAAGTTTAAAATTAAAATCATTGAAATTCTTAATTTTTCATATTTTTGACAAAAAATTCTGTGGAATTAATTCAATTTTTAAAAGTTTAATAGGATTTTTATTGAAATTATTTCAAGTTTTTATTTTTCAATATATATTCAATTGCAAAATTTTCGAATAATTGAAATTTTGTAAAATTGAATTGTAAACGAATGAATTTGAAAATTCTCAAAGAAGTGTTTTTTAAAAATTATTAAAAATAATGGATTTATTGAAGAATTTCAGTTAAAAACACTAGAAAAAAATTGAATTTTAGAGAAGTTAGAAATTATTGCAGAAATTCAATTATTTTCAAGAGTAATAAAATTCTTCTTAAAAATTTAATTATTTTTACTAATAATAAAATTTATCGCAGCGTTTTAATTATCTTTTATACAATTATAATTGAATTCCTTGAAAATAGTAATTATGTTTATGCAAGTTTTAATAAAATTTGACAAAAGAATTCAATTATTTAAAAAATTGTTAATAAAATTATATATGAGAATTGAATTTTGAGAAACATTCAATTATTTGTAGAATTTTCTAATAAAAATTGATTTTCATTTCATAAAAATGAATTTCAGTTGAAATTTTAGATCATAATTGAATACTAAAAGCAATAAAGCGTGAATTTTTAGAAATAATTGAATTTTGAAATTAATTTTTTTGGAAAAGTTTAATTGAATTTTCTTTTATATTATTTGAAGGTTTTATTTTCTAATATGTACACGCTAAAAAAAAAGTTTTACTTTCAGCCTCTTTTTGAGGCTGAATTAAAGATGTAAACGGAGTCAGCCCCGTTAAACAAGGACAGACTTATGTGAAATACATGGGCTGAATTTAAGGTGTAAACGGAGTCAGACTTTTTTTTTCCTGTGTATTTAAATAAAGAATTTCTGAATAATTGAAATTTCGTAAGATTGAATATTGTAAACAAATGGATTTGAAAATTGCCAAAGAACTTTTTCGAAAATTATTAAAAATAATTGATATAAAGTAAAATTGTAGTTAAAAATTTTTGAAAATAATAATTGAATTGAAGTAATGAAAATAATTTTGAAGAAGTATAATATTCTTATAATATAAAATAATGATTTTGTTACTTGGTCATCTTTAATTATTATAAAATATGAAGAAATCGATGACTCCGAGTCGATGACTCCGAGTTATCGATATCTTCATGTTTTATAGTTATAAAAAAATTTAATGAACTAAAATTTCATTCATTGTAAAAAATAACATATTGATTATTTTAATCTTTTTCGGTGTTAATTTAATCTGCAATACTTTTTAATGCCTGACGATTTACTGTGTAATAAAAAGACAAAAAATTATAAAAATTACAACAGAGTGATAGGAAAAAATAAAATGATAAAAAAAAATTTGTATAAAATTGTGTAGAAAAATAGTGAAAAAAAAATGTTAATGCCAATGACCCTCGACGATGAGGACGATGAGAGTTTCACTTTTGAAAAGTCATTATTATTATTGCGAAAAGGGGAAAACAGAGAGGAAGAAGAAGAGGAAGAGGAGATGACGATGATGATGAGGAGGGCTGACGGGAAAAAGAGTAAAATCCGCGGTTGAGAGGACGTTTTACCAAAAGGTTAGGCGTCGAAGCAAGAGAATTGAACGGGCGATCAAGCTTTTCATCCATGTTCCGGGCGAATGTTTACCGTTCCTTGATCAAAGCAGATTCGATCGAGTCAGCCTGTGGCACACTAGCTTCCGAAGTGGGATTGATTCTCTTTCACACTAACAGCCACGGCGCCACCTCGTCCCTTTTGCTTTACATTCAACCTGTGTGTATATATTCACCCCCACCCCTCCTACCACCCTTATAACATACATCAACATCGACATCTACATACAAGGTCAATTTGACGAAATGCCGCCGCGTCTCAACCAGGTTTCGCTTCTAACACAATTCACACTCAATGCATCTCCCTGCAAATAGCACTTTTATCCCTCTTCTCCTTCTCTCTCCCTCTTTTTCTCCCTCCCTCTCACTCTCTTGCACCCTCTTATAAAATCGAACTTTCCTTCAACTTTCTCTCGTATTTGTTTACAATTACCATCTATTTTCATACTCCCACTAACTTTTTATTTTTACACACTCTCAGCGAAAAGTGAAAAATGTTTTCCTTATCTTTTTTTCGCGGATAAACACTCTCTTTTTTTCACTGTTATAAAGAAAAAAAAATTCTTTTCCCCAATAAAAATGTTGTTGCATAAATATTTATTTACATAAATATTATATCAGGGTGGACTCTTTTTTATAAAAAAAAAATTCGCGGTCATTTCCCGGTATTGAATTATTTTTCCCGGTCATCATAAAATTGAATTTCTGCAAAGAATTTTACTATTTATATAAGTAATTGAATTTATAAAGATAATTTGAAATTTTGAGGAGAATTTTAAAAAATGTTTAAACATAATTGAATTTCTGCGAAGAATTTTATTACTTTTGAAAATAATTGAATTGTTTTTTAGAATTTTATATGGAAATTTATGAAAATAATTGAATTCTTGTGAAGAATTTTTTTTTAAAATAATATTCAAAAGAATTTAGTAAATTATAACTAAAATTTACATGTAAATCAATTTTTATTAGAAAATTCTACTAGAATTAAATTATTTAAATACAAAAATAAATTGAATTGAATTCTTTGCAGGAATTTTATTAAAATTGTACTAAAAATAATTGAATTTTTTGGCGAAAAATTTTGCGATTTATAAAGATAATTGAAATGTTCGAGAGATTTTTTTTTCAAATTTTTGTAAATAATTGAATTTCTGCGTAGAATTTTATTACCTACTTTTGAAGATAACTATAAATTCTTGTGATGAATTCTTTTGTTATTTATGAAAATAATTGATTTTTGCAATGAATTTTATTAAAATTTTTGAAAATAATTAAATTCCCAAAAAGAATTTTATTACTTTTGAAAATAATTGAATTTTGCATTAAATTTTTATAAAATTCCTGAAAATAATTGAATTTCTACGAAAAATTTTATTACTTTGGAAATAATTGAATTGTACAATAATTTTTATTAAAATTCCTGAAAATAATTGAATTTCTGTAAAAAATTTTGTGATATATCAAGATAATTGAATTTTTTTGACGAATTGCGTTAAAATTTTTGAAATAATATTAAATATACATATATTAAAGAATTCAACTTATTTCAAAGAATTGAAATTAAAATTTTTCAAAAAAATTCATTAAATAATTTTTAAGTAATACTTTTATATTAGTTCTTGAAGAATCAAGTAAGTTATTAAAAATGAAATTATTTTCAAAAATTGAATTCTTTTGACGAATTTTAATAAAATTTTTAAAAATAATTTTAATTAAAATTTGGAATTTGATTAAAATTATATAAAGAATAATTAAAATTCTACAATGAGTTTTATTATTTACGATACTAATTAAATTCCTAAAAAGAATTTACGAAAATAATTAAATCCCTGAAAAAAGTTTATTATTTATAAAAATAATTGATAATTAAAATAAAATTTTTATATTAATAATTTACAATTTATTATTAATATTATAAATTTACTAATATAAACTTTTTTGCTACCAAATCTGAAATTTCGTAAATTAACTTTTTTTTCTATTGTTCTCTACTTCTCTCAATCGTTTTCTTCTCATTAGATGTCAAGAGATTTTCTGAATTAAAGAAACTTAGAAAGAAAACTTACTTTCAACTTTTAAATTTTCTATTTTAACTTCCCTTTAACTTTCGCATTCTGTGTGTAATTAAATTTAAAACAAAACAGAGTTTCGACAAAGTAAACACTTGCTGTATCTTGCAATTGTCAAGTTTCGAAAATTTGCTTTTATTAGAAACACTACAAAAAGAAAAAAGATGATGACAAATTTTATTTTTCACAATATATTACTACAAGAATAATTTTTTTTACTTGAATTTCGTCATTACCAAAATCTGACTAAAGAAAACTTTTTTTTACTAAAAATTTATCAAGAAATATTTCTCCACCAATAAAAATGCCTCAATCGACAAAATTTTTTTTTATAGCAAGTTTAAAAACTAGAATTAATTTGTCTGGTTGGTGACAGATTTTATTACTTAAAAAATAATTTGCAATTAAACTTTACAAATTGTCTTGCACTAACTTGAAATTACTTGAAAGTTATAACGAATAAGAATAGAAGACGTTAATTCTGTCTGACTATTGACGATCTCTTCTTCTTCGAAATAATTATAGGTAGTTTAAAATATTTTTTAAATAATCCCTGTATAGTCTTTAGTATGTAAAAGTTTTTTTTATGTCCTAAAATTTTTATTCTTTTACTGAAAATTTAACAACTCGTGTTCTCTTGTCTGACTATTCCTCGATATTTCTACTGAATAGTGAAAATAAATATTTATTTCGTTTGTAGTGTCATGTCTGACTATCGTAATTTTTCAATACTTTTTTTACTGAAAAATAATAACACAGAATTTTAATTTTTAATTTTTTTCTTGTCTGACTATTCCTTGATATTTCTACTTAATAATAAAGGCCAAAAAATTATTTCATTTTTATTATCATGTCTGACTATTATCAGCTTTTCTACTTCAAAATAATGTCACAGAACAAAACTAATGTATTTTTTACAATTGTCTGACTATATCTTGATTTTTCTACTTAATAATAAAAAACAAAAAAATATTTTATTCCCAGTGTTCTGCCTGACTTCTGTTAGTATTTTCTACTTCAAAAGAATATCACAAAACAAAACTAATTTTTTTATTTTCTCTTGTCTGACTATTCCTCGATTTTTCTACTTAATAAGAAAAAACAAATAATAAACAATAAAATTAATAACATGTCCAGTATCCTGACCGATTACTGTTAGTATTGTCTACTCAAAAAACAAATCACAAATAAAATAATTTAATATTTTTTTTCTTTTGTCTGACTATTCCTCGATTTTTCTACTTCACAGTAAATCGTAAGGCATTAAAAAGTATTGCAGATTAAATTAACACCAAAAAAGATTAAAATAATCAATTTTGGTGTTATTTTTTACAATGATGACTCGGAGTCATCGATTTCTTCATATTTTATAATAATTAAAGATGACCAAGTAATAAAATCATTATTTTATATTATAAGAATATTATACTTCTTCAAAATTATTCTTATCACTTCAATTCAATTATTATTTTCAAAAATTTCTAACTACAATTTTATTTTATTACAATTATTTTTAATAATTTTCGAAAAAGTTCTTTAGCAATTTTCAAATCCATTTGTTTACAATATTCAATTTCACGAAATTTCAATTATTCCTAAATTCTTTATTTAAATACATATTAGAAAATAAAACCTTCAAATAATATAAAAGAAAATTCAATAAAACTTTTTCAAAAAAATTAATTTCAAAATTCAATTATTTCTAAAAATTCACGCTTTATTGCTTTTAATATTCAATTATAATCTAAAATTTTAACTGAAATTCATTTTTATGAAATGAAAATCAATTTTTATTAGGAAATTCTACAAGAATTTAATTATTTAAATGCAAAAGTAAATAATTTATTAGAAAAAATTGAATGTTTCTCAAAATTCAATTCGCATAAAGAATTTTACTAACAAATTTTTAAATAATTGAATTCTTTTGTCGAATTTTATTAAAACTTACATGAACATAATTACTTTTTTGAAGGAATTCAATTATAATTGTATGAAAAATAATTGAAACGCTGCGTTGAGTTTTATTATAAGTAAAAATAATTGAATCCTTAAGAAGAATTTTATTACTCTTGAAAATAATTGAATTTCTGTAATAATTTGTAACTTCTCTAAAATTAAATTTTTTTCTAGCGTTTTTAACTAAAATTCTTCAATAAATCTATTATTTTTAATAATTTTTAAAAAAGTTCTTTGAGAATTTTGAAATTTATTCGTTAACAATTCAATTTTACAAAATTTCAATTATTTGGAAATTCTGCAATTAAATATTATATTGAAAAATAAAAACTTGAAATAATTTCAATAAAAATCCTATTAAACTTTTAAAAAGAATTAATTCTAAAGAATTATTTGTCAAAAATATGAAAAATTAAGAATTTCAATGATTTTAATTTAAAACTTTTTCAAAATTTAATTATTTCTAAAAATCTACGTTATAATGCTTTTAATAATTAAATATAATCTAAAATTTTAACTGAAATTCATTTTTAAAACCATTTCTATTAGTAAATTCTACGAGAATTCAATTATTTAAATACAAAAATAAATAATTTATTAATTTCATGTTTATTGGAATTAAATTCTCATAAAAAATGTTATTAACAAATTTTGTAAATCATTAAATTCTTTGGACGAATTTTAATAAAATTTTTAAGAATAATTACATTTTTCGAGGAATTTGATTAAAATTGCATTAAAAATAATTGAAATTATGCAATGAATTTTATTATTTATGAAAATAATTGAATTCCTAAAACAATTTTACTATTTATAAAAATAATTGAATCCCTGGAAAAAAGTTATTATTTATGAAAATAATTGAATTATTGCGAAGAAATTTATAAAAAAAAATTGTAAATAATTGAATTCCTGTAAAAAATTTTTATTATTTATGAAAATAATTGAATCCCTGCAAAAATGTTATTATTTATTAAAATAATTGATTTATTGCGAAGAAATTTATAACAAAATTGGTAAATAATTGAATTCCTTTAAAATTTTTTATTATTTACGAAAATAATTGAATCCTTGTAAAAAAAGTTATTATTTATGAAAATAATTGAATTATTGCGAAGAAATTTATAAAAAAATTAGTAAATAATTGAATTCCTTTAAAAATTTTTATTATTTATGAAAATAATTGAATCCCTGCAAAAATGTTATTATTTATTAAAATAATTGATTTACTGTGAAGAAATTTATAAAAAAATTTGTAAATAATTGAATTCCTGTAAAAATTTTTATTATTTATGAAAATAATTGAATGTTTACGTAGAATTTTATTCAAATTTTTTTTAATAATGGAATTATTTTGGAAAGTTTTATTGAATTAGTAGATATTGAAAATCATTGAATTTTAGAAAACTTTTGAAAATAATTGAAATTTTGACAAGAATTTGATTAAAATTTTGTAAAATAATTGTATATCAGAGAAGAATTATATTATTTATAAAGAGAATTGAAATTTTAACGAGAATTTTTTTTAAATTTTGAACAAAATTTGAATTTAGTAACTATGTTACTAAGTTAGTTACTAAGTTAGTTAGTAAGTTAGTAACTAAGTTAGTAACTAACTTACTATTCTCCCTGGAGAATCTAAATTCGTTGAATTTTTACAAATTGTTGACTTTGGTGTTTTATTTAAAGTAAAATTTCCTTCATAGTTAAAAATAACACCAAAATAGATTATTTAAATACTTTCTGGTGTTAATTTAATCCTAGAGGGATTAAACTGTTGCAGATTATTTTAATCCATTCTGCTGTTATTTTAACACCTCACGTTTTACTGTGAATTAATAATACGTATCTGACAATTTACAGTTTGCACTACTAAAGAAAAAAACACAATAAATCAAGTTTCTTGTCTGACTATTCCTCGATTTTTCTACTTAATAACAAAAAATTGTATTTTTTACCTAATTGACCCGTCTGACTATTCTCATTTTCCACTACTTAAAACTGAATAAAATAAAATAAATTAAATCGATCACTTATTTTTCTCCCTAAACATACCAATTTCACCAAACACTAAACAATATTTGTACCAAATTTTATCTTCCTTTATATTTATGATCAGAAAATACAATTTTTCATCTCTCCTTATAGAAAACACACAATAAAAAAAAGAAATACCAAACAAGATTGAGATAGTTTTTATTATGTTTATAAAGTAGAAAGAACGCGTAAGTAACCAGTATTGCCTGTAAAATAAACGGTTGACTGCCTAAAGGCAAACCAAGAAGAAAAATGTCGAGAATATGCGAATGAGATTTCTAAAATAGAAATATATATACATATAAGAGAACCAAAGAAACAGGAAAGCTTGCATGAAAATGTAAATGGATGAACAAGAAAACGAAGGCATTATATATCAGTAATAGGGACAAGAGAAGAGAAATTGTCTTCTTGCTCCTTCTTTCAAAAAAAAATAAATAAATATCTAACAAAAAATATTCATAAATTCCGCACAAGTTCATTAAAAACAAGAATAAAATTCTATCAAACATGAACAAAAATAATATAATATAATAATTCTCTGACAAAGAATTACAATAAATCCAACTAATCCAGCGCGACAAGTTTTTAAAAAATAATTCTTTAGCGATAAGAATAGAAAATAATCCTGAAGAGGATTAAAACCATCACTGCTTGTGACTTATAAAGTAATTTTAACAAAGAATAATATCACATTCAGGTTGGCGCGTAAAAAATGGATAATTTTTTATTTTTTATATTTATATTCTTGACACGCGAGAAACTGGGAGCAGAGAAAAAAATAAAATTGTAAATTATTAATTTTAAATCTAAAGATGAATATGGTTATTTGAGACGAGAATTGATAAACTACGTTTTCTTAATATCGATTTTACTCGATGTCATTCTATCTGAGCGTCAATATCGAGAATGGCTTTGAAGCTCGGAATTTTAACGTGTGTTTTAATCCTAGTGGTTATAATCATAAAGAGTCCATTAGCCTTTATATGCTTTTAAAATATTTAACAAGTGCGTATAGTCAGTTTTTGATGATTCTGTTATCAAGATGGTTGTAATATTTTATTTATTCATTAAATGAATAATTTTAAATAAATATTTAATCATTTATAATGTTCCATAGGAATTAAGATTGCTATAATGCTATAATGCTATAATGCTTTCAATATTTAATTATTACCTAAAATTTTAACCGTAATTCATTTTTGAAACAATTTTTATTAGAAAATTCTACGAGAATTCAATTATTTAAATACAAAAATAAATAACATAATTGATTGTTTCTTAAAATTTAATTTTTACGAAGAAGTTTATTACCAATTCTTGAAAATAATTGAAAACATTTTGAAGAATTTTATTTAAATTATTGCCAAATAATTTAATTCTTGAGAAAAATTTCGCTATCTCTTTGAAAAGATAATTTAATTCCTGACGAGAATTTTTTTAAAAAATTTTGAAAATAATTTAATTTATGCAAAGTATTTTATTACTTCTCAAAAGAATTGAATTCTTGTTATGAATTTTGATATTTATCAAAATAATTGGATTTTACAAAGAGTGTTATATAAATTTTTGAAAATAATTAAATTTTCACAAAGAGTGTTATTTAAATTTTTGAAAATAATTGAATTTTTGGCAAAAAATTTTGCTTATTATAAAGATTTTTAAATTCGTGACAAAATATTTATTAAAATTTTTTAAAATAATTGAATTTCTTCGAAGAATTTTATTACTTTTAAAAATAATTGAATAATTGTGATAAATATTGTTATTTGTGAAAATAATTGAATTATTGCGAAGAATTTTTATAAAAAAGTTTCAAACAATTGATTTTTTTTTTAAATTTATGCAAATTTTATTACTTTTGAAAATAATTGAATTCTTGTGATGAATAATATTATTTATGAATATAATGAAATTTTGCAATTAATGTTATCAATATTCTCGAAAAAAATTAAATTTGGTCAAAGAATTTTTTTATTCAATTTATAAAGATAATATAAATGATGATGACAATTTTTTTTTTAGATTTTTTGAAAATAATTGAATTTTGCAAAAAATTTTATTAAAACTCCCCTAAAAATAATTGAATTTCTTTGAAGAATTGTGTTATATTTATCAAGATAAGTGCGTTAAAACTTTTGAAATAATTATATTAATTAATTATTAATAATAATATTAAAAAATTCATTCCTTGTCGGAAATAAAAAAAAATTTTTTGAAGGTTTTTATTGGAATTCGTGATAGTTTCATACTTTTTGAGACAAAAAAAAAAGAAACCAAAAGTTCAGAATAAACAATTTAATTTTTTCTCGATGAGTTTTATTAAATTATGAAAATAATTGAATTCCTAAAAAGAATTTTATTGCTTAAAAAAATAATTAAATCCCTGAAAAGAATTTTAATATTTATGCAAATATTTGAACTCCTATTGCGAAGAATTTATAAAAAAAAAATTTTATAATTGATTTTATTCGAAAAAATGTATACAAATTCTATTCAATTATTTAAATACAAAAATAAATAATTTATTTAATAATTCAATATTTCTTAAAGTTCAATTCTCATAAAGAATTTTATCAACAAATTTTTAATGAATCGAATTGGTTCGATAAATTTTAATGAAATATTTTAAGAATAATTACATTGTTCGTGAAATTAGATTAAAATTGTATTAAAAATAATTAAAATTCTTGGATGAATTTTATTATTTACAAAAATAATTGAATTTCTAAAAAAAATGTTATTATTTATGAATATAATTGAATCCCTGTAAAAAGTCTTTTTGTTTAAGAAAATAATTAAATATTTGCTAGGGAATTTTATTAAAATTTTCAAAAATAATTGATTTCCTAAGAAGAATATTATTGTTTATGAAAATAATTAAATATTTTCTTAGCGTTTTATTACAATTTTTTTTAAACAGTAGATTTAAAATATCATTGAATTCAGGAAATTTTTTTTAAAAAATTAAAATTTTTTCAAGAATCTATTAAAATTTTTAAAAATAACTGGATTTTGGAGAAGAATTTTATTACTTATTACGATAATTGAAATTTTTACGAGAATTTTTTTCAATTTTTTAACATAATTGAATTTTTGCAATAATTTGTAACTTCTCGAAAATTCAATTTTTTTTTTAGTGTTTTTAAGTAAAATTTTTCTAATTAAATTAATTAAAAATTGAAATTTTATAAAATTTTAAATTGATACCTTTTGAAGTTCATCTATTTATGAAAATTGTAAACGCAATTCTTTGAAAATTCAATTAATTTTTAAATATTTAAGTAAAATTATTTATTAAACAATTTATAAGTAATAATATTTAATTGTTGTCAGAAATAGAAAAAATTGAAGGTTTTGTATTAGAATTTGTGTCAATTTCATAGTTTAATGAGGCAAACAAAAAAAGACACCAAAATTCTGAATTTTCTTATGAATTCTAAAAACTTAATTTTTTCCAGATACTTTTAAAAAAATCTCTCACTTTTCCCTGAATTCCCTGATCTATGGTAATCCTGTAATACGATTGAATTTATTTCCAATTCGATCAAATTTATTTGAAATTTATTAATTTCTAATTCGATTGAATTTATACTCGAAATTGATTTATAACTTTATTAGATTTCCTAATCGTGTTAAGAGGGTATAGTAAAAATTTCCAAACACTTTCGTTAAACTAGATCATCATGTTTCCTTTTTTTTTTTTTTGCATAATTGGAATTTTAGTTGACAATAAACTTCCCCATGGGATTAATGCGCTTTTGTTAAAAGTATAAAATGAAATATTAATTGAAATCCTTGGGGCTTATTCATCTTGGTGAATTAAAGTAATTTTATGTACATTTATATAGTGCCATCAGTTACTTAAGGTTGTCCATTATCCATCTCCTCTTTATAATAAAAATTCATTGAGAATCTGTATGTCCGAGGTTGTATAATATTCACTAAGTGTGCATCGCGGCGATTTTAAAAGTAGAATAATTAAAAAAAAAGAAAGAAAAAAAGAAAAAAGAAGAGAAAGACTCTGTCTCAGAATTCTGTAATGAGAAAGTTTTCTCAAGTTCTTCTTGTGTGTAATTAAGTTTATTATTCATAGCCATGGACGTTAAAACGTAACGGAGTACGCCGTCCGAGAAAGAAGATACTGAGAGTGTAAAGACTAACGATAGATGGGACAGGAGGGGGGGAGGTCGAATGAAGGAAAGATGAACTCTCGACGAGAGTAGATAGAAAGTTTTGCCCAAGCCAACATCAAAATTCATTGTTTCCGAGATCACGATAAGTCCTGACCAGGAAAAATATACATGTCTCTGTCTGTGTCTCCATTAATTTTCAAACATTGTTTTTAGACGTTTTAAAGTCAATGAATTATCTTTTATCTTTTCCCTATTCTTTTTTTTATATTCTTCTGTTCTTTGAATTATTATATTCTCCTGAAATGAACTTCAACACGTTTAACATATTTTTTTTTACTCGTTAAATTTTATTTAGAAAATTGTCGAAGAGGAAATATTTTTCGAAAAACTTTTGACAAATACAGGGCTTGAATCAGTGAAAGTATTTAAAAATACGGACTTTACGGACCAAAAATGAAAAATTACGGACGAATTTCTATCAAAAATATAAGTCCGAGTCAAATAAGAGAACATTTTACTTAAAACTACAAATTAAATTTTTCTTAACTATAAAACATAAACAAATCGAAAACTCCGAGTCTACGACTCAGAGTAATCGATTTCTTCATATTTTATTAATTAAAGATCACCGAGTGATAAAATCATTTACACTTCAATTATTATTTACAAGAATTTTTAACTAAAATTCTTTTTTAAATCGATTATTTTTAATAATTGAGGGTCCCAATCAAAAAACCGGTTATAATTTTTTTTAAGCTCGAAATCATTGCCCTGTAAATAAAAAATTAAACTGTTTTTAATCCCAATTTTTTGAGAAACATTTGGGTAATCTTTATACCAATACAAACTTTTCAAGAAATTAAAATTTTAAATCCTTTTTTTATTTAGAGGTCAAAAATTTTGAGTCTCATAAAAAACTTATAACCAGTTCTTTGATACGGACCCTCAATTTTCGAAAAAGTTATTTAACAATTTTCAAAATTTCAAATTGTTTACAATATTCAATTTTACGAAATTTCAATTTTTTTTTGTCAATTCCTCAATTAAATAAATATAAGAAAATAGAAACTTCAAATAATTTTAAAAAAATTCAATTAAACTTTTTGTAAAAAATTAATTTCAAAATTCAATTATTTTTACAAATTCAAGCTATATTCTTAAATTTTTAAGAATAATTACATTTTTCGAGGAATTCGATTAAAATTGTATTAAAAAAATAATTGAAATTTTAAGACGAATTTTATTATTTACGAAAATAATTGAATTTCTAAAAAAAATTTTATTATTTTTGAACAATATTTAATTTTTGCGAAGAATATTATTACTCTTGAAAATAATTGAATTTCTACAATAATTTGTTACTCTTTCAAAGTTGAATTTTTTTTTCGTGTCTTTAACTAAACATTTTCTATAAATACATTATTTTGAATAATTTTTAAAAAAGTTCTTTGAGAATTTTCAAATTAATTTGCTTACAATTCAATTTTACAAATTTTTTATTAGAAAATAAAAACATTAAATAATTATTTAAAAAAAAATCTGCAATTAAAGTTTCCCAAAAGAATTAATTCCACAGAATTGTTAGTTCAAAATATAAAAAATTCAAATTTTCAAAGATTTTAATATGAAACCTTTTTGAAATTCAAATATTTCTGAAAATTTGTGCTCTAATGCTTTTAATATTTAATTATAATCTAAAATTTTAACTGAAATACATTTTTAAATCAATGTTTATGAAAAAATTCTACTATAATTCAATCATTTAAATACAAAAATAAATAATTTATTAAATAATTGCATGTTTCTTAAAATTGAATTCTCATAAAGAATTTTATCTATAAATTTTTAAATATCTGAATTCTTTTGACGAATTTTAATCAAATTTTTAAGAATTTTTTCGAGGAATTCGATTAAAATTGTATAAAAATAATTGAAATTCTGCAATGAGTTTTATTATTTTTAAAAATAATTGAATTCTTAAAAAAATGTATTATTTACGAAAATAATTGAATCCCCGTAAAAATTTTATTATTTATGAAAGTAATTGAATGATTGCGAAGAAATTTATAAAAAATATTTGTAAATAATGAAATTCCTGTGAAATTTTTATTATTTTTTGAAAATAATTAAAAGTTTGTCTAGAATTTTATTAAATTTTATTTTAAGTAATTGAATTGAATAAATAATTGAAATTTTAATAATAATTAAATTTTTCGCGAAATCAGATTAAAATTGTATTAAAAATAATTGAAATTCTTGGATGAATTTTATTATTTACAAAAATAATTGAATCGCTGTAAAAAGTTTTATTATTTATGGAAATAATTGAATGATTGCAAAGAAATTTTAAAAAAAGTTTATAAATAATCAAATTCCTGTGATATTTTTATTATTTTTTGAAAATAATTAAAAGTTTGTGTAGAGTTTTATTAAATTTTTTTTTAAATAATTGAATTCTTTTGGAAAATTTTATAAGAATATATTGGATATCTATTAAAAATCATTGAATTGGGGAAAATTTTTGAAAATAAATAAAATTTTGCCAAGAATTTTATTAAAATTTTTGAAAATAATTGAATTCTGAAAAACAATTTAATTATTTCTAATTTTCTAAAGATAATTGAAATTTTGACGAGAATTTGACGGTATTTACGGACCTAGTTCGAGCCCTGCAAATAGGATTTTTTTCAAATATTTTCCTCTTTAAAAAAAAAAACGATTTTATAGCAATTATACACTAAAATGGAAATTCTGACTTGGAAAATTTAATAAAATTCTAATTATAAATTTCGATTATTAATTAAACTGTCTATTAAATTTTATCTATTACAATTAATAGACAAAATTCTAACAAACGTAATGAAAATTACAATATGTTTAAATATAATTGAATTTCATAAAGAAGTATAAATTAGTAAATAAAATATTTTCTTTGAGGACATTAATCTCCAAAATTAATTACAGGATAGAATTAAATAGAGGATTTGAAATCTGCATCACAGTCATAAAATTTATCAGTTTCTATCCCCTTTAATGCTTTGCGTAAAAAATGTTCTGCGCAACGATTTTAATATATGACTTGATTTTCCGCATAGTAGCATTTATAATTTTAAGCATTGAAGATTTTACAGGATTAAGGAAAAAAATATTTTTCTCCCTGAATATCAGAAAAAAGGGGAATTACATAATTTCAAATAATAGAACTTGAATAGTTTCACACATTCTTCTTTCCATAAACGAAACATTTATTTTATACCTACTTAATTTTACCTCATACAATTAATTAATAATTTTTTCATAATTAATTCATAATTCTTACAAAATTTCTTCATTATTAATTCATAAATAATTAATAATTAATTATTAAAAAAATTAATTATCAATTGATTAATAATTATAAATTAATTACTTGACAACTAATCATAAACTAAAAGTCATAAATTAATTAATAATTAAATGATAAACAAATTATTTAATTTAATTGTATAATTAAAATTTATCAATTTCATTCACCTGAAGATCATATTTTTTTTTAAATATAAAATTTATCTATTGAAAAGAATTTATGAATTACTACCCACACACTTTAATCACCCTTAAAAGGGATAAAATAAAAAGGTAATTGACATACAAGGTTGAATAAAAATATTAACAAAAGGAAAGAAAAAGACCTATTGGCCGCCCACTGAAAATTGTATGTCATGAACTCTCACTTTGACCTTTCGTATTCTAAAATTTTATCCATATTTTTTCAAATAACAGAAATTTTACTTAAAAAAATTTGTTCACTTATTATTTTCAATTTAGTGAAAATGTTCATGAAAACTCATAACCGACGAAACTCTAAAAATTTATTTTACTAAAATAAATAACACTTTAAAAAAAAGCTTAAAAAATAAAATTTCAGCTTCAAAAAAATTTGTTTGACTCAACTAACCGATTACTTGTCTATCAAATAAATATTTACTTGAATCAAATAAATAAATAAATAATGTAACAAATAAATCATAAGTTTTTAAGAATCGGTAATCGCAAATAAATAAGTAAATTAAAAATAATAATTAAAAAGATAATTTAAAAAAATGATTAGAAAATAATTCAAAAGAAATAATTTTAAAAAAATAATTTATAAAAATGATTTAAAAAAAATAATTTAAAAAATAAAAAAAAAACTGTTAAAAAAATTAATAATTCGAAAAAGAATAATTTAAACCACACAAACATATATATCAACAAATAGCGTAATAATTTTCGTGCATAAATATATATTATTGATTTCAATATATTTCAATGGGTTAAATATAAAATTTATGATAGCAAATACAGTTCTCGAAATATTTAATGTTTATTATACGCTGAAATAAATTCACGTCAATATAATAATGCTTGTCTCCATTTAAAAAAAAATTGCTGTTACTCAACAAAACCTTTTAATGTGCGTTCTTATAACGAATTTTAGTTCATTTCAAATGTCATTTATTCTTTAAAAAAAAAAGAAAAAAAAATTGACAGACTAAAAAAATTTTATTTTTTTAAAATTATTCTTTATTTGAAAATGTACGACAATATTACAATTTACATCGAATTTCACTCCACTTCAGTTATGGAATTTTTAAATGCGACATTTTATGACAATCCACTTTTATCGATAAAATTATATAATTTTTTCCTTTATGTAGATATAAATATATAATAAAATTTACAAATTTTATAGCTGACAAAAAAAAACTTTGTGAAAATTGAAAAAAAAACGGTCATTATTCAATAAACCAACATAAATATTTAAATAAAATAACTATTTATTTAAATTGAATTGACTCTCGAAAATTTAATTAATAAAAATGTTTACTAATTTGAACTAGTAACTGACTTTTTGCTTTCGAATTAGTAAATTTTACTAATAAATATTAATTTCTATTAATTTATCAGTAAAATTTAGAAATCCAGAAGCAAAAAGTTAGTTACTGACTAATAAATTTTAATATATTTAGTAAATAAATTTACTAATCCAAAAGCAAAATGTCAGTCGCTGACTAAAAAATTTTAATTTATTCAATAAATAAATTTAGTCAGTAAATTTTACTAAATAAATACTAATTTCTATTAATTTATAATTTACTAATTTAAAAGCAAAATGTCAGTCACTGGTTAATAAATTTAAATTTATTTAGTAAATTTTACAAACAAATAGTAATTTCAATTAATTTTTTAATAAAATTTACTGATTTAAAATTTCAATCCACTCAGTCACAAATTACTAATTTAAATTAGTAAACATTTTTAGTTTTTTACTAATTCAAATTTAGAGAGAATAATAATAAATTATAGAAACTATAATATTTATTTAAATATATGAATGAAATATAATATGAAATATGACCGAATAAATAAATAAAATAATATCTACTATTACAAAAAAGTATTTCTATTCTTTATTCTTATCAGAACAGTCAAAAATAAATTTTATTTTCTCGACAAACGAAATTGGAAAACGAATGAATTGGACAAACGAAAAAAAAAAAATGTTGCCTCGAAAAAAGTAAGCACTTTTGTTTCGTAATTTATAGAAGAGGATTGAATTCTCAACTATTTGATAATAATGACAACTTGGTAATAAATAATAATAATAATAATTTATGTTTCTTAATGATCTTATATTTTTAAACGATTTTTTTTCTCAAGCAGTGCCATTCATCCCCCATCTAAATATACTATTTTAGATAAAATATAAAAATGCCATATCAATTTCATGGACTATCAGTTGAACTTTTTTTTTGCTTTTTCTTTATAATCCCTTAAAGCTCAGATACAAATATATCATTCGTCTATCTATAAACTAATCCTCCTGTCTAAAGTTGACCCTCCTTAGTGCTTACAATTGCCACGTGTTTCTTATACACACAGCCGATCAATTTAACGTTTCTCTTTTCTTCATTTTTTTTTCCTCCACCCCATACAGATTACCACTTGAACGATTAGTACCGGCAAAACATAAAACGATTCATTTTCAATGAATTTTCAAGTAACTTAATTAGGTAATTGATTAATTTAAAATTTTCCTAATCAATAAATTTTTATTTTTTCAAACTAGTGAATTTTTTTCAAAATTAATAAATTTTTAATTTTAGGTAATTTTTAAATTTTTTCTCTAATTAAAAAATTATGTCCCTTAAATTCTAAACGTTCAAATAAACGAAATTTATTTATTTCTCTTCTAAATTAAAATTTTTATTCAAATAATATTGCATCAGATGCTAAAACAATTTGAAATGTTTAATATCGATTTTACTATTTTTAAAGCAGTAATTTTTTAAAATATTAATATTGTCAAAAAAAAATCGTTCATGATTTAACATTTAAAGCTTGTAAACCATAAAAAATTAAATAATTAATTTAGTTAGTAATTTTCATACCAACAATTAGTATCAAATGCTTTATTGGAATGAATTCTTTTTCAAAAGTAATAAATTTTAATTTTTTCAAATTGACTAATTAAAGCTATTTTTAGGGTTGCCACGCAACCTGAAAAACCTGGAAATGTCCGGGAATTTTATAAATCTTGAAAAAACCTGAAAATTTTGAATGAATTAATTAAATAATAAAAATTTCACAGGAATTCTATAATTTACAAATTTTTTATAAATTTCTTCGCAATAATTCAATTATTTTCATAAAGAATAACATTTTTTACCAGGAATTCAATTATTTCCATAAATAATAAAATTCATCGGAGAATTTCAATTATTTTTAATACAATTTTAATGGAATTTATTGAAAAATGTAATTATCCTTAATAATTTTATTAAAATTCATGAAAGAAATTCAATTATTTTAAAAAGCCTTTCTATAATTTATTTATTAGAATTTTAAGTATAATTGTCAATACATTTTTAATTTAATTATTTTAAAAAGAAATATATTATTAAAAATCCGTCTCAAGAATTCAATTATTTTGAAAAGTAATAAAATTCATTGCAGATATTCCATTACGGTCAAAAGTTTAAAAAAATTCTCGTCAAAATTTAAATTATTTTTATAAATAATAAAATTCTTCTTCAAAATTCAGTTATTTTCAAAAATTGTTATAAAATTCTTCTTCAAAATTCACTTATTTTCAAAAATTTTAATAAAATTCTTGGCAAAATTTCAATTATTTTCAAAAACTTTTCTCAATTCAATCAAATATTTTACAGAGATACAATTATTTTTAATACATTTTTAATCTAATTTCTCGAAAAATGAAATTATTCTCAAAAATTTTATTAAAATTTGTCAAAAGAATTTTAATTACTTAAAAATTTGTTGATAAAATTCTTTGAGAGTTCAATATTAAGAAACATTCAATTATTCAATAAATTAATTATTTGCATTTTATTTGTATTTAAATAATTGAATTTTCGTACAATTTTCTAATAAAAATTGATTTAAATATGCATTTCAGTTAAAATTTTAGATAATAATTGAATATTAAACTCTTTAAATTTGAATTAGTAAAAATGGTTTCTAATTTGAATTAGTGACTGACTTTTTGCTTTGGAATTACAATTAGCAGATTTTACTAATAAATAATCGTTTCTACTAATTTAATAGTTAATTTATAATTTAATTTTAGAAATAATATTGAATTTTGAAAAGGTTTCAAATTATAATCTTTGAAAGTTTGAATTTTTTATACTTTTAACTGAAAATTGTGTAGATTTAATTTTTTTAAAAAGTTTGATGGAACTTTTGAAATTAAATGAAGTTTTTATTTTCTAATATATATTTGATTGAAAAATTTCCGAATAATTGATGAAATTTCGTAAAATTGAATTGTAAACAAAAGAATTTGAAAATTTTCCAAAAAAATTGTTAAAAAGTTATTAAAAATAATTAATTTAAAGAAGATTTTTAGGTAAAAAATGTTAAAAAATAATTGAATTGAAATGATAAAAATAAATTTTATTATGAAGTTACAGTAACAATATTCTTATAATATAAATTATAAAATAATTATTTTATCAGTCGGTCATCTTTAATTATTATAAAACATGAAGACATCGATTGTTCCGAGTCGAAGACTCGGAGTTATCAATTTCTTCATGTTTTATAACAATTTTTTTTAAATTGTTTAATTTCAAATAGGTAATAATAATCATTAAATATTTATTTAAAAAAGAAATAGAATATTTTTCTGAGTAATAATTTTTAAACTGAATCAAAATATTCTTTAGAGTGAGTGAATGAATTAATTAATTCACGTACTACTGAATGTGCTTAATTTATTATTTAAAATAATTATACTTTAAAAGTTGCTCGATTATTTAGAATATTCAAAGGCCAACTTGACATAAAATTGATCAGTATATCGTTATAAAATTGAAAATTAATCAAATTTACATGTTCAAGTAGATTTTAATTAACTGGTGCAATAGAGCGTTTTAACAAATATTTATTACAATAGAATTGTTGTCCAGCTAGAGTTTATTGTTGAGTCATTTTTTGTATATATTTAGTGATGTTGAAACCAATTTAACTGCTATTATTATTTAATGCTTGCTGCATTGTTCTCTATAGTTGTAAAACAATATGTGTTTATAAGTTTCATTGTATTTTAAAAACCAAACTTCTACTCAATGAAAATTAAAATGTAAATAAATTTTAATAATAATTAGTATAATAATAAGAATAATGAAAATAATAAGAACAATCAAAATTTAATGAAATAAAATTTATAAGTCTTAAAATAAATATTTCTATTTTTTCTCACAAAATAATAATCAGTGTTTTTTAAAAAAAATTTCCAAAATCCCGGTCAAAATCAAAATTCACTGTTATTTCACGGTTTTTCCCGGTCTAAAAAAATTGCCTGTCATTTCTCGGTTTTCCCGGTCCAGCGGCCACTCTGCTTGTTAGATTAGAAAAATTTTTGAATCACAAAAAATTTTAATTTTTGTATAAATTTATAGAAATTTCCCTGACTTTGAATGAAATTCCCTCACATTCTCTGACTTTCCCTGACCGCTATACACCCTGCTTTCAATTAATTTTATTAAAATTTTTGATAATAATAAAATTCTTTTGAAGAATTTAATTGACATTATATATTTTGAAAATAATTTAATCCTTCGCAGAATTTATTTTAAATCGTATTAAAAATAATTGAATTCTAATAAAGAATTTTATAAATTTTTTTAAAAATAATTTAATGCTTTGGAAGGAATTTTATTAAAATTTTTCAAAATAATCGAATTGTTTTTCTTAAATAATTAAATTATTTCAAAGAATTTTTTTTTTTTGTTAAGGGGAGACTTTGACTATGTACATTTTTAACTATATCAAGAAAAAGATTTAAATCTTCCATAAAATTATTTTTCTTGTAATTTTTTGAGAGGAAATCAATGGTCAAAAAATATTCTGACCCTTTTTGAATTTTTATTTTTCTTTAAAGTTGATAGATTTTAAAATCCATCCTTAATTTTGTAGAAAATATGTTTTTGTTTTCACAAAAAAAATTATGGTATAAATAATTGATTTTTCTAATTTTTGAAGCATTTTTTTGAAAAAAAAATTGTCTTTAGATAGAAAATGCTCTGAAATACCGTTTTGTTATACAATTTTTAATATGGAAATTCAGTTGTTTATTTTTCTAACTAAAATCAGGGTTGCCACGCTTTTGCTCTTTTCAAATTCCCTGACTTTTCCAGGTTTTCCAGGTTAAAAAACAGAATTTTTCCAGGTTTTTAATACGAAAATTATTCGAAAATATCAATAACTTCATTTTTTAATAAATATTTATTATTTACAATTTACAATTTTTTATTGTTTACAATTTAATTTTATGAAATGTCGATTATTCTAACATTCCTCAATTAAATATATTAGACATAAAAAACTTTAAATAATGAAAGAAAAATTCCATTAAACTTTTTGAAAAAAATTAATGCTACAGAATTCTTAATTAAAAGTATGAAAAGTTTAAATTTTCAAAGATTTTAATTTTAAACCTTTTGAAAATTCAATTATGTTTCTAAAAATCCACGCTATAGTGCTTTCAATATTCAATTATAATCTAAAATTTTAACTAAAATTCATTTTTAAATCGATTTTTATTAGAAAATACTACGAGAATTCAATTATTTAACTACAAAAATAAATATTTTATTAAATAATTCAATGTTTCTTAAAATTGAATTTTCATAAAGAATTTTATCAACAAAATTTTTAAATAATTTAATTCTCCTGACAAATTTTGATAAAATGTTTAAGAATAATTTCATATTTCGAGAAATTTGATGAAAATTGTATTAAAAATAATTGAAATTCTGCCAAGAATTTTATTGTAATTTTTAAAAATAGTTGAATTTCGAAGAGGAATTTTATTTTTTATAAAGATAATTGAAATCTTGACGACAATTCTTGTAAATTTTTGAACGTAATTGGATTTCTGCGAAGAATTATAATACTTTTAAAAATAATTGAATTCTTGAGACGAATTTTATTAAGATTTCTTTTTAAATAATTGAATTCTTTTGTGAAATTTTATTATAATAGTAGACATTAAAAATAATTGAATTTTGACAAATTTTTGAAATTAATCAAATTTCTACAAAGAATTTTATGAAAATTATTTTGAAAAAAATTGAATTGTTACAAACTAATTTTATTATTTATGAAAATAATTCAATTTTTTGAAGAAATTTAATTAAAAATATATTGAAAATAATACTTAAATTGCAATAAATAAATTGTAGTAAAAGTTTTTAAAATACTTGATTTTCTTTGCTGAATTTTAATAAAAATTTTAAGAATAATTACATTTTTCGAGGAATTCCATTAAAATTGTATTAAAAATTAAAAATAATTGAAAGTCTACGATGAATTTTATTATGTATTTATGAAAATAATTGAATCCCTGTAAAACATGTTATTATTTATGAATATTATTATTGTTCATATTTATTTATGAAATTCTAGTCAAAAATTAAAAAAATTTCCAAATACCAGAAACTTAAATAATAATTACGAGCAAAAATTTTTTTCTTCCGTAGAGATTTTCATATGGCGATGACACAACAATTTTTCAATTTAAAATTAAAATTTTGTTAAAAATCTTTAAAAACAGACGAAATTCCAGAAATTTTTTTACATTTCATTTCCAGGTTTTCCATACCCTTTTCTAAATTCCATACCTTTTCCAGATTTTTCAGGATTTCCAGGCTCTGTGGCAACCATGCTTTATTGTTTATGAAAATAATTAAATTCCTACTAAAAAGAATTTTATTATTTAGAAAAATAATTGAATTATATTGCGAAGAAATTTATAAAAAAATTTGTAAATAATTGAATTACTGTGAAATTTTTATTATTTTATGAAAATAATACATAGATATTGAAAATCATTAAATTGAGGAGAATTTTTGAAAATAGTTTAAACTTCCCCAAGAATTAAAAGTTTTTGAAAATAATTGAATTTCGGAGAAGAATTTTATTATTTATAAAGATAATTAAAATTTTGACAAGAATTTTTAAAAATTTCTCAACAGAATTGAATTTTGAGAATAATTGAATTTCTGCAACATTTGTAATTTCTCTAAAATTCTCCAAATTATATTGTATATAATTTACGAACTTTTTGTCCTTTTTTAATCAAATTACGGTCTTTACGGACCTTTTTTCAGCCGGTAAGTCTCTTCCCGTGTAGAAATTTCCCCATTTGTCCCTATCTCTAGTAGGGACCTCGCTAGATTCTGACTAGAATCTCTAGTCTAGAAAAACTAGTCGGGCTTCAATCAAATTCTAGTTAGATAATTCAGACTGGAAAAAACTCACTAGGACCTTATCGATTTCAAACTAGACAAACTAGTGTACAAGTATGACATACATAAATTATCTTTCTATAGATATAAATAATTCAGATTAATAGATAGAAAAACTTACTAGCATTATTTATTAAAAAATTTTGCATATTATTTAATTATTTAATTTTTTAACATTTTTTAAACAAAATTTTAAATATTGTAGAATATTTTTACAAAAAATTCCAATAAAGCAATTTTATTAAATAAAAATCTTTTATTTAATATGTAAATTAAAAGAATAAAACATAAATAAATATTAATTATGTGGGTATAACTAATTTTTATTACCTAAATATTGTAATATTATTCGTAAAAATAATTTTTTTTTAAAAAGATATGTATGTGCAATTATACTTTAAAATGTTTTTCACAATTAATGCAAGTATTTAATAATAATTAAAAAGATGCTATAATATTATAATTACAATAATAAATTGAATAATATAATTATAATAATTATAGTAAATATAAAAAGCACTGCAATTAGTAATGTTTAATTTTTCAATAATGTCATAATTAATTATTATTAACTATCATTAGGAATGCAGAGTTAAATAAGAGTGATGAATAATAACTCCCTAAAATTCAAAATATTATGAATTACTTATATCTATAACGTTATTGAAAAATTAAACATAACTAATTTATTACATTACTTTTTATATTTTTATATTTACTATAATTGTTTTAATAAATAATATATTACAATATTTAGTTAATAAAAATTAATTATATCCACATAATTAATATTTATTTATGGTTTATTCTTTTTTAATTTACTTAATAAATAAAAGATTTTGTTTAAATAATTAAAAAATTAAGTAATCAAATAATATGCAAACTTTTTTAATAAATAATGCTTGTAAGAATCATCTAACTAGAATTAGATTGGAACCCGACTAGTTTTTCTCGACTAGAGATTCTAGTCAGAATCTAGCGAGAGCCCTACTAGAGATAGGGACAAATGGCGGAATTTCCAAGCGGGATGTACTTTAAGCGGAAGTCCATCCAACCTATCATGGCCGAGAGGTATGTGTATCCGTCTGGTGTCCCCAAGGTCCAAGGTTCGAACCCTCATAGGCACGAGATTTTTCGTGTGCAACAATCATTAATAATGTTAATATGAATGGAGAATTCAATTATAAATAAGTTAAGTTGAAAAATAATAATTTTTAAAACCGGTAGAAGTGAACTAGAACTTCTAGTCGGGGCCCTATCAACTAGAGCGTGACAAAATCGACTAGAACCCCACCAGTTTCTCTAGTTGGAGCCCTTTTTCAAATGGGGTAAACTGGTGAGGTCCCCACTAGAACCCGACCACCATTTCTACACGGGTTCTTAATTCTGTAAAATTTCTAAAATTTCTAAAGATATATTCAAAAAAAATTTAATTTAATTTTTTTCAACTTTTCAAAGATTTTATTAGGAACACGAAGTAAACATAAAAGTAGACTAAAAACAAATCGATTTTGGATAAAGGTATTGCATATGACATAAATATTATTTTTACAAATGTGACGGCTCTTAAATCTCATCATAAGTTTGTTACTGACAGTTCACGATTCTTGTACAGCTACTTAAGGAGAGAGAAATATATATATATAGATAATATCTTTCCCATCGTAAACATCGCTAGGATGGCATTAGTTTAATAGTTTTCTCGGCGAGTTTTCATTGTGATGAAATATATTAAAGAGCGATGCCAACAACAAAAGAGTAACTTTCTTTCAAGTGCTTTTCATGTACTGATGATGGAAAAGTGTGCTTTAATAAGGGTTTTATACAAGAAAAAAGGAAAATTGTTTCAAAAAAAAAATTCTCTCAGCAGATCACGGCTAATCGTTATCTGGAGAAAGAGAGAGAGAGAGAGAGTAAAGTTGAATTTCCGAGAAGTTGGCGACAATATAAATCATGAGAAAAACGCCGAGAAAGCCAGATCGCGTGATATGTGGAAAAGGCACTGAAGCGAATATTTGGACCACGTTTAAGATCATGCAATTTGTGAGTGTGTGAGTGTGCAGGAGGGGGGAGGGAACTTCTTTTATATACATATATATATATGTATATAATAATGCAAGTGAACAGGACACAGTATGCAATTTCTTCTTATACTCTGGACCCCCCAAGATTCAAGATGTTATGCACATATTTGAAACGATTCAATAAACTATGCCAACGTAAAATATGCGGGGAGTTATAAATTTTATTCTTGTACATAAATCGCCCACTTTCTGCCCTCGATCAATACAAAAACCAAGAAAATATATAGGGATCTAAAAGCATGCACAAGTTTTTAGATTAAGTTTTATGCGATATTTGATACACTTTGTGTTTGAGTCTCAAACTTGTCTCTTGAATTTGATTTCCCTCTTCTGCGTTTCAAAAATAATTCATTTCTTATTCCAAAAATACTTTTTTTTTCCTTTTCTTTCTTTTTTCTTCCATTTTTTTCCCATTTCAATGAAAAATGTTTTTTTTTTTTTAATTTATAAAGTAGAATGCACGAATTTTTTGTAAAGAAGTAACAAAAATATGGTCATTCGTTTGAACGTTCTAGACTTTAGAAAAAAATTTTTCTACTTTCAAAGAAAATATTTAAGAAATTTATAGAAAAAAAAGAAAAAATTTATAAAAAGAAAAGAAAGAGAGAAAGAAAAGAAGAAATTTGTATGAAGAAAAGAAAGAAAAAGGAAAAGAACAAGAAATTTATATACATTTGTTTCACTTTTTTCTCATAACAATTGCACTCGATAATTAATTTTAAAAAAGTATCAGAAAGTAGCTTTCAAACTAAAAAAAGTAGTGAAAAAAGTAGCTATCGAAAAATTAAACCTGACGACCAAAAAAACTCGTTTTACACATTTCACAAAACTGACAAAAATTCTATTCTATATTTTATTTTCCTATGACTTTATCCTAATTTTCATCAAAAATATTTACTTCTTTCTTATCCTACTGCTAATAAATTAAATTCCTGCAACGAATTTTATTATTAATAGAAGAATTTAAATATTTATAAAAATAATTTAATTCTCGCGAAGAATTTAAAAAAAATTTTTAAATAATTGATTTCTTTCGACTTATTTTTAAGCAAATTCTAATTTCAATAATTGAATTCCTGAGATATTTTTATTATTCATGACAAATATTTATTGAATTCTTACGAAGATTTTTACAAAAAAAATTTTTAAACAATTGAATTCTGTTTGGAAATTTTATGAAAATAGTGTATATTGAAAATCATTGAATTGCGAAAAGTTTTTAAAAATAATTAAATTTCACAAAGAATTCTATTAAAATTTTTGACAATAATGAATTCTTCTGAACGATTTTATTAGAATTTTTAAAAATAATTGAATTTCCAAGTAGAAATTTATTACTTTTACAAATAATTAAATTCTTGTGATGAATATTATTATTTATGAAAATAATTGAGTTTTGCAAAGAATTTTATTAAAACACCTCAAAATAATTGAATTTTCGAGAATAATTTTGATACTTATCGACATAATTGAATTCTTTCAAAGAATTAGTTATGTACCTCAATAATTGATTTCTCGGGAAGAATTTTTTAAAAATCTAAAAGAATAATTAAAATATTTCAAAAAAATTTTATTAAAATTGTATTTAAAATAATTGATTTTTTTCGAACAATTTTATTAAAACATTTGAAAATAATTGAATTCCTGTGAAAAATTCTAAAATTGTAAATAATTGGTTTTTTCGAGAAATTGAAATTAAATTTTTAAGAATAATTACATTTTTTTTATCAATTCCTGTAAAATTGTATTAAAAATAATTAAAATCCTGCAATTAATTTTATTATCTATGAAAATAATTGAATACTTACAAAGAATTTTATTATAATTTTCAAAAATAATTCAATTGCTGAGAAAAATTTTATTATTTATAAAAATAATTGAATTATTGCGGAAAATTTTATTAAAACGTTTAAAAAAAATTAAATTTCTTTGAAAGATTTTGTTATTTTTGAAAATAATTGAATTCTTCATAAAAATTTTATAAACATTGTTTTAAATAAATGATTTCTTTCGACTAATTTTATACAAATTCTAATTTAAATAACTGAATTCCTGAAAAATTTTAAATATTCAAGAAGAATTCAAGAAAAGAATTGAATTTTTACGAAGATTTTGAAAAAAAATTTTATAAATAATTGAATTTTACAAAGAATTCAATTAAAATTTTTGACAATAATTGAATGTCTATGTGGCATTTTATTAAATTTTTGACAATAATTGAATGTCTGTGTGGCATTTTATTAAATTTTTTTAAAAATAATTGAATTATTAAAAAGCACTTTAGTATTTATGAAAATAATACAATTCAATTCTTGTGAACTTCTTTTATTAGAATTTTTTTAAATAATTGAATTTTAAAGAAAAAATTTATTACTTTTAAAAATAATTGAATTCTTGTGGAAAATTTTATTTGTGAAAATAATTGTATTTTTAGATTAATTAATTTGAAATAGTATTAAAAATAATTGAAATTCTTCGATGAGTCTTATTATTTATAAAAATAATTCAATTCTTGTTTAGAATTTTATCAAAAATTTTTGTTTAATAATTGTATTTCCATGAAAAATGTTTTTATTAGTGAAAGTAATTGAATTTCGAATATTTTTTGAAAATAATTGAATTGTTTTGAAGAATTTGATTATAATTTTTGAGAATAGTTTTTTAATATCTAGTATTAGCGAATGTAAAGTAGTGGAAATTCTAAAAAAAAACAGAAATAGTAGCTTTTAGTGGCTGAAATCTAAAAAAGTATCCAAATAGTAGCATAACATAAAAAAAGTAATAAATAGTTGGTTTTAGTAGATGAGTGCGAAGCCTTTGTACATTATTACCGCAAGCATAAAAAAGTACCTACGATTTCAGAAATAAATTATAAATTAAGAAATCGAAAAAGTTTCCCCTTTGAAGAATAATTTGAAGCTTTAATTTGATATTCAAATTTCAAACTGAAGAACACTAACACATTGAGGGACAAAGTCATATCAATGAGCCAAACTATTCCAAACAATGCTTAGTCGAATTTAGTTGAAACTTTATTCCAATGGAATTCGCCTTTACGTTCGAGCTACTTTGTAACGCATTGTTACAATCCACATAGCACATGTATATAACTATACATGTTAGTTAAAGAGAAAACGTGATTCAATAATAATCTTTTCAACCCATTTGCCTGAAAAATCAAAAAGTTGTTTTCTTTCCCGAAGACAAAGATTATAATATTCCATTATCAATGAATAAACAGAAGGAAAACAACTAACTAACAACGGAGAAAAACATAAAATTTCTTATTTAAATAAATTCAAGGAACTATATTCTATAAGAATCCTTCAATATTGCATTATTGAATTCGTATTATTCTCTCGAATGGAGAATTAATAATTCAAAATGTTTTTTTTTTCTTCCTTCTTCTTCTTTTTTTTTTGTTAGAGAAAAGAAACTTCTCAACTATAACTTTCCCTGTTATCATAATTTACCGTTATTGCATAAAGACAGAAGTTTTCTCATATTAAAATAAATCGATTCGCCCCATTAATGTAGATAGTGATTTTAAGTTGAAAATGATGATGTACGGTTATTAAACAAAGACAAATATTTTCAATGTACACAATTCTTTTCATACACTTGGAATGTGGAAAAAAATTTACTTGATTCAAATAACCGATTACTTGTCTATTATCAAAATAAATGTTTACTTGAATCAAACAAGTTTTACTCAAATCAAATTGTACTCGAAATACATTGTATTTGAACGAACAATTTCAGTGAATAAGCCCGAATACTGTTAAATTGATTTAAATAAAAATAAAAAAATAATAATTTGTTTTCAGTGTATAAACACAGTAAATCGTGAGGTATTAAAATGTGTTGCAGATTAAATTAACACCAAAAAAGAGTCGAATAATCAATTTTGGTAATATTTTTTACAATCAATGAAATTTTAGTTCATTAAATTTTTTTATAACTATAAAACATGAAGATGTCGATAACTCCGAGTCTTCGACTCGGAATGATCGATTTCTTCATATTTTATAATAATTAAAGATGACCAAGTAATAAAATCATTATTTTATATTATAAGAATATTATTCTTCTTTAAAAATATTTTCATTACTTCAATTCAATTATTATTTTCAAAAATTATTAACTACAATTTTACTTTATATCAATTATTTTTAATAATTTTCGAAAAAATTCTTTTGCAATTTTCAAATCCATTTGTTTAAAATATTCAATTTCACCGAAATTTCAATTATTCCTAAATTCTTTAATTAAATGCATATTAGAAAATAAAACCTTCAAATAATATAAAAGAAAATTCAATTGAACTTTTTCAAAAAAATTAATTTCAAAATTCAATTATTTCTAAAAAATTCACGCTATAAGTATTGCTTTTAATATTCAATTATAATCTAAAATTTTAACTGAAATTCATTTTTATAAAATGAAAATCAATTTTTATTATAAAATTCTACAAGAATTTAATTATTTAAATGCAAAAGTAAATAATTTATTGAATAATTGAATGTTTCTCAAAATTCAATTCTCATAAAGAATTTTATTAACAAATTTTTAAATAATTGAATTCTTTTGTCGAATTTTATTAAAACTTGCATGAACATAATTACTTTTTTCAAGGAATTCAATTATGATTGCATGAAAAATAATTGAAATTCTGTGATGAATTTTATTATTAGTAAAAATAGTTGAATCTTTAAGAAGAATTTGATTACTCTTGAAAATAATTGAATTTCTCCAATAATTTATAACTTCTCTAAAATTAAATTTTTTTTTCTAGTGTTTTTAACTAAAACTCTTCAATAAATCCATTATTTTTAATAATTTTTAAAAAAATTCTTTGAGAATTTTCAAATTCATTCGTTAACAATTCAATATTACAAAATTTCAATTATTCGGAAATTCTGCAATTAAATATATATTAAAAATAAAAACTTGAAATAATTTTAATAAAAATCCTATTAAACGTTTAAAAAGAATTAATTCTACAGAATTGTTTGTCAAAAATATGAAAAATTAAGAATTTCAATGATTTTAATTTTAAACTTTTTCAAAATTTAATTATTTCTAAAAATCCACGTTATAATGCTTTTAATATTTAATATTATAGTCTAAAATTTGAACTAAAATTCATTTTTAAAACCATTTTTATTAGTAAATTCTACGAGAATTCAATTATTTAAATATAAAGTCAAAGATAAATCATTTATTAATTTCATGTTTCTTGAAATTAAGTTCTCATAAAAAATGTTATTAGCAAATTTTTTAAGTCATTAAATTCTTTGGACGAATTTTAATAAAATTTTTAAGAATAATTACATTTTTCGAGGAATTCGATTAAAATTGCATTAAAAATAATTGAAATTCTGCAATGAGTTTTATTATTTATGAAAATAATTAAATTCCTAAAAGAATGTTATTATTTATAAAAATAATTGAATCCCTGTAAAAATGTTATTATTTATGAAAATAATTGAATTATTGCGAAGAAATTTATAAAAAAATTTGTAAATAATTGAATTCCTTTAAAAATTTTTATTATTTATGAAAATAATTGAATCCCTGCAAAAATGTTTTTATTTATTAAAATAATTGATTTATTGCGAAGAAATTTATAAAAAAATTTGTAAATAATTGAATTCCTTTAAAAATTTTTATTATTTATGAAAATAATTGAATCCTTGTAAAAAAGTTATTATTTGTTAAAATAATTGATTTACTGCGAAGAAATTTATAAAAAAATTTGTAAATAATTGAATTCCTGTAAAAATTTTATTATTTATGAAAATAATTGAATGTTTGCGTAGAATTTTATTCAAATTTTTTTAATAATGTAATTCTTTTGGAAAATTTTATTGAAATAGTAGATATTAAAAATCATTGAATTTTAGAAAACTTTTGAAAATAATTGAAATTTTGACAAGAATTTGATTAAAATTTTGTAAAATAATTGAATATCAGAGAAGAATTTTATTATTTATAAAGAGAATTGAAATTTTAACGAAAATTTTTTAAAAATTTTGAACAAAATTTGAATTTAGTAACTATGTTACTAAGTTAGTTACTAAGTTAGTTAGTAAGTTAGTAACTAACTTACTATTCTCTCTGGAGAAGCTAAATTCGTTGAATTTTTCCAAATCGTTGACTTTGGTGTTTTATTTAAAGTAAAATTTCATTCGTAGTTAAAAATAACACCAAAATAGATTATTTTAATCCTTTCTGGTGTTAATTTAATCCTAGAGGGATTAAACTGTTGCAGATTATTTTAATCCATCTGGTGTTATTTTAACACGTCACGTTTTACTGTGAAAATAATTATTATACAGAACGAAATTAAAGTACTATAAATTAGAAATTAATAAATTATCAATGATTTTATATTATCTTTCTTCGAAAATCTAAACCACATTCACGTATATGAAAATATTTGCAATAATACATATATAGATAAAATTCGAAGTACTTATATATTAAAGGAATCAATAAGAGTGTCACATATGTGATAATTTGTCCCTGTACGTGGTCCAGCAGAATTCTAGATGGTATGCAATCTCGCTCAATTTGGTACGGCCAATTCATTAAGAACGTTGCGAGATATCCTAGCAAATGCAAATAGTTGTGTTATTCAGCTCTATAATATTCTAGCTTGTGTTACAAACCCTCTTCCTAGTTAAGATTGCAACAGATAGTTACCTGCATTTTAATTAAAAATTACTCAAAACTTTCAGTTATGTTAAACATATTCATCCCCCCAAGACATTTACTAATGTGATTGTTCATAAATCTCCCTAACAAAAAATGTGTCGTCAAACATTTTTTTCTTCCCTCTTGCTAAATTTTATTATTTTAAAATAAAATGTAATAAAAATTAACCTCATTATTTTAACTATCTTTTACAAAAAAATTTTTTAGTATCGTGTCTAATAGATTTATTATGAATTTATTAAAAATTTCTTTATTTCAAGCAGTGCTGTAAATTCTTATTTTATTATTATAATTATAATTATTATTGGCAAAGTAAATATAAATTTATTGAAATTATTATTATTAATATGATCATTAGTATTATTGTTATTATTTTATTATTTATTATTATCCAGCTATGTAATAGTATACAGTGGATTGTAAATAAATTTCATTCTCTTCTATATTCTATTAGTTTATTGGAAAAATAAATACGAATATTAATTATTACAGAGTTCGGATCGACTTTAAGACATAGAAAAAGTCGCTTTAGTCCATAAATAATTATATTTAACTCAAAAAAATACTTAAATGAATCTAATAATCGGTTTCATCGTTGAGGTACAGTTTTTCTAAAACATATTTTCTAATTTTTTATTTTCTAAAAATTTTTTTTCTACTAAAGGTGAATTTCTAAAAAACTTTTTTCTAATGAAGGTGATTTTCTAATTTTCTTTCTACAAATAAAAATCATTATTTAAAAATTACTTTTTCCAATAAAGGTAAATATAAATATATTAGGTATATATTAGGTAAATATATATATTAGAAATCATAACATTTAGAAAAACTTTCTTTATAAATCAAAACTTTTTAGAAAAACTATTTTTATAGAAAACCGATTTCAGTAGAAATCGGTTTTTTAGACAAAAAGGATTAGAAAATATTTTTTTAGAAAAAGAGACCGCCTGCCCAGTTTAATTATTATTTATTTAAAAATTTATTTTCTAATTTATTATTTTCTTATTATTTAAAAAAAATTTTAATAAAATTTTACGCAAACATTTAATTATTTTCGATAAATAATAAAAATTTCACAGGAATTCAATTATTTACAAATTTTTTATAAATTTCTTCGCAAATAATTTCATTATTTTCATAAATAATAAAACTTTTTTTTAAACAATTCAATTATTTTCATAAAAAGTAATTCGTAAAAGAAAGAAAAAAATTAAAGAAAGTGTTAAACCAAAAAGTAATTATAAAATAAAATACACATTTTAATGATAAAGTATAAAGTAATAAGCAGAAATTAGTAATAATAATTAATCCTAGTAAAGTAAAAATTCATCAGCAAATTAATAAATTAACATTTTCTTAATTACTCTCTCAATAAATCAAAAATTTAATAAACCAGTAATTTCAACAGTTGATTTCAAGTAATAATAGGTATTGAATATTAAAACATTGTTTTTTTTTCTTTTTTCAATTATATACATATATACACATTATACTATACAAAAGCTCTCGACAATGAATTTCGATAGTCGCGTTAGTAGCTCGAACGCAACAGGTGTAATTGTATCACAACGTTTTTAATGTAAATCGAATTCTTCTTTCACCACGTTGTAATGAACTAGAAAATAAACTCAACTTTTAATAAAGCCTCGACAAAGTTCAGACCGAATTTAATTTCAAGCAATTTTTTCCCGTCACCATTTAAAAAAAAAGAAGTTGGGAAAAAATTAACAAAAAAATACTTGTTCAATTTAAAAAGATTAAACTATTTAATTTTTTTTTGTCATTATTAGTTATTAATAAAAATTAATAATTATTTTATTTTTGTCTAGAAAAAAAGTACATTCTCTTTTTCTAGACAAAAAAAATCCACTCAATCAAAATTTAATTAATCTAATTAAGGTAACGTTTTAACAAACTTTAAATTATATTTCTGAACATATACAATATAACTTTTTCTACGCAGACGTTTATTAAATAGTTTGCAAAATTATTCAGATAATTAACAATGAGCCAAAAACATAAATTCCTCGTATTTACGAAAATCTCATTTTTAACAAATTATTATTTAATTGTAAATTAATTATGATAGTAATATATTACTAATATGTTAGTAATTTGTTTTTATTTATTGCTTTCAGATTTTTTTTTTTGAAAAATAATTATAAACTAAAAGCCACATTAAAAATATTTTATTAATTATAAAAAAAAAATATTAAAAAAAATAAAAAATAATTTAATATTATTAATTATTTATTTTTTTTTTTTTAATTTTATTTATTTTATTAACGTTGCTTCGCAACACTTTTGATTCGTTTTTGTCTCAATTTGATATCCTTAGAAAAACTGAATATTATTTTACTATTTATTTTCATTATGAAAATAATTTTTTTGAAGACATTAATTTTATTTATTTATTCTTAATTAAGAATTTTAATTCCAATTTTGAAAAAAGAAGCAAATAAAAAGATATGAAAGAATTGTAAATTTTTCCCAAAAAAAAATAAATAAAAGAAGAATGTCAATCTAATTTTGGATAAACATATTCAAAATTTAATTCTCTATATTATTGCCTGATAAAAAGTGTGAAAATTATTACAATATTAAATTAGTCAGGAATTTATAAAAATCGCACTGCTCACTTAAAGGTTCTTCTATTTGACTTTACTCTAATACAATTTTGCATGACTGTGCATATTCATGAATGCATATATATATATGTATACATATATATACATATATATACATATGTTTTAGTAATTGAATTAGCGGTTGCGAAAATGGAATTTGTTCATTTTCCCCTTATGGATAACAGAAATGTGAGAAATTCAAGGCTATACTCCCATAGAGACACCATATATGATGAAAACAAAAAATAAAATATTAACTCTTTCCCAATTTATTTTCAAATTTATAAATATTTGTTCAAAAGAATAATTCATTTTATATATACTTCAATCCGGCCATATATTATTGTTATTGAAATGAATTTTCAACTCTTATAAACTCTTTCATCGCAATATGAGATTAATAACAATAATGGACAAATGGAAGAAATAATAAAAAAAAAATAAACTAAAATGTTAATAATTGATTTTCTACTTTAAAACTAAATTTTAATAATAAATTTATGCTTTAATAATAATTTTCGTTCTTTTAATAATCGTTTCGCTTAATTTAACATCGTTTAAAAATATCTGATTGACGTTAATAACTTCACTAATTGATAACTAATTGTAAATTTAATTTTAATTGTTAATTAAATCCTTTTTATTGCTCATTAGTAATTAACTTATTAATTAATTATTCATTTTATAATTAGTTTTTTTTAATTATATTTAGTATTATTTTTTTATTTTTGTTTGTTTATAAATTAATTATAAAAATTAAATTAAATAAAAATATAAATTAATATTTTTATTTATTATTATTTATTCCCTTTTTATTTACTATTTATTTATTTTTAATCATTATTATTTATTTATTTATTTCTATTTATTTTCATTTTTTTTTTATTTATTTATTACATTCTCATTTTTATTTACTTTCATTTATTTTTTATTTATTTTCATTTAGTTTTTATTTATTTATTTTCATTTGTTTATTATTTATCATTAATTTTTTATTATTATTACTTAGAATCGTAAAATTGCACTCACGAATATTTTGTACATTATTCGATTTCAAAAGCATATTCCACTGTTTTAAAGTGAAACAAGCGGGACAATTAAAATTTTCAATTAAATCAGTAATAATTTATAATACATGAAATCAAATATTTTTCAAAAGAAGAAAAAACAAATGAACTTCCTTCACTGCAATTATTTCCTCAATTCAATTAAATTTAATCCCAATTCTTTTATTCATTTCTAAAAAAATTAAATTCGAGTGAAAAACTTTTCAATAACAACAATATTAACAATAATAATAATAATAATAATAATAATATATTTTTTATTCTATAAAAATAGTAATAATAATATGTATAATTATAATTAAATTTAATTTAAGAAAAACAGTACATATATTTTTTTAGTTAACAAATAAATAAATAAATTTGTCGAATTAATAATTAGTTAATTAATAGAAAATCCCGAAGTTTGTATATATTATGTAGACACATAAATGCGCATACTAGTTGTTGGTGATATTGATGCGTAAGCTTTATTGACTAGATTCCCACAATCTCTGGCTTATAAAATAAGCACTAGGCTCTCGCTGTTAAAGGCAGCCTTAAATCCACTTACGTGTCCAACGCAGAGAAACCATAAACCTCATCAAAGATAGGATATCCTTTCTCTAACCAAAAAGTATGCATAATTCACTGTATCAACGTATATACACAATTTCAATAATAAAATATATTAAAAGCCACACAAAAAAAAAACAAAAAAAAAAAGAAACCACATCAATTTTAGAAAGCAAAAAATGCCAACTACTAAAAAAGCTTTCAATCATATGTGTATAATTTTTTACTTAAAAAAAAACTCTTCTCCCAACACATTTCTATATTATTATTCAAATACAAAAAAGAGTCTGAAAGTCGGAAAAAGAATAAAAAGTTTTAAAAAAATAAAAAACTTCGCCTTATTAAATTCTATCAGAAAATGGAGAGAGAGAAACAATTTTTTAATTTTGTTCGTTCTTTGAATCAATATATAATAAACTATTTTTTGATAATAATTATAATTTTTCATAATTTTATTATTATTTATGACAGAATTTAAATATTTATAAAAATAATTTAATTCTTCCGAAAAATTTTAAAAAAAATTTTAAATAATTGATTTCTTTCGACTAATTTTATGCAAATTCTAATTTAAATAATTGAATTCCTGAGAAATTTTGAATATTCATGAAAAGAATTGAATTTTTACGAAGATTTTTACAAAAAAATTTTAAATAATTGAATTCTGTTTAAAAATTTTATGAAAATAGTAGATATTGAAAATCATTGAATTGTGAAAAATTTTTTTAAGTAATTAAATTTTACAAAGAATTAAATTAAAATTTTTGACAATAATTGAATGTCTGTGTGGCATTTTATTAAATTTTTTTTAAATAATTGAATTATTATTAAAAGCATTATATTATTTATGAAAATAATAGAATTCAATTCTTGTGAACGATTTTATTTGAATTTTTTTTAAATTATTGAATTTCGAAGAAAAGATTTATTACTTTTAAAAATAATTAAATTTTTGTGATATGAATATTGTTATTTTTGAAAATAATTGAATTTTGCAAACAATTTTATTAAAATGCCTCAAAATAATTGAATTTTCGGGAATAATTTTGTTATTTATCGACATCATTGAATTCTTTCGTAGGATTATTTTTGTAAATAATTTAATTCTTCTATAAAGAATTTTGAAAAAACATTTTTTTAAATAATTGATTTTTTCGAGGAATTGAAACTAAATTTTTAAGATAATTACATTTCTCGTGCAATTCCGGTAAAATTGTATTAAAAATAATTGAAATCCTGCAATGAATTTTAATTATTTATGAAAATAATTGAATAGTTACTAAGAATTTTATTAAAATTTTCAAAAATAATTGAATTCCTGAGAATTTTATTAAAATTTTTTTAAAAATAATTGAATTCCTAAAAGGTAATTTAATTATTTATGAAAATAATTGAATTCATGCTAACGATTTTAATAGAATTTTTTAAAACAATTGAATTTCCAAGAAGAAATTTTTTACTTCTAAAAATAATTGAATTCTTGTGATGAATATTTCTATTTATGAAAGTAATTGAATTTTCTAAATAATTTTATTAAAATATAAAAGAATAATTGAATTATTTTTAAAAAAATTAATTAAAATTGTATTTAAAAGAATTAATTTCTTTCGGTCAATTTTATTAAAATACTTGAAAATAATTGAATTTCTGTGGAAAATTCTAGTAATTTTATAAGTAATTGAATAGCGTTGTGCAAAATTTTATTAAAATGTTTGAAAAGAATTGAATCTCTGTAAAGTTTTTATTATTTTTAAAAATAATTGAATTCTTCAAAGAATTTTACAAACATTGTTTTAAATAATAAATTTTTTCGAAATATAATAAATATTATGTAAAATTTTATTTTAAATAATTGAATTCTTGTGATGAATATTGTTATTTATGAAAATAATTGAATTTTGCAAAGATTTATATTAAAATTCATCAAAATAATTGAATTTTCGAGAATGATTTTGTTATTTATGGACATAATTGAAAACTTTCGAAGAATTATTTATGTAAATAATTGAATTCTTGGGAAGAAATTTATAAAAATCTAAAAGAATAATTCTATTATTTCAAAAATATTTAAATTTTTTTAAATATTTAAATATTTAAATATTTTAATTATGGTATTTTTTATAAATAATTGAATTCTTACAAAGAATTTTAAACGTAAACATTTTTTTTAATAATTGATTTCTTCGAGGAATCGAAATTAAATTTTTAAGAATAATTAAATTTTTTGAGCAATTACTGTAAAATTGTATTAAAAATAATTGAAATCCTGCGATGAATTTCATTGCTTATGAAAATAATTGATTAGTTACAAAGAATTTTATTAAAATTTTCAAAAATAATTGAATTCCTGGGAAAAATTTTATTATTTATGAAAATAATTGAATTCCTGAGAAAAATTTTATTATTTATAAAAATAATTGAATTATTGCAAAAAATTTTATTAAAATGTTTAAAAAGAATTTAATTTCTGAGAAAAATTTTTGTTATTTATGAAAATAATTGAATTGTTCACAAGAATTGTATAAAAATTGTTTTAAATAATAATTTAAATTTATGAAAATACTAAATATTGAAAATAATTGAATCGTTTTAAAGAATTTGATTATAATTTTTGAGAATAGTTTTTTGATTTATCTGACAATTTAAAGTAGTGGAAATTCTAAAAAAACAAAAATATAGTATAATGTAAAAAAAGGTAGTAAATAGTAGGTTTTAGTATATGAGTGCGAAGGCTGCGGTAAATAAATATTAAACGATAAATAAATGACGGTAAACGGTAAATAAATATTAGACGATAAATAAATAATGGCGAACGGTAAATAAATATTAAACGATAAATAAATACCGGTAAATAAATAATAAACGATAAATAAAAAAATGAAAAATCAACAATAAACTTGAGTGTAAACCAATCAGTAAAGTGTGCCGTGAGTTGTGTTATAGCAATGATACCTTTTCAGGTAAATTCAGTGAAAATAGAGAGAAAGAGAGAGAAAAAAAAGTCGAAAATTTATACAATTCACGATTCAGGTCCAGCGCGCCCGATAAGAAGACTCGACAAACGACATCCGCTTTATTTGATTCGCATATCAAAGCAATCTTGTGCAATCTTTCAATTGGCACCCCCTCTAATAAAACTCTCGAGCCTCGTAAATTCGTATCGCTCTCTTCTATATAAATACATATACGCACACTCTCACTCTCTCTCTCTCTCTCTCACTCTCTCTTTTTCTCTCTCGGCAAAAAGTAAAGTGGCGGTAATCGTTTAGCTCTCCAGCCATTCGTTAGGATGAATCCAATTTACGATTCGCATAACAATACAAATGAAGTCACTAGATATTGTTTACGACTTTTGAAATTGTCTCTCGCTCTCTACTGACTGGTCCACTAACATCAAAAACTTTCTGACAAATTCACCCACTAACCTGTGACCCATTATCATTTTTACGATTTTCTTCGGGGAAAAATTGTTATTGTTCAAACTAGAGAACTAACGGAAGTATAGTCATCTCAAAAATAATGGTAATAATAATAATAATAATAATAATAATAATAATAATAATAATTCACAGTTTTTCTGCAGATATCAAATTGAGACAAAAAACGAATGAAAAACGTTGCTTCGCAACATTTTTGATTCGTTTTTTGTCTCAATTTGATATCTGCAAAAATTATGAATCATAATAATACAAATAATAACAATGACAATAATAATGATAATGAAGATACTCTCCAAATTTGAATTAATAAAAATTCTTCCACTAATTTAAATAAAAAATAATAATAATAAAATCATATGCTTTTCTGTTTCTATTATTATCCAACTAATTAAATGATCTTAAAAAGCCCAATCGTAACTTATCTTTCCCCTAATCCAAATTTTATTCGATTATAATTCCGGATTAATTCCTAATTATTATACTAATCCTGACTAATTATCCCAATTAACTACTACTTCATTTCTCATCTTACAATTAATTTCATTATCCTAAATATTATTTTTAAATGATAATTTTTATATTATCATTTCTACATATGATTCCCAAATGTTAAATTCTAAATTTTATTTCCGAACGATTCTAATTTTAATACTCTGATATTAAATTTAAAATTTAATTTATTCAAATTATAGTTTTAATTCTGAATCTAAAAAATTTAATAAGGAAAAAAGAAATTCTTCGACTGATAAATCTTTATGTTAATATTTGAAATTAATATTAATATGGAAAATTAATTGAAATCAATATTTAAAACAAAATTTTCTTTGATTCAAGAGGCAGATTAATCCAACAAAAAATAAATTTGTACTTGTAAAAAAAAGTTTCTTTTCTGGATAAATAATTATTTTTTTGTATAAATAAATTTTTTTATTGTATAAATAAACATTTTTTTTGAATTAATAAACAATTTTTGACATAAATAAATATTTTTTTTACAAATAAAACAATTTTTTATAAAGTAAATACTCTTTTATCTACAAATAAACAGTTTTTTAAATTAATAAAGAATTTTTGGTATAAAAATATTTTTTTTTGTATAAATAAATACTTTTTAGAATAAACAAATATACTTTGTAATAAACTTTTGTAATCAAAAAATAATTTGTGCTATTAAAAGATTCTTTTTTGCATAAGTAAGTACTTTTTGCTATAAAAAAGGTTTTTTAAATTTATAAATACTTTTGGAATTAATAAATACTTTTTAATACAAATAAATACTTTTTTTGTATAAACAAATAGTTTTTAAAGTAATAATTACTTTTGGAATTGACAACTACCTTTTTGCATAAATAAATACTTTTTTTGTACAAAAAATAGTTTTTCAAAGTAATAAATACTTTTTTTATAAATAAATATTAAGTACCTACAAAAGTAATTATTACTGTACATATTTTTAAAAAATTTTAATAAAATTTCACAAAGGAATTCAATTATTTTCTAAAATTTTAATAAATCATTCTAAACAATTCAATTTTTTTTTAAATAGTAAAATCTTTACAAAAATTTAATTATTTTCAAAACAATTTTAATTAAATTTCTCGAAAAAATTGAATTTTAAAAAAAAATTAAATTTAAAAAAAAAATTAAATTTTTTAAAAAAATTTTAATAAATCCTTCCAATAAATTCAATTATTCTTATAAATTCAAATATTTTTAAATATTTCCATAAATTTCAATTATTTCCTAAAATTTTAATAAATTCTTCGAAACAATTCAACTATTTTTATAAATACTAAAATTCTTTGCAGAAATTAAATAATTTTTAATTCAATTTATATAAAATTACACGAAAGAATTTAATTATTTTCAAGAATATCGATCAAATTCAATTTCAACAAGAATTTAAAATTTTCTAAAAATAATTCAATTATTCTCAAAAATATTTTTAAAAATTCTATATAAAAATTAAATTACTTTCAATGCAATTTTTAAATATATTCGTCAAAAAAATTGAAAAAATTCAATTATTTTCAAAAAATAATAAAATTTTTATGCGATGAATTCAATTATTTTGAATATACTTAATTTTAATAAAATTCTTTAAAGAAATTCAATTATTTTCGAAACGACTTTAATTGAATTTCTCGAAAAAATTCCATTATTTTTAAATATTTCTATAAAATTCTTCATAACAATTTAATTATTTCTTAAAATTTTAATAAATTCTTCAAAACATTTCAATTATTTTTATAAATAGTGAAATCCTTTGCAGAAATTCAATTCTTTTGAAAACAATTTTAATAGAATTCTTCGAAAGAATTTAAATTTTCAAATATTAACAGAAAATTCATTTATTTTCTAAAAATTTTAATAAATTCTTCGGAATAATTCAATTATTTTTATAAATAGTAAAATTCTTCGCAAGAATTCAATTATTTTCAATACAATTTTAATAAAATTCTTTTTCATAAAATTCAATTGCTTTCAAAATTTTCAATTAAAATTATTAAAAAAACTCCATTAGTTTAAAAAAAATTCAAAGAAATTCTTCAAAAGAAATTAATTAGGATTTTTAAAAATTTTAATAAAATTTTTCGCGAGAATTCAGTAATTTTTCTAAATAATAAAATTCTTTGAAGGAATTCTATTATTATCAAATTTTTTGATAAAATTCTTTGCAACAATTCGATGATTTTCTGAACATTAATTTTAAAATTGAAAATATTTGAAAAGAAAAATTATAAAAAAAGTTAAGAAACAAAAACGCAAACAACAACTAAATTCAAATTGCGAATAAATTACCGCAACATGTACTTTATTATTATTAATAATTTATATTTATTTGTATTTAAATAAGAAAAAATATTTCCATCTAAATATTAATTTGATAATAGTCGAATCAAAAAACATTTGATTCAAATAAATTTTTTTTTGCCGTTCAATTTGTAAACTAATTAATGCAGTCTCCAAGCATATAGACACTAATAATCCTACTATTAATTTTATGATCCTAAACTCAATTCCAAAATAATCCTAAAATTAGAATCCGAATATTAGATCCTATTTCTCGCTAATCCCAACTATTGTTCTAATTACAGGAATCCAAATTCTGAATGCAGCCAATTCCAAAGCTGAAGTTTGTTAAATTAATTAAATCATAATTTATAGTGAGTTGCGTAAAATCTTTGCAATCCCCATTTCAAGATTACTGTATAAAGGAATATTGGAAATACATTTCAAAGCAAAGTACTGCAGGAACAGTAAAATATCCAACTATATTCTAAACATTTTTAAAATTATTACAGTATTTCAAGGAATATAAATACTATGCTACTAAATAAAAAATACTACACTAAAAAAAAATTTATTTAATTCAAATAAACTGATTATTTGACTGTTATCAATTAAATATTTACTTGAATCAAATTTTATATGAGTCAATTAAATATTTACTTGAATCAAATTTCATTTGAGTCAATTCAATAGTATTTGCTTCAAATGCTGAAATTATTGGTTCAAATACCATTTAATAGACTTAAATAAGAATTATTTGATTCAAGTAAATATTTAATTGACAATAGTCAAGTAATCGGTTATTTGAATCAAATAAATTTTTGAAAACTAGTCCCCTAATTCACAGTTTTCTTGAAAGTATCAAATTGATACTAAAATATTATCAAATTAATGCCAAAAATTTGGTTCCATTTTGAATTTTATACTTATTTTTGGTAACAATTCGTTGCAATTTGATACTTTAAAGTTAAAAGTGTTTTTAATTTTTTCTAAAAACATTTGCATTCAGCCTCATAATTTAGAGAGCAAATAAAAAATAAGAAAAATCAATTTTTAGAAAAGAAAAATAGGCAATACGAATTAAAAACTTTTGGGAAAGAAGAAAAATACAAATAAAGAGAATTGTAAAGTGTAATCTCGAGAAAAACAAATTTTTACGAAAGAAAAATACAAAACAGAAAATAATGATTCTAATAAATAAAAGATTTAAAAAAAGAAAAAATATTATTATATTGTTATTGCAAAAATAAAAATATAAATACAATATATAGATTTATAAAGTTGTACAAACATAAATTGAGTAAAGTTTTAGACATTCGTATCCGAAGCAGAAAATTTCGAAGCGCAGCATCGTCGAGGAAGGATTGCTTCCTCAGGATGTAGCCCTATATGAACCTATGATTTCATCAAATAGTGTGCTGTTTCAGTTTGATGGAACATCAAATACAGTCTCTCCCAGGTAAATGCTTGAATGTAACTACTTCCTCTCACTATTTCTCTACACCTATGTGTACTCGCAAGTCTCTCGAAGCACATACTAATATCTAAGTTTCTACAAAGCACAGCTGAAAGCTTCTAAAATCTAAATGGAAGCTGAGAGAGGAAACACCTAAATTTAGGGTGTGTTTGACTAACCTTAATCTTTATCACGACTGTATACGTTTATTTTATATATATATATCAAATAATAAATTCCAAATTTAACCAAATTTTCAATCTTGTGCCTAAAATCCCTTTATTCAAACGGAATATCTATTTTTCACGAAAAGCATTAGTTTTTTTTGTTAAAAGGTAAAACGGACGGATTTCTTTTGCATGAACTTGTTGCTAGTGTTCCCTAGAAAAATTTTATGAGGTGCAAAAAAATATTGATGCACCTGAATCGCCTAAAACTGACTGTTTACATTTACCCCGAGATTTTGAAATTTTCCTAAAATTCGGGGTAAATGTAAACACCACTGTAGTTAAGCGAGGTTTAAGAAACAAGTTATTTCAAGTATACTACTGTTTTAAGGGATGGAAAAACTGAAAAAAAATTCTTCGTAGATGTGTAGTAAATCAACCAGTTGACTGATAATGTATCATGTAAATAAACAATCAACCATTACAAAATTAGTAATGTAAAAACTTGAATAACTTGAACAAATTTTAATAGATTTTCATTCAACTTGGTAAAAAGAAGTTTTTAAGGTTGCTGAATAAAAATCTAAAATCGAATTTTTAAATTTCAAAATGGTGGATCCAATATGGCGGATGAACCTAAAAATAATATTTTTAAAAATTGATCAACTTTGCTTGAATCTAGCTACTAGGGGGTTTTTGAGGTCGCTGAATACGAATTTGAAGTCAAATTTTAAATTTTCAAAATGGCGGATGAACCTAAAAATATTTTTAAAAATTGATCAAATTTTCAAAAAAAAATTTTTTTTTTTATCAAATTTTTTTTTCAAAGAGGACCTAATTTCCTTTTCTATGTAATGTTACATTGCCAAATTAATGAAATTGTGAAATAGAAGCAAATTTAATCAATTATTTTCTTTTAAAATGTAGTTCAAGTTCTGTTTACTTTTACCCCGAGTTTTCGAATTCTCGGGGTAAATGTAAACACTTAATTATTTATTAAGTAAATTGACGAAAATCAAAAATCAAAGTCAATTTTTGTTAGGGCATTAATAAGGAAGAATTACATATTTTTGTTTGATTTTTAAATTTATTTTTATGCAAATGCGAGACAAAATACTGAAACAGTAAAATTTTGATTTTTAATCTTTTTTGCATTAAAAAATAACTTACACTATGGCATTGCCAATTGTCAAAATAAAATATTGGCAATACTCAGAACATCTTGTAGGTTTATTAAATAATTTTAGTTAAAAATTTGGAAAATAATTGAATTAAACAAAGAATTTTTTCAATTTTTTAAAATAATCTAATCTGTTCATAATTATAATGGAAAATTTGATTAATTCAATTTTATTAAAATGTATTGATACAAATTGAATTTCTGCAAAGAATTTTCCTATTTATAATTAAGTAATTGAAAACCTTCCAAAGAATGTTATTATTTACGAAAATAATTAAATGCTTGCGTAAAATTTTATTAAAATTTTTGAAAATAATTAAATTGTGGAAAACAATTAAATTATTTATAAAGATAATTGAAATTTCGAGAATTTAAAAAAATGTTTGAACATAATTGAATTTCTGTGAAGAATTTTATGGAAATTTATGGAAATAATTGAATTCTTGTAAAGAATTTTTATTAAAAATAATATTCAAAAGAATTTAGTAAATCGGAAGAATTTTGCTATTTATGGAAATAATTGAATTCTTGAGAAGAATTTTTTTACAGTTTCTAGAAATAATTGAATTCTTTCGACGAATTTTCAATAAAATTCTTAAGAATAATTACATTTTTCGAGGAATTCGACTAAAATTGTATTAAAAATAATTGAAATTCTGCAATGAGTTTTACTATTTATGAAAATCATTGAATATATTGCGAAGAAATTTTTAAAAATAAAATTACAAATTACGATGACTAACTTCCCTTGATTATTTTCGAAAAATTGAAATAAAATAATTTAGATTATTTTAAAAGATTTTAATTATTTTTAATAGAATGTAAAGAAATTTCAATTATTTCAAAAAATTTCAATTATTTGTTTTATAAAAATTGAATTATCTTGAAACAATAGAATTGAAAAATTTTAAAAATATTATTTTTCAGAATTTTGAAAAAAACTTTGCGAAAATTCAATTTTATTAAAAAATTTTAAGTGTGTATCTTTTTATAAACTAACTAATAAAAATTTTAATTATTAATCTTCGTACTAAGAAACATGAATACATTAGAATATGACTCTTTATAAAATTCAATTATTTATCAATTATTAAATTAAAATACTTTAAAAATTCGATTTGTTAAAAAGTTTTTAATGAAATTCTTTAACAAATTTAATTATTTGCAGTTGAATTTCACAAAATTTCTATTAATTCGATATTTTTTTTCTTAATTTATTTACTAACTACATTTGAATCAGTGACTGATTTCTTACTATTAAATTAATTATTTTTAAGTGATTCAAATTTAGAGAACAATATAAATATCCATAAAAATTGAAATAAAAAGCGATTTTTGAAGAACAAATTAAAAAATTAAAACTTTTTTAATTTGGTGAAAAAATTCCCGGTTTTTCATTATTTTATATTATAAGAATACTAGAACCAAAAGGGCGCGCGTTGCGCGCCCACTCCTGGTCCTTTGACACACAAAATAAAACCTTAATGTAACCTTACATTAAATCTTAATTTAATAAAAACATATATGTTTATATTTTAATAATTATTTTTCTGTTAATAAGATTGTTTAAAAAATTTTTAATTTTTTTAATCTAAGTTTGACGAATTGAATTTTCTATAAAAAATTACACGTTAATGCCTATAAAAAATTCTCATTCTGGAGAAAATCACCTTTAAAATAAGCCTAAAATCATTAAAAATCATTCAGTATTTTAGAAGTCATTAAAATTTTTGTAAAACATTGAAAATTATCATTTTTTAAAAATGTCTAAATAAAATATTGATTAAATGACTTGAAAAATTATGTACAAACTCCAAGGATTAATTTAAAAAGAGAAAAATCAGTAACCTTCTATATTACAGAAATTGTGTAGATTTTTCTGCCGAAATACAGGCGAAATTTTTTTTAAATTAATACTTGGAGTTTTGCACATCAATACAGGGTAATTTAATTTTCCCAAAATATTCAGAACATTCTTGAATTTGCAATTGTTTTAAAGAATTGTTAATAACAATTTTAAAATTTCATTATTTAACAATCCCTTTATTTTATCATTAAAGTATAGTTTAATTAATTTTTTTTAAATTAATACTTGGAGTTTTGCACATCAATACAGGGTAATTTAATTTTCCCAAAATATTCAGAACATTCTTGAATTTGCAATTGTTTTAAAGAATTGTTAATAACAATTTTAAAATTTCATTATTTAACAATCCCTTTATTTTATCATTAAAGTATAGACTTTAAGCTTTAATTAAAAAAATTACTTAATTATTACTTCCTCATAGAGGAAGTATTGTAATACCAAAATTTTTCGAGTTCGATTTTTTGATATATCTTTATGCTATTTGACCTCAGGAGTTGCGGATATAAAGTGAGCGTACTTTGTGATAGATTAATAAAGTTTAACTAAATTTTTTTTGGATTTTTAATTTTCCAAAAACACGTTTTTTGCCCATAACTTTAAAAAAATGTTACGACACCTATAAATGTTTTTCCATAATTTTGTAGAGTTTTTTTAAACGCATCTATTGAGTTCTAATTGAACATTTTTCGTCCATATTACCGGAGATATTAAACTTTTAAAAATCATAAATTTTGGAAAAAAATATTTTTTTGAAAATTTTGTTAAAAAATGTAGAAGTAATCTTAAAATTATCGTTACCAACTTGTAGAGCATTATAAAACGATTCGATTGACTTATTTTTGAACCTAATTCGATAATAAATTTCGAAATTATTGGTATTTTAAAAACCAAAAATTGTGGAAAATGACATTTTCTCAACTTTTTTGTTTGAAAATTTTTGTTTAACTATTAAACTATTATAACTATATTGTAGAGTATTTAAAAATACATTGATTGACCTAAGATTCAATCACTTTTACCATATTTATAAAAAGTTATTCATATATTTTCCTATTATTATTATTATCTCTATGAGGAAGCAAAGTGTTCATGAAATGAGCGCACCAAAATTATAAAAAATATACAACTTGGCAGCGGTTTCTTTATTTGTTTCAAAGTAATAATAGCATGAAAATAAAATGATCTAAAACTTTAACACCAAATTACTTTAACAATGCAATTTTTTTTGAAAAAGTTTCCCTTATTGGGAAAAATTTTTTTTTCCTTATTGGGTCAAAACCCATTATATTAAAACATCAAAGATGTTTTTGTTGGGATTAAATTATTCTCTAATTAATGATTTATTACCATTTATTAAATCAATTTTAATTAATTGTACACTATCTGCAAAAATTATGTAAATGCTACATTTTAGTGCTATAAATAATTTTTTCATTTTGTAAAATGTATTAATTAACATTTTTCCCGTCTAAGACACTAAAACTCAATATAAGTATTCAAAAATTAAACTTAAAAGTAAAATTTAATTAACTTTCCAAAATCATTAAAAAATTTCTTGACTTTGTCTTGTTTAATAAAATTAATATAATTTTTGAAATACTTTACATGTTTTAATGTTCTTTAGATAAAGCTGAAATAAGCATTCAGTTTATTTTAATACAATTAATGTTAATAGTATTAATTTATGCTAATAGTATTTAACATTAAAATCTACAAGTAAATATGTAAATAAAAAAAGCCAAACATGACAGAATTTTATGTATTATCCTAACTTCAATGCTTGGCCATTTCTAGTTAAAAAAAGTATCAAGCTAAAACAAAAATTGTCTGTTTCAAAACATTTACAATATAAAATGTTTTTTGCCGTTTTTCGCGAATTTTTTTTTAAAGTAAGAATTTTTTTGAATTAAATAAAACATTTCTACTATGTTGTTCATATATTTAACTGTAACTCATATTTTTTATAAGCGTTTATATCAAAAATCTTCCAAATTAGGAGCTATTGCATATAGAGCTGCTCCGCCGGAGTTCATGACTGCCGTGCAGTCCTGAGCCCACAAATTTTGTCCGAAAGCAAAAAATCAAGTTTATTCATATTTTATAAATATTTTATTATTAAGTGAACTAACTTTTAAGTGAAAATATTAAAAATTGACACTACTTTAAAAAAAAATTCGATTTTTTGCCTACTTTTTTGCAACTTTCTTATTTTAAAAAAGGTACTAAAAATTTTTTTTCTTTTCAAGTTTAGTTCACTTAATAATAAATTTAATAACGAACAATTTCCAATTTTTCATTTTAAAATCGTTCAATAACTTTTTGAGCTACACTGCACGGCAATTTTAAAAATCCTGTTTTGAGAAAAACGCATTTAAAAAAATAGTATCAAAAATTGATATTTAGGGGAGAGTCTCCAGTTGTGAGACACCTCCAGTTGTGAGACAGTCAATTTTTTTAACATGCAATATTAAAAAGCCGATTGGTTTATATAAAAACATTTCTTTTTATATGACCCAACTTTTTCGTGTACGCCGAAGCGGATATATAAACTGTTTTTGTTAAATACCAACACTGTGTGTGATAATCGACTAAAAAGCGTTTTTTCAATAAATGCAAAGTACTTTTTTTCCAAGTTAATTAATTGGAAAAGGTAAATGTAATGCATTTTCTTTTAGTGTTTTCCTTATATTTCGTGAGGCAATATTGCATTGTTCCAATCTACGGTTGAAAATTATTTAATTTTCCTTTTTCAAAATAGCGCCAATTTCTGGGTGTGAGACACAGCATATCACCAGTTGTGAGACGGTATCAACACCCATCTGGGCAGCATAAAAAATACGACTTTGCAGGCATACTATTTAAATGTTGTTTTTATTTTTTTTTCTAGTATTTTTGGGCATGTCAAGTCGAAAAAAGTCAATTGATTCAGAAGAAATCAATTTTAATGCTCTTGTTGAAGCTATTAAATTGTGTTTATACCGACAGATTGGCTCAGTCGGATAGGTGCCTGGCGTTGGTGGTCGTTTAAGGACCAAGGGTATAAGTACCCTTGGTTCGCGCCCATTGACGGGTGGTCCAGGCGTAATGCGAGTACTCCTAATAAAGTCGGCTGTAGACGCAAAATTAGGTTAATATATATTATAGAAAATTTCTAAAGTAGAATGGTTATGCTTAATCCAAAAAAGTATTTCTCGGGGACTCTTGTCGAAGTGCGTAAGGCCAATAGGGCAGGAGTATAAACAATAAAAAAAAAAAATTGTGTTTATTTGATAGTCATATTTTGGCGAATAAATATTATTATTTTAATGATTCTAGAACTGGCACCTTATTATTATGGCACCTGTTTATTACCTTCAAGACTCTAATTTTGAACTGAAATAAAAAATATTCTTTTTTTGTTTAAGACAACATAAACTTTTTTATAATAAAAAACTGGGTACTGGTTTAAGATTTATTAAAAAAATATTAAACCATGTAAAGTATTTCTGAAATTATATTAATTTTTTAATAAAACAAGGCAAACTCAAGGACGAGATTAAGCATTTTTAAAATGATTCTAGAAAGTTATTTAAATTTCTTTACAAGTTTAATTGTTGAAAAAGTAGATAATTTTAGTGACTTAGACGGGAAAGTTGTTAATTTATTACTTGCATTTCTTAATTACAAAAAAGAAAAATCATTTTATATCACTAAAAATTAGTATTTTACACAATTTTTAAAAACTTACCTCCTTATCCTTATTTTTAATCACAAAAATTTTTTTCGTCTTTTAATTTTGAAAAGAGAAAAAAAGTGTTCTTCACATTGCACTTTTATTTTTCTGTATTATATAATGCGAAAATCTGTTAATAAACTATAACTACACTGTAAAAAAAGAGAGTTAAATTTTAACTCCCCAGGGGATTCTATAAAAGTCGCACCCATTGGGGAGTTAATGCCAGGGGAGTTAAATAAAGAGAGTTAAAACTTCACACCCAAATGCTAACTCCCCAATGAAAAAATAACTCGCGCGGGTGTTGAATGAAGGGAGTTAGAAATTAACTCTCTTTTGGAGTTGATTTTTAACTCGAAAAATTACACTCCAAACTCCCGAGTCCGTTAACTCCCTAAATTTTTTACAGTGTATATATGTATACTCAAGTATAAAATAGACTACCAACTCTCTCTCCTCTCTCTCTCTCTCTCTCTGGTCACTCAATAGACTGCCTACTGGTTGAAAGAAACCCTTCAAACAATAGGCCAGGTACTCGAGCAGGCCTTACGTTTCTCTTTAAATTTTATACATATATATATGTATATATATCTTTCAAATATCTTTCTGTCTTCTTCTTTCTAAATAAATAACATAAATCGGTCCCTGTTTATAACGCAGAAAATCTAACGCTATTGCTTTCTTCCTCTTTCCAAATAGAAATAACATAAATCGGTCTCTGTTTATAACGCAGAAAATCTAACGCTAATGCTTTCTTTCTCTTTCGAGGATAAGCAACATTAGACTGTCTCTCTTTACCTAATTTGCATATCTACTCGTTTCATATTAAGGATTGTTACTGTAACTTCTTTAAAATAATTTTCATTATTTCAATTTAATTATTATTTTTTAGAATTTTTAACTAAAATTCTTCTTTAAATCAATTATTTTTAATAATTTTTGATAAAGTTCTTTTGAGAATTTTCAAATTCATTTTTTTACAATTCGAATTTTACAAAATTTCAATTATTCGGAAATTCTTCAATTAAATATACATTAGAAAATAAAAACTTGAAATAATTTCAAAAAATTTCGATTAAGCTTTTTGAAAAAAATTAGTTCCATAGAATTTTTAATTAAAAGTATGAAAATTTCAAATTTTCAAAGATTTTAATTTGAAACTTTTACAAAATTCAATTATTTCTAAAAATTGCCATTATTAATAACTTCTCCAAAATTTAATTATTATCTAAAACTTTAACTGAAATTAATTTTTAAATCAATTTTTATTAGAAAATTCTACGAGAATTTAATTATTTCAATACAGACATATATAATTTATTAAATAATTGAATGTTTCTTAAAACGAATTTTAAGAAAATTTTAAAAATTAATTACATTTTATGAGGAATTTGATTAAAATTGTATTAAAAATAATTGAAATTCTGCAATGAGTTTTATTATTTATGAAAGTAATTGGATTTTATAAAATATAATTGAATTTTACAACGAATTTTCTAAAAAGTTCCTGAATGTAATTGAATTTTAGCGAAGAATTTTGCTGTTTATAAAGATAATTGAAATGTTGGCGAGAATTTTGTTTTTTAAATTTTTGAAAATAATTGAATTTCTGAAAAAAAATTAATATTTATATTAAAATAGTTGAATTCATTCAAAGAATTGCGTTAAAATTTTTAAAATTGAAACTAATTTCAACAGAATTCAAATTAAAATGTTTCAACAAAATACTTCATTAAATGATTTATAAGTAATAACTTGATGGCAGTTCTTCAATAGATTTAAGTTATTTAACATAAATTATTGTCAACAATAAAAAAAATTTAAGGTTTTTTTATAATTCGTGTTAATTTCATAGTTTATGAGGTAACCAAAAAGACACAAAAATTCATCATTTTATTATAAATTCTAAACATTTAATTTTTTCCAGTACTTTTAATAAAAATCCCTGACTTTTCTCTGAATTCCCTGATTTCCCTGACCTGTGGCAACCCTGATAAATTAATTCAGAAAATGATTTCATTTTACAAAAATAGAAAATAAAGTTCCTTCATTTCGAAAAAAAAAATACAAGAAAAACTAAAATTCTATTTTCTTTTCTGCAGTAAAAAGGAAATATTTGAAAAATAAAAATACTTGGCATTTTTCTTAACACCTATGTGCAAAACTACTGAATGAATCTTTGACGTGCTTCCTGGCAATTAATTCCCCAAAGCAATTTTCAACGCTATTAATTGTGTTCACGTAAAAAAGAATTTTTATTCCTTCTCATTCCTTCAGTCTCTATGTAATTATACCCAACTGCTCATTACAGTCAGTACAAGTACGAATTACTGAAAAAGAAAAAAACAAATTTTTCCCCTTTTTCGATTATTATTTTTCTAAAATAGAATTCTTGTGTAGAAATTGTTACATAAAAAAAAGAACGAAATTCCAAACATAAGAGTGCAAAAGACAGTTTACCCTCGATTGCTACAATTTTCTCTCTCTACTTTATATATTGTGGAATGTATGAGAGAGGAAACTTACAACTGATACACTCGTTTGCTCTAATAGATCCGTGACAGGGTTCAGTTTTCCACCCTGCTTGTCTTTAGAACGATCGATATAAAACTCTGACGTATTATATTTCTTAAAAAGTTTCTCTCTTCTAAATTTCTTACTCATTTTTTTTTCAAATACATCCCATTATATTTATACAGTCATTTAGCCTCTAACTCTAAAAATTATATTTCCCCATCAAAAATTCCTTTCTACTTATATGCATAAAATTCAAATAATAAAAAAAATTTCAAAATTGCCATAAATGAGTTTTTTTTTTTTTTTTAATTAAAAAATTTATTTTTCAACAAAATTTTTTTACTGCATCTATAAAATATTTCCTATCCTCGCATACATATGGGGCTTAGTGAATCCAGCTCCACTTGAATATCAGAGAAAAAAATACATGAATACTCTTCAATTTTATTTACAGATAACCCTCTTGATTTCGTATTCAATAGTGAAAAATTGCTCTTGCGAGAAACTGCTGAATATTTAAAATATATATAGCCATGATTCAAATTTTTATACAGAAAGCGAAAAAAAAATGAAATCGTGCTTTGAAATCGAAACCAAGATAGTACAATTAAAATAATTTGAAGTTCTAAAAAAAATCGTAAGCAATAAAAAAATCAATTCTTTTGCTATATTTGAATTTTTTTTATTCTTTACAACTTTTCATTGATTTAAAAAAATTTTCTTTGATTTAAACAAATTTTTTTTGAACCCAAGAATTTTTTTCTTTAAATCTAGGAAATTCTGTTAATGATATATTGATATGGAGCGAAAGAAAATTCTTTGAATTGAAATGGAAAATTTCTTTGAAACAATAGTAAAATATTTTTGAATCAAGTAAATATTTTTTAATCAAATAAATAATCTTAGAACCAAAGAAAAATTATTTTCAATCAAAGAAACAAGTCAAGGCAAATGATTTTTTTAATTCAAAGAAAATTTTTTTCTCGAGTAGAAACAAAAGTAAATAAATCAATTTAGTTTCTAGTCATTTAAATCTTAACCGATTTTAACTTTTTTCTTAAAGTTCAAAACCAAGATAGAGCAATAAAATAATATTTTTCAACAAAAAAAAATTGCAAGCAATAAAAAAATTAATTTTTTTGCCAATTGTATTTTTTTGTATTTATATATTTTTAGTAAAATATAAAAATTGTAATTACCATATATATATATGAATGTATATTATTGAATAATGCAATAAGTCGCTGTAAAATGATGACCACACGAAATGTAATTTCACAGAATATAAATGTCAAAAAAGTTCTTTTTTTTCCAAAAAAGAAGGTACACGACACAGGCGGGGACCTTTTAAGTAATCTACGACAGTAATTAACGATTCACAATTAAAATACGGACAGGTCTTTTCACTTTAGCTCGTATACACTCAGCTTCCTTGAATTATTCCTTCTTCTTCTTAAATTTCTCTCTCAAAGTACAAAATAAAAGAAGAGAAAAAGAAAAAAAAAACGTTCAAGAAATATTTTTTTCCCTATATCCAATAATTTACTTCCTACAAATTTTCTCTCTCCCAAATATTATGATAATTTTTTTAATTTACATATTAAATATTGATAATAATTATTAATATTAATAATTAATAATTAATAATTAAAATATTATCACAGAATTTCTAAGGATATCAAATTGAGATAAAAACCGAATCAAAACGTTGCTTTGCAACATTTTTACATACTTCGTTTTTTGTCTCAATTTGGTATCCTTAGAAAAACTGTGATAAAAGAATAAAATTAATAATTAATGTTATTATTATTATTATAATTATTATTATTTTTATTGTCAATATTTGTTATTGTTTTTTTGTTTTATTATTGTTGTTATTATTCTAACATTATTATTATAGTTTTTTTTATTGTTTTGTTTTATTATTGTTGTTATTATTGATATTTTTATTATTATTATTATTTTTATTATTATTATTATTACTATTTTGCTATTGACACCATAAATTTTATTATTATTGTTTGTATTATTAGTTTCATTTTTAAACAAAGAATACAAAATTTTGGTTGGGGTAGAGTATTTCTAAAATGTATTTTCTAATTTTTTACTTTCAAAAAACTTTTTTTTCTAATAAAGGTGAATTTCTAAAAAACTTTTTTCTAATGAAGGTGATTTTCTAATTTTCTTTCTTCTAATGCAGGTCATTTCCTAAAAATTTCTTTTTCTAATAAAGGTTATTTAAAAAAAAAAAAATTTCGAACAATATTCAATTTTTGTAATGACGATTAATATAGATGATTAAAAAATAAAATTTCCGAAAATTGTTTAATTCTTCAAAAGAAATACTTGAGATTTCGTTAAAAAATTATAATAAAAAAATAGAAATTACGCAAATTTTTTAACAAAATTAAAAAATAATCTTGTTAAAAATCGTAATTAACAAATAGAAATTATAGGGATTTTTTTCCTAAAGATATTTTAAATTTTCTTAAAAAAATGTTTTATAAATAAATTAATTTTGGAAATTTTGGTATAAAAATGATGCAAATTATTATTTTTTTTTCAAAGAAGAACCGAATTTTGTTGAAAAATTGTGATAAAAAATAATAATTTATTAAAAAAATTTTTCTTCTTTTTCAAAAAGAATTTTATAATTTTGTAAACAGAATTATGATTAAGAAACAAAAAATAATTCTTAAACTTAGTTTTTTTAACCATTTTCTAACTTATATCAAAATTATGGAATTTTACAAATTTTAGGAAAATAAATATTAGAAATCATAAGTTTTTATAAAAACTTTTTTTAAAAATACTTTTTTTAGAAATTAAAACTTGTTAGAAAAACTTTTTGTAGAAAACAGATTTTATGAGAAATCGCTTTTCTAGACAAAAAGGATTAAAAAATATTTTTTAGAAAAAGTGACCACCTACCCAAAATTTTATCAAATACAAAAATAAGAGAAAAAAACTTGTGAACCTAAAGGAGACGTGTATGAAAAATATTAATGAAATATTTAAATGAATTGCCATTATTTATCAAATTAATCATTCTGCAAATTGAGAGAAAGATCAAAATTAAAAATTTGAACAAGAACCGAACTTAAAAAGAGAGAAAACAAATTTATTTAATAAAAAAAATTTGCAATTTTTGTAAATAGCCATGATTTTAGTAATCAAATAAAAAAATTTATTTATTAAATAAAATAAAAATAATAATAATAATAATAATAATAATAAAAAGAAATTTAAATTTAGAGAAGTTTGGTACCTAAATTTTTTTCAACTCTTTTTTTTCGTTATCTTTTTGTTTTTTTTTTCTTCGTTGACAACAATTTTTTTTTCATTTGATTACTGAAAACACAGCTATTTCCAACAATTGCAGAATTTTTTTGCTTTTTTTTTATTAAATAAATTTATCTTCCCTTTTTTTTCCCCGTTCAGTTTTCTAATTTTGGTCTTTCTCTTAAGTCGCAGATTACAAGACAACGAAAGTTGGCGCCACGGAATCGTCTAGGCAATAAATATTAGCCCAGGAAACATATAACTTTTGTTCTCCTTTGAGAGGGAGAGAGCGCAGGACTTTACGCACTCTTTAGTCCTTTAAGAGATCCAACCCCTCTTCACGCTGATTCCCTCCACTAATTTCCCTTCCTATTTTTCATTCACCCTTCGTGTGTACGACTGCTGTCAACTAATCAGAGAAAATCATTCACTAATCTCAAGAGATTATTGCCCTCGACAAATTACAATACTTAATCCTTTGGGATTTTTTTTTTTTTTTTTTTGAAAAAATTTCGAGATAATTTTTGATTGCATTTAAAAGTTAATTTATAATTTTTGTTATCGAAAAACATTTTTGTTTATTTATTTTTTATTTATTTATTATTATTGTTATTACTTAATTTCTTTATTTTGTTTATTTTTATTTATTTTCTTTATTTGTTTATTTATTTGAAAATTTTCATTCTGACACATTGAATCAATAAAAGTTGACATTGAATTAAAAATAAAAAATTTCCAGTATTATTAAAAAAAGATCAAATTTTTATGTCACGTTACTGGAAATGCTACCTAATCACTAAAATTTTTAATCTTCATCCAATGTCAATTTTTAATGGATTAAAGTGTCGAATCTAAAATTACTCACACTTTTTCTGATACACTCTTTTAAAAACTTTTATTTTTTTACACAAAAAATTGTTTTTTGATTTAAAAAAAAATAGAATGAAAATAAATTCTGTAAAACTAAATTTTGTATTTCACTATTAAATATTCCATTATTCCTTCAATTTATTTATCTGGTGCAAATTCCGAAATTATTTTGTCTCTAAAAATAATACTTTCCCTCTAAAAAAAAAAATTTTTTTTAAATATTTAATTATATATCAGTTTTTCTAAGGATATCAAATTGAGACAAAAAACGAATCGAAAGTGTTGCGAAGCAACATTTTTGATTCGTTTTTTGTCTCAATTTGATATCCTTAGAAATTCTATGCTTATTTTGTGCAAATACTGAAATTTTTCTGTCCAAAAAAAATTCTTTTTCTCTAAAAAAAAACCCCCCTTTTTTTAATATTTAATTATTTTGTGCAAATTCCGAAATTATTTTGTCTCTAAACAGAAATATTCTCTCTTTAAAGATGCTCACAATTTTTTTTTCACATTTAATCCCCTTTTTTCAAGGAACTAGTTTTTAAGTTTAATTTAGTGAAAAGCAAAAAAACATTTTCATTTACAAAAAAAAACTAAATATGAGAAAATTGTTGGACTTTTTTAGAAGCACTTTAAAAAAGTGACAAGTGACTGTTATAAATCTATTTTCTTTTTTTTTTGTCTCTTACTTCTCAAGCTGATTGGTATCTCTTGCAACGAAATATATATATACGTATATATAAAGATCTTTATTTTCTTCTTATTTTTATAGTTACTAAGTAGAAAGATACCGTGAGAGGTAAGTCTGTTTAATGGAGTGAGCCACGATTGGAAACTAAGGAAAAAGCAGGGCAACTCAAACCTTATAGTCAAACTGCTGAATCACTTTAACCTATTATTTTTCATTCCATGTGATCGATAATTTATTTGCGAGCAAAATTTATCAAAAAAAATATTTTTCAAATAAATTCAACAGAAAAAAAGAAAATCCAAATAAAAAAAAAAACTTTTTACTTTATTTAAACAAAATTAAATTTCAAATTATAAACACTCCTTTTAATAATTCTAATGGCGGAACGAAAAGGAAAAAAATTCTTCAAAATCTCTTTTGAAAATATTTTTCATATATAAATTCAACAAAAAAAAATCCAAATAAAAAAAAAACTTCCCACTTTATTTAAACAAAATTAAATTTCAAATTACAAACACTCCTTTTAATAATTCTAATGGCGAAAACGAAAAGGAAAAAAATTCTTCAAAATCTCTTTTGTCAGTTTCATTACTTAAAAAGCTTTTTTCCCCCACAATAAGTAAATTTTTTTTTTTGCAAAATTCACCAAAAAAATGAAAATTTCTCTTTATTTTAGAAAAAAAAAATTTTCGCAACACTCTTTCTTCTCATTAATTAACACGAATCAAATTTCCTGTAAATTAGGGGATTTTTTTTTGTTGCACGACTCTTTTGAGGATTGAAACATATTCCCTTGGGAATTGCTTGATTCGGTATATATATACTCTTCTCATCAAAAAAAAAAAAGAAAAAAAGGGTCATTTCACATAAAGTCGATCATGGTACCATAATGAAGAGATCAAGTTGACCGTAAATCACACGTTTTTCATTTCCCCAAACCCTAATCAAAAAGAGAGAAAAAAGAACATTTTTTATTTCAATCAGAAAAGTACATTTTTTACTTTCAAGAAGGAATATCAATAAGACTCAATAATTTTACCCCTCTTTTCTTTTTTTTTTGCTATTTTTTCCTGATTTTTTAACAAAATTATCCTCAACAAAAAAATATTGATGAGAAATAAAAAATTTACCATAAGGACCGATATTGAGACGAAAGTAAATTAAAAATTAATTTTGGTTCAGTTTTTTTATGATCTGTAGTTAGAAAAATTTTTTTTGTTAATCTAAGAAAAACGTTTTCTGAGACTCGTCTTGTTTTATTCAAAATAAATTTTTTCTTTTATATAAAAAGAGGGTTTTTGATTCAAAGAAAATTTCTTCGATTTAAACAAATTTTCTTAGACTCAAGAAAATTTTCTTTGATTTAAACAAATTTTTTTTAAACCCAAGAAATTTTTTCATTAAATCAAGGAAATTTTATTCTTAACATAAAGTCAAAGAAATAATTCTTTAAAATGGAAAATTTCTATGAAACAAATAAATTGTATTTAAATCAAATAAAATTTGTTTTGAATCAAATTGAATTGAAACTAAATTCATTCATTTACTTTCGCTTCTTTGCCCAGAAAAAAGTTTTTGTTGATTTAAAGAAATCATTTGCTTTGATTTGTTTCTTCGATTGAAAATTTAGTTTTCTTTGATTCAAAGAAAATTTCTTCTATTAAAAATTTATTTTTCTTTGATTGAAAGAAAATTTCTTCGATTTAAATAACTTTTCATTGATTTAAACAAAGTTTCTTTAATTTAAACAAATTTTCCTTGATTTGAACCACTTTTATTTTATTTAAACACAATTTTTTTGATTTAAACAAATTTTCTTTGAACCCAAGAAATTTTTTCTTTGAATCAAGAAAATTCTGTTATTATTATAGAGAAGTCAAAGAAATAATTCTTTGAATTTTAAAGAAAAATTTCTTTGAAATAAATAAATCATTTTTGAATCAAGTAAATTTTTTTTATCAAATAAATTTTCTTCGAAACAAAGAAAAATTAATTTTCAATCGAAGAAACAAGTCAAAGCAAAAAATGATTTCTTTAAATCAACGAAAACTTTTTTCTTTGCTCAGAAACTAAACTAAATGAATTAATTCATTTTCATGTCACTGAAATCTGAACTGATTAAAAAAATTTTTTTGATTAAAATTCGTTTGTTTGTTAATTTAGTTTTCAGCTAAAACAAAACTAAATTCAATTAATTTCAGATCGACACGAAATAAAATTCAATTTATTAACTTAATTTTAATTTGTTGCAGAACTAAATTCGATTTTTCAATTTACTTTCGGTTTTCATTTCTCAACTAAATTCGATTTTTCAAAATTTTCTATTCGATACAAAACCAAAATTCGATTTTTTAATTTAGCTTTGATTTGAAACAGAACTAAATAATATTTAATTTAGTTTCAAATTAGCACAAAACTAAAAAAAAAACTAATTCCTAAAACAAAACTAAAATTTCGTGACATTCTCTCCAAAAATTTACCGAACATTTAAAAATTAAATACAGAAAAAGAATTCTTTTTTATTAAAAAGAGCTTATTCGAAAAAATTATAATTAGAAAAAAAAATTAAAAACTACATTACCAAAATTATTTTTCCGATAAAAATATGTTTTTCTACATAAGCAATTTGCATATAAGCGAATATAAAATAAAAAAAAAGTAGTACAAATAAGAGAAAAAAAAACTAATGGAAGTCGGAAAATCTGTTTTATAAGTTTACTCGGCTCTTTTCATGTAACGACTGATTGTAAAACGACCCTAAACTGCCTCTCATCCTAACGTCATATAAATAGTAGTCCTTTATGACCCTTTCCTCGATCCACTAACTCCACTTTTTACCACATGCACACACAACCCATATACACATACACAATTTTCTTCTTCGCATCTTTTTGCAGCACAAAAAAACTTAATTTTATATTTCACATTTTACTCCTCTTCAATGAAATTATATATTATTTTTTCCCACACAAAATAATTTCAAAAAGGGGAGGAAAAAACAAAAAAAAATAAAGTACTGATCGTTTTTTCAGAGTTTATAATTTTCAATTTGTCTACTTTTATAGTTTAAACATATTTTTTTTAATTTAAGGTTTTATGATATTAAAATTTTATGCCTACAATAACAACAACGATATTAATAATTAAATATTAATAAATTAATAATAATAGTAATAATCTCTCTAAATTTAAATTATTTTAAATATTTTTATTTTCTCTAAAATTTGAATCAGTAAAAATCCTTAGTAAATTGAATTATTATCTGACTTTTTCTTTTTAAATTAGTAAATTTTACCAATAAATAGTCATTTTTACTACTTTTTTAGTAAATTTTACTTATTAATAGTAATTTCTACTACTTTTTTTTACTAAAATTAACTAATTCCAAAGGAAAAAATCAATCACTAATTAAAATTAGTAATTTTTCCTAATTTAGATTTCGAGAGATAATTACACTGAAAAAAATTTATTTGTTTAAAATAAACGATTAAAATAACGTTTGTTTAAAATAACAATATCGTTAAATAAACGATTAATAAATATTTAATATTTACTAGAATCAAATATTTTTTATTTAAATCAGTTAAGCTGTGATTGCTTCAAAGATTAAATTTATTGATTCAAATTTATTTGATTTAAATAAAAAATTTTTGATTCAAGTAAATATTTACTTAATAATAGACAAGTAATCGGTTCTTTGAATCAAATAAATTTTTTTCCAAAGTAATAATAATTAAAATAATATATAATTTATGTCAATAAATCTCTTTCAAAGAAGAAAGGCGAAAAGTATGTTTAAATAATAATAATTTAATAATTTTAATTTATTTTGTTTTTATATATTTTATATTTTAATATATTTTATATTTTAATATATTTTATACTTTAATACATTTTATATTTTAATATATTTTAAATTTTAATATATTTAAAAAAAATTAATACCTTTTGAAAAGTTTAATATAATTTAAATAAAGTTTCAAGCAAAAACTAAAAAAAAAAATATCAACGGGGAAGAAAGAAAAAGTGACTTAAAAAAAGAAACCCTTTTTAATGAAGTTATAAAAAAAAAGAATCTTGAAATAATTAACTCTTATATCCAAATTGGTATAAGGAAATAAAGCATCACGTTCAGATGGCCTTCTCGAGTTAACGCTCATTATTATATATGCCGATAATTAACCGATGATCTTGAATTATCGTTATTGATCATCATCATCATCATCACTCTACCAACATATAATATTTAGCGTCATTATAACTGATAAAATTTAATTAATTACAATATATCGATTTTATAATCCCTCTTCCTTGTAAAAACATATTTCAAAATGAAAACAGAGCAAAAAAGAAGAAAAAAAAATTATAAAACTACCCTCCTTTATTATTATCATCATTATTACTATATAAATTATATTATAATTATATTATTTTTCAAATTAAAACAGTTATTTCATTTCTAATTAAACTAATTATTTTCCTTTGTAATATAAACTGAATTCAAATCTTCAAACGATTTTAAATTTAAACATCTGGCTCTATAAATGTAGTTTTTAATTTACAGTTTCTTTATAAATTTTTTTTTTTATGAATATTTTATTATTTCATTATTAATAAAATTATATGTGCATTTATTAATTATATTTCTCATCGAAATGGAAAATTACTTTCTTTTACAAATTCGTTTACAAAAGGGCGAATAATAATTTTTTTTTTCGGAAAAAATAAAATTGTTTGCGTTCTGGTAAAATAAAAATTTTCTTTTACTAAAAAGAAAAATGAAAATATTTCACATTTTATTGCCATGTACAATATTAGAAATAAATTTAATTTTCCTTTGTGTGGTGAAAATCTGTATGTGACGTAGTCGATTATTTCGTTTTTGATCACAATTTTGCCCCACTTTCATTAGTAAGCAATGCTTTATTAATTAATGTTCAAAGTCATTAACTTAGATTAGAACACGAAATGATGCCAGTAATTTAGAAAATATAGTATTATTTCCCAATTTCGATAATTGATATTTCCTTTTGTTAACTACTTCTGCATTATTTTCCCTCTGATTTTTTTTTACTTTTCCTTTCTTTAAATTTTCTACTGTTTTCTTTCTAATTTCTGTTTTTTTTTCTAATTATTTACTTGGAATTTACAGTAAACTGAAATATTTGTCTAATTTTTCTGCTTTAAAATAATTTTTAACTTTCACCAATTTTTTTTAAATATTTACTCAATTTTTGTATATTTTTAAATATTTACATTTTCTGAATAATTATTTAATTATTACCCATAATATAAATATTGTAATTGATTATTATAATTAACTTTTTAAAACTGATTATTATAATTAATTATTATAGTTGATTATTTAAGTAATTATTTAATTCATTATTGTAACAATTGTTTATAATAATAATATTTCCTTCATTTCTCTCCTATTTTCCACTTTCCTGATACTTTTAAAAACTTCTGCAAACTTTACATCACATGACTCAACATTGTAAAATCTCCGTCTAACTCTATTCACAAAAAATAATTTGATTGAATAGTAAAATATTTTTTAAAAAAATTTTTTAAACCATTTTTTAAAAAATTTAACAAAAAAAAATTTTTTGCAAAAAAAGAATTGTTTTTCCTTATATATTGAGGAAATATAAAAATTTTATTTCATCTTCAGAAATGAATAGTAAAATAGGAACTATTTAATTTGAACGACAGTAATTCTAAACTTGTGCAGAAGAAAGAAAACCATAATTTTTTATTCCTCTACTAAATAAATTTTTCTATAAAAATTTTTCTCCTCCATTCTATATTATGAGAAAAAATATTTCTCATCCCGATTAGTATTTTTGCATCTTTTCCCAAATATAATATAATATCTCATAAAAGAAGAAAATTTCCACGCAAAACAAAATGTTCCCAATTAATTTAAATCGTAATTTATTCCATTTTTTTACAATTTAAATTTATTGAACTAATTATTATTACTCGCGAATAAAATTTCAGCCAAATGAAAACATTTACTATAGAAACTTTTACAACTTTCTCTGTTTTATTATCATTTCTATTGTTATTACAATTATTTTATTTTTATTATTTTCTTTATTATTATTTTTATAATTATTATTATTATTATTATTATTATTCTTATTATTATTATTATTATTATTAATATTATTATTTCTGTTATATTAATTTTATTACATTCTTTATTATTATTTCCATTATTTTTATTCATTAAAATTTTTTTTTTTTGTTTAATTGTTAGATATTTATTTTAATTTGTTATTTATTTAGTTGTTAGATTTTTTTTATTATTTATTTAACTGTTAGATATTTATTTTATTTTCTTAACTGTTTAATTGTTAAATATTTTTTTTTATTTTTTTAATTGTTGGATATTTATTATATTTTATTTGTTAAATTATTAAATATTTATTTTATTATTATTATTATTTTACTAATTTTTACTACTCCTGTCATTAATATTATTATTCGAATTCCGTCATTCAAAACACATGAGATTTCCTGTCATATTTTTCAAAGAATGTTTCACTAAAAAATTTAAAAAGAATAATATTTTTTTTAAATTCTTTTATAATATTCAAGAGAGAAATTTTGTTTTCAATAGTAGAAAAACTGTCAAAAGAAAAAATTGAAAAAACAGAGAACAAAAAATTGCAAACAAAAACTATGTAGAAAATTGTATATTTTTTTAATAAAAAAAAATTGAGAGAAATTTAAGAAGAATTTTTTTTTTTCTTTAGAAAAAAAATAGAAGATGTAATTTCGTAATCGCACCTCGGATCGAGAACGGCGCCGGCGGGAGTTTCGCGGTTTGAGAGAGAACTGTCGCCACCGCGTGGCTCGAAAGCTCCAAGTTCCGAAGCGCTTGCGCGTGAAAGCTCTCCTTTTTCTCGCGGTACAGCAAGAGGTGATTTACATCTCTCCCTCTCTACTCAACTCTAGCCACAAGTTTCACGTTGTCCTTTCCTCAATTCCATCCCCCCTTTTATTTTCTTTCTCATCCCCACTATTTTGTCTTTCGAAAAAATATTTATTTTTTTTTTGTATTAATATTATCAATATTAAAAATATTTTTAATATTATCCATACTTAAAATATTTTTAATATTTTCGATACTAAAATATTTTTAATACTGTTTAATAGTAAAATATTTTCAATATTAAAATATTTTTAATATTTTCAATACTAAAAGTTTTTTAATATTTTCAATAGTAAAATATCTTTAATATTTTCAATATTACATTTTTAATATTTTCAATACTATAAAAGATTTTTAATGTTTTCAATATTTAACGTAAAATTCAATATCAAAAATATTAATTAACTATATTAATCTCCGTATTCTTTCATTCATCTGCATTTTTCTATAACCAATTTCGTTTGACTGATCTAAATTATTATTATGCAAATTATTCTCCTTTTTATTTATAAAAAATACTAGAAAATTGTTAATAGTTAAAAAATTTGTATTAAGAAGTAGGAAAATAATTTTTATAAATTATATTTGTCAATTAGAAAATTTCATTGAAAATGAAACTGAAAATTTTTTAATTTTTGTAAAATAAAGAAAAAGATTTTATTGAAAAAAATGTTCTGTTAAATTTATTTACAAATATGAATATATTTAATTATTGTTATTTTCCCATAGGAATTAAAATTCAAAAAATTTCAAATTCTAACCTTTATGAAATTAATCAATTAATCAACATTAAAAGTATTGTTATAAAACATAAAGACAACGATTATTCCGAGTCGAAGACTCGGAGTAATCGATTTCTTCATTTTTTATAATAATTAAAGAGGATCGAGTGTTAAATTAAATATTTTCTATTATAAGAATATTGTTACTGTAACTTCTTAAAAAATTATTTTCATATGCTATTATTATCTAAAATTTAAACTAAAATTCATTTTCAAATCAATTTTTATATTAGAAAATTCTACAAGAATTCAATTATTTAAATGCAAAAGTAAATTACTTATTGAATAATTAATAGTACTTAAAATTTAATACTTATAAAAAATTTTATTAACAATTTTTTAATAAAAATTTAATAAAATTTTTTTTAAAATTGAATTTTTTGACGAATTTTAATAAAATTTTTTAGAATAGTTACATTTTTCAAGGAATTCGATTAAAATTGTATTAAAAATAATTGAAATTATATTTGTCAATTATACAAAATTTAGTTGAAAATGAAACTTCTGTTAAAGTGATTTACGAATATCTTTAATTGTAAAATTATTTGAAAACAATTTATTTTTTAAATATTTTAAATATTTAATTATTATTATTTTTCCATATGAATTAATATTTTCAAAAGTTTTAAATTCAAACCATTTTTAAATTAATCAACTTTAAAAAAATTTTTATAAAACATGAGGAAATCGATCACTTCGAGTCGAAGACTCGGAGTTATCAATTTCTTCATGTTTTATAAAATTAATTAAATTTTATTCAATTTTTTTAATACAAAAGTAAATTAATTACTGAATAATTGAATGGTTCTTAAAATTTAATTCTTATAAAAAATTTTAGTAACAAATTTTTAAATAATTGAATTCTTTTGATGAATTTTAATAAAAATTTTTAGAATAGTTACATATTTCAAGGAATTTAATTAAAATTGTACTAAAAATAATTGAAATTCTGCCATGAATTTTACTATTTCTGGAAATAATTGAATTATTGAGAAGAAACTTATAAAAAATTTGTAAATATTTGAATTCCTGTGAAATTTTTATTATTTATGAAAATAATTAAATTTTTGCGTACAATTTTATTTAATTTTGTTTAAATAATTGAATTCTTTTGGGTAATTTTATTAAAATTGTAGATATTAAAAATCATTAAAATGAGAAAAAATTTGTAAAATAATTGAAATTTAGACAAGAATTTTATTAAAATTTTTGAAAATAATTTAATTTTGAAGATTTTTTTTTATTTATAAAGATAATAATTGGGATTTTGTTGAAATTTTTTTGTAAATTTTGAACATAATTGAATTTTGTGATAAATTCATTCAATATTGAAATTTTATAAAATTTCAAATTGAAACTGTTTGAAGTTCATTTATTTTATGAAAATTGTAAACACAACTCTTTTAAAATTGAATTAATTTTGAGATATTTAAGTAAAATTATTCATTAAATAATTTATTTATTTTATGATAGTTGTTGAAAATTTAAGTCATTTAAAAAGAAATTTTTGTCAGAAATTGAAAAAATTGAAGGTTTTGTTTTAGAATTCGTGGAAATTTTATAGTTTATGAGTCAAACAAAAAAGACACAAAAATTCAGAATTTTCTTATGAATTCTAAAAATTTAATTTTTTTCAGTACTTTTAATAAAAATTCCTGATTTTTTCCTGAATTCTCTTTGTCAGAATATATGATAATTATAGTTATAATAATATTAAATATATATATATATATTCCAATTTATATTTTATTTTTATAGAAAAAAAATTTGAATTAAAAATTTTTACGTTCTATTATTTTTAAAATTGCTAATTTTATTTAAAAATAATTAATAATTTTACATTAATTTTGTAAATCCTTTTTTATTCGATTATTGGAACGTCTCAAAAAAAAAACATAAAATACGTCAAGAAATTACGAGCGAATAGGTTAACATAAAACACGGACATCTCATACGAGTGACAAAACAAGACTTGTTTTGTCACAAAATTAAAATTTAATTTTACATTAAATTTTTTTACTAAAGCGATTTTCTAAGAAATTTTATTATTATTATTATTTTCTAAAGAAAACACACTTTACGCAAAATTGTAAACTTCTCCCCCATAAAATTATTATTCTCCTTAAACTATTATTCTCATTTTCCTTTCGATAAAATCACCTGACTAATTTCTAACTTTCGCAATATACACATATACTATAACCATCGGAAAGAATTAATAATAGCATCAATCGTTGCTCAAGGTCAAAGTTTATCGTTCACCACCGTGCATATTATAAAAATCCACGATATACACAAAAGCCCGACTCTTCAGTGCCTTTCACTCAAACACTCGAGGTTTTTTTTTTTTTTCTGTAACAAGGCTTCTGTAACAATACGTGTGCGATATGGAGAGAGGGGGAAGGGGGTAGAAAAAAAGTGATTGTGTGAATTATTGGATTTTACTTTGAATAAAACAGCGGCTTCAATAAATTCCATTGAAGCATATTTGAAAAATATCACTATATAAATAAGGGGCATTTTCAAAAACAAAATTTTTTTTTGAATTTAAAAATTCCCAAAAAAAATTGTTTCCTTTGGAAAAATGAACATTAATTGACTTTTAATAAGAAGGATTTTTGTGAAAATTGAAATAATTTATATTTAAATAATAAAACATTTTAAATACTGAAAATATTTTCAGTATTTAAATAATAAAATATTTTTAATATTTAAATATCAAAATATTTTCAGTATTTAAATACAAAAATATTTTCAGTATTTTAAGTTGTAAAATATTTATTAAAATATTTGAGAGTAGACGAAAACTTTCTTCAAAAGTAGTAAAAAATTTTCTTAATCATTCTTTCCCTTAATTTCGAGAAAAAATTATTTTTTCTTCCAGATATTTTTCTTCTAAATACGTCTACATATATATATACGTCTACAATTCCATTAATTAAATATGCAAATTGAATTTATTCAATCAAAAACAAAATTATCGAACTAATTATTGAATTCCTTTGTATTTTTTTCCAATTTAATTAACTCTACTCACGTGAAATTGCGCCGATCTTATTCACATTCCTTTTATCATTTATTTTCCTTGAAATAATATTTTTTTTCCGAAAAAAAATTTGTGTTTTCTTAAAGAAAAGAAAAATTAATTAATTTGAAATCTTTTGAACTAACGACACGATTATTTATTCACTATAATATTGAAATCAAAATCAGAATTGTCGACAATAAATATACCTATTTATTATAAATTTTACAATTAAAAATTATTTCTTTCGACTAAAAATTTGTATTTAATTTAATTATATTTGGTTTGAGAAAGAAACAAAATTCTTATTTTGTATTTTTATTTTAAACATTTGCACTGAAGAAACATAATTAACTCTAAAAAAAATAATTATAGATTAATTAGTTTTGAGATTTAGTTCATTATGTTCATTTAAAAAGAACCGGAATTTATGTTTGAATTAAATACATTATTTCTTTAATTGAAACTAATCATTATTTTCTCCAGGAAATATAAATATTCCCGAAATTTTATTAGAAATAATAGTTATTTGACACAAAACATTTTAACAGAAAATTCATTTCACATAAATAATCATTTGGCGTGAATTTTATTGTACATAAAATTCATTTGGTATAAACGACATTTATATAAAATGTCATAAAATATAAAATAAATTTCAGTTCAAATAAATTTTATTTGACATAAAACTAATTTAATGTAAAAGTAGTTTAACATAAATGTCATTTGATATGATATTCATTTATGATATAAATTTCATTTGACATCAATTAAATTTTATTAAATTTCATTTGACATCAATTAAATTTGATTAAATTTCATTTGACATCAATTAAATTTGATTTAAGTCTCATTTAACAAAAATTGAATTTGACTTAAATTTCATATGACAATGACCTAAAATTAATTTGACATAAATTTTGACTTATTTTAAAATTCGCTCCTATATTTTTATGTCAAATGGAATTTATGTTAAGTGAATTTAATGTCAACTGAGAATGATAAATCTCAAAATATGTAAATTAGGAGTAATTATGTCAAATGAAGTTTATGTCAAATGAGTTTTTATGTAAATTCAAATTTATGTTAAAGAAATTTGTTGTCAAATGAAAATTAAATCCAAATGAAATTTTTATCAATTGACTTTTATGTCAAATACCATTTATGTTAAATGAAAATTATCTCATTGTTGTAAAATCAAATTCACGTTAAATGAATTTTTTGTCAAGTATATATTGTACTAAATGAATTTTATGTCAAATTACATTTGTGTTAAATTGTTTTATGTCAAATAACAATTATGTCAAATAAAATCAGGGTGTCTTCTATTTTCCATCAACAAAATTCTCGGTTATTTCCCGGCTTAGTCCTAATTTTTCCCGCTTTTTTCTCTCATCAAATTTAAATTTATTTGATTTCTATTTAAATAATTAAATTTTTTTGACGAGTTTCATTAAATTTTTTGAAAATAATGTTTTTTTTATTAATTTTAATTTAAAATTTGGAAAATAATTGAATTATTTTCCAAAACAAAGAATTTTTTCAATTTTTTTAAATTAATCTTGTCTGGTCATAATTATAATAATTGAAAATTAGATTAATTCAATTTTATTAAAATGTATCGATACTAATTGAATTTCTGCAAAGAATTTTTCTATTCATAAAATTAATTGAATCCTTTCAAGGAATGTTATTATTTATGAAAATAATTAAATGTTTGCGTAGAATTTTATTAAAATTTTTGAAAATAATTGAATTGTGGAGAACAATTTAATTATTTATAAAGATAATTGAAATTTTGAGGAGAATTTAAAAAAAATTTTAAACATAATTAAATTTCTGCGAAGAATTTTATTACTTTTGAAAATAATTGAATTATTTTTTAGAAATTTATGGAAATTTATGAAAATAATTGAATTCTTCTCAAGAATTTTTTATCAAAATAATATTCAAAGGAATTTAGTAAATCTCAAGAATTTTGCTATTTATGGTAATAATTGATTTCTTGAGAAGAATTTTTTTTACAGTTTTTAGAAATAATTGAATTCTTTCGACGAATTTTAATAAAATTTTTAAAAATAATTACATTTTTCGATGAATTCGATTAAAATTGTATTAAAAATAATTGAAATTCTGCAATGAGTTTTACTATTTATGAAAATAATTGGATATATTGCGAAGAAAATTTTAAAAATAAAATTATAATTTCGGTGACTTACTTCCCTTGAATACTTTTGAAAAATTTAGATAAAATTCTTTAAAAGAATTCAATTATTTTTAATAGAATGTAGAGAAATTTCAATTATTTCAAAAATTTTCAATTATTTGTTTATAAAAATTCAATTATCTTGAAACAATAGAATTGAAAAATTTCAAAAATCTTATTTTTGAGAATTTTCAAAAAAACTTTGCGAAAATTCAATTTTATTAAAAAATTTTAAGTGTGCATCCTTTTTTAAATTAACTAATAAAAATTTTAATTATTAATCTTCGCACTAAGAAACATGTATACATTAGAATGTGACTCTTTATAAAATTCAATTATTTATCAATTATTAAATTAAAATACTTTGAAAATTCAAATTGTTAAGAAGTTTTTAATGAAATTCTTTAACAAATTTAATTATTTTATTTATTTTCAGTTGAATTTCACAAAATTTCTATTAATTCGATAATTTTTTAAAAATTTATTTGCATAGGATTTTTGAATCAGTGACTGATATTTTATTATCAAATTAATTATTTTAAACTAATTCAAAATTTAGAGAACAGTATAAATATCTATAAAAATTGAAATAAAAAGCGATTTTTTAAAAACAAATTAAAATAATAAAACTTTTTTTAATTTGTTAAAAAAATTCCCGGTTTGGCATAAAATTCCTGGCTTATTCCCGGTCAAATTAAATTCCCGGCTATTTCCCGGTTAGTAGACACCCTGAATTTAACATCAATTTTATTTAACATAAAATTTATTTGACATCAATTTTGACTTATTTTAAAATTCACTCCTATATTTTTATGTCAAATGAAATTTATGATAAGTGAATTTAATGTCAAATGAGAATTATAAATCTCAAATTATGTAAATTAGGAATATTTATGTCAAATGTATTTCGTATTAAATGAATTTTATGTCAAATGAAAATGCCAAATGAAATTTATCTCAAATGAGTTTTTATGTAAAATCAAATTTATGTTAAAGAAATTTGTTGTCAAATAAAAATTGAAACCAAATAAAATTTATATCAATTGACTTTTACGTCAAATACCATTTATGTTAAATGAAAATTATTTTATTTTTGTAAAATCAAATTCACGTTAAATGAATTTTTTGTCAAGTATAAATATTGTACCAAATAAATTTTATGTAAAATGCCATTTATGTCAAAAGAATTTTATCTCAAATAAATTATCAAATCAATTAATTTATTTATTTATAAAATCAAATTCACGTTAAATGAATTTTTTGTCAAATATAAATTATACTAAATGAATTTTATGTCAAATAAAATAGTTATTGACTTCTGATAATTATTCTCCATCGTTAATTATTTTCTACTAGAAATTATCTACCATTCACTACTAATTAACTACTATTTTTCATATTAATTCCTAAAGAAAAAAAGTCATCCAAAATTTTACTAATTTAATTTCTCTTCTAATTCCCATTCAGCGATTTTTTCAGATTACAAATTATTTTTGGCATTCAGGAGAGTAAAATAATAGAATTTCTTTAATCAAATGCGACCTATTTGGTTAGAAAGGAATAACACTTCTGATGAGAGTGTGTGTGTGTGTATTTTTTTTCTCATTCTTTGCACCTTGTTATACATAGTTTTCCTGCGGTAACTCTAAGTAAAATTGAACAATTTATCCCAGACTTCTCTCTTGAAACTTATTAAAGTAGGTAAAGTGATGTGGAACTCAGGTGCCAATTAAACGAGCAACGAAGTATAGTCGTCGTTGCTAGAAGGTATAATGGCTTATGTCACTGAGAAACATTGCCTTAACTATATATATATGTATATATATATATACGACATGCATAGTTAGTCGAAAATAAGAGAAATCGAGCTTTAGAGAGCTCTTCCCTCTAACTCGAATCCCTTGATGACTGCCAAAACAAGTTTTGTCGCTAATCAATTGACTTCAAATATACGTTAATGCACTTCGTCTTTTCTTTGTAAATTATTATTCTATTATCATTATCGTTACGATCAACTTTATTATTATCATTATCATTCTGTGTTTAGAGAAAATTCCCCATTTTTCTTGGCAACACCAAAAAAATTGAGTTAGGAAAATGTTTAGTAACTTTTTTCACTTCAATTATCATTTTATTTTTAGTTATTTTTAGAAGAGAAAATTAAAAAGACTAACTTGTAGTTAGTCGAGTGAGATAGCCGCGTGGTTTCGCTCCTGGTCTCGCACCACTAGGGTCCGGAGTTCGATTCCCTACGAGTGGGGATTTTTTTTCTTCCTGGAGTAAAAATAAAAATACTTTGGTTTATAAAGTAACTGACGTTTAGTGACTAGACAAAAAAAAATTGATAGTAATAAATTCAGAAGTATTTTAAATTCATATCGATTTGCAGAGAGAAAATACTACTGTTAAATTTTTTTTTTCTGAAGAATTTACAAAAAATGGACAAATTCGAGGATTTGCAAAAATTTACCAAGTATCGATATTAAAGTTACGAGAATGAAGTGCGATTTCCATTAAATATTCTTTTTTTTCTACTGCAAAAGAAGTGTGTCAAGCGGAAAATCGGACAATTTAGAATGTCTACATCCAATTTCATTTGTCGATATAAATCAACTGTATTCGCGGGAAAAGCTTTTCTGGTACTTGTAATAATGTCAACTGCAGCCCACAGGGAAAATTTATTATTTTTTAGGGACATTCCAAGTATTGAGGACAGTGTAGTTTTCTAGGTACTAATCGACGATTGAATCTTCATCTTTGAATTTTCCTTTTGATTCTAAAAAAGAAAACGATCAAGATTTTCGATATTTTTTTATGGTAAATTTTCATCTTATTTATCTAACCTGAATTCATAAATTTTCCACTAGGATAACAAAGTTCGAAAAAAGAATTTTTAGTCAGACAAACTTTTATCTTAAAGTAATTTTTTTTTCTTAAACATTCACTGTTGGTTTAAAAGTATCAAATAAAAATTATTTGAATCAATAGTAAATATTTGATAATAGATAAGTAATTATTTGAATCAAATAAATTTTTTTTCAGTGTAATTAATAAATAAATTAATTATTAATTAACTATATTATTCTTCATATTCTTTAATTCATTTTTCTATAACAAATTTTGTTTGACTGGTCTAAATTATTATACAAATTATTCTCCTTTTTATTTATAAAAAATACTAGAAAATTGTTAATTGTTAACAAATTTTTATTAAGAAGTAGGAAAATAATTTTTATTTCTCAATAACAATATTGTTTACAAACTCATTCTTTTTATTTTGGAAAGAAAAACATTATATATTCATAAGGAAATAAATTGGATTAATTCTTTTTTTTAATTAGTACAATTGTTTTAATAAAATTCAAAGTTTTTTTAAAAATAAAGAAAAAAATGTTTATAAATTCAATTTGTCAGTTACAAAATTTATTTGAAAACGAAACTAAAAAAATTTTCTCAAAAAATCAATTATTTTAAGGAATTTTAATAAAATTCTTTTCCAAAATTCAATTATTTTAATAAATATCAAAATTCATCACAAGAATTCAATTCTTTTGAAAAGTAATAATAAATACTTTGCAAAAATTAAATTATGTATTTTCAAAATTTTTTAAAAATTCTCGTCAAGAATTAAATAATCTTTATAAATAGATAGCGAAATTCTTCTCAAGAATTTTATTATTGTCAAAAATTTTAATTAAATTCTTGGAAAAATTTCAATTATTTAAAGAAAATTTAATAAAATTCTTCGCATGAATTCAATTATTTTTAAAAGTTAAAAAAGAATTGTTTAGAAAGTTTTCAATTATTTTCAAAAATTGTTATGAAATTCTTGAATATATAATGAATTTTAGTAAAATTTTAATTAAATTCCTTAAAAGAAATTAAATTTTTTCAAAAGTTGTTAATAAAATTCTTCCTAAAAATTAAATTTTAAGAAACATTTAATTATTGAATAAATTATTTATTTTTGTATTTAAATAATTGAATTCTCGTAGTATTCAATTATTATTTTTCGTACTTTAAACTAAAAATTCTCTTGAATTAATTATTTTGAAAAAGTTTAAGTGAATAATAATTGAAGTAATTGATTTAAAGAGGAATTATATTTGAAAATTGTAAAAAATAATAATTGAATTGAAATGATGAAAATGATTTTGAAGAAATTTCAGTAACAATATACTTATAATAATAAAATAATGATTTTGTCACTCAGTCATGTTTTATAAAATTAATTAAATTTTATTCAATTTTTTTAATGCAAAAGTAAATTGTTTATTGAATAATTGAATGTTTCTTAAAATTTAATTCTTATAAAGAATTTTATCAACAAATTTTTAAATAATTGTATTCTTTTTAAGAATTTTAATAAAAAATTTTTGAATATTTACATTTTTCAAGAAGTTTGATCAAAAATTGACTTGTATTAAAAATAATTGAAATTCTGCGATGAGTTTTATTGTTTCTGAAAATAATTGAATTATTGCGTAAAAATTTATAAAAAATTTGTAAATATCTGAATTCCTGTAAAATTTGTACTATTTATGAAAATAATAATTAAATGTTTGCGTACAATTTTATTAAAATTGTTTTTAAATAATTGAATTCTTTTGGATAATTTTATTAAAATAGTAGATATTGAAAATCATTGAAATGAGGAAAAATTTGGAAAATAATTGAAATTTTGACAAAAATTTTATTAAAAATTTTGAAAATAATTGAATTTTGAAGAAGGATTTTTTTATTTATAAAGATAATAATTGGGATTTTGTCGAGATTTTTTTGTAAATTTTGAACATAATTGAATTTTGTGATAAGAATTTTATTGCATTTAAAAATAATTGAATTTCTGCAATAATTTGTAACTTCTTCAAAATCCAATTTTTTTATTGTTTTTAACTAAAATTCTTCTATAAATCCATTATTCTAAATAACTAATTAAATATATATTGACAAATTTAACTAATTTTAGATTTTGAATCATTAAAATTTTTCAAAAATCTAAGTTCATTAAAATTTCTAATTAATTTCATTCATTATTGAAATTTTATAAAATTTAAAATTGAAACCATTTGAAACTGATTTATTTATGAAAATTATAAACGCAACTCTTTTAAAATTGAATTAATTTTGAAATATTGAAGTAAAATTATTTATTAAATAATTTATTAATTTATTTTAATTATGAAAGTTGTTCAAGATTTAAGTTATTTAAAAAGAAATTTTTGTCAGAAATTGAAAAAATTGAAGGTTTTGTTTTAGAATTCGTGGTAAATTTATATTTTATGAGTCAAACAAAAAAAAACACAAAAATTCAGAATTTTCTTATGAATTCCAAAAATTTAATTTTTTTCATTAATTTTAATAAAAATTCCTGACTTTTCCCTGAATTCCATATGTCAGAATATATGATTATTCTAATTATAATAATATTAAAACTATATATTCCATTTTATATTTTATTTTTATAAAAAAAAATTTTAATTAAAAATTTGCACGAATTGTTGCTGGTTAATTAATAATTGTAATAAATATTTAAAGTCGGAAAAAATTGCCTCGAGTTAAATTAAATATTTTTTGTAATCTATGCATTGAATCAAATGTAATGAAATAAAAATAATTAAACGATTATTTTATAGTTTTGAATAGAAACTTTTTTCATTTTGGGGTGAAGCTCTTCTCTAAGTCATGCGTAATAAGTAGCAATAAAGACTTTAACTGAAGAAAACTGAGGATATATATGGATAATGTAGAAGAATAACTCCATTGCTGAGTTTATGACTGCAGTCAAGAAACTAATAATTTTAATCTTTATATGCGTATTTCATGAAACTTTTTCATAATGGTATATAACTTTTCACAACCAGAGTATAAAAATACTTAAAAACTAATCTTTTCAGAATTCTTAGTGAATATTGACACAAGTTTTTTACAGATGGGTTTTGCAACAACATTTCGATTCCTTTTATTAATGCACCCAGAAAAAAATTATAACTGAATCAAAGCCTATTAAATTATTTAAACCAAAAAAAACTTTATTTGGTTTAAATAAACTTTTTTTTGTACAAATTCACTTTTTTTTGTCCGAATAAATTTATTTAATTCTAATAAACTTTATTAGGTTTAAATAAACTTTATTTAGTCCAAATAAACTTTATTTGATTCAAGAAAACTTTATTTATTGAACCAAATAAACTTTATTCGATTCAAATAAACTTTTTTTGGTTCAAATAAATAATAAACTTTCTTTGATTTTAATAAACTTGATTTGGTTTAAATAAATTTTATTTAGTTCAAATAAACTTTATTTGAACCAAATCAAATTTTTTTGTACCAAATAAACTTTATTTGAAAAATAATTAATTTAATATATTTAATAATTAATAATTAATTTTAATAAAACTTCTCTGGGTGTAGAATTATTTAATATTATTTATTATTTATTTTATTTTAGTATTTTTTTACTTTTATTTATTTTATTTCTTATTATTTATTTAAATCATTTCACTCTTTTAAAAAAACTATATTTTTTTATAATAGGAAAATTTATTTTCGAAATTTATAAATAAAAAACTAATATAGAAAATATCCAAATCGAAATTTTAGTTCTCTATCAATTTTTTATTCCTCGCCCCCCTCTCAAAAAAGCCCCTCCTCCTTTTATGCAAATCATATTATACAGAATTAAAATCATTTTTTTATTTTCATGAAATACTGTATGTGTATCAATTTTTTTTTTAATATAAAAAATACAGAATAAAAAAGTCGTAAAATATGAACGGTCAGATTTTATTTTATCAGAGCAATTGTTATCACCAGTCGTAGCGTAAAAAAATCAAAACGTCAATAAATGAGGTTTATATTTTTCGATTTTTTTCATTTCCTATCTCTACAGCATGCTCCTTTGGATTCTTTCTTCGAATCGGTTAAGCCTCTTTCATTCTTACAACACGCCGGTGGACAGTTACCACTAGCCGATGATTCTTTTACTCTAAAAAAATAATTACACATTTTATTTTTTTATTTTTACTAATAAAAAAATTCTAAAACTAAAATAGTATTAAATTATTATTTCTATTCATTTATTGTTTATATTTTGATTATTTTTTAATAATTTTCAATTTTATTTCTTAATAATTATTGTTGCATTTTTTATAATTATTATTGTACTAGCCAAACTAAATGTTGTATGGGGAATGTTGTATGGGGCTGCTTATTTTAAACAATTTAAAAAATTTTAAAGAAATAATTATTATAACCTAACAAAGAGATTTAACTAACTAAAATTCAAATAATTTCACTCAATTGTCTCAATTTAAATAAAATTTACATTACTAGACTTAAACTATGGCTAGAACAATTACAATTAGTATCTGGGTCATCTTTTGCATTGCTTATTTTATAAAGCCATTTTAAATTAAATACTTTTTAAAGAAATAATAATTATTACACACTGAAAAAAGTTTTACTTGAAATAGCGATAAGTTTCTCTAGAATAACGAAATTATTAATTGAAGCACTAAATAATTTCGCTACTAAAGTGAACTCTGTAGTTCATCCAGCTAAATTTTTTTTGCCGTGCATAACGAAAAAAGAATTAAATTAACATCAGATTTTCTACATTCAAAAAAAACGAATTCAAATAGAAATTATGTAATCATTTTACAACTTAACCAAATTCACCCCAGAAATCACTGAATTCGATAATTTAGAAGAAAGTCAGACAAAAGCAGGGTTCCTACAGAATCTGGAAATCATGGAAATGGTATGGAATTTTTAAAACGCTTCTGGAAATCAGGGAAATCATGAAAAAGGCCTGTAATTTTTAAAAAATTCTAAATTTTTTCAGTTTTCCATTTTTTCTCTTGAATAAAATTTCAAATAATAATAAAGCTAAATGGCATAAAAGACAAAAAAAAATGTTGAATTTTAAGCAATTCGATTTTTCGGATTTTTGATAATTTTTAATAATTTTTTATTTTTTTCCAAAGAGTCGAGACAATTAAATAAGTAAAGTATTTTCCAAAAGCACAAAAATAATGAAGCTAAATCCCATAAAAGAGAGGAAAAAATGTTGAATTTTAAGAAAAACGGATTTTTGAAATTTTTCGAATTTTTGATAATTTTAGATTTTTTACCAAAGAGTCGAGACAATTTAATAAGTAAAGAATTTTCCAAAAGCACAAAAATAATGAAGCTAAATCCCATAAAAGAGAGGAAAAAATGTTGAATTTTAAGAAAATCGGATTATTGAATTTTTCGAATTTTTGATAATTTTAGATTTTTTACCATAGTGTCGAGACTATTAAATAAGTAAAGTATTTTCCAAAAGCACAAAAATAATGAAGCTAAATCCCATAAAAGAGAGGAAAAAATGTTGAATTTTAACACAAACGGATTTTTGAATTTTTGATAATTTTCGATAATTTTAGATTTTTTACCAAAGTGTCGAGACTATTAAATAAGTAAAGTATTTTCCAAAAGCACAAAAATAATGAAGCTAAATCCCATAAAAGAGAGGAAAAAATGTTGAATTTTAAGAAAAACGGATTTTTGAAATTTTTCGAATTTTTGATAATTTTAGATTTTTTACCAAAGAGTCGAGACAATTTAATAAGTAAAGTATTTTCCAAAAGCACAAAAATAATGAAGCTAAATCCCATAAAAGAGAGGAAAAAATGTTGAATTTTAAGAAAATCGGATTTTTGAATTTTTTCGAATTTTAGATAATTTTAGATTTTTTACCAAAGAGTCGAGACTATTAAATAAGTAAAGTATTTTCCAAAAGCACAAAAATAATGAAGCTAAATCCCATAAAAGAGAGGAAAAAATGTTGAATTTTAAGAAAATCGGATTTTTGAATTTTTTCGAATTTTAGATAATTTTAGATTTTTTACCAAAGAGTCGAGACAATTTAATAAGTAAAGTATTTTCCAAAAGCACAAAAATAATGAAGCTAAATCCCATAAAAGAGAGGAAAAAATGTTGAATTTTAACACAAACGGATTTTTGAATTTTTGATAATTTTCGATAATTTTAGATTTTTTACCAAAGAGTCGAGACAATTTAATAAGTAAAGTATTTTCCAAAAGCACAAAAATAATGAAGCTAAATCCCATAAAAGAGAGGAAAAAATGTTGAATTTCAAGAAAATCGGATTATTGAATTTTTCGAATTTTTGATAATTTTAGATTTTTTACCAAAGAGTCGAGACAATTTAATAAGTAAAGTATTTTTTAAAAGCACAAAAATAATGAAGCTAAATCCCATAAAAGAGAGGAAAAAATGTTGAATTTTAACACAAACGGATTTTTGAATTTTTGATAATTTTCGATAATTTTAGATTTTTTACCAAAGAGTCGAGACAATTTAATAAGTAAAGTATTTTCCAAAAGCACAAAAATAATGAAGCTAAATCCCATAAAAGAGAGGAAAAAATGTTGAATTTCAAGAAAATCGGATTATTGAATTTTTCGAATTTTTGATAATTTTAGATTTTTTACCAAAGAGTCGAGACAATTTAATAAGTAAAGTATTTTTTAAAAGCACAAAAATAATGAAGCTAAATCCCATAAAAGAGAGGAAAGAATGTTAAATTTTAAGAAATTCGGATTTTTGAATTTTTGATAATTTTCGATAATTTTAGATTTTTTATCAAAGATTCGAGACAATTTAATAAGTAAAGTATTTTCTACATTAAAAAGTTTGACATTAAAAAATATATAAAAAATGCCAATACTTAACCCACAAAATTAAATTTTCAAAACAAACAAATGAATGCAGATAATTTGCTAACGGAAAGGAAACTTACGATTATTATAATGTATTCTTTATAATTGTTATTGTATTTTTTATAATTATTATTGCATTCTTTGTATTTATTACCCACGGTATTTTTCTTTTGTATTTATTATTATGAGTATTATTTTTAATGTTTCTATTTTAAGAAATACTTCACGAAATTCGAATAAATTATACGACTCATTATTCTTGAAAAAAAAAATTGAAATCATAATTGTTGTTTTTTCTTGTGTCTTATCAAAAAAATCTCAAATGTTTGAAATTTCAGCTAAAGATTTCATAATTGATAGACGATTTTACGCGACACGCAAAATTTCCCTGCGGTGGTTCCAAGGCCAAAATTATATTATAAATCGTTGGGTTACAATTTCGCCAGAAGGGTTTATCAAGTACATATGTTTGAAATAATAATCTAACTTCTCCGTTATTATAAACTTCATTTCTAAATTTTTTCTCAAAATAAATTGATAAAAATTTCTAATCATTCCAAAATAAATAGAAAATAAATAAAATTAAATAAATTTAAATGAATAAAAAATAAATAAAATTAAATAAATTTAAATGAATAAAAAATAAATTAAATTAATTTAAATTAATAAAAAATAAATTAAATTAAATTAATTTAAATTAATAAAAAAAATTAAATTAAATAAATTATATTGAATAAAAAACAAAATGAAAAAATAAAAAAGGGACGAATTTTAATAAAATTAAATTAACTAATTTCAATTTTTTTACACCATTATAAATCCAGATTGTACGGAAAATAAATTTTTTATTAGCAACAAAGAATGAGACAAAGTTAAAAAAAAAGAATTTCACCCACAAAGTTCAAATTACAAAAAAAGAGTTAAAAAAAAGTTTTTCCAACTCATTAAAATATTGCCGCGAGTATATTTCATCTTTTCTGTATTTCTACTCTCCTTTTAATGTTTCCAATAATTCTTAGCAATTCACGTAAAAAATTATATTATACAAAACGAGGAAAGAAATTAACGGCTAATTAATTTAATTTCTCTCGCACTATAATTTAATTAGAAGATCGTTTCTCGATAATTTTTTTCTCCTTTTTTCTCCTTTCAATTCTTTCTTTTTTCCACTTGATTCGAATATTTTATAAAATTGAGTGTATTTCAAGGGGGCTCTTTTCATGATGTAAAACTCCACTAAAAGGAGTGATAACAAGGATAGTAGAAGCCACACAAGTGCGCCAACCTCTTTCAGGAAATGGGGAGTATTGTCATAGCAATTCAGGACAAGGTAATAGGCAAGAGAAATTACCAAATGCATATACACTCTACCTAAATATGGAAGATAGGTGCCATCCATCAAGAATGTCATTGATACATGCTCATATGCATAATAATACGCCTTGGATTACATTTATATCTATCTATATATATGGCAACGAATTCACTTCATTTTCCAAGCATAGAAGAGATCTAAAATCGTGCTCAACTTTTCCACAAAAAAAAAAATTGAAAGCGAGAATTCTCTCAAAATGATAAATTACGACTTTTATAAATTGCACTGAAAAAAAATTTATTTGATTCAAATAACCGATTAATTGACTATTATCAATTAAATATTTACTTGAATCAAATAATATTTATTGGAGTCAATTAAATGGTATTTGAACCAATAATTTCAGTATTTGAAGCAAATATGAATTGAACCATTTAATTGACTCCAATAAATATTATTTGATTCAATTAAATATTTAATTGATAATAGTCAATTAATCGGTTATTTGAATCAAATAATTTTTTTTTCAGTGTACGAATTATAAAAATTCGTTTTTTTCAAATTCAAATATACACTGAAGAAAAAATTTATTTGATTCAAATAAACTATTGTCTATTATCTAATAAATATTTGTATCAAATACAGGGTGTCTACTATTTTCGTTCAACAAAATTCCCGGACTTGTTCTAATTTTTTCCCGGGTTTTTTTTCTCATCAAATTTAAATTTATTTGATTTCGAACCTAAATAAATTTACAAATAGCTTAAAAAAATTTTATTAGAGTTTTTATGAATAATTAAATTCTTTTGACGAGTTTCTTTAAATTTTTCGAAAATAATGTTTTTTTAATAATATTAATTAAAAATTTGAAAAATAATTCAGTTAAATAAAGAATTTTTTTAATTTTATAAAATAATCTTTTCTGTTCATATTATAATTGAAAATTTGATTAATTCAATTTTACTAAAACGGATTAATACTAATTGAATTTCTGCAAAGAATTTTACTATCTATAAAAGTAATTAAATCCTTCCAAATTATTATTATTTATGAAAATAATTAAATGTTTGCGTTGAATTTTATTAAAATTTTCGAAAATAATTGAATTGTGGAGAACAATTTAATTATTTATAAAAATAATTGAAATTTTGAGGAGAATTTAAAAAAAAATTTAAACATAATTGAATTTCTGCGAAGAATTTTATTACTTTTGAAAATAATTGAATTGTGGAGAACAATTTAATTATTTATAAAAATAATTGAAATTTTGAGAATTTAAAAAAAATTTTAAACATAATTGAATGTCTGCGAAGAATTTCATTACTTTTGAAAATAATTGAATTGTTTTTTTTAGAATTTTACGGACATTTATGAAAATAATTGAATTCTTCTGTAAAATTTTTTTAAAAATAATATTATTCAATAGAATTTAGTAAATCTGAAGAATTTTATTACTTTGAAAATAATTGAATTGTGGAGAACAATTTAATTATTTACAGAAATAATTGAAATTTTAAGGAGAAATTAAAAAAAAATTTAATCATAATTTAATTTCTGCGAAGAATTTCATTATAATTTTGAAAATAATTGAATTGTTTTTTAAAATTTTATGGAAATTTTTGAAAATAATTGAATTCTTATGAAGAATTATTTTTCAAAATAATATTCAAACGAATTTAGTAAATCTGAAGAATTTTGCTTATAAAATTCAATTATTTATCAATTCTGAATTAAAATACCTACTTTAAAAATTCGATTTGTTAAAAATTTTTAAATGAAATTCTCTAACTTAATTATTTTCAGTTGAATTTCAAAAAATTTGTATTAATTCGATAATTTTTTAAAAATTTATTTACATACTATATTTGAATCAGTGACTGATTTTTCACTATAAAATTTTGTTAAATATTATGTTTTGTCAAATTGAAATTATGCAGATTTTTGTTTTTTAGTTCTAAACAAAATTAGAAAATTGTTAAACAACTGTGATTAAGAAATAGAAAATTTATTTATTTTGCATTCTTTTTGTTTATGAATCACAATTTTTTAAACAAAATTATTATGTTGTTTTAGAAAAAGAAGAAAAATCTTTGCACAATTTCGATTTTTAATCTTATTTTGGAACAGGATTTTCCACAGGAATTAAGAATTAATTAAATTTATTTAATTAATTAATTAATTAAAATTTCCTATAAGGAATTCAAATATTAAAAAAAAAAATTTTTAAATTGTATGCAAACATTTAATTATTTTCATAAATAATAAAAATTTCACAGGAATTCAATTATTCAAGTTATTCAATTATTATAAAATATGAAGAAATCGAAAAAAAAGAATTGCTCCGAGTCGAAGACTCGGAGTGATCGATTTCTTCATATTTTATAATAATTGAATAACTTGAATAATTGAATTCCTGTGAAATTTTTATTATTTATGAAAATAATTAAATGTTTGCATACAATTTAAAAATTTTTTTTTTTAATATTTGAATTCCTTATAGGAAATTTTATTAAAATAGTACCTAGATATTGAAAATAATTTAAACTAGAACAATTTTTGAAAATAATTGAAATTAGAAAATTTTTTGAAAATAATTGAAATGAGGACAATACCTACTATTTTTGACATTTATAATAATTGAAAATAATTGAACTTTGGAGAAGAATTTTGATATTTATAAAGATAATGGGGATATTTCCGAGAATTTTTTTCAAATTTTGAACATAGTTCAATTTTATAAGAAGAATTCTATTTTTTTTTTTTTTTTTTTTGAAAATTCTTGAATTTCTGCAATTATTTGTAATTTCTCCAAAATTGAATTTTTTTTTATTGTATAAATATCTATAAAAATTGAAATAAAAAGCGATTTTTTAAAAACAAATTAAAATAATAAAACTTTTTTTAATTTGGTGAAAAAATTCCCAGTTTGGCATAAAATTCCTGGCTTATTCCCCATTTTCCCCGTTCAAATTAAATTCCCGGTAGATAAATATTTATCTACATCAAATAATTTTCATTTCAGTCAATTAAATTATATTTGCTTCAAAATTAAATAAATTATATTTGGTTTAAATAAAATTTTTTTCTGGGTGTAGAAAAAGTAATTGATTATTTGAATCAAATTTTTTTTAAGAATCAAAAAATAATATAAAAATGTAAAATAAATAAAAATTCAAATTAAAGAAAAATACGCATTTAAATATAAATTTTGTAACGAAAACGAAACCGGAAATTTGTGTGCAAAAGGGAAATTCAGACAAATAAAATTTTCGGGCGAAAAAAAACTCATTTGCAATCAAAGGAATTTTATATTCAAATGAAATTTAAATTGAGAAACAAAATCGAAAACAAAGGAAAATACCGAAAGTTATTTCAAATCAAATTCTTACGTAAAAATAAAAGTGACCTTATGGAAAAATTTTTTTAAATAAAAAATTATAAATATATTTTGTCAAAAAATATCTTACTGAAAAAAAAAATTAAATTTATTCAAATAAACGATTACTTGTCTCTTATTAAATAAAAAAAATTTGTATCAAATTATTTTCATTTCTAACAAATAATTTTTTATTGCATCAAATAAATTCTTGTAAATTCGATAAGAGATGTTTTTATATTAATTTTTAATTTAATTTCATAAATTATTAATTTATGAAAATAGAAGAAATGAGTTTAAAAAATTCTTTTTTATATATGAGAAATATGTGTGGCATTCTTATATGAGAAAATATTTTGAAATGTTTAAATCGACTATTATATATTGTATCTCATATGATCACCCAACCGATTCTCATTTCCCGAAGAAACGCGACGATGTTTCCTGAAAATCAGAAATTTATCGCTCGTATAATAATTCATTGACAATAACTCTTAAACGATTTTTTCCCTCAATATATACTCAATATACATTGTTGAAACTAGTAAAATTTAAATTGTCATAAGTCATATTTTCACATTTTGTATTTCTCATTTAACTATAAAAAGTAATAGAAAAAATAACCAATAAAATAAAATTCTAATAAATTTGTCTAATGAAATTCAATAAAATCTAATTATCATTAAATTCCATTAAAATTTTAAGCAAAATAAAAAATCGTGATTTAGCATTTATCTTTTATTTATTAACAAAATTATAATAATAAATATTTCAATAAAATATTAAAAATATGCAAAAATAATTATTTACGAAAGAAATATTTGTATTTTATTTCGAGTATATCAAAAAGTCTATCACTGGAAAGAATCTAAACTAAATAAATAAATAAAATTGAAACTGAATTTGAAAAATTTTTTCATATAAATAACTTTCTTTGTGAATTTTGATTTTTTAAAAATTAATTACACTCATTTAAAAGAAATAATAATAATAATCAAATCTTTAACGTCCGAGTAATTTAATTTAATTATAAATAAATAGAAAATAGAAAGGAAAAAATGGAGAAAGGAAATAAAAATTCAAACTAAATTTGCAAAAAATAGCAAAGTTGAAAAGAAAATAAAAAACAGTTACAAAAAGCACTAAATAGAAAAAAAACTTCATTTGCAATAAAAAAGAAAATTCATAGTCCTACTTTCTTCCGCAACATCCTCCAGCAACCCTTCTTTCCTCTATTTTCTTTTCCGGACTGCAACGAAATAATACAAATATTTTATTCGTTTTAAACATTCAATTAATGATTTTTTCTGACATATTTTGCAATAAATTAATTTAATTAATTTACTAATTAATTAAATCAATTGTTAAATTTATCAGTTTTAAGAAATATTTCTTACTGTTCGCATTTGCACGTCACATGACCGGAATAATCCTTTTGACTGGCAACTTTTCTAAAAATTAATTATTACAATTAATAATTAGTCACCAGAATACTATATATATAATAATATATATAAAAATTATTATTATTAAAGTAAACTGTCAAGACTTACGCGCAATGATCACACATGATGAAATTTTTTGTTTCAATGTCTAAACTTTATTTATTAAAAAATATACTTATAACCCAGCAAATTAAAGAATCAATTTTCTGTTATTTTTCCAAATTGCATTCGTTGCCAGTTTTAGAAACTTTAAATTTTTTTACGACTTTCTTTCACAGTAAAAATTTGCCACTCAAATAAATGAATTTACAATTTATGACTTTCAGATTTTTAGCCCTGTTTTGTTTTTTTCATAAATATTTCCAAATACTAAAAAATTCTAAAGTTTCTTTTTTTAATTAATTTTAGCTATTTATTACTTTATATGATTTCAATAAGAATTTTAATAAAATAGATAAAAATATAAACGAAGTAAAAATATTAAAAAACCTAAAAATAAAATAAATGGAAAAAAACTTCTACGGTAAAAAATTTTAAAAAAAGCATTAAATGAAATAATTAATTTTAATACATTAACATCTAACTAAAAAAAACTGTAAAACATTGTTAATTAACATTTTTATTATCCTCATGTATTAAACTCAACATTTTAATATCATCAAAATTTTCACTCGCCCATGAAATTAATTAATTATTTTTCTCTATTTTCAACAATATCCAATAAATTATGCTTACAGGTAATAAATTCCAAATTATTATAAAAAAAAGAATTCATTAACAAAACGTAATATTTTGTGTATTGAAAAAAAAATTATCTCATAAATAAAGTTTTAATTTTCAAAAAAATTACTCCGTGATATCGAATTCAAATTGAATATCTGAAAGGCTTTTTCCCTTAGTTTCACGAATGAGAAAAAATAATAGTATCGAATCAATCCAAGAGAATGTTGCAAACACAAAAATAGTTGTGACTTCGCCATAAAATACAATTAACATGTACAAAATTAAAATAATTATCAATGACAATGCCCAGCTTAAAAAAACAACGACACTTGAACCAATTAATTTAATTTCCACCGGGAAAGAATCGGCATGATGAGACCATGCTAATGGACCAATTCCACAATTAAATGATGCAAAATAGAGACTTATGCATGTCAACGGTATCCAATAATACTTTTCACTAAATTCAGTATTTTCTTTCTCGACTTTCATAAACCAACCTGCAAAATTTTTACAAATTAATTACTCAAATTCATATTTATTCACCTCTTCATTATTTTATTTTCAATTATTATTTTTAGATAATTTAAATATTTGTTATTTCTACAAGATTAATTCAAATATTTGTTATTTCTACATGACTAATTAAAATATTAATAATTTTTACAAAGTTAATTAAAATATTTCATATGTTTACGTAATCAATTAAAATTGAATAAATATTTTCATTTTCGAAAAATTATAAACTCAAATAATTTTTTAACAGGCCTCGGATCGACTTTAACGATCAAAAAAAGTCGCTTCAATCGATTTAAAATAGAAAAAAAGTCCAAAATAGTCTTTTATTTAATTCAGTGTCGTCACAAAAATTTTATTTTGTATTTTCTGATCTTTCACTGATTTCTAAATTTAATTATTCAAAACTTGAATAATTTCGCTAAATAAATATTTAAATAGGTACCTACTTCTTGTTTGTTTTCATATGGGAATAAAATTTTCAAAAATTCTATTTAAAACCTTCTGAAATTTTATAACTTTTCAAAATTACAACTTTAATTCTCTTAAAATTCAATTATTTTCTACAATTTTTAATCAAACCTCTTCTCGAAAACAATCATTTTTAATAATTTTCCGAAAATTCTTAGAAAATTCATTTAAATACAAAAATTCAGTTTTTTATAATGATTGTAACTGTCCATGTTTTTTAAGATATTAATTAATTTTCAAAAAATTATAATAAAGAATATGTTGTTAAAATATTAAAAAAAAAATGTAAAAAATTTTAATGTTATTTTTTGTATGTATTTGAATTTTTGGAGATTTGTATAATTTTTAGAAGCTAATTTTCATTAATTACCATTTTTAAATTTACACTTGAAGACTTTTTATTAAAATTTTTGAGAAATCTATTATTTTCAAAATTTGCAATTAAAATTCTTTAAAAGTTGATTTCCAAAAATTTTTTATAAAACATTTTGAAAAAATCAATTATTTTCAATTAAATTTTACAAAATATCAATTATTGAAACTCTTTTTTATTGTAAATTTTAAAAATTTATTTAGTATTTATAAAAATAGTTGAATTTTGTCGAAGAAATTATTAAAATTTTAGGAAATAATTGAATTTTATGAAAATATTTGAATTCTTCCGAGAAATTCAATTAAAGATGTTTTGAAAATAATTGAATTCCTGCAAAGAATTTTACTATTTATAAAAATAATTGAATTCTTCCTAGGAATTCAATTAAAATTGAATTCAATTTTAATTATTCTCAAAATTTGCAAATGAAATTCTTTAAAAGTTGATTTTCAAAAATTTTTATAAAACACTTTAAAAAAGATAAATTATTTTCAATTAAATTTTACAAAATTTCAATTATTGAAACTCTTTTTAATTGTAAATTTCGAAAATTTAATTAGAAAAATTATTAAAAAATTATTTTTGAAGATTTATCTATTAGTTATTTTTCACACTATATAAAAATCGAAATAAATTGCATTTTATACTAAAAATTATTGCAATATTTGGAAGAAAAGTCGAAAAAGTCGAAATTTTTGAAAATAAGTCGAATAAAGTCGCATTTTTTGATAATAGTCGAAAAAAGTCTAAAAAGCTATAATATCCGAGGCCTGCATCAATTATCTATATTGATTTTTAATAATTTTCCGAAAGTTCTCCGAGAATTTAATTATTTAAATACAAAAATTTTAATTTTTCATAATAATTGAAACCGTCAATTTTTCTGTTTAAAGATATTAAGGTAGAATATTTCCAAAAAAATTTATTAAAAAAAATTCGTAAAATTAACTGTTTAAAAATATTTCTAAATAAATTTTAAAACACAATTGTTTTACAATTACATACCTACAATTAAAAAATGTAAAATTTTGAAAATAATTGAGTTTTTAAAAAATATAAAAAAAATAATCAAATTTTTGAAGAATTTTAATTATAAATAATTTCTCAAAAATTCTAAAATAGTAAATTTTAAAAAAACTTAATTTTCATTGTTCGAAGTTAAATGAATCTTAAAGATTCTTAAATTCTAAGAATTAGTTTTTTATAAATATTGTAATGTAATTTTTCGAAAAAAATTGAAGAATTTTTGTATATTTTTTAAAAAATCTAATTTTTCGAAGAATTTTAATAAAAATTTTGAATATGATTATTTTCTCCAAAGCGTTCAAAATAATTCTAAAAAATTGTAATGTTATTGTTTTGTGTATGTATTTGAATTTTTTGAAATATTGAAAATATTGAAAATAATTGAATTTTCAATTATTTAAAAAAATAGAACAAAATAATTCAGAGAATTACTTTTTTTTAAAACTATTTTAATATTATTTTTAGAACCTAATTTTTATTAATTTTCATTTTTATTGAATTTACATTTAAAGATTATTCATTAAAATTTTTGAGAATTCAATTATTCCAAAATTTTTAAATCAAAATTCTTTAAAAGTTAATTTTCAAAAATTTGAATAAAATACTTGAAAAAATGATTCATATTCAATTAAATTTTACAAAATTTCAATTATTCAAATTCATTTTAATTGTATATTTCCAAAATTTAATTAGAAAAATTATTCAAAAATAAATTTTCAAAGATTTGTCTATAGTTATGCTTTTCACATTATAAAAATCGAAATAGTTTGCATTTTATACTAAAAATATGGTATTTTGTCGCAAAATTTGGAAGAAAAGGCGAAAAAATCGCAAATTTTTCATGTAAGTCGATAAAAGTCGCATTATTTAAAAATAGTCGAAAAAGTCATAATATCCGAGGCCTGTTTTTATACCATAGTTCGAAACTAAATCTACGTATTTAAAAAAATTTTTAAAACCAATAATAAAATTTTTAAAACGATTAAAAAGGCAATGAAAAAAAAATTCTCATAAAAAGAATATCGAAACATTAAATACCTAGTAGAGCGAGAAAAATTCCCATAAAAATCGATGAAAATAGTAACAATTTTCTCCTGCCAATCAAGTCAATCAAAATTATTGACAAAACACTGCCAGCTATTTGAACAATTCCGATAATAAGAATTGTTTCACTTGTATCGAAATCCCCGCTCGGATATTTCAATTCAAATATCGTAAATGCGTAGAAAATTATAATATTAATTAGACTGAATTGATGAGTTAGAACTAAAACCACACTTGCGAAAAATGAGCGCCAGATTTTTCTATTTTTCAACAGCGAACTCGACACCTGAGACAGAGTGCATAATTAATTACGAAAATAATTATTAATTCAAGTAATTTGCTAATTAACTTAATAATTGAATTAATTGCAAGTATATTTATTAATTCAATTAATTTAATAACTGAATTGAATTTAATAAACAATAACAATTATTATTACAAATAATTTAATAATTTAATTTAATCTGATAAATTACTAGTTGCACTGAAAAAAATGTTTAAATCAAATAAATTTATTTTTCGGTGTAAATTATTGAATTAGCTAATTAATATTTTAAGTTAATTAGCACTAAAAATGATATCTTAAGATACTTGCCTTCGATTGAAAAATAGCAGCGAGACTTTTAAGTTCCTCGAGTTCTTCGCTAAAATCATTACTATCGTTATCATCAGAATCATCATCATCATTGGAATTATTCTGATAACGTTGAAGAGATTGTTTCGCCATTATTTCATCGTTTTTTGTTAAATAATAAAAGGCGCTTTCTGGTAAGAAAATAATGCAAGCAATCGGAACACAGGAAATACCACAAAGAAGACTATACTGCCAAATTATTTTCTCCTCCTCTTGTAGATAATCAATTAGAAAAGCATACATAATGCCGCAATTAATTAATAAATGAAAGAATATCATGAGACGATTACGAATTTCCTTCTTGGCTATTTCTGCCACATAAATGGGAATGAGAACACACAATATTCCACAGCAATTGCCGCACAATAATCGACCAATCATGATAAAAATTACCTGCATTAGAATGAATATTAAATTAGAATACATTTTTTTATTGGATTATTTTATTATAAATTATTTACAAATATTCTATAAAATTTATTTAATTAGTCAATTTTATGTAAATTATTTGTAAATATTCTATCAAGGTTGCCACAAAAATTTTAATTTATTTTTCCCTGATTTCCTGACAAAAATTGAATGTTTCTCAAAATTTAATTTTTAGGAAGAATTTTATTAACAACTTTTGAAAATATTTTATTTAATTTCATTTCACTTTCTAAAGAATTTTTTTAAAACTTTTAAAAATAATTGAATTTCTCAGAAGAATTTAAATAATAATTTTTGAAAACAATTAAATTTATGCGAAGAATTTTATTAAATTTTCTTTAAATAATTGAAATTTTGCCAAGAATTTAATTAAAATTTTTGACAATAATTTAATTCTTGAGAAGAATTTCGCTATCTATTTATAAAGATAATTTAATTCTTGACTAGAATTTTTAAAAAAATTTGAAAATAATTTAATTTCTGCAAAGTATTTATTATTACTTTTCAAAAGAATTGAATTCTTGTGATGAATTTTGATATTTATCAAAATAATTGAATTTTGGAAAAGAATTTTATTAAAATTCCTTAGAATAATTGATTTTATGGGAAGAATTTTGTTGTTTATCAAACTAATTGAATTCTTTTGCAGAATTACTTAAAATTTTTTGAAAACAATTGATTTTCTGCGACGAATTAAATTTTATTTATAAAAAAATATTTGAATTATGAATTATAGCAACGAATTTTATTATTTTATTGAATAATTGAATTTTTTTTAAAATTAAATTATTTCCTCAAGTTTCAATAAAATTTTTAATAATAATTGCATTTTTCAAGGAATTTATTTAAAATTGCGAAATAGAAATATTTGAAATTCTGCGATGAAAATAATTGAATTCCTAAATGAAATTTTTTTATTTATGAAAATAATTGAATGTTTTTGTAGAATTTTATCAAAAATTTTTTTCAATAATTAAATCTTTTTATAAATTTTATGAAAATAGTAAATATTGAAAATTATTTCATTGTGAAAAAGTTTTGAAAATAATTGAAATTTTGCAAAGAATTTTTAAAAAATTTTTGAAAATAATTGAATTTTTGGCGAAAAATTTGCTATTTGTAAATATAATTGAATTCTTGACGAGATAATTCCTTAAAATTTTTTTAAATAATTGAATTTCTTCGAAGAAAGAAATTATTTTATTTTTTTCAATTATTTTATTACTTTTGAAAATAATTGAATTTTTCTAATGAATATTGTTATTTATGAAAATAATTGAATTTTGTAAAGAATTATATTAAAATTCCTAAAAATAATTGAATTTCTGTAAATTTCTTATGAATTCTAAGAATTTAATTTTTTTTCAGTACTTATAATAAAAATCCCTGACCAATTCTACTTTTCCTGACTTTTCCCTGAATTCCCTGATTTCCCTGACCTGTGTCAACCCTGTATATACATAATAAATATTATAATCTATACAATTTCTAATATTTAATTAATAAAATTGTATTCAAATATTTTTAAATATTCACTGAAAAAAATTTATATGATTTAAATAAATAATTATTATTTATGTCATGTAATTTTTTTTTGATTCAAATAAATAATTATTTGTATCAAAGAATTTCTATCCGAGTCAATTAAACCTTATTTTTAGATTTTTTAATTAAAGTTTCTTTTAATTTAAATAAATATTCAATTCACATAAACATTTGTTTCGTTTTAATTTATTTTTGCGTTCAAAGAAAGAATTTGATCTTCAAAAGCAAATTTTTTGTTGAACTAAATAAACATTTGATAGCAATTAATTTATTTAGTGGATTCAATCAAACTTTCAGTGTATTAAACAATTTTTTTCAATCTAATAGTCAAGTAATGATTTATTTGAATCAAAAAAATTTTTTTCAGCGTAACTAAATTATTAAAAAAAAAATAAAACTTACATTTGTCTGCGAGAAGGAAATAAACGACCATCCAATAAAGAAAACAGGAAACATTAGAAATATCGCATTGGTGAAATCAAATATTTTCAGAATACACGGAGCAAATATGGATCCAATGCAAGCTCCAATATTTAAGATGAATCCTATAAAACCTATTTCGAGAATAGTCGCACCTGTGTCATTTAATTGGTAACTGACACTTGAATTCCATGCTATCGACACTCCAATTGCAAACCCACCAAAAGAAGCTTACAAATTAAAAAGGAAAAAAACATTTAATTTCTCTCTTTCCAACTAAATTAATACCAATTGTAAATTTAATCAAGAATTTAAAATAATCATACCTATGAAAGCATCAAAATATTGCCTTAACCTCATCACAATATAATTTTAACTGACGTTTCTCGAAAAAAAAAAATTCTCAACAGAAAATTTATCAAACAGTTTAATTCATATTTTTTTTCCCTTCACTCTCTTTCTCTCTTTTTTTTCAAATTAAAACGTTATTAATTAAAAGTCCGTTAATTTTCATTTCAACGTGAAATAACAAAAATGGAATAATTACTAATAATTAATCAACATCACACGGGGGAAAGTTTATCGATTTTCGTGTATGTTTATCATTTGTCAAACAAAGGAGCCTGTCAACACCTTTTTTTTTCTTCTCCATACACACATTTACACATGGAGATTAAACGATGATTCGTTATTGTAATGCAATTGAAATTAATTTATAATAATATCGTTTTTGTTAAATAAATACTCGACATGTAATATAATATCTATATACTTAATCCTCTTGTTACTCTCTCTCTCTCTCTCTCTCTCTCACTTTCTCTCATTTTCTCTCTCATGTAAAATGCAAATCAAACAAAAGTATATCAAATTGTAATTTAAAATTTAATTTTCCCTCTGATTCATTTTTGTCTCTTTATATTATTAATAAAATAATTTAAACAAAAATTGTTTGAAATTATTTGCAAAAAAAAAAAATCATTTTTCTCAACAAATTATTTTATTTACTTTTGTCTTTTGACTTTTTTTGCATTATTTAAATTAGGCCAACATAGAAGATACTGTTTTCAGGATCTATAAAAAGAAATAAAAATTAAATTAAATAAATCTTAAATTAATTAATTAATTAAATTAACTTCAGTATTTTTTAACAAATTATAAAAAAAATAGTTTTCTAATTAAAATTAATTTATTAAATTCAATTACCTATTATTAATATTAACAAATTAAATATTAAAAATATATTGAAAATACGAATAATTAATTAAATTTAAACTAAGTTATTAAATTAAATCTTAAAATTACTAACAAAATTTGTTCACTCACTTCTGGTTCTAATTTAAAGAAGCACTTCGCAACTTGAAAGATTTTATCACATTTATCTTTGCCAGCTATTTAGAAACAATAGAAAAAAATTATTATTATTATTTAATAATAATAATTTGATTTTAAAAAGCTTTTTTTCTAAAGCAAGAAAACAAAATTATGACTTACTAATGACTTTGCATTTATCAAAATTACTTCGCACTCGAGCCTGAGAGTTTTGAGGGAAAAATTTCAAAACTTTACCGAGATTTATGACATTTTTTTCGTTAAGAACGCGATGTTTAATTAAAACACAACGTAAATAACACTTTAAGTTTCGATCCTCAACATTAAAGTCGCCAGCTCTTAATTTTTTTAAAGACTCTAAAATTTTTATAAAAAATTCATTTATTCAATAAAAATTTCTATTTTTTTGAAAGAAAATGTATTTGAATTAAAAAATAATAAATATTTTCAATTTCAACTATTATATTTCTAATTCGAAAATTTATTATCTAGTAATTTTTTAAAAATAAATTACATTTAATAAAATTAAATAATGAAAAATGATTCTAAAAATAAAAGACAATTTGATAAATTTTCAAAATAATAGCAAAGCTCACCAGAAGAAACGCCAGTTTCTTTTCTACACTTTCGTAAAGTATTTCCTCTAACAGAAATCTGGAAAATTTGACTTTAAAACAACAAAATATGTGAGAGTGAGAAAAAAAGTTGAGAAAAAAAGTTGAGAAAAACTACAGAAAATAATATGGAACTTACAAGAAAAACTGAAAGTATTATCAGAATAATATTCTTCATATTCAAATCCAAGAGTAAATTGAAAAACGTCAAATCCAATATTTTATCACTAAAAGCAATGATTGTAAAATTATTCGATTATAATTTATTCCGCCAAGAATTTTTAAAGCGAGAAAAAGTAACTTTTCCAAGAATAAAAATACAAAAGAATTTTCAATAAATAAATTTTTTAAAAATTTAATATGTACAATTTTAAATGAGTAAAAACTATATTCAAAGAATATTTTCTTTTGCATTCTTCGAAGAAAACGTGTAACTCACCACAAGGAAAAGAAAATCTAACAAGATTTTAATTTTAGAACTTGTTCAAGAGAACCGAAAAACGAATAATGAAAAATCAATTAATTATAAATTGGAAATTTATTTCCAAGTCAAGGAGAATTTTTAAAACCTTAATCTTAATTTTCAGATGATTGTTGTCGATTCAATAAAAAAAAAAAAGAAGAAAAATGAAATCGATTGAGAACCTACATTTCTCATTTAGATTAAAATCCAATAATTGTAAATGTGTTTCCAAAACGGTCACTCGGCTAACTTAGATTGGAAAAATAAGCAAACAAAAAAAATTTTCTAACAAAAGAATTCAATAATTTTTCCGATTCGTGAAAAATGGGAAAAAATAGATACATCATTTTATATTATATTATTTTTATTTTAAAAAAAATAATAATGATTTAAGACCCTTTACTTTCTTTTATAAATAAAAAAATCTTCATCATAATGATAACATTTTTTTTCTTCGATTTAATTTTCAGTTTACTTTAAAATAATAAGAAATACAAATATAAAAAAATAATTAATAAATGTCTTACCTAATATGACTTGCCTTTAGAATACACTTTTTTTTGCTTAGATTTTAACACACACTGAATTTCATGACGCGGAAATAATTCACTTGTAATTAAATTTTACTGTCTCCAATTAGAAATTTGTCGGGAAAAAGGGTAAAAAACCCCGTAAAAGAAGATTTAAAAAAAGTAATAAGGGGACCTTAACATAATAATAAGTGAAAGTTCTCTTAAATTACGTTTTCATAAATTAAAAAAATTATAAATTTGAAAGAATTATAATTCATAAATAGCCAAAAAAAGAAAATAATCAAAAAATTGGAATTAATTTCTTTTTTGATAAATTTACGTCAAGTAATTTTTTTTTAATATTTAATTTCAATCTCGCAAATTGTATAAAATTGCATTTAATTAAATTGGTTAAATATAATTAATTAAAGTTTTTAATCAATCTAATAAAATCACAGTATTCACACTATTCGAGATTAAAATTATATTATTTTAATCTTTAAGTGTAAAGTAATTATTGAATAATTAATAATTAATATAACAACAAATTAAATGTTTATTAATAATAATTCATTAATTATTTAGTTTTTATAATAAAAATTAATTTAATAATTTAATTATTATAGTAAAAATTATCTTAATAATTTAATTATTATAATAAAAATTATTTTAATAATAATAATTAATAAGAATACAAATAATAATAATTAGTAATAATGGTATTATTGTTATTTAATATTAATATTAATTAATAATTAATTTTTAAGTGTTTAACTTTACATTTTTAAACAAAAAAAAAACATGTAAGAGTCATAAAATATATACAGAATTTGTACAAATTTGTATTTGTATAAATTTTAATTTGTTTTGATGATTATCAAAATTAAGTTGATAATATCGATCATTTAATTAATTAAATATTAATTGCCGATAAAGGGTTGCCACAAAAATTTAACTTTGTTTTTCCCTGACTTTTCCCTGATTTCCCTGACCTGTGGCAACCCTGCGATAATATATTATTTGCAATAATTTTGCAAATGACAAAAGCGAAATTGACAATCGAATCAGGGGGAATTATTTGTCACATGACAGTCACTATATTGTTTATAAATTATTTATTAAGACTTGCCGATCGATGAATCCCACGTCGGAGGAAGGGCTCTATTGACTGCTTTGCTCATAGATCCTCTCGATTCTCCTTTGCGATTCTGACAAGCGATGAAAGCTATCGCCGTATTTTCCCATTGATCCTCACAATCCTCCTTATCCTCCTTTACAGTCCAACTATAGTGAAGATACATCACGTCGGTCAGCAGAATTTTCCCTTCAAGAGAACATCAATTCTTTATATCCTTCCTGGTTATTCACTCTTTTGCACTTTGTCACTGACAAAGTGACACACCACAAAGTGAAGGATGTTTCACTACAAAAAAGAATTTTTCTTAGATTTAATGCAATCCCAACAATTCTCAATAAATCTCAACGATTTAAATTAATTACCGAGATGTTTTACATTACAAATTATTAAGATGATTTTTTTTATTTAGAAACTTTTTATACAAAAAATTCAGAGGCAATAAACGATTTTTCTTTTGGTAAATATTGAGCCTTTTTTTATATTTTCAACAAATAAATTACACAATTAGAAGCCGAACTTAAGTGTCTTTCTCCATAACCTCTAAAATTGCAGTAATATTGTGAATATTGCGAACAATTGACAACATTGAAAACATTGTTGCAACAAAAGTGTTCATTGAAACCCTCAAAACAAACTTTTGTTTGCGACAAAGCACTTCGATATTCTATAATAATTTCTTATTACAAATAAAAGATAAACAATTAAATATCTGAAATATGTACTCCACCTCTGTGCAAACTTACTAGTAATTTAAAACTATTTAAAATTAATGAGACAAATGATAAACATAAACACTATAGCAAAAGTTTAGGTTAGGGAAACCCAACACAAACAAAACAGATTTTCATCGCTAAAAAATGAATAAATCTTGAATTGAATAATAAAAATTATACAAATAAAACATTAATTACCATTAAAAATAAATTTTCTCGACAAAACTTAATGAAACATGTAAAATATTATGACTTTTAAATCAAAACTTTTGGGAAAATTGTCAACAAAACAAAAGCCATGACACTTGTACTCGCGCGTTTATTCAACCGGAAGTGCAGCCATCTGTGGTCAATGTACTTAACCTAAATCGATTTTACCACGTATTTCAATTTCAGGAGTTTTTTATTAATAAATTATTATTGATTATCAAAATAATAAAAAAGAAACAATAAAAGGAAAATTTAATTTCAAACGCGAAGATAAGTTACAAAAAGAGAAATACATTTATTTTTATTATTGATTTCTATTCTTGTTTCTAAATTTCTTATGTTGGTATAACCTTAACAGGAAATGACGCCATTTTTAATATTCAAAGTTTAAAATTTTCCATGGTAAAAATCCGTTGAGAAAAATAGTTTATTGTTAAATATAAATTTTTTCATAAATATTTATAACAAATGAGATATATTTAAAAATCTGTTAATTGTAATCGAATTTCAACAATCCGAAAGAAAATATCACGAACCATGGAGAAAGCTCAATAAAAAAATTATTTTTCAACAAAGCACTCCATTTTGCAATTATACTTTCCCATTATAAATAAAATACGAATAATTATTTATTTAAAAAAATATATACCAAACATGTGTAGACTTACCAATAATTTGAAATATATTCTTCAAATGATGAAAATGAACAGGAACAAAAATTCAGGTTAGGTGCACTCTGTAACAAACGACAAATTTTCATTAACAAAAATGTATTAATTTTGACTAAAAAAATAAGAAATCTGGAAAAAAACATTCATTACCATTAAAAATAACTTTCTATTGAGCAAAACTTGATGAAAAGTGTATAGAATAATGTAACTTTAAGAGCAAAAAGACGGGCCGTCGCCATGAAACTTGTTCCAACGCGCTGCTTGAACCGGAAGAGCGCGCCATCTTTGAACGTCGAGTTGCACTTTAGTTTCAACTTTGGCGCGCGTTTCAAATTATGTTAATATTTTTTTGTCATAATAATTATTAAATAAATTAAATAAATAAACACTCGAAATTTGCTTATGATAACGAAATATAAATTACAGAGAGACTTTATTTTCTTTTCTATATCTAATTTCACGTTTTGCAAAACAAACTTTCTTTCACAATTCATTGTGCGTCCGCCTTAAGGCTCAACAGGAAGTGAAGCCATCCGTTAAAAACCGCGCTTTTAGTTATTTCGGTTCTTTCAAAACATAAATAAAAAGGTACAAACATTTTGTGTTTTTATCATTTCTGTATCTGATTAGTACGTTATCTTTTATAAATAATTATTTCGTTTATAAATTAACAAACAGGTATGTTCACTTTGTTGTAAAAATGATGAAAATTAATAAATCCTCTACTATAGAATAAACTCTATAAAAATCATTTGTTGATAAACATAACCTCTTTGGTAATAACTTTTACTCTCTGTATTTATTTGTTTGCAACATTGTAAATTTTAATTGTATATTAATTTAATTAATATTGTTTTATAAAATAATCGAAGGATCAGTTGGTAAACCTGCAAATTGTTTCGCGCTAAAATGGATAAAATGTAAACTTGAATATGTGTTTGAAGTTGAACATCTTGTGTTTTTCTAATCATTTTCTTTTGTTTTAATGGTAATAATAACAACAACCCATCAACATCTATTTATTGTAGTTATTGTAAAATATTAACCTAAACTGAATCGTAAACAATTAAAATATTAATATTTTTTCGAGGTTACCGAGACACTGAAATATTTTTTCTATTGTCAAAGAAAACAATTAAACATTCTTATTTTCCAGGTGTTTAATTATTATAAAAGAAAATGATTTTATTCATTATATTGAGAAGTTTTGAAGGGCGCAGAATCCTGTAGTGAATATATAGTTTTTGACGCACACTGCATTTGTAAATATATACATAGGAACACGGATTGACGCGTTTCGTGAATTTGGTGTTTTAAAAATAATATGCAACTGGCAACTAATAATCAACGGGAAATTACACTAGTCACGCTGGCTCTTATTGTGAGACAAGTAAGTTTTTAGTGAATAGAATTGAATATTTTCATTTTTATATTCCTTTGTGACTCTTTTTCCCCATTTAATCTCACAGCATGGCTCTTCGAAGTGAACATAAGGAAAAAGTGCAGGCTCGTTGCGCGTTCGCCGTTGGAAGTCGTCGATCAATAATCACTCGGTTCGGTTCATCGGTCTAGAGAAATGAAAGCACTTGGTACAATATATTTTGTACTTAATATGAGTAAGTTTTTTCGTTGAATCATATATTCAATATTACTATTTGGAAATTCCAAAATTTGCTCTCGAAAAATTGTAAACAAATTCCGAATGAGAAAAAGAAAGAGGAAAATTTTTGCGACGCACACGCATCGAATTCATCATTGTCCATTTGATCCTTGGCTTCATTTCTCTTTAGTTAAATAATCAAAATTAGATTTCTTTTTCTTGTTTAGTGAATGTTGTAGAATTATTTTCTTTTCACTAGAATGAAAACTGTACCTAGTGTCATTATAGAGTTGCACGTAATTTCTATTATGTAGATTATTGTTTATTTTTTTGAGTACCATTTTGATTCTATTTAAACAATTTCCTATTTCTTACTTTTTATTATCTTTTGCTTCTTTTTTTAAACTAATAGTCTTGTATTTTCGAACTGTATACTCCGCTTTAACCATTTATTGGTTACGCTATTTAAAAAATTGTATTTTTGACTAAACCTGTAAACTATATTTCTTTCCTTTTGCTTGAGTAAATAGTAATTTATGTTTCGTTCTTCTTTAAATCTATAAATTAACTTTGAGAAGAAGCATTAAATTTTTATAAATATAGTCCAAAAATAAAATTTTTCGATTTTCTGATTATTAAGGTCTCTGCTAAAATTTGTGATGGAGGGCACACGTGAGTTCTTTAAAAGAAAAGAAATAATTTCAGTACTTTGGGAAATATTTGTTTATTAATAAATGATTTTTTTTCGCAGATGCTCTCCTCCTAAGCAGTGCTGTTCTTTGGGTTGCTGCTACAATATACTCCCACAAATGGGTACATCAATCGCAGAAATGTTCACAATCCTGATTTGGACTTATTGGTAATTTTGTTTTTATTCTTTCAGTAAAATTAATTAAAATAAATATTTTTATCTCTATTTATAATTTTTATCTCTCTGAGAAAACTGTTTTCTATTTTGGAAAATAACTTTTTACAGAAAATTGTTTTCCTATTTAGAAAATATTTTTTTATATATTTAAAAAGTAGTTTTTTTTATTTATTTACAGGCCTCGAATATTATGACTTTTTCGACTATTTTCGAATAATGCGACTTTTATCGGTTTATATTAAAAAATTTTTTCAACTTTTCTTCCAAATTTTGCAACAAAATACCACATTTTTAGTATAAAATGCCACTTATTTCTATTTCTATAGCGTGAAAAGCATAACTATAGACAAATCTTTGAAAAGTTATATTTGAATAATTTTTCTAATTAAATTTTTGAAATATACAATTAAAAAGATTTCGAATAATTGGAATTTTGTAAAATGTAATTGAATATGAATCATTTTTTCAAGTATTTTAGTTAAAAACACAAAAAATTGAATTTTAGAGAAGTTACAAATGTTTAAAGAAATTCAATTATGTTCAAAAAAATTTTTAAATTCTTATCAAAATTTCAATTATCTTTAAAAATAATAAAATTTTTCTTCAAAATTCAATTATTTAAAAAATTTTTTTTTTTAAATTCTAAGAAAATATGAAATTAATTTCATAAATAATAAAAGTTTCACAACAATTCAATTATTTACAAATTTTCCATAAATTTCTTCGCAATACTTCAATTATTTTCATAAAAATAATAAAATATTTTACAGAGATTCAATTATTTTCGTAAATAATAAACTGCTTTTTAGTAATTTAATTATTTTTTATTCAATTATTTCCGAATTCTTTACGTGAATTTAAATTTTGAGAAACATTCATTTATTCAATAAATTATTTATTTTTGTATTTAAATAATTAAATTCTCGTAGAATTTTTAAATAAAAAATGATTTAAAAATGAATTTCCGTTTAAATTTTAGACAATAATTCAATATTAAAAGCATTATAGCAGGAATTTTTTAGAAATAATTGAATTTTGAAAAAGTTTAATTGAATTCTTTTTGAAATTATTTTGTTTTTATTTTCTAAATATTTAATTGAAGAACTTTCAAATAATCAAAAGTTCGTAAAAATGAATTGTAAACAAATAGAATTGAAAATTCTCTAGGAACTTTTTCAAAAATTATTAAAAATAATTGATAATTGTTAATTTATTTCTTTCAAAGAATTTTAATAAATTTTTTGAAATTAATTACATTTTTCGAAGAATTTACTTAAAATCGTATTATAAATAATTGATATTCTGTAAAGAATTTTATTATTTAGAAAATAATTAAAGTCTCGCAAAGAATTTTTATTAAATTTTTTGAAAAATAATTGAAATCCTGTGAAGAATATTATTATTTATGAAAATAATTGTATTCCTTTGATAAATTTTATTAAAATAGTAGACTTTGAAAATATTTTAATTTCAGCAAAGAATTTCATTATTTGTGAAATGCAAATTGAATTCTTTCAAACAATTTTTGAAAATAATTACACATTTTTCAAGGATTTTTTTAAAAATTGTATTAAAAATAATTGAAATCCTATATAAAAAATTTTATTATTTATGAAAATAATTGAATTCTTACAACGAATTTTGTTACATTTTTTGAATAATTGAATTGATGTGAAAAATTGTATTACTTTGTAAAAATATTTGAATTCTTGCAAAGAATCTTATTAAAATTTTTGTAAATAATTTAATTTTTTTCTTTTTTTTGAAAAATTTTATGGAAATTTAAATTATTATAAAACATAAAGATATCGAGCACTCCGAGTCTTCGATTGATATCTTTATGTTTTATAAAGACAATAGTCTTTCAAAAATTATTTAGAAATATTTTTAAAAAATTAATTTTAAGAATTTCTTTATTAAAATTTTTGAAAATATTCTACCTTAATATCTTTAAAATGAAAAATGGACAGTTTCAATTATTATAAAAAATTGAATTTTTGTATTGAAGCAATTGAATTCTCGAAGAACTTTCGGAAAATTATTAAAAATTGATATAGATAATTGATTTAGAGATGAAGTTTAGTTAAAAATTGTAGAAAATAATTGAATTCTTGAAGGGTTATAGTTGTAATTTTTAGAAATTAATAAATTTTAGAAGTTGAAATTTTTTAAATTTTATTTCCCGTGAAAAAAGAAATAAGAAGTGTTTAAATATTTATTTATCAAAATTATTCGAGTTTTGATTAATTGAATTTAGAAATGAGGGAAATACAAAATAAAATTTTTGTGACAACACTAAATTAAATAAACGAGTTTTTCGACTTTTTCTTCTATTTTTAATCGACTGAAGAAACTTTTTTGGCTCGTTAAAGTCGATCAGAGGTCTGTATTTATTATTTATTTTTATTTCAAAAAATTTTTTTTAGGACTGCAGCCGTACTGGCAGGTTTAGCAGCTGGAGCTGCGTGTGGTTATTGGCTGTGGAGATGTCGACGGTCCAGCACAAATGAGGATTGTTCCACGTCCGATAGAGCGTCTTCGACTTCCTGTTATTTACCTCCTCACTACAGTAGATGTAATTCTTTCGTTCAAGCCATGCCACCTCCCTATAATGAGGTACAAAAATTTAATTACAATTTTAATTAGAAGAGAAAAAAATAAGACAGAAAATGAACGAAATAATGAAATGTTTACATTCAAATTTAATACCTAGGTAACAGCAAAACCGGATTTGTATCCCCTCGTAATTGGCTATGACGATGGATTTGGAAAAGGTGCTTCTGGTTTTGTGATGCGATACTTTAGATCGCTTTCCCATGCAAGCACTTTAGATTCACTGAGTTCCAGTTTCATGTGCAATGTTGTTAATGAAGCGAACACAATAATACCTCCGCCTTATTCTTGCAATAGTATTGATCAATTATCGATAGCCGGCTGTGAGAGAGCAGGAAATATTGACGACTCAATGGCATCTTTGGCGAATCAAAGAACAGTCTCCGATATTTCGAGTCTTGGCGCACAATCGCCATCGTCTCCTCCACGTGCAACAAGTCCCACTTTAGAGGTTTTTTCTCCATTTTCAAACAAAATTTCAAACAAAAACAAAAATAATAATTTTAGACTTTTCTTCGTAATTTCGATTTTTATTTTTAATTTTAATTTTCTTCTTTTCCTTCTTCCAGTTACGAGAGCTTTTGGACAAAATTCAACAGCTTCCTCAATTACCAAATGGACCAAGTCCACCGCAATTATTTCCGTCGAATGAAAATCAAAACCGGCCACAATTTCTTTATCCATTTAATCAGGATGCAGCGACACAACATCAACCATTGAGTCCAACTGAAGTTGTTATGAATAAAACGAGAAGGGCTCGTGGAAAAGTTTATATGTCAGTGGGTCCTCCTAATGCGAGAAATAAAGCGAAACGATGGTTATCGAGATCGGCGCCAACAACACCGTCAGGCACAATACCAATGTCCTTCTTGCCAGGACAAAGCAGAAGGCCTTCTGATTCAGACAGTAATAATCAGCAAGTCGTTCCACTGCTCGCTGAACAGGATGAAATTGAGAACAATAATATTGATAATACGTAAGGCATATCATTACTCTATTCTAAAAAATATTGTATAAAAAAAAATAATATTTCAAAAACAAAAATTAGCTATATCGATCTATTAAGAAGTTTAGCTATAATAAAAACGACGATCAACTTTTTCATTGTTTCTTGTTGAAGTCGAAAAACTAATTCAAATTTTGTCTTCGAAAGAGTATATTTAGGGTGTCTACTAATCGGGAAATCCGGGAAAACCAAGAAACAGTCGGGAATTTAATTTAACCGGGAATAAGCCAGGAATTTTAAGCGGGAACTTTTTCACCAAAATAAAAAAAGTTTTATTATTTTAATTTGTTTTTAAAAAATCGATTTTTCCAATTTTTAAAGATATTTATAATGTTCTCTAAATTTTAACTAGTTAAAAATAATTAATTTGATAGTAAAAAATTAGTCACTGATTCTTTAGTATGTAAATAAATTTTTAAAAAATTATCGAATTAATAGAAATTTTGTGAAATTCCACTGAAAATAATTAAATTTGTTAAAGAATTTCATTAATAACTTTTTAACAAATCGAATTTTTATTTAATAATTTAATAATCAATTTTAATTTAATAATTGATAAATAATTAAATTTTATAAAGAGTCACATTCTAATGTATTCATGTTTCTTAGTGCGAAGATTAATAATTAAAATTTTTATTAGTTAATTTAAAAAAAAATGCACACTTAAAATTTTTTAATAAAATTGAATTTTTGCAAATTTTTTTTTGAAAATTCTGAAAAATAAGATTTTTAAAATTTTTCAATTCTATTGTTTCAAGATAATTGAATTTTTCTAAACAAATAATTGAAAATTTTTGAAATAATTGAAATTTCTTTACATTCTATTAAAAATAATTAAATTATTTTAAAGAATTTTATTTAAATTTTTTGAAAATAATCAAGGAAAGTTAGTCATCATAAATATAATTTTATTTTTAAAAATTTCTTCAAAATATATTCAATTATTTTCATAAATAGTAAAATTCTTTGGAAGGATTCTATTACTTTTATAAATAGTAAAATTCTTTGCAGAAATTCAATTACATTTGAATAAAATTGAATTAATCAAATTTTCAATTTAATTATGAACAGACAAGATTATTTTTAAAAATTGAAAGAATTCTTTATTTAATTCAATTACTTTCAAAATTTTTAATTAAAATTATTAAAAAGAACATTATTTTGAAAAAATTTAAAGAAACTCGTCAAAGGAATTTAATTATTCATAAAAGCTCAAATAAAAATTTTTGAAACCATTTGTAGATTTATTTATGTTCGAAATCAAATAAATTTAAATTTGATTAAAAAAAAAAACGAGGAAAAATTAGGACAAAGCCGGGAAAAAACTAGGAAGTAACCGGGTAGACACCCTGATATTACATTTTAATTTAATTTATTTCATTTTCCTTGAAATGTATATTTATCTAATTCTATTTAATTTCTTTAGTTAAATTCTTTAATCCATTTCCATTAATTTTAAATTTACCCTTTTGAATAGTATTTTCTTTATTTTCTATTTAATATTTTCTTTTAAATTTCTTCATTTTGTTAAAATTTTATTTTTGAAAGATTATTATTTTTAATATTATTACTATCACTTTTATTATTATTATATAATATAATTATATATTATATAAGTAATGTATAATAATATAATTATATTTATTAATATTATTATTATTATTATTATTATTATTATTATTATTATTATTATTTTATTATTATTATTATTATTATTATTATTATTATTATTATTATTATTTTATTATTATTGTTGTTATTATTTTTATTTTTATTTCCATTATTAGTTTCTTCTATTTTTTACTAGTTATTTGATAAATCTACTGAAAAAACCAAAAACTAGATATTATTCTAATGAATTTGTTATAAAAGTTACTACTTATGCATTTTTAGACTGAAATATTTTAAAATGATATATTTAACATATTTTGTTACGCGAATATCGGCGAAGGTTTTATATATTATATACGTTCGTTATAAACTTTCAACGAACCAATATTGTCGAATTAATTATTATAAATTATAAACGTACTTTTACAAATTAGAATAGGAAAAAAATGCATATTCCTTCTCTGAATTTCACATATTCGTATAATACATTGAAGATTGAAAAAACAAATATTAAAAAGAACGACGCCTAATTATCTATATAAAAATAATCCTTTTTAAAGGCATGTTAATGAATAAAAAAGGACAAGTTTGCAAAATGTAATTTAGACCTCACTTTTTAAAGTAATAATAGAATTCAAACTTCAGTATATGAAACGCACGGGCTTGAAAATAAAATGCATCGAATTTTTAATTTAAAAAAAATCAAAAAAAGAGAAATTCCGTCGACATTTTTTCTTCTATATTTCATTTTTAAAAAATCTCTACTTTGATAAATGTTTCTCTTTAAAAAAAAAAGTTATTCTAAAATACATTGTACTACAACTCCATCCGTTGTTCTTTGTTGAAAAAGAAAATATACAATTTTTGTTTACAAAAAATGAAATTCAATTCGTCCATTTAAAAAAAATAATAAAAACATCTCTCTTGATAAATATTTTTTTTAAAAAGAATATTTCTTCTCGAAATAAATCATCAAAAGTAGAGATAAAATTTTTTTAAAGCAAAAAAAAAGTGGAATAAATTAAAAAGAAGAGAAATGAGAATGGAATGTTTTTAAAAAAGAATGAACTCGCAAAATAAAAAAAAAACAGTTTTGATGAAAAACAAAAACTTAATTTACAAAATATGTAACGACTAATATTCTCTAAATGTGTAGTCAATTTTGAGTCTTAAAATCAATATTTAAAAAAGAAATATCATAAAAATCAGACCATCAATCATGCAATGTTGTTATATCACACAGTAATAATAATAGTAATAATCTAATAATAATAATATTATAAAAATAGTTGTAATCTGTCACAAGACGTATGCGATAAATATGTACGAGTACAAAAGATTTGTTTTTAGCCGAGAAAGCCTCTCGCTTGTAGCTGTTGTAAGTCGATAGTTTTATCTCTGTAAAAAAATAACATACAATATAATTTCATATATTTGACGTATGAATAGGACAAAATTTTCACACAAAGCAATTATAAAATGAAAAAAAGTCACTTTCCATTAATTCATTCATATAATTCATACACACTGTTCATGGTACATAATGTCGCATCGTGTATTAACATGTATTTTTTTATGAAAAAAAAAATGAATCCAGGACAAATAAATCCAAGCTTTTATCAAAAATTCAAAAATAATTTTATAATTAATACTTAATATTTTTAATATTTATTTAACAATATTATTTTTTTATCTTCTAATAATTATTTTAAAGTTTTTAAAGTAATAATTTTAAATTACTATACTTAAAATTTTAATTTAATTATTACTTAAATTTAAAAATAATTTATAATATTTTTTAATAACTAGCAAATGTTACGCGTGGAACGTGATATTCGATTTATTATTATGCAAATTGCAAAATTTTTTATTTTCTAATATGAATTTGTGAATAATTTAACAAACTTTAAAAAAAATTCAATTATTAACTAATTTACTAATTAATTATTCTTGTTTATTAATTTAAAAAATTGTAGTAAAAGTCTTCGCAAGAATTCAATTATTTTCATAAATAAGATAACATTCTTCGTAAAAATTCACTTATTTTAATAAATAATAATATTCTTCGTAAGAATTCAATTATTTTAATAAATAATAATATTCTTCGTAAGAATTCAATTATTTTAATAAATAATAACGTTCTTCGTAGGAATTCAATTATTTTTATAAATAGTACAATTTTTTGCAAAATTTCAATTATTTTTAAACAAAATTTTAATTATAAATTTCCCGAGCGAATAGAATTATTATCTAAAATTTTAATAAATCCTTCGAAACAATTCAATTGTTTTTATAAATAGTAAAATTTATTCTTTCCGAAAATTTAATTAATTTTAATACAATTTTAAAATACATTTCATGAAAGAATTCAATTTTTAAACAATTTTTAATAATAATTTTCGAAAAAATTCAATTATTTTCTAAAATTTTATTTAATCCTTCGAAACAATTCAATTATAATTATAAAATGTAAAATTCTTTGCAAAAAATCAATTCAGTAATTAAAAAATGCTTATAATTTCAATTATTAAGAAGCACGATTATTTAAAAAAATTGTTAGAAATTATTCATAAAATTTAATTATTTTCAAACTTTTTAATTGAAATTATTAAAGAAACTCCGATATTTAAAAAAATTCAAAGATATTCTTCAAAAAGAAATTAATTAGAATTTACAAAAATTTTATCAAAATTCTTTGCGAGAATTCAATTATTTTCCTTAATAATAAAATTCTTCGAAGGAATTTTTTTGCGAACAGATTAACGAAATACGACGATTATTAATATAGATTTTTTAATATTCAAATTAATAATTATCAGTATTATTTTTGTTTCAGTTTGTTAAATATTCAAATTGTTATTCGAATAATTATTCAAATTAAATTTCGCGCTGGAAACGCACACTGTTTTTTAATTTCCAGGAACAGGAATATGAACCATTCCACGTTTCCAATATATTTCACGTGCGTTGTGTGCAGGAAATAAACAAAAATTTATATTAATTTTTTCATCGTTTTCTTTTGCTATTTTCTGCAATTAAAATAGATAATTTAATTCCATAGCAATTGACTATGCCACCGAAAAAGGCAGCAGGTGGAGCGAAAGCAGGAAAATCAAAATCTGCAGATGACGGTGATAAAGGAAAAGGCGATAAAAAAGGAGGGACAGCAGTGAAGGTTATAAATTTGTAATATTTTCTATATTTAATTTATTTATTTTCATATATTTTCTATAATTATGGCATAATTTTCTCTATAGGTAAGGCATATTCTTTGTGAAAAGCAGTCGAAAATTTTGGAAGCTATGGAAAAATTGAAAGCCGGACAGAAATTTAATGAAGTCGCCGCTACGTACAGTGAGGATAAAGCAAGATCAGGGGTTAGTTTTTTTGTTTATTTATATTTATACAATTTATATAAAGAAATCCTCAATTTTATATATTTTTTTTATTTATTTCACTAATTATTATTAATTGTTTCTTTGTAGTTTATCTAAAATCTAATCTAAGACTCGATATTTTTAATATTTTAAACATTAATCGTAAATTTTAACTTTTATGATGAAGATTATTAACTTTCTGAGTTTAATATTATCGACTTAATAATTTGCTATTTAATTAATTTTTTTATAAACAAACAATATTACTAATTTAGTTTTACATTTTTTAAATTCGATATTTTTAAAACGAAAAATATCGTAAAAATCGAATTCATATAGTAATTAAACAGATTTTTTTATACAATTTATTGTTAATACTTTCGTAATAAGCAGATCGGAGGAGTAAAATTTTAAAGAGATTTTGTAATATATTAGGGCGATCTGGGTTGGATGACACGAGGGTCAATGGTTGGTCCTTTTCAAGAAGCAGCATTCGCACTTCCAATTTCAAATTTGGGCTCTCCAGTTTATACGGACCCACCGGTCAAAACTAAATTCGGCTATCATATTATTATGGTCGAGGGGAAAAAATGAAAAACTTGTAAATATCTTTTTCATTCTAATAAACAATTTTTTGTATATATAATTACCAAAATCATCAGCATTCCAAGTTTATATAGACGACAGTAAATTTTAGTACTCTAAATCCAGTTATTAGACACAAAAATATCGAATTAGAATTTAATATAATTTTACTTTTTAACTTCGTTAACATATTAATAGAATTTTAATTCTAATTAATATAATTTTAAGTTCAATTTACATTAAATTAGAAATGAATTTATTTTCAAATCGCTCATTTTAATTAATTTTAATTTAAAAGAAAACTATTTTAATTTAATTTATTTAATCTATTGTGAAATGATATGAGAATAGCAAGAAACAGGAAAAATTTTAAATACCAAAAATAACGTAATGAAGAAAATTTTCATTTATTAAATAAGTCATTCTGAAGAGTAGAATTCAGTACAGCATTCATACAACATAAATAGTTCATTTAATCGACTGTTACATAATTCTAAATTAATGCAGTTATTTTGAAATATTTAAAAAAAAAAAACATTAACAGATAATGTCATTTTTTTTGCAATAAATACATTGTTTTGTACACACTACTCAGTCACTTATTGTTAGCTTAATAGAAAAGAAAAACAGCAAATTTGAACAAGAGTAAAAATAGAAAACAATAAAAATTCTTTTACAAAACAAAAATATTGTTTGAAAAAATTGTGTCATTAATAACAGTCTTAACTAGAAGTTTTCAAAAGAAAAAAAAAAGAATTTAAAACTTAAAGACGTAAATTAGGATTAGTGTAACGGACGTATTTTAAGAGAGGATCATTCTCTTCGCAAACCCACGATTTCTTATGATGACAAGCAACATCGTGCCAATTAACACCGTCATTATAGAATTGATTGAGAACAGCGAGACAATTTTCTGGTGCTCCTCCTTGAATTGCTTCGCGATTATCTGGTTGAGGTCGTCCAATTCTGCAAAGTGAAAAAAATGCAAAAAATTATAATCCAATTTTTGTTTTGGTCTCTTTTTTTATTATCTCAAAATTATAATTAATGAATATTATTTTTGATTCGTTTTTTTTAATAGTATTAATTCAATTTACCACTCGACGATAATTAATTTTCTTTTAAAAAAAGATTTTGTATCTTTATTTCTTTCGTGTAAAAAATTAAAACTTACCCTCCATTTTCAGACCAATCGTTTTGATTACGGATGTTGGATGGTGCCAATTTTTGAAGTTCAGCAGTCCAGAACCAGCCGTTAATGTTGGATGGAAGAAGATCGGGTCTGTCGCAACCCTTGAAGTCACAAAGACGACCGGAAGTCCAGATGTACTTAACGTTATCTGGAAAAAAAAGAAGATTTCACGTAAATATTTTTTGACTTGAAAATTTCAATTTTATTTTTTTACTTTTTTCTCCTATTTCAAATAATAATTTCAATGAAAAACTCACTGTCAACAATATGTTTCTTGATGAATTCATTCTCGTTGGAAGTTTCCAATGAAACGAGGTCCATGCATCGTTGTCTGCAGAAATTTCTAGCCGAAAGCCAGTCAAATTCTTGGCCCTGTGTTCGCGGATCAGCCCATGAGAAGTAATAACCCTTCGAATGGTATCTCGCGTGAATGTTTCCTATAAAATTAATTAAAATTATTAGCGAAATTAATTAATACTACCAAGAATATTATTAATATTAATATTTTATTTCTTATTAATATTTTAATATTGAAATAATTTCAGATTCAAAATTTTAATAAATTCAATTAATAACTAATTTACTAATTAATTATAATGATTTATTGTTTTAAAATTGTTTAATAAAATATCTCAAAAGAATTCAATTATTTCTTAAGATTTGATAAAATTCTTCGCAAAAATTCAATTATTTTGAAAAATTTTAATTAAAGTCTTAGCGAAGTTTTCATTGTTTTTAATAATAAAATTGTCCTTAAGAATTTAATTATTCTGAAGTATTTTAATAAAATCCTTTGCGGAAATTCAATTATTTTGGAAAAATTTTGATAAAATTATTTATGAGAATTGAATTATTTTCATAATTAATGAAATTCTTGTCAAAAATTTCAATTTAAAAAATTTCAGTAAAGTTCTTTATAAGTAAAAAATTTAATGAAATACTTTCAAAAAATGTAATTTTTTTCCTAGATAATAAAATTCTTTACAAGAATTTGATTATTTTGAAAAATTTTAATTGAATTCTTCAGCAAAATTTCAATTATTTTCATAATTTATAAAATTTTCCATAGGAATTTAATTATTTTAACGAATTTTAACAAAATTCTTCACAGAAATTCAATTACATATTGAACAATTTTGATATAATTATTTATGAGAATTGAATTAATTTCATAATTAATCAAATTCTTTATAAGAAAAATAAAAATAAAATCTTTATAAGAAAAAAAATCTAATGAAATACTTTGAAAAAATTTAATTATTTTCCTGAATAATAAAATTCTTCGTAGAAATTCAATTACTTTGAAACATTTTGGATGAAATTGTTTATGAGAATTGAATTATTTTCATAATTAATCAAATTCATTATTTTAAAGAATTTTAATAAAATTTTACGCAAAAACTTTATTATTATGAAGAATTTCAGTAAAGATCTGTATAAGAAAAAATTTTATGAAATACTTTGAGAAAATTAAATTTTTTTCCTAAATAATAAAATTTTCTGCAGAAATTCAATTATTTGGAAAAATTTTGATAAAATTCTTTATAAGAATTCACTTATTTTTAATACAATTTTAACAAAATTTCTTAGCAAGATTTCAATTATTTTCATAATTAATAACAAGAATTCAATTATTTAAAAAAAATATTAATTATTAATTATAATATTCTTCGCAGAAATTCAATTATTTTCCAAAATTTTGATAAACCTCTTTATAAGAATTGAAATATTTTTAATACTATTTTAATTAAATTTCTTGTCAAAATTAACTTATTTTCAAATATTTTTAACTTTTCCTAATAAATTTAATTATTTTGAAACATTTAAATAAATTTCTTTATAAGAATTCAATTATTTCAGATTGAAATCAAAATTATAAAAGAAATATTTTTAAATGAAAACAATTTGGTTTCATTAATTTTTGATAGTTTTTAATCATCAAAGCATTAAATTAAAATGTCATTAATTTTAAAATTGAAAACATTAAAAAGAAAAATTATCAAAAAATTAAGAAACAAAAAGCAAACGAAAAAAACTAAAATCAATCTTCGAACGTTACCAGAATACAACGATTATTAATATCTATAAAAAAAGAATAAAATTAATTGTAGAATTAGAAATTTAATAGAATTTTTTTAATAATTTAATTTTTTAAGTAACTGCAAATAAAGAAATTTTAAATTTATATACTATGGAATTTTAAGTAATTAAAATCAATAACATCGGTGAATTTTTTCTTTCAAAATGAAGATGAAAAGCGGTCTTCTTTTATCTAAACAAAACTTTCACTTTCAACTGAATAAAAATAATTATTATAATGGATCGATTTTAAACCGCAAGTGCTTCGAATGCCATAAGGGTTTAGAAACATCACGACAACGACGCGCGAAAGCAATTTAGCTTTTACTTTTTTTTAAATTCAATACAGATCTAAATTATTATCAGAGAACTTTTTTTTACCCCGTATATTTACTTTCTAATTCTTTCATAATATATACTACTCCAATAATCATCACTTAATATTACGCACCATTAACATTGCGCAATTAAAAAATATTTTTTTATTTCTCTATCTATAATGAAGAATTTTGTCTCTATTATTATACATTCTATTTAATTTTTATTCTATATTATTATATACTCTATTTAATATTAGTCCATAATTATTCTTAGATAGAAAATAATAATATTATTAGTCTTTATTTTTTAATAGAAAAGAATAAGTTAGAAATAATATGATTAAAATAACAAGAGAATTACATATTTTCTAGATAAAATTAATTTTATGTATAAAAAGAGCCATTGTCGTGACTCTCATTATTCGTGAAAGTTTATTCATAATAATTTATTGCCATTTCCTGTGTAATGAAAATGAATTGAATTTTGCAGGTGTGCACGATTGAGAATGGAGCGTCTTTTTTTATTGCTTAACGATAAAAATTGAATATTATGAGAATTGATTTTAAATAGCGATTTTAAATTATTGAATAAAAAAATGGGCAAATAAATTTGCGTTGAATTGACAAACGTAAAAATTCATTTATTCAATAAGTATAAAGTGAAATTCGATTATTAATCCAAAGAACCTCGGACTGACCTACAGAGAGACGAAGACGACGAACAGTCGTGACCTAGACATTGATTCTCAATGTTAACGATGGCTTTCCCAAATGCTAACGAAGAAAGTTCATTACGAAATGCACAGTGTGTACACGCCTGGAATTTCGTGTATAAACATCGACTCTTCATTTGCATTTCTTTTTTTACTCGAAATCCTTATTTTACTCTTTGCTTTTTCGTTTCACATACTTCCGGAATTTTTTTCTCACGAATTTTTGAAAACCAAACATTTTTTTGTATTTGATTCTTTCATATTTTTTCAATTCTATTTATACTATCTATTAACATTATTTTTATCTTTTTTATTATTTATTTCTCTTAATTCTTTTTTTTTCAAATCCCATTTTCGGTTTAATTAAAATTTGTTACATTCTCATTACGGGGAAATATTATTTTACATAAAATTTAGATATTCTATTCGATTCAATTAAATTAAAGAAATGAAAATAAATAATATATTCTTGGTTACAGTAATTTTTCTTTTTCACAGATCCACACTTTTATTGGACATTTGGAAGGCATTTTTTAATCAACGTGGCTTGGACGTTTAAAATAACCCGCTTTTTCAATTTTTCAATAAACATTTTCGACTGGAGCTTGTGACAAATTTAAGAAAGTGTCACCTACTTTACATGTGGCAAGGGAAGACAACGAAGTCGCCGAAGAGGAGATTACCAATTCAAATTTAGGTAGGTATCATCGAAATTCGTCATCACACTTTCTATGACCGTTTACCAATGGGCTTGGCCACGCATAATTATTAATCAGACAAATGAAGTCAGTTTCTCTAAATTTGAATGTAAATGACGACGATAACACCGCAGGTCAATAATTTATTGACACTGGTTTAGAAAAATTCCTCTTCCTAGATGAATAATTTAAGAAAAAAAAGAAATCTTTCCGGAATTTTTCACAAAAGTGAATATTTAAATTTTGTATAAATTTATTTTTTATTTTTAAAGTGGAATCTTTCAGTTAAAATTGAATTAATATTTAAAAAAATTAAAGTTCAATAGTTCAATTCAATTGAAAGTATAAAATAATTACGAATTAAAATTAAAATTAAAATTAAATTAAATATGAAAATAATGCAAAGAAATTTAAATTATTGCAGTTTGAAGATTTTAAATAGGAAATAAAATTCAATATTTAAATTTTGTATACAAATTTACTTTTTTAATTTCAAAAATGAAATCTTTCAGTTAAAATTGAATTAATATTAAAAAATTAAAGTTCAAGTAAATTGAAAGTATAAAACAATTACGAATTAAAATTTTAATTAATAATTAAAAATTAAATTAAATATGAGTGAAAAAAGATATAAAAATAATGCAAAGAAATTATTATTGGAGTTTGAAGATAGGAAATAAAATTCAATAATTAAATGTTGTATAAAAATTTACTTTTTTATTTTCAAAATGAAATCTTTCAGTTAAAATTCAATTAATATTAAGAAGAAATTAAAGTCCAACTCAATTGAAAGTATAAAATAATTACGAATTAAATTTCAAATTTAATTAAAATTAAAATTAAAATTGAATTAAATATGAAAATAATGCAAAGAAATTTTAATTATTGGTGTTTGAAGATTTTAAATAGGAAATAAAATTCAATACAATTTAAGTTTTGTATACAAATTTACATTTTTAATTTCCAAAGTGAAATCTTTCAGTTAAAATTGAATTAATATTAAAAAATTAAAGTTCAAGTAAATTGAAAGTATAAAACAATTACGAATTAAAATTTTAATTAATAATTAATAATTAAATCAAATATGAGTGAAAAAAGATATGAAAATAAGGCAAAGAAATTATAATTATTGGAGTTTAAAGATAGGAAATAAAATTCAATAATTAAATGTTGTATACAAATTTACTTTTTTATTTTCAAAATGAAATCTTTCAGTTAAAATTGAATTAATATTAAAAAATTAAAGTTCGAGTAAATTGATAGTATAAAATACGAATTAAAATTTTAATTAATAATTAGAAATTAAATTAAATATGAAAATAATGCAAATAAATGAGAATTATTAGAGTTTCAAGATTTTAAATAAGAAATAAAGTTCAATATTTTTAAATTTCTGTGAAAATAATAAAGGAAATTCTTACTTTGAGCACAAAGTGCAGGCACAGGTGGCTCTAAAATTCTTCCACTTGGTTGAGGTTGAGATTGAGGTTGAAATTGTGCCGAAGAAAGAGCGATTATCGCTCCAAGAACTAAAAACCGCAACATTGTTTTCTTGTTTCTGTAAAGAATATAAAATTGTTTTTTATTTTATTATTTTATTTTATTAACACAATAGCAAGTGAATTATTTCCGCAATTTGATTTATAAACACAATTAATTAAAAATATAGTAATAATAATTAGAAACTAAAAGAAATTATAATTATTAGAATTAAAAATTTTTGATTAATTTATTGATATTCTTATAAATTATTTTATAAATTATTTTATTTATCATATTATCAAATTTATTAAATTTTTCAAATAATAATAAAGGATATGTTATTAAATAAACAATAACAATGATTTATTAAAAATATAAATAAAAAGAAATATAAAATAATATAATTTTTGATTTTGAAGCAATAGTCCGAAAATTTATTATACAAATCAAATAAATTTTTTTTCTGTGTAGTTTAAAAGTTTCTTCTTTTTTGTGAGATAAATTTATCAAATAACGAAAAAAACCTGGGCTTAGATGACTATAAAATACTTGAATAAAGTTCCGGGCATGCCACTTTCTTTTAAACCGGTTTCGCGGTCCTAACGCTTTGTACCGATGAAACGAAACGTGACTGAGTTACTTAAAAAAACAAGAAGCTTTTAAAGGTGTTTTAATTATTCCCTTCGAGAAAACTTCTTCAAACACTAAATTTACTTGTTCCTTTACTTTCTACAATTTTGCTTCAATAATTTTTCTGACATGTAATTAAATTTCCTTTAATTTCTTTTATTTTTTTTTTAATTTCAAAATTTATTTTTTTTTCATTAAATTTAAAATTAATAGGAATTTGTACATCCATCTTTTTTTATAATTTTCTTTATCAATTTTTGTAAATTTGATTTCAAATTACTTGAATTAAAATAAATTAATAAAATGAAATAAAAATGAAATAAAAATAAAATAAATAAAATATAAAATAAAAATATATAAAAAAAAGTAAAATGTAAAATAAACAAAATATAAAATAAATGAAAAATAAAATAAAGAAATAATAAATAAAAAAATAAATAACAAATAAAAAAATTATTAATAAATTTAGTGAAAATTAAAATCAGAAACAAATAAAAATACTTTATTAAGCAACGTGCTTGTAAATTAAAAATTTTGAAATAAAATAATATATTAAAAAACTTGGTTATAAATAAAAGTTTTCAAATTAAAATAAGCAAGCGTGCTTACAAAATAAAATTTTTATTTAAATTAAACATAAAACACTGTCTCAAAAAATCTCAGAATTGTACGAAAAAAAATTCTTTTCTATTTTTAATATCATCACTTAAATAATCACCACCTAAAAATATAAAAAAAACTATTTTTTTTTGTAATTTCACGAAAATATTTTGGGAAAAAACAAGAGAGCACATTTATCAGAAAGAAACACTGAAGAAAGAAAAAGTTTTTTTTTGAGAGGTGTCTCGATGCTTACCTAACTACGATCTCAGGTGAACTGCAACGCTTTCTAAGGAACACCCTTATTTATACACGAGGAAGACACCATTAATAACACATGACTTTTACACTCGCAGAAATTTTCAAAGTCAATGCGGGAATCAGTTGAAATATTGTGCTTTAACATTCATTTGTAATTTAAATATTTTTTTTTATTTTTTTTTTTTTGATTGATCGGTCAAATATTTTCTAGGATCATTAAATACTGAAAGATGATTATGAACTTTTTTTTTAAAAGTATTTAACAATAACTGGGTCAAGTTTGATTCGTTCTCAAGACATGATCAATTTATTATTCGTAAATCATAAGGAAGCGAGAAGAATCTTTTGGAAATGGCTCCTTTCTTTTAAAGTGGAGTAAATTTTGACCTGGTATTTGCATATATAGTTCAAAAAAAAAGTTTCGATGCAATAGACAATATTTTGTTATAGTTACGACTTACGAAATTTGAATAATTTTCAGAATTTTATTTGAAATGAAAATTTTAATGAATTCTTATTTTTTTCAGATGGACGACAATTCAATGGAATGGAAATTAATAGCTGAAGAGGTAATTTTTTTTTATTACTAGAAAAGGAAAAAAATATTTAACAATACAGACCAGTGGAAACGTCTTTTCCTATAAATTCCGGATATGAGGAAATTAATTTTTTATTACTAAAAAGTCACACCAAAAATGTGTGTTAAGAACTCGTGATTAGTAATACTTTCTCAGCTATTCATTTCGGCTGAAATAAGAAGCAATAATAGTTCTCATCGTACACAAGTTTTTTTTTATTTGATGCACAAATGTTTTCCCACGTGGGTTTCGATTGTTGCACAAGAAAGATACACAACCACCGGAGGATTACTTACTTTTATCGAAAGTAAAATACACAATATGCACTTTAATCAATAGAATCTTTAATCTTTAATCAATAGAATTTTTTTTAAAAAATAATAATTTTTTTATGTAATTTAAAAAGAAAAGAAGAAGAGAAATGGAAAATATTTTTTAACTAGTAATTTATTTCTATAAACTCTTTAATCTACAACAATTTTTCAACCACAATTTTCAAGTATTTTCTTTCAAAACAATATTCTATTTTGATTAATTTATTCTATCGGCGAATTGGTACTTACAAGAATAATAATTTATTCTGACCAAATAAAAATATCTTTCCTTAAGATTTAAAACTGATACGGAACATTTTTCTGCTACTTTCACTGTAATAATTTATACAAATTTATTGTAATCAAATCTATTTATATTTCTAATAGTTCTCAAAAAAGGGGAGAAAAAAATCGTAGAAAATTCGTGGAAATAGAAAATTAGTCACATATTTGTAATTATCACTATTTTAAATTGAAAATGAATAAAAATAAAATTTTCTGTTAATATTTCAAAAATATTTTGAAAATTTCTAAAATATTGTTTTCTGAAAAAAATGTCTATTTCAAAATAAAAGTTCTGCAAAAAAAGAGATTGTTTTGAAATGAAATATTATAATCTCTTCTCTCTTCTTTTTTTGTTGCCTTCTTTTGACGAAACATTATGGAAACATCATTTTAATAATTGAGACCGAATGAGATAATTTGCAGCAAGTCACCTTGAAGGGAAAAAAAAAACTTTTTCCTTTTTTAATTTTAAAAGATCCTTGAATTTAAAAAATGAATAGTCGGGGAAAAAAAGTATAACCATACACCTTGGCTTAGAAATAGCGCTTAATTTCCAAATATTGGTTTTAGAAACCCAAGTTTACCTGTTTCTATCTATAAACTCTGAATATACAAAAGACAAACTTTCGCTGTATAAGATTTGTGAAAAGCCAGAAATGTAAATTTATTTTAAAATCTCCATTACAAATGAACGCAGAAATTTATTTTCCAAAAGATTCAAAGAAAATTTAAGTTTTCCAGGCACGTAAATTATTATTAGAAAGAAAATAATTTGCCGCATAAACTTTAAATAGCAAAAATTTAACTACAAAGTAATTGAAAATAAAATCTCAAGTACTTACACAATTAGTAATAATTAAATTACAATTTTATTATGATTCTAAAGTTCTAAAGCTTTAAATGAGTGAAAATTTATTTCTTCTTCAAATTAAATTTTTGTCTTCAATAATTTTGAACAGCTACAGGCCAGGGAAATCAGGGAAAAGTCAGGGAAAGTATAATTGGTCAGGAAAAAGTAAGGGAATTTTATTAAAAGTACTGGGAAAAATTAAATTTTTAGAATTCTTAAGAAAATTCTGAATTTTTAGTGTCTTTTTAATGCAATTTATCTTGATAAATAACAAATTTCTTCACAAAGATTCAATTATTTTTAGGAATTTTAAAAAAATTCTTTGCAAAATTCAATTATTTTCATAAATAACAATATTCATTACAAGAATTGAATTATTTTCAAAAGTTATAAAATTCTTCGAAGAAATTCAATTTTTTTTTACAAATTTTAACGAATATCTCGTCAAGAAGTGAATTATCTTTATAAATAGCATAATTTTTCGCCAAAAATTCGATTATTTTCAAAAATTTAAATAAAATTCTTTGCAAAATTTCAATTATTTTCAAGTTTTTCGTAATTCAATGATTTTCAATATTTACTACTTTCATAAAATTTATCAAAAGATTTAATAATTGAAAAACATTTTTTATTCAATTCTACGAAAACATTCAATTATTTTCATAAATAATAAAATTTCATTTAGGAATTAAATTATTTTCACGGCAGGATTTTAAATATTTTTTTAATACAATTTAAAATAAATTCCTCGAAAAATGCAATTATTTTTTATTAAAACTTGACGAAATAATTCAAATTTAAGAAACATTCAATTATTCAATAAAATAATAGAATTCGTTGTAATTATTCAATTATTTTCATAAATAACTTTCAATTTGTCGCTGGAAATAATTATTTATTTTCAAAAATTTTTAATGCATAGGAATTAAATTAAACTATTGTCAAAAATGTTAATAAACTTCTTGTAAAAATTTCAATTATTTAAACATAATTAAATAAAATTCTTCGCATGAATTCAATTTTATTCATAAATTATTATTCAAATTCTTAGCATGGATTTTTAGAAATAATTGAATTTTGAAAAGATTTTAAATTCAAATCTTTGGAAATCTAAATTTTTCGTACTTTTAGCTAATAATTGATTTAAAGAAGAATTTTAGTTCGAAATTCTAGAAAATAATAATTGAATTCAAATGATAAAAATAATTTCGAAGAAATTCTTTAAATTTTTTTTTTAACTTTTTTTAGTTTTTTAAAAAATTTTTTTTTAGTTTCTTTAATAATTTTAAATGAGTATTTTAAAAGCATTTGAATTTTATGAAGAAGAATTTTATTAAAATTGTATTGAAAATAATTGAATTCCTGCGAAGAATTTTACTATTCATAAAAATAATTGAATTGTTCCGAAGAATTTATTAAAATTTTAGAAAATAAATGAATTTTATGTTAATATTTGAAAGTTTAAATTCTTTCGATGAATTCTATTAAAATTATTTTGAAAAGAATTGAATTTCTGCAAAGGATTTTACTATTTATAAAAATAATTGATATATTGCGAATAATTTTACCATATTTATAAAAATAATTGAAATGTTTTGAAGAATTTATTACAATTTTAAGAAATAATTAAATTGTTATGAAGAATTTTATAGAAATATTTAAAAATAATTGAATTTTTTCAATTTTTTTTACGAATATATTTAAAAATTGCATTGAAAGTAATTTAATTTTTATATAGAATTTTTTAAAAATATTTTTGAGCATAATTGAATTATTTTTAGAAAATTTTTAATTCTTGTTGAAATTCAATTTTTGAAAATAATTAAATTCTTTCGTGTAATTTTATTTGAATTGAATTAAAAATAATTTTAATTCCTGCAAAGAATTTTTGTATAATTTATAAAAATAGTTGAATTGTTTTGAAGAATTTATTAAAATTTTAGGAAATAATTGAAATTTATGGAAATATTTAAAAATATTTGAATTCATTCGAGGAATTCAATTAAAATTGTTTTAAAAATAATTGAATTTCTGCAAAGATTTTTACTATTTTTAAAATTAATTGAATTCTTGCGAAGAATTTTACTGTTTATAAAAATAATTGAATTATTTCGAAGGATTTATTAAAATTGTAGAAAATAATTGAATTTTTTCGAAATGTGTTAAAATTTTCTTGAAAAATTGAATTCTTACGCGGAAAACTGCAATAAAAATTTAATAATTTAATAATAAAAATTAAAAATTTTAAATTGTTTAAATTTAAAAAATTTGAAATCACAGATGCCAACCTTACCGATAAAATAGTTGAATTATTCATCGAGAGAGGGCATAATATTCACGTTTTCTGAGCATGAGCAGAATCTAGCAGAAAACTTTTTTTTGTAAATAAATTTCCAAAGCAAATATATTATAATAAATATATAATAGTGAATTTATTTCATTGATTATTTTTGCTTTCAATAAATGGTGATAATTTATTGTTAGTGCATATTGATTGTCACAGTGATGTGTCTCTGAATAATTTAACAAAAAGTATAAAACTGAAAGATACAAATTGTTTGCAAAAATTGACAGTTTTTCGATTTATTTTCGTATAAGGAACATGTCCGCCCTCCGGTTGGCGTCCTCATTCATCTTTTGTTTACGAGATGTTTTTTTTAATAATTAAATTAAAGCAAATTATTGCTTGAAAATTATTTTCATTTTATGTATGCTAAGTAGAATTCATTTGTTATTTATTTGCGAAAAATAATGACAAATCAAAAATTATGCCGGCTTTGTGCCGACACAAAAGAGAATTTTATTGGAATTTACGACGCTGAGGGTCAAAAATTAGCAATCGATGCTAAAATTAATAAGTGTCTTCAAATTCAGGTAAATTTTTGGAAATATGGAAATATTTTATTTTTCTTTGCAATCTTCTCATTGCTCCGATTTCTTTTTATTTTGAGAACGCAGTATCAATTTTTAGTAAAATGGGAATTCTTTATTCAAATTTAAAAAATATGGATTGATATTTTGTCAGAATTAGATTGATATTTAATTATATTTCTTTTTTTAGTTTCAAATTCGTTTTAGTTTAGTTGGAGTAGATATTTACAAACGAAAATATGCGAAGCTAAAATAAAAAAAAAACTATTTTCGGTCTATGATAGAAAAAAATCTAGGAATTATTTAAATAGCCGAAGAACTCTTTTAACTGTTTATCTTATTGCTAAATGACCAAATGACCTTTTGCCAATTTTTTAATTAAATGCACCTCAATAATGATCATTTGCGATTATTAAATAATTTCTCTGTGATGCAACTCACGAGTTTCTGAGTGACTTGTCAGTAATTTTCCTTTGAAAAATATGTCACTTTTAATATTCTCAATTCAACTGAATGATAACAAATTTTTACAATTATCAGTATTTCACTTTTTTAGAACTTAAATATGAAAAATTTTTGGGGAATTTTTAAACGTATTTTTTAAAATTACTTTTCCTCTTTCATTTTTAATATTACTACTTTTTCTTTTTTAATCTTCCTTTTACTTTTTTAATGAAAAGTAATTTTTTTCTTTTCAGGTTTTAATGAACGATGACTTACCGTTGACGGTATGCATCGATTGTTGTGTACAACTGAATTTGTGCAGTGAATTTTATGAGAAAACAAATAAAGCTCAAATATCTCTTCGGCAATTGTTGATGAATGTAAAAACAGATGTTCATGTGATCGAGGGAAATATTGAATATATCGATAAATCATTGGTGGATCCCCTAAAGCCGGAACAAAACGAGAGAATTGTCGAATTTCCTCCAAATCATAATTATATCACAAATACTGTTATTGATAATAATTCCGACAATATTGATCCTTCGATTGATATTAGCAATAGTGTGGAAATTGGCAGTACAGTGGAAATTAATAATATCTACTTTTCCGATGGAAATTTAGACACAAAATTGAAATTCGAATCTGAAATTACAGTGAACGAAAGTAGAAATAGAAAATGTAAGGTCTCTTCGAAGAAAAGTGCGACGAAACAGAAAAGAAAAATGAAAAAAAGAAATCAAAAAATGGACGAGCAGGAATTGGAAGCAACTTCTGATTTGGAGGACGAACTTAATGGGCTCGATTCGAAATCAAGTACAAAAATTCCCGATAATTATATGACAGGTGAGAAAATAAGATTCTAAGGTGAAATATTTTTATTTATTTCATTCGATTGTTTTCTTTTACTCATAGCAATGTAAACACTCTTTCTTGTATTATTTGACGGAAATACGCTTTCATACTAATTGATCAAAAGATTAAAAGAATTATTACATTATCAAAAATTTTAAATTTAAATTAAATTTAAATAATTTTAAATTACTTTCAAAAGTAATAAATTTCTTCGCAAAAATTCAATTATGTTAAAAAATTTGAAAAAATTTCAATTATTTTTAGAAATAATAAAATTCTTCTCCAAAATTCAATTATTTTCAAAAAAATTTTAATAAAATTCTTGGCAAACATTTAATTATTTTTATAAAATAATAAAAATTTCACAGAAATTCAATTATTTACAAATTTTCTATAAATTTCTTCGCAATAATTCAATTATTTTCATAAATAATAAAATTTTTACAGGGATTTAATTATTTTCGTAAATAATAAAATGCTTTTTAGGAATTCAATTATCTCATTGCAGAATTTCAATTATTTTTACTACAATTTTAATCAAATATCTTGAAAAATGTAATTATTTTAAAAAATTTTATTTAAGTTCGTCGAAAGAATTCAATTATTTAAAAATTTGTTGATAACATTATTTATGAGATTTGAATTTTAAGAAACATTCAATTATCCAATAAATTATTTTTTTGCATTACAAATTATTGCAAAAATTTAATTATGTTCAAAAATAATAAAATTCTTCTCAGGGATTCAATTGTTTTCACAAATAATAAAACTTTTCGCTGAATTTCAATTATTTTTAATACAATTTTAAACAAATTTCCTGAAAAATGTAATTATTTTTTTTAATTTTGTTAAAATTTGTCGAGAGAATTCACTTATTTAAAAGTTTATTTGATAAAATTCTTTACGAGCATTAAATTTTAAAAAACATTCAATTAATAAATATTTATTTTTGTATTTAAATAATTGAATTCTAGTAGAATTTTCTAATAAAAATTGATTTTAAAATGAATTTTAGTTAAAATTTTAGATAATAATTCAATATTAAGATCATTTTAGGATAAATTTAAAAAAAAATTGAATTTAGAATAGGTTTAATTTAAAAAAAAAATTTCTACAATTCAATGATTTTCAGTATCTACTATTTTAATAAATTTTTCTAAAAGAATTCAATTATTTAAAATAAATTTAATTGTTTTCATAAATAACAAAAATTTCGCAGGAATTCAATTTTTTACAAATTTTTTTATTAATTTCACCGGAATTCAATTATTATCACATATAATGAAACTCATCGCAGAATTTCAATTATTTTTAATACAATTTTAATCGAATTCGTCAAAAATATAAATATTCTTAAAAATTTTATTAAAATTCGTCAAAAGAATTCAATTATTTAAAAATTTGTTGATAAAATTGTTTGTGAGAATTGAATTTTAAGAAACATTCAATTATTCAATAAATTATTTTCTTCCATTTTATTTGTATTTAAATAATTGAATTCCAGTAGAATTTTTTAATAAAAATGGATTTAAAAATGAATTTCAGTTAAAATTTTAGATAATAATTGAATATTAAAAGCAATATAGCGTGAATTTTTAGAAATAATTTAATTTTTGAAATTAATTTTTCTGAAAAAGTTTAATTGAATTTTTTTTTATATTAGGTATTTGAAGTTTTTATTTTCTAATGTTATATTTAATTAAAGAATTTACGAATAATTGAAATTCGTAAAATTGAATATTGTAAACAAATGGATATGAAAATTGTCAAAGAACTTTTTCGAAAATTAGTTGCTTTATCAAAGAAGAATTTTAATTAAAAATTCTTAAAAATTAAAATTATGAAAAAATTAAAATTAATATGATGAAAATAATTTTGAAGAAGTACAATATTCTTCGACTCGGAGCGATCGATTTCTTCATGTTTTATACTTATGGAAAATTTAATTTGTAGTTTTAAGTAGATGAAATGTTCTCTTATTTGACTCGGACTGATTAAATTTTTGTCAGAAATTAGTCCGTAATTGGCCCGTAATTTTTCATTTTTTGTCTGTAATGTCCGTATATTTTTAAATACTTTCACTGGTTTGAGCCGAGAATGATTGGATTTTAATTTAATTTTATATTTTACTTTATTTTATAAACTTTTGTTTTATTTTATGAATTAATTTGATTTTTATGGTTTTAAAAGTAATGGATTTTTAAAGGAACGGAATCTGATATGGAGATGATAGGAGCAAGAGTCGAAGATCCTGATGCACCTGGTCGAAAAAGAGGGAAAGGATTAGACAGGTATCCATGGTTGTGTACAGATTGCAATGACAAGTTGCCGAGTTTAGAAGCATTGCAAACGCATCACATAGTTGTTCACAATCAACAGGCGAAGTACATGTGTGTTCAATGCTGTAAAGTATACGAAAAATATTATGGATTTTTAACGCACGTCAAAAGGCATAGAACCAAATCAAAATATAAGTAAGTTGCAAAAAAAAGTGTTTCAAATATTCGTAACTAATCATAATAATTAAAGAATTGAAATATTATTTTAATTTTTTATGTAATTAATAAATGAAAATATTATTTTAATTCTATTATCATTATTTTATAATATATATAATAAATTATTATTCTTTATGATGTTTTAATTTTAATTTCGTAACATTTTTTTTAATTTTTCCCGAAAGTGATATTAAATATTCGCATTATTTTCCTTCTTAGCTGTGACGATTGCGGGAAATCATTTGTTCATAAAAAAGTATTAGAGTCTCATAAATCAATTCATAGTCAGGATCGTCCGCACGTTTGTGCCACATGTGGAAAAAGTTTTAGGCAACAAAGCGCATTATATATTCACAGTCGTTGTCATTTGCCGGAAAGTATGAAAAATCGTTATGAATGTGATCAATGCGATAAAAGGTAATTTAATAAAATTTACAACAGTTTTTCTTTGTTTTATCGTATATTATAATTAGTTCATGTCTTTTAATTTTTAACACATTAAATAATTTTCTATTACTGAAATATTAATTGTATAATTAATTTTATAATGTTTTATTTTATAATATAATATAAAATTTATTTTATAATGTAATATTTATATGTTTAATTTATAATGATTTGAATAATTTATAATTGTATAACTTTAATCGCAATAGATTTTCCACTAAACCGAATTTAGTGACGCACAAAAGAATTCATTCGGGAGTGAGAAACTTCACTTGTGACCAATGTGGAAAAAGTTTTATTCAAAAAGGAAATTTGGAGGCTCATTTTCTAACGCATTCCGCCGATAAGCCGTACACTTGTAGTTTGTGTCCTAAAGCGTAAGTTTGCGATTTTTAATTTTCAAAGTATTTCCTTTTTTTAATTTAATTTGAAATTTCTATTTAAAGTGTTTATTTAAAATGGATATTTAAAATTTCTAATTAAAATGTTTATTTGAAATTTCTATTTAAAATGTCTATTTGAAATTTATATTTAAAATGTCTATTTTAAATTTCAGTTTCAAGACTCCTTTACAGTTGAAGAAGCATGAGACGGTTCACACTGGCGCTAAGCCTCATCAGTGCGCAGTTTGTGGTCGAACTTTTCGTGAAAAGGGAACATTACGAGAACATCATCGAATTCACACGGGAGCAATGCCATTCACCTGTGAATTTTGCGGCAAAAGTTTTCGTTTCAAGGGAATTTTAACAGTGAGATTTTTTATTAAAATAAATTAAAATATATAATTAATACGAAATTCATATTAATCACGATTAATTTGCGAAAAAAGGAAATTAAATGGAATTCTTTTTAATTAAAAGCTTCTTTTGTAATTTTTTATTTATTTTATTTATAAAGTAAAAGTTCCTTTTGTATAAGTACGAAAGTTAAATTAGTCTGAATTATTTAGTAAATATTAGCAATAATTCGGATAATTAAAATAAATAATAATTGCAATAATTAAAATTAACTTCTTCTGGGTCATTTATTCATTTACATTCTAAATCGTTTGACTGTTAGAGTTACGAATATAAATTTAAATAGTTAATATAATGAGATCTATTTACTATTTTTAAATTATAATTTTTTTCTAGACGCATAGGCGACAACATACAGGTGAACGACCCTACAGTTGTCTAGAATGTCAGCATCACTTTACTAATTGGCCAAATTACAATAAGCACATGAAACGTAGACATGGAATTAATACGTCTCATACAAAACATCTTCAACCTTCTCAACAACAACAGCAGCAGCAACAAGAACAGCAACAAATTCAATCAACTCAAATCACTCCCGAGGATCCACTCGCACTTACTCAATCAACCAACACAACTGTCCAAGTAAGAATTTTACTGTGATAAAAATTATTAAATAGAATTAATTTCCTGACATTAATTTCCCGATTATTAATAACTACTTTAATAAGTTATTAATAACTAGAAAATAGTTATAATAGCTCGTGGAATTTCTTCTTATTCTGTAAATTAAATGATTTTATATTTTCAAGAATAAACATCAATTTTTGAATGATTACAGATTTAAAATTAAAAGAATTCACTTAATTAAGTACATAATATTAAATATTCTTGTTTATTATTATTCGAAAATTTTAATAAAATTTGTTTCAAGAATTTCATTATTCTCATGAATAATAATATTCTTTAGAGTAATTCAAATTTATTTTTACTACAATTTTAATAAAATTTCTCGAAAGAATACAATTATTTTTGAAAATATGAATTATTAATTAATTATTTTCAAAATTTTTAATAAAATTCCTTCAAAAAATTCAATTATTTTCAAAAATTCATATAAAACTCTTCGAAACAATTCAATTATTTTTATGAATTGTAAAATCCTCGGCAAAAATTCAATTATTTTTATAAATAAGAAAATTCCTCACAAGAATTAAAATATTTCCATGAGTAATAAAATTCTTTAAAGGAATTCAATTATTTTCATAAATATTAAAATGTTTCGAAGAAATTCAATTATTTTCGACAATTTTGAAGAAATTCTTTTAAAAAAATAATTATTTTCAAAATTTTTAATAAAATTCCTTCAAAAAATTCAATTATTTTCAAAAATTCAAATAAAATGTTTCGGAGATATTCAATTATTTTCAATACAATTTTAATAAAATTTCTCGACAGAATACTAATTATTTAGATTCAAATATTTTCCACAATTTTGATGAAATTTTTTTAAATAAATAATTATTTTCAAAATTTTTAATAAAATTTCTCCAAAAAATTTAATTTTCAAAAATTCCGCTAAAATTCTTCGAAACAATTCAATTATTTTTATAAATTGTGAAATCCTCCGCAAAAATTCAATTATTTTCATAAATAATTAAATGTTTCGGAGAAATTCAATTATTTTCAATACAATTTTAATAAAATTTCTTGGAAAAAATTCAATTATATTCAAGATAATTTTAATACCCTAACAAGTACAATTATTTTAAAAAATTGTAATAAAATTGTTCTAAACAAATCAATTGTTCTCAAAAGTTTTTAATAAAAATCTTTGTAAATTTCTAGTATTTTCAAAATTTTCAATTAAAATTACTTTTAAAAATTACATTATTTTTACGAAATTTAATGAAATTCTTCAAAAAAATATAATTATTTACAAATAACTCTAATGCAATTGTTTAAAAGAATTTAGTTTTCTATGAATAATTTTAATATAATTATATTAAAATTATTAATAGAAAACTAAATTCTAAACAGGAAAATCGTTAATTACAATTAATAATAAACACGATTATTTTAATAACTTAAAAGAAAATCTTCATAAAATTCAATTACTTTCAAAGTTTTCAGTAAAAATTATTTAAAAAAACTCCATTATTTTAAAGAAAATTGAAATAAATTCTTAAAAACAATTAAATTATTTTAAAGAATTTTAATAAAAATCTTGCTAAGAATTAAATTATTTTGAATACAATAATTTTAATTACATTTCCTCGAAAGAATTCAATTATTCAAAAAAATGTTGATAAAATTCTTGAGATGAATTAAATTATTTTCAAATTTTTTTATAAATACTTTACAAGAATTCAATGATTTTTAGTACGAGTTGTTGCATTGGAGCGCTCATTTAATTACTTATGAAAATAATTGAGTTCTTGAATAAAATTTTATTAAAACTTTTTTAAATAACTGAATTCCTGTAAAAAATGTATTCAATTAAAATTGTATTTAAAATAATTGAATTCAATGATTTTCAGTACATTAATTTAAAAATTTTAATCATTTTAAAAGAAAAATGTATATTTAAAAAATTAGGAAACAAGAAAAGCAAACAGCAATTGCTATTTGCTTTTTTTGTTTCCTAATTTTTTTTCTTTTTTTTGGTAATTTGTTCGCAGTTTGAAGTTAACCAATAAAAAAACTAACAAAAATAAAGATATTTGAGTAAGCGATTTTAATAATTCTTAATTAAGTAAATTAATTTTATTTCCTTTCAGGTGATTCAGACCGTGCCCCATTCATCGGTCTCGCAACCAATAGTCGTTCAGACAATTCCAACCACTGCCGTTCAGAGTTTTCAACCGGAAGTCTCTGGTATCGTTCAGGAAGCTGTATTTCGAGATAGGAATACAACATATTTGAATGCTGTGCCAACAACATTGCAAACTTTTCTCACTCCGAATATACCGTATAATTTTTACAATATTTCGAACGTCACTGAAACTGACTTGATTCAGCACAGGTAAAGGTTAAGCGCCAAGTGAAAGGAGAAGATGTTATATGTAAGTTATCTAAAATGTCCATAATTAGTAACTTGTTTATTTTATTTTTCCTTTTTTTTCTTCTCATCGTTAATGAAGACACGATGACTATTTCTAGAACTCTTTTTTTATACGTAATATTTTGCCTACATATACTTATTAACTTCAAGTTTATATTGAAGATTATAAAAGTTCTAAAGACTGTATATGAGCTATCAGATCCAAAATTTCGTAAAATTGAAAAATATTTATACATCATAGTTAAAATTTTTATATTAATAATTATTATTAACAGCAACAATAATTATTATCATCGATAATATTATTATTACAACTTTGATTTTTGAAAAACAAAAATACGACTTGAAAAAATTGTTTCGAATCATCTTTTGTGATTCGTATGTGATTAAATTCGTTCTTCCATTTTTATACAGCTTTTCTTTCAAAATGATTGAAATTTGCAAATATTTTTACAACAAACTACTTTGATTAAATAAAAGTTTTTTCAAAAATAAAACTATTTTGTTTGATGTTAAATATTAAAATTTTTATTTCGATTATAAAAGAAAATTTTGAAATATTCGATATTTTATTAAAAAGTAAACTGTAAATAGAAGAATTTACTTAAATTTGAAAATTTTGTAAGTAATCCGTTATTAAAATTAAAATATATAAGTCCAAAAAAAATGTAGTTTGTAAAATATATTTTGGAATTTTTTTTAATTGAAAAACATGCAAATTATTTGCATTAAATGAAAGTAATTAAAGAATATTCATTCAATTTAATATTTTTCGCCAAAATTATATTTTTAAGTCTTTAAAACCTATTTATAAAGAACTATTTTCTATTTTATCCGATGGAAGAAAGATTACGTTCTTTCCGTATTAATATGATTTTAAAACTATTGAATAAAACTTAAGAATATATTTACGATATCTACTTTTTAAATTTACGATTTTGTACATTGTGTTTGTACGAATTTTGTAAGCATGTACGAAACAAATTCAAGAAGAACAAAACATCAATATAAATATTATATAAACGATTTTAAAAAATATATAGTTTCTCTTTTTATTTCTGTCTTAAATTTTTTTTCTGAAAAATATTTTGGAATCTTAAAGAAATGTGAATTTTTTTTTAAATGAATGAAATTTATTATTCCTGTTATCATTGGATCATAATGGGAAAAAATTTATACATTTAGTTAGTCATTAAATAAAAAAAAAGGAATGAAATTGTTAATTACAACTAGTATTTGCGTATTTACAACTTTTGGATAAAGTGGTGATTAAAATAATTCATCAAGTAACTCAGCGGGGACATTCATGTCATCTTGATTTGGTAATTCTTGCTGCGTTTGTGCTTGAGATATTGTTTGCGATGGTGGTTGAGATTTTTCGTTTGATTTAACCTGAGATGTTGATTGTGACGCTGCTTGTGACATTTCTTGTGATTTCACTTGAGACAGATCTTGGGTTTTTACTTGAGAAACCTCTTGTGATTTTACTTGAGACACCTCTTGTGATTTTACTTGAGACATTGATTGAGATAGAGCCTTCATTTGAGGCAATTGGTGCGGTCTCACTTGAGTTACGTGCGTTGATTTTACCTGTGAAATTGGTTGTGAATTTTTCGCTGCCTGCTGCAAAGAAAATTTCATTTTGGTCATTTTTATTGTCATTTTCTAAATAAATGAAATAAAATTATAAAATTTATAAATCTACACGGAAAAAAAAATCAGCCTAATAATGCATGGAGTCTATTGGTTTGATTTTTACATGAGCCCATTTTGCAAATATCACACAGGAGTTTACTAAAAATGCATGGCTTTTGTGACTTTTGCCACAGCACCATGCGGAAATAGGATGGATTCCAAGCTAATCACGCATGGTAGTGTGCGTGCAATATACACAACAGACGCTCATGTGTTTTTAGCCTAGTATTTTTTTCCGTGTATATTAATAATCCAGGGTGACCGCATGTCAGTAAAGTCAGGGAAATGTCAGTAAAATAAAATTTTTGTCAGTAAAGTCAGGGAAATGTCAGGAAAAAAATTTTTTGTCAAGAAAATTTAGAAAATTGAAATTTTTTTCGACTTATTTTCAAAAATTGCGACTTTTTCGACTTTTCTTCCAAATAATGCAACAAAATATATTTTTCAGTATTAAATAATGTAAATCATTTCGATTTTTATAGTGCAAAAAATAACTAAAAACAAATCTTTTAAAAATTATTTTTGAATCATTTTTCTACTTAAATTTTTGAAATATACATTTAAAAAGATTTTGAATTTAATTGAAAATAATGAATTTTTTTCAAGTACTAGCAACAATTCGCGCGGCTAACTTCTTTCATACTTTTTTAAATAAAAATGGTGCAAATTAGTTCCTTTTAAAAAAAAGAATTCTGTTTAAAAAAAAAAGATTAAAAATAGGAATTGTGCAAATATTTTTCTTCTTTCTCTAAAAAAAAAAAATTTTGTAACAAAATTTTAGTCTATTAATGAACCGAAGTGAACGAAATTTTAAAATTAATGTATTAAAAATCATTGAATTCTTGTTATGAATTTTATTATTTTTGAAAATAATTGAATTCTCGCGAAGGATGTTATTAAAATTTTTAAAAATCCTAATTAAATTCTTTTGAAAAGTTTCTTTGAATTTTTTTAAAATTATGGAGTTTCTTTAATAATTTCAGTTGGAAATTTTGAAAGTAATTTAACTTTATGAACAATTTATTTCAAGTTTGTTAAAATAATCTTGTTTCTTAATAATTAACATTATAGATTTAATTATTAAATTTAAAAAAATGTTTTTAAATAATTAAATTCTTCTGAGAATTTTATTCGATACAATTTTTTAAAATAATTCAATTCATTCAAGGAAAACTGAAGGAATTTTATTAAAATATAGAAAAAAATTTAAATTCTATCAAAAAATTTCATTAATTTACTGAATATAAACAATTTTGTTAAAAATTGTAATTAATAACTTCATTATTAAAATTTTGTTAAAAATATTGATAGAAAGCTAAACTTTTTTAAACAATTTTATTAGAGTTTTTGAAAATAATTAAATTCTTTTGAAGAATTTTTAAAAGTTTTTTAAAAAATAGTGCAGTTGCAATATTTTTTCACAATAATTGAATCTTTGCAAAGAATTTTACAATTCATAAAAATAATTGAATTGTTTTGAAGGATTTATTATAATTTAAAAAAATAATTGAATTCTTTAGTAACATTTTATTGAAAATAATTAATTTTTGCAAAAATTTTATTATTTAAAGAAATAATTGAATTATTTTGAAGGATTTATAAAAATTTTAGAAAATAATTGAATTCTTTTGTAAATTTTTAAAATGAATTAAAAAAAAATTCAATTCTTTCATGAAATTTTATTGAAAATAATGAATATTTGCAAAGATTCTACTATATAAAGATATAATTGAATTCTTCCGAAGAATGTTATTATTTATGAAAATAATTGAATTTTTGCGAAGAAATTAAAATTTTTGAAGATATAAATAATAATAATCAATTATGTACCTACTTAATAAATAGATTTTTTAAATTCTGATTATGAAATTATTCAAAAAATTTTATTTGGAAATAAAAATTTTTGTCATTTTCATAATAATAATAAATTGAATACCATATTCCGCGCTCGTAATATTTGCTAGTATTATGAATAAATTCTATAGAATACTATTTAATTTAAATTCAATTTTAATAATTACATACCTATTTTGATAGAAATTGAAATAAATTTCTCAATTTAGAATAAATTTCTTAAATTTTGATTTGAATTATGATACTTTAAGGAACTTACACTTTGATTGAAATATTGACTGGCATTCGTTACAAAATCTTCTTCATCGTCTTCGAAGTCGGACCACTCTTCTTCAAGTTTCGCTTGAAAACCTCCCTTCGTCACGGTTTTGGCAGAAATGTTGTCCAAATTAACTACTGAAAAACTGTTTCGTCTCAATTGCTTTTCGACATGCTCCTTTATAGTATCATAAGCAGCTCTACATTCCCTCGACAAAACATTATTAAAATTATATTCTGAAATTGATTAAAATTCATTAATTCCATACTATTTTTTGAATAAATTATTTTTTTAATTACTCATAAATCGATTTTTTTTCTTACTTTTTAAACTCCTGTCATTCAAATTAAATATATGCACGTAAAATGAAAGTTGCTTGTATAACTGTGACTCCGAATACTGAAAAATTAACAAAAATTTAATTAATTATTAAACTTAAATACAATTATAAAATTTTTTTATTTCGTTTCGATTTTTCACTTCGTTAGTTTAATACTAACTTTTTAAAAAATCTAAATTAGTAATATTTCACATTTATTCACTTACGACTCGATGCATGTTGGCATTTTGACATTGAGTGCACTTTAAATTATTTCCAGACGGACATAATGGAATGTATCTAGTTCGATAATTGCAAATTGGATTTTCGCACTCTAACCATCCGCGATAATAATCGGTAACTATTTTTCTAATTTCCAATTGTATTGTATTAATTATTGAATCTTTATTTGTCCAAGGTTGTAATTTGCAATCGGGATTTGAGCACTTCATTAAAGACGGTTCAACACTTGTACCCTGGAGGAAAAAATTTTAAATAGAAGAAAATATATTTAGTAAAAAATAAATAATTTACTCACGTTATCAATAACAACATCGCTTATTTCAATTTCTGCTTTGCAGCTTTCATTCTGACACTTTAATTTCAATGGAATGCAATATTTGAATTTATCTTCATCAATCGATGGTGCAATGTGCGTTTCTTCTTGCTCGTAAATCGGTCTCTTTGATTTATGCAAATGTGCAATACCTATTTTGCAAAAAGGATTTTTATCACATTATATCAAATTTCAAATCATATTTCAATAAACTAAATGCAGTTCTATTTAAAATTCAAATTTATCAATAACAGGGTGGTTACATATCAGTAAAGTCAGTAAAGTCAGGGAAATGTCAGGAAAAAAATTGTTTGTCAGGAAAATTAAGAAAATTGAGACTTTTTTCTACTTATTTTCAAAAATAGCAACTTTTTCGACTTTTCTTCCAAACAATGCAAGAAAATACCATAATTTTTTAGTAACAAAGTGCAACTTTTGATTTTTATAATGCGAAAAATAACTATAAATAAATCTTTCAAAAATTGTTTTTGAATCATTTTTTAATATAATTACATTTTTAAAATATATCTATAATAAAAATCTTTTCGAATAGTTGAAATTTTCTAAAATTTAATTGAAAATAATTAATTTATTTCAAGTATTTTTTTTACAATTTTTGAAAATCAACTTTTGAAGAATTTTAATTGCAAATTTTGAAAGCAATTGAATTATTAAAAATTTTAATGGAAAATATTTAAAGGTAAATTTAAAAATGAAAATTAGCTTCTAATTTTTTTAAAATTCAATATATTTTCAATTACATACATATTTTAGAATTATTTTTAACATTTTGGAGAAACCAATCATGTTCAAAAACTTTTAATTAAAATTCATCAAAAAACTTATTAGTTTTTTTAAATTATACAAAAATTCTTTTAAGAAATTCAATTATTTTCGAAAAATTACATTAAAATATTTTTAAAACCTAATTATTAGATTTGTTTTATAATAATTTTTTAAGATTCAATTATCTTCAAGCAATGTAAATAAAAATTTATGAAGATTTACTTTCTGGACTTATTAAAATTTTTGGGAAATCATGGTCCTGTTGATAATTAAAATTCTTTAAAAATTTGATCATTTTCATTTATATTTTTCAAAAATTCAATTATCTTTAAAAGATTTTACCAAATTTTAATTGTTTGGAAATTTTTTAAAATTGAACAACTATTATCTTTCAAAAATTATTTAAAAATATTTTTAAAAAATTAATTGTAAGCATTTCTTTATAATTTTTTGAAAATATTATATTTTAATAACTTAAGAAGAAATTACGGAGAGTTACAATTTATTATAAAAAATTATTTAAAATTATTTAAATTAATTGATTCAAAGATGAAGTTTAGTTGAAAATTGTAGAAAATAATTGAATTCATTAGAAATTATTAAAATTCATAAATTTTACTCATTTTTCGTAAACATTCATATTTTCCTGTAAAAAGAATTTTGCCAGGGAAAGTAATTTTAATGTCAGTAAATTGTCAGGGAAATTAATAAACTGAAACTTGTGACCACCCTGAATAATGAAAAATTTTAAGTACCTATTAATAAAATTAATTGCAGTGAAAACTTACCCAAATGTTCTGCTAGTAGAGCATCATCGATCCCATCAATCGGCTCACAAATTCGATTAATAACGGGAAATACTTGACTCAGTAAATAATAATCGGCGTCTATTTTAAAAACATTGATGTTTTTATTATATTCCTCAATATGATAGGCTCTCTCCGTTGCTGATTTATCTGTACCATCCTGGAAAGAAGAGAAAATGAAATTTAATTTACTTTTTTTTCTTTATTTTATTTTTCTTAATTTTTTTTAAATTAATAAATAAATCTTACGTCGCAAACAATATAAGGAATAGTGTCACCAGCTTTCCACATTCTTCCGCCCTCTTTATTCAGTCTTAGAGCAACCAAAACGTGAGCTTGCTTTTTATCTGGATAATCATTTGGATCTTTTGACAATTGCTTAGTAATTACAAGCTTCGATAGTGGGACGGAATTTTCCTTCACCATTGTCGCAACTTTTTGCAAATATGTGAAAATATTTTCCATTCGAATTTCACTGAGCTGATCACATAGCAATTGATCCAAAATAGTTCTGAAATATTGTAAAAAAAATAAATTAAATTCTATTTTTAGATAAATTAATTGATATATTAATAATTAATTGTATTTCAACTAACTTTCCAGTTTCGCTAGCTAATGGACACCAATCCCTTCTGACAATATCAAGACCCTTGTGCTCTTGATTTAAGATAATTTTTCCACTTGCTGCCTTTGACATAGTAACTGCAGCGTATTTCTTCTTTTGCAAAAGCAACAAATATTTGAAAACCCCATCGATGTCTAATTCCACTTTTCGATAAAGTTTATTGACTTCCTGTTTGATCTATTTAGGCAAAAAAATTTTTTAATATTTGAAAATTCTTTAGGAAAAACTTATTTAAATTTCAAATAAAATTGAAATTTTAATAAAATTAAATAAATTTTCAAGAAGAAATAAAATTAAAAAATACCCTTTTTCCGATAGAAAAAACTTCATCGTAATCAACGATATTCGTGTTGATCATGATTGAATCAGTGTCACCGTAAATTACTTCATAGTTTAATTTCTCCACAAGACGTTTTGTACTTTGCAAAATTTCTCTTCCTTTTGCTGAAATATTTGTTTAGATTTGCATAAAAATTTGTCGCCAAAAATATTAAAATTAATGGATTATTAACGAAATTATTAATAGGAAAATAATTAGAAAATTAAGAAAATTTATAATAAATTGAATTCTACAATAATATTAAAATGTATCATTAGTTAATAATTATTGTTTTTTTTTGCATGACAATTATTTTTACCTGTTACTAAAGCTGCCAATCCTTTCGCGTAAAATCGACAATGTGTCGCTCCCAGACAACCGTACATTGAATTTGCTGTTAGCTTCAAAGCCATCTGTCTAATATTGTATTGCATTTTTAACTCTGGCGCAAGATACTGAGCTTTCATCATTTGCTTTACTTGCACACGACTTTCAACCAATTTACGAATTTCCGTTGGTACCACTCCCGGTTCTAAATCCGTTTCCGGAAGATTTAAATCCTAAAAGAAAGGGAGAAATTTATTTATTTTATTGTTTAAAATTAGAATTTTACAAAATTGAAAATTTGTCTCTTACCTCAAAGTCAGCGAATGCTGCGCCAGGAACAGTTGTGAAACATAAATTATATTCTTGAATAATACTCGGATACAATGAATTAAAGTCCATTAGTAAAATTAATTTCTCATAAAATCCTTTCTTTGGATCTAATACCAAACCACCGGCGTAAGCTGGTTTTTTTCTGCGACCTAAAAATTAATTTCGTTATTTAAATTGATTTACTAGAAGAATATAGATTATAGAAAACGTAATATAAATTTTGCAAAAATATATAATTCAAAAGAGAAACAATTTTATGCAGTGATTATTAAATAAAATTAATTTTTGATTAAAATAATTATAAATAAGTATTTTTACTCTCAGTAACGTCCTTCCCCTTCTTATTTTGCTTCTTATCGGGAGTAATGTAGCCCCTTTCGTGGAAAGCGTGCAATAGAAGATATTCATTTCTTTCAGCTCGACCAGCAGATAATGTTCTCGAAAGAATGTTACCTACAAAATAGAGTGTTCTAACTATAATAAATAACTAATATTATTAAAATAATAATAACCTTCTTCCTTTAATATAATAAATATAAACAATTACAAGAAAACAAACAAAGAATAAACAATTACAACCAACCATTACAATGCACAATAAATTCGAAAATTACTTTCGAAAATTAATAATTAAAAACTTTAAATTATTATTTTAATTACCGGCAATGCACGTAATTTGTAGGGCGAGAGGGATTATATTCAATTCGAAAACTATGGAAATAATGTTCGATGCTTCGAGCATTGTCAGTCTTACGAGATTTTCTATTTTTTCCACCGTATTGTAAAATTTGATACACTCTACTGGAGTTATTTCTTTGCACTCCTTTTCATTCTTTTTAAGAACCTTTAACAGTAAATTTTGTTTATTATGTTAAGTCTATGTAAAACATTTAAATAATTAAATTTAATGTGTCAGAAGGAAAATCTTCTTTAGAATTTTACTTACCGCAACACAAAGCGATTGGAGATCATAACTTCTCACTTTTAAATTTAATTCTTTCGCTGAAGTTTGAATATCACAAATTGGTCTGCCACAAAATGCTGCGGCCACATTTACTTTTCCCTTTAAAACAAATTAAAACGTTTCAACTATTAAATTAAAAGGAAACATTAAACTAAAGCGAATAATTTAATTGAAAGGAAAAATTAATCTAAATCAAATAATTTAATTGAAAGGAAAAATTAAACAAAGGAGAAAAATTTAATTAAAACGAGAAATTAAACTAAGGGGAATAATTTAATAAAAACGAAGTTTTAAATTGAATCGAAGAAATTTAAGTAAAATTAACAAAAATTAAATTTGTTAACAGTTGAGAAATTTTTCAGTATTCACCTTAAACATTGGGGGTTGAGATCTTCTCAATTTTCCCATTCGACTCCAATTTGACACCGAACATTTGAGAATTCGATGCATGAGGAGATCAAATTGAAAACCAGTGTCATAGCCAAGAATCATATCTGGATCGGATTTTTGTATGATTTTCAATAATTCCTCAAGTAAATCGCGCTCCGAGTCACAACGAATCATATTCGTATTTTTGATTTTCGAAAGTCGATCTTTCGCATGCAACGGCCAGGGAACTTCTTTCGGATGCGTTATAACTAAACATACAATAATTATTATTTTTTACATTAAATTATTTATCTCTTTACTGTTAAATTATTACATATTTAATATTATAATTTATTTGCACTTGAAAATAGAATGGTAACTAATAATAGTAACAAAATAACAATTCTAATATAAATAGGTATTACTTTTGTGGAAGTATCATTTAGATTTTCCAAAGAAAATATTTAAAAAATCAAAACAAAACTAGAAAAATACTCACGACAATAATGTTGATCAAAATGAGGTTTCGGCGCTGCTTTATCAATTTGATATTTATGCTGCAGTAAAACACCCACCATAACAACTTCATTTTGATGATGTTTTGGATTTAAAGCCGATCGAACGTTCAAAGTAGCAACAACCATTGGTGGTATTGCTTTTTGTAAATCTCGATTAACAACTGTTATATTTTCCGGTTTCAAGCAATTCACCTGGATAAAATGAAAATGGTTAATTGTAAATTGTTTAATTGTAAATGTTTAAATTCCAGACGATAATAATTTATTTCTATTAAATAAAAATTCTCCTTTAAAAATTATACGTCATATTTTCAGTAAAAATTAAAAAATGTTATATTTTTAAAAATTCAGTTAAAATCCTTCAAAACAATTCAATTATTTTTATGAATTGTAAAATCCTCTGCAAGAATTTAATTATTTTCATAAATAAGAAAATTTTTCGCAGGAATAAAAATATTTTCATAAATAATAAAATTCTACAAACGAATTCAATTATTTTCAATACAATTTTAATAAAATTTCTCGAAAGAATACAATTATTGTAAAAATATTATTTAAATTCAATTATTTTCAAGAGTTTTCATAAAAATTCAATTATTTTCATCAATTTTGATAAAAAATTCTTCGAAACAATTCAATTCTTTTTATAAATTGTAAAATTCAATTATTTTCATAAATAATAAAATGTTTTGGAGAAATTCATTATTTTCAATGCAATTTTAATAACATTTCTAGAAAAAAAATTCAATTATATATTTTAAGATTTAATTACTTTAAAGAATTTTAATACAAATTTTGCCAATTAAAAAAATAAAAAAAAAATTAAATTAAATTTTTTTTTTTTATTTAATTAAATTATTTTTAAAACAATTTTAATTACATTTTCTTGAAAGAATTAAATTATTGAAAAAAAATTGATAAAATTCTTGAAATTAATTCAATTATTTTCAAATTTTTTTATAAAAACTTTACAAGAATTCAGTGATTTTCAGAACAACGACAATTTAATTATTTCTGAAAAAAATGAATTCTTGAATAGAATTCTATTAAAACTTTTTAAATAATTAAATCCCTGCGAAAAAATTTTTTTATTTCTACAAATAATTGAATTTTTGCAAAATTTAAAAAAATAAGTGAATTTTTGAGAAGAATTTTATTAAAATTGTATTTAAAATAATTGAATTCCTATGAAAAATTTACTACTTATTGATATTATTGAATTCTTTCGATGAATTTGAAAAATTCATTTTTTTCTGAAATTCAATTAAAATTGTATTTAAAATAATTGAATTCCAGCGAAAATTTCATTATTTTTCAAAATAATTGAATTCTTGAATTGAATTTTATTAAAAGTTTTTTAAATAATTGGAAATCCTGTGAAAAATTCAATTATTTTTTAAAATAATTGAATTTTCTCGAATAATTTTTACAAGATTTTTAAAAATAATTGAAATTTTCGATTAAATTAATTAAAACTGTATTGAAAATAAAAAATTCTTCAAAACAATTCAATTATTTCCTTAAAGTTTAATAATTCTTCGAAATTCTTCGAAACATTTCAATTATTTTTATAAATTAAATAGTAAAATTCTTTGCACAAATTCAATTCTTTTCAAAACAATTTTAATAGAATTCCTCGAAAGAATTTAATTATTTTTAAATATTTACATGAAATTCATTTATTTTCTAAAATTTTAATTAATTCTCCGGAAGAATTCAATTATTTTTATAAATAATAAAATATAATTAATAAAATTCTTCTTCATAAAATTCAATTGCTTTCGAAATTTGCAATTAAAATTATTAATCAAACTTCATTATTTTAAAAAAATTTAAAGAAATTTTTTAAAAGAATTTAATTAGGATTTTTAAAAATTTTAATAATATTCATCGCGAGAATTCAATTATTTTCATAAATTAAAAAAATTTTTCGAAGGAATTCAATTATTCTCTTTAAATTTTTTTGATAAATACTTTACAGGAATTCAATGATTTTCAATAATTATATTAATTTTAAAATTGAAAATATTAAAAAAAAAAATTTTTTTTAAAAAGTTAGAAAACGAATTACCGCTATACAACGATTATTAATATAAAAGATTTTATTATTAATTTTATTAATTTAATTACCTGAAATTTACACCAAGTGAAGGGATTATCAACGACAGTTGGACACTTGATATCTAACCAACAAGGACCCTTGATATTTCTCTCGATCAACAGATATTCCAAGGCATTGACAGACGTTCCAAAAACCGCTTCAATTGCTCGTCCACTGTAAGAGGCATCCAATTGTGGATACGATGCTGAATATCGAACCTCCATATACTCCGCAGTCTTTGGCGTGCCTTCACGTTCAAAAGAATAATTCTTCGTTACTTTCATTGAACGAAATTCCTTGATGCCATTTCTTCCAGCGTAATTATTAAATTCATCGTAAACGTCCTCCATTGTTGTTTCCCTCGATTCTTCATCTTTCAATACCGGTTTCAACTAAAACATAATTTTTTTAATTGGTTTTTTCTAACTAATTTTTGTAATTGGAATTTTTTGTAATTGTAGTTTTTTTAATTGTAATTTCATTAATTATTTTTTAAATTGTTTTTAAAAATTGGAATTCTTTTGAATTACAATTTTTAATTGAATTTAATTGATGTGGTTAACATGCATTTTTCTATTTTTAAATACCTGTTCTCTTGGTAAAATGTAAATTCGCCGAGGAATATTCTTCACCACAACGCAACAAGAAACGTATGTTTTACTCGACTCCAAGTAAAATTTGCCAAAAAGATTAACAGTACCGGGCATACGATATGGATCCTCATAAGCGTCCCACCAATAAAATCGAAAAGTACTTTCTCCCGCCTCATTTGTACTTAAGGGTAATGTTATATTTTTGTCATCGCTCGTTTCCTTAATTTCATCCGCTTGAAATTTGAAATCATCTTCCCAATCTAGAATCATTTCACTTGAATCCATTTTGTCCATTTCAGAAGCAACTTGAACTGATTTTGCTATTTCCTCTGTTTTCGTTTTGCAAATTGAAAACTCCGAGTCCTCAAAATCTTTCATATCGGGAATCTACAAATTTCGCTCAATTAAAATATAAATATACCTACATTTTTTAATTTTTGATTTATAAATTTAGTTTTTAATTTTAATTTTCAATTTCGAATTTAAAAAATTTTACATATAAATACAAAAAAGGAAACAAATATGATAAAATAGTAAAAAAGGTAAATAAAAAATAGGTAAAAATTATTTACAATAATGAAAATAATAAGTATAAAAATTGAGATAAACCTACGTTTTCAAGGCTTAATATCGGTTTAACATCTTCACTGTCTGGATCTTCGATAATTTGACTAGAACCAACATCTTTCGAACTTGGAGTATCATTTGTATCAGGATCCTCAATTATTTGACTCGAAGGTTTACCAGAATCGTGAATTTCATTTGTATATGAATCGTCAAAATCCTCAATCACCTGACTACTATTTTGTTCTAAAATCGAACTCCGTTCTTTCTTTACATTTAATTTTGAAGAATTTTTACTTGGCGCATCGATAATCAACATATTCTCGTCAGCTTCAATTTTTGCCAGTGTATCCTCCAGATTGGTTTTTGAAACTTTTGAAGCCGAAGAACTAAAAATGAAAATTAAAAAACAAAAAAATATTAAAATAGAAAAAAGGTGTAAATAAAAATTTTTTTTGGTGGAATATTTGTTTCAACTCACGCTTCTGGTTTTGTAACGGCAAATTTATTTTTCCGTTTAACTGAACGATTTGGTGTGTTGTCCTCGCTTTTTAATTCTGACATAAGATCACCAAGAATATTATCGTCGTTTATTTTTTCAGCGACCTTAGCCTTTGAAGCCATATTCATAAACAAATTTTTAATGTTTCCTTTATTTTTAGCGGCGATTTTTGCCTTTTTTCTTGGACCCATTGTACTTGTTTGCTTTGCAGCTTGAATACTGTCCTCATCCATATCGTCGTCGAATATTTCTCTGCCATCTTCAACGTAGCCTCCACCACCTCCATAAAAATATTAATTAGAATTCTTATAATTATTTTACAGCTGTTATTAAAATTAAAAACGAAAACTTCAACATTATTTTCATCATTTCAATTCAATTATTATTTTCTAGAATTTTTAAATAAAATTCTTCATTAAATCAATTATTCACAATAATTTTTAAAAAAATTCTGAGAATTTTCAAACGTATTTCTTTACGATTCAATTTTACGAAATTTCATCGATTATTCGGAAATTCTTCAATTAAATATATATTTGAAAATAAAAACTTCGAATAATTTCAATTAGACTTTTTGAAAAAAATTAATTCTACAGAATTGTTAGTTAAAAATATGAAAAATTCAAATTTTCGAAGATTTCAATTTGAAACTTTTTCAAAATTCAATTATTTCTAAATATTCAAGTATAATGCTTTTAATATTCAATTATTATGTAAAATTTTAACTGAAATTCACTTAAATCTATTTCTATTAGAAAATTCTACGAGAATTCAATTATTTAAATACAAAAATAAATAATTTGTATTGAATAATTGAATGTTTCTTAATATTGAATTCTTATAAAGAATTTTATTAACAAATTTTTAAATAGTTAAATTCTTTCGACGAATTTTAATAAAATTAAAAAAAATAATTACATTTTTGGAGGTATTTGATTAAAATTTTACTAAAAACAATTAAAATTCTGCGATGAATTTGATTATTTATAAAAATATGGATATATTATAAATGGAAATATAGCGAAGAAATTTACAAAAAATTCTTGTTAAATTATTTTATTATTTATGATAATAATTAAACGTTTGCGTATAATTTTAATAAAAAATTTTTTAAATAATTGAATTCTTTTGGAAAATTTTATAAAAATAGTAAATATTGAATATCAATTACAGGACAAAAAATCCAATTCAATAAATCCAGACCGGAAAGTCCAAGAAAAAAAGTCCAAAGTACAAAAAATCTAAAATAAAATAAAATAAAAATGTCCAAAGTCAAAAAATCAAAAATAAATAAAATAGTCCAAGATAAATAATGAAACTTGTGAAAAAGCCACATTTTTACTTTTGCACTATAAAATCGAAATTATTTTTAACCTTTTTGATAAAATTCTTTACAAAAATTCAATTATTTTGAAACATAAAAAATTAAATCATTTTCGTAAATAAAAAAATTTCTAGAAGAATTTTAAATATTCTATAAAATTTTTAATACAATTATTCCAAGAAATACAATTATTCTCAAAAATTTTAATAAAATTCTTTACAAAAATTCAATTATTTTCAAAAATAAAAAAATTTTTCACAAAAATTCAATTAAGTTATTTAAAAAGAAATTATTGTTAGAAGTGGAAAAAATTGAAGGTTTTGTATTAGAATTTTTGTTTTTTCTAGAAAAAACTATTAATAATAATATTTTAATTATTTGAATGTTAATTAATTATTTTTTTAAAGGTCTGCATTCTGTTGAATGAACCACCTTAAAATTTATAAAGTTCTTCACGATATCTATATTATTTAAATCATTAACATAAAAAAACGTATTTATATTATGTTGTGGTGTTAATGATCTAAATCAGAAATAAAACGCACTGAATTCTATAACATTGAGTCTAAATTTTATGATTGCAGTTTGAAAAAGATTTAAAAAAAAGAAAAACTTGTTTACTTTTGATTAGAAAAAGGGGACAAATCAGCAAAAAAGGGGAAAAAGGTGAAAAATCGACAAAAAAAGGTGATAAAATTGAAATAAGGGGACAAAAGGGGAAAAGGTGACCAACTGTTATTGTTAAAATTAAAAATATTTGATTATTTATTAATTTAGAATTAGAAAAATTACCATCATCGACTATCCAGTCGTCAGCTTGTCGATCCAAAACTTTTCTATTATATTCCTTCTCCTCCACTTGATCATAAACATTTTCCAAATTATCGACTTCATATTTATTTTTGGCACCTTTTAATTGCCTTAATTTCTCTAAGGCCGAAAAGCGTCCGGCTTTGTCAAGTTTTTGACGTTTCACCCTCCCTGAGGAAGCTGTTAAATGCAAAATTATATTATTAATGTAAAATTGTAAATATTCAAGTAATGGTAAGTTAAAAATATATTTAAACTTTTTTTTTTGTTTACATTGTCTTTGAATCAATAAAAAAACAAAAACAGTGACAATTATAAAAAAGAGTAATTTATAACAAAAATATCTTTAACATAAAATGTTTTTAAAAACATACTCGAAATTATATGAATTAAATCTATGACTACAATTTAAAATTTTATTTTTATTTATAAAGTGTATAAAGTGTATTATTTTTCATAAAACAATTTGCATTTTTTTTGGTTATGTTGACAATCGCAAAAATTGAAATAAAATTCATAAAACTTACGCTGCGAGTCATCCATTTTAAAAAATATGTACTTTTCAAATTACTCGAATAAAAAGCACGTTAAAAACTGAATTAAAGATTGTGTTAAATAATTTTAAGAAGTAAATAAACAGGATAAACACAAATGTGTTAACAAACTACATAGCAACGCAGCAGAACATGCCGGACAATATTGGCGGGAAAACTTTTATCAAGAATAATCTCGAATTAATAATAGGACGACAATTTCCCTTCGACCAATGTTTCTGATTGGCTTCTACAATGTTCTAGAATTATTGTCAACAAATAGAACAATATTGATGCGTCTAATTTAGACAGTATGAAGTAAATTTAATTTTCCCCTTATGTATCGTTCACTCAAATGCATTCGTAACTCACGGTAAAGAACCGCAAGTTTCTAAGGTTAAAATACGTAAAGTACGATAGTACGATCAATAAAAAGTGTATAGAAAATTTCACTTTAGAAAAAAAATTGATTATCATTTCGTCTGTTTGTTATCGTCTTTCCATAAATTAAGGAAAATAAAGACTTTTTTCACATTTGTGTGAATCAACATTGTGCGTCATTGCATATTTCTTAATTGTTAAAAAAAAGTAGCAGTCTTGATATCAATCAAAATGGAGGTTAGTTTTGCTCTATTTATATTTGGTAATTTTGCAATTAAACCAATTCGACCGTGGTTTCTCAATTAAAAACCTTGATTTCTAATTGTCTTTCAGTATTTACAGAATGTCGATCCCTAATTTTTTTGTTTTATTGGGTGTTAATTTTTTTATGTACATTTTCCTCTATTTTTCTCCAATTTTATTAATAAATTTTATGCTCTTAGGTTGACGAGTGCTCAGCTAATGGAGATTCTGGTGCTGAAGAAGACGAGGACGACGATATGTCTCAAGGTTCTGGAAGTAACACTAGTACGAGTAACAGTAGTGACAGTAGTTCTTCCTCAGAAAGTGGCGATGATTCCGAAGACGATGTCACGAGTGTTTCTGATGGAATTTCGTCTGTAGATGATGAGGACGATAAAAACGATGACGATTTAAATAAGGATGAAGGCGACGAAAATGAGGATTTACTGGCAAGTTTTCTTTTATTTGAAATTCACTTGTTTGAATTCAGTCTCAATAATATTTTTCTTTTAGCGATGGGAGACGTGCATTGCAGCCGGTATTAAAGTTAAATTACCACAAGATTTATGCGAGCATACTTCTATTTTTCGGGAAATGTTCAATTATCCAAGACTATGGCAAGAATCATTAACCGATAGTCAAAAGGAAAATTTATACAATCTTTTGCCCCAATTTCCAAAGGATTGCAACACCGAAATGGAATTGGACAAAACTGTAAAAATGCTCTTTAACGGAGAGAATGATAGGTATGAAAAACAGTCAAAAAGTAATTTGTAAATTGGAGAAAAATCTTGTAATTTCTATTTTAGATTCGGTCTTTCGCCTCTAGACACTTTTCATAAAAATCTCTCGACTGGTTATTTTCGTCCCGATATAAGAAGAATTCGCAATTTGGTCCGTAAGGCACAACATCGAAGGGCTTTATTCGAGGAACGTAAACACGCCTATGAATTAGCAAATAAATTATTAAAGTCCCGCGAAAATTTACTGGTTAATGCCTATAAACAAGGATTCAGTCAAACAACACATAAAACAGTGTCTAAATTACATTGGAAGAGGCCAAAACCAGCTTTAGGTAGGTTTTCCGCACATTTTTTTATTAAAAGATATCAGGCTTCGCACTCATCTACTAAAATCTACTATTTACTATTTTTTTTACGTTATGCTACTATTTATTTAAAAAAAAAAATTTTGTTAAAATTCTAAGCAAAAATTCAATTATTTTCGTAAATAATAAAACTCATCAAAGAATTTCAATTATTTATAATACTATTTAAAATTAATTAATCGAAAAATTCATTTATTTTCACAAATAAAATTTTCCACAAGAATTCAATTATTTAAAATAAAATTTTCATAATATTTTCGCAATAATTCAACTATTTTTATAAATAATCAAATTCTTCTCAGGAATTCATTTAATTTTAAAAATTTTAATAAAATTTTTAGCAACTATTTAATTACTTTCATAAATAATAAAATTCATCGCAGGATTTCAATTATGTATTTTTAATACAATTTTACAGGAATTGCCGAAAAAATGTAATTATTCTTTAAAAATTTAATTTCAATTCCTCGAAAAAACAATTGTTTAAAAAAACGTTTTTCTTTTTAATTTTCTGAAGAATTCAATTATTTACAAAAATATAAGAATTTTTCACAAGAATTCAATTATTTTTAAATATTTTAATAAATTGTTCGAAAGAAATCAATTGTTTTAAATACAATTTTAATTAAATTTTTTTGAAATAATTCAATTATTCTTTTAGACTTTAATAACATTCTTCCTAAGAATTCAATTATTTACATAAATAATTTTTCGAAAGTATTCAACTATGTCGATAAGAACAAAATTATTTCCGAAAATTCAATTATTTTGAGGCATTTTAATAAAATTCTTTGTAAGCTTCAATTATTTTCATAAATAACAATATTCATCACAAGAATTCAATTATTTTTAAAAGTAGTAAAATTCTTCTCAAAAATTCAATTATTTTCAAAAACTTTCCTCAATTCAATGATTTCTAATATTTACAACTTTATTAAAAATTCCTAAAAGAATGCAATTAGTTAAAAAAATGTTTAATAAAATTCTACTCAAACATTTAATTATTTTCATAAATAATGAAAACTCAATGCTGAATTTCAATTATGTTTAATACAATTTTAATAGAATTCCTGGAAAAAAGTTATTATTCCAAAAAAATTTATTAAAGTTTATCAAAGAAATGTAATTATTTTAATAACCTTTGCTACAATTTATTTATTAGAATTTAAGTATTATTTTCAATACATTTTTAATTAAATTTCTTTAAAGAATTGAAAAAGAAAAAAAATTTTAATGAAATTCTTTGCGTAACAATTCAATTTTTTCAAAATAATTTAAATAAAATTCTTCGCTGAAATCCAATTATGATTAAAAATTTATAAAAATTCTTGTCAAAATTTCAATTATTTTTAATACAATTTTCATCAAATTTCTCGAAAAATGCAATTATTCTTAAAAATTTTATTAAAATTTGTCAAGAGAAAATTTGACAAAATTCTTTATGAAAATTAAATTTTAAGAAACATTTAATTGTTTAATAAAATATTTATTTTTATAGTTAAATAATTGAATTCTCGTAGAATTTTCTAATAAATATTGATTTAAAAATGAATTTCAAATTAAAATCTTTGAAAATTTGAACTTTTCATACTTTTAATTAAGAATTCTATAGAATTAATTTTTTTCAATGAGTTTAATGAAATTTTTTTGAATTATTTGAAGTTTTTAATTTCTAATGTATTTAATTAAAGAATGTCAGAATAATCGAAAACTCGTAAAATGAAATTGTAAACAAAAGAATTTGAAAATTCACAAAGAACTTTTTAAAAAATTGACTTAAAGAAGAATTTTAGTTGTAAATTCTAGAAATGAATAATCGTAATGATGAAAATAATTTTTGAAGAAGTTATAGTAACAAAGTACCAAGTTTTAATTATTATAAAGCATGAAGAAAGCGATCACTCCGAGTCGAAGACTCGGAGTAATCGATATCTTCATGTTTTATAATAATATTCTTACATGGTATTGAATTTTAAATTTTTGAATAATTAATTTCTATAAAAAAAATAATGATTAAATATTTATTTGAAAATTAAGTTATTGATATTTTCGAATAATTTTCGTTTTAAAAACCTGGAAAAGTTAGGGAATTTGAAAAGAGCAAAAGCGTGGCAACCCTGAAATAATAAAATGCTTTTTAGGAATTCAATTATTTTCAAAAAAATTTAATAAAATGCCGCACAGACATTCAATTATTCTCAAAAATTTTAATGGAATTCTTTGAAAAATTTAATTATTTTAAAAATCTTTTCGCAATTCAATGATTTTTTTAATATCTACTATTTTCATAAAATTTTCAAACAGAATTCAATTATTAAAAAAAATTTTTCTAAAAGCTTCGTAAGAATTCAATTCTTTTTATGAATAATAAAAATTTCTCTGGAATTCAATTATGTATTTAAATTAGAATTTGCATAAAATTAGTCTAAAGAAATGAATTATTAAAAAACTTTTATAAAATTCTTCATAAGAATTAAATTATTTTTATAAATATATTTAAATTCTTTCATGAATAATAAAATTCCTTGTAGGATTTCAATTTATTAGCAGGATAAAAAAGAAGTAAATATTTTTGATGAAAATTAGGAAAAAGTCAGGAAAATAAAAAATTTTGAATGTAATTTTTGTCAGTTTTGTCAAGTGTCTAAAATGAGTTGTTTTGGTCGTCAATTTTAATTTTTCGGTAGCTACTTTTTTACTACTTTTTTTTAGTTTGAAAGTTACTTTTTGCTACTTTTTTAAAATTAATTATCGAGTGCAAAGTCTGAGATATTAAATAGAATTAATTTTGCAGTCGAGGAAAAAGCTCAATTGCGTTATATGGAAGAAATGAACGCATTGAGAACTGAACTCGGAGCGAATGCAAATCTCATTGACGATTCGACATCGGAAAACGAAGAAAATTACCCTCACTATCAATTGAATAATTCGAAGCAAAAGAAACGTAAACGCCCCATGATGACACCTCAAATTCCATTAATGAGAAGTATACAAATGGATAATGAGGACGATTCTATTAGACCCGTATTCTCCACTCATCATCGTTCTGAATACATCCCTCGATTTTCGATGCGAGAACAAACGGATGATTTTTATCGATCAATGCTCGTTGCACATAAGAAGCGACGAACACGTCGAGACGTATGTTTTTTTTATTGCTTGATTTTTATTAACTGTTATTTTGTCTCTTATTTAATAGTATAATTTTCTTTCTTGTTCATTCAATTCCAGAATCATCCTGAATTGAATACTCAAGGTATTTCGCTTCCCGATTTAATGCAGAGAGCGCAAATTGGTTCGAAGCATAAAATAACAGCGACAGGACCAATACGACTTCCGAGTTCGAAGAAACGAATAAAACTCGATCAACACTCGCCTGCATTGCCACCGGTGCCAAAGATTAATACAACTGTCATTAAGCATGAGATTGAAAGCAATGATTATTCACATGTGAGTGAAGATATTAAACACTCGAATTTTGCTGACTTAGAGCAGCCGAGTGTAAATTTTCCCGTTATCAAATCGGAACCAATCGAGACATACGAGCCACGGCCGCAGCCTAAAAAAATGTAATTAATCTGATGTTGCTTTAATTTAAAAATTTCGAAACTATTAATAATAATTTCGAAATATGTTTTTTTAGGGCACCGCCAACACCGAAAATTAGTAAAACTCATCCGGTAATGATTCCAATGGTGGAAGTAAAGCGCGAAGTGGAAGATTATGAATATGAGGAGAGGATAAAAATTGAACAATCGGTCGAGAGTATTCGAGTCGATCCAGAAGATGAGGAAGTCGACAAGAAGGAAATTGATTTGGATAGTATTGACATGATGCAATTACCTATTCAACTCGATGATGGTATCGACATTCTCAATGAAGTCAAGTAAGTTTTCTCTTTTTATTCTCATCGAAAATTAATATTTTCTATTAATAATTCGAATAATATTCGAAAAACGAATAAATTTAAATAAATTTATTGATGTTTTCGAATAATTTTACAATTAAAGAAATTCGTAAGTAAATATAATAGAAAATTGTTATGAATATCTGATAATTTTGAGATTGAGTCAGAATAGTCTTTAGGTTCAGGAAAAAAGTCCAAATTTTGTCTGGAAATCAGAGAAAAGTCAGGAAAAATCAAAATTAATTTTTTGTGGCAACCCTGCAATAACAATTTCACAAAACATATTGAAAATTTAATACAATTCATTTATAACTCGTTAATTCAAATTATTTTAAAAATTGTTATTAAAATTTCTCAAAAGAATTCAATTATTTTAAAAAACATTGATAAAATTCTTTAAAATAGTTCAATTACTTATAAAAAATGTTAATAAAATTCTTTAAAATAGTTTAATTACTTAAAAAATGTTAGTAAAATTCTTTAAAATATTTCAATTACTTTAAAAAATGTTAGCAAAATTCTTCAAAACAATTCAATTATTTTTAAAAAAAATTTTTTGAAAAAATTTATTTATTTTTTAAAAATTCAATAAATTTTTACACAGAAATCCAATTATTTTCAAAAATTATATAATTTAAAGGAAAAAAAATTTTCTTTTAAAGAATTCAGTTATTTTCAATCTAATTTTAATTAAATTCGTATAAAGAATTTAATTATTTACAAAAATTTGAGTAGAAATTCTTGAAAGCATTTCAATTATTTTCAAAAATAACTTTTAGTTAATCGCAGAAAATCAAATATTTAAAAAAATTTTTAAGGTTGCAAAAAAATTCAATTATCTTGATAAACAACAAAATTCTTTCCATAAAATCAATTATTTTAAGAAATTTTAACGAAATTCTTTTCCAAAATTCAATTATTTTGATAAATATCGAAATTTATCAAAAGAATTCAATTCTTTTGAAAAGTAATAAAATTCGTGCCAAATATTCAATTATTATTTAAACAAAATTTAATAAAATTCTTCGTATGAATTCAATTATTTTCATAAATTATTATTTAAATTCTTCTTAGGAATTCAATTATTTTTAAAAATTTGTTTTAAATTCTGAAAAAAGTTTTCAATTAGGTACTTTAAAAAATGTTAATAAAATTCTTCAAAGGAATTCAATTATTTCGTAATTAAATACCTCGAAAGATTTGAAGTAATTTGAAAAATTTAATCAATTTCTTTCGAACAATTCAAATAATTTCAAAAATTGGAATAAAATTTTTTAAAAAATTCAATTATTTTCGTATATAACAAAATTCCTATCAGGAATTCAATTATTTAAAACAATTTTAATAAACTTCTTTAAAACAATTCAACTATTTATTTTGAATAATATTTCTCGGATGAATTCATTTATTTTCATAAATAATAAAAATCTTTACAGAAATTCAATTCTTTTTGAAAAATTTCATAAAATTTTGCACAGAAAACAGTTATTTTTAAAAATTATAATTTAAAGAATAAATAATTTTCTTTTAAAGGATTCGATTATTTTCAAAAATTTTAAGAAAATTCTTTATAGAAATTCAATTATTTTTACAAATTTAAATAAAATTCTTCAGAAGAATTCAATTATTTTTTAATTAAATACCTCGAAAGAATTGAATTAGTTTTAAAAATTTAATTAAATTCTTCCAAACAATTCAATTAATTTTAACAAATTGCAACAAAATTCTATGAAAGAACTAAATTGAACCCCTTGATGCAAGAACCAGACATAGACCATTGGAATTAAATGGGCTGCGTCTGGTTCTTGCATCAAGGGGTTCAATTATTTAAAAATCAAACTTATTAATGTTTTTTTACTTATTAAGGTATTTAATTACAAAATAATTGAATTCCTTTGAAGAATTTTATTAAAATCTTTTAAGTAATTGAACTGTTTTAAAGAATTTTATCAATGTCTTTTAAAATAATTGAATTCTAGCGAAGATTTTTCAAACTTATTTTAATTTTAATAATAAGTCAAACTTATTTTAATCAAACTTATTTTAATGTCTTGAAAATCAGGTATAATATACATAATAAAAATTTTATTTTGAAAATTAAAAAAAAGTCCCTTTTTAACGCAAAATTATGGAAAAAAATTAATTTTAATATTTTTGCTTTATAATAATGATTTTCAACTGATAACAATTTTTTTAAATTATTTTTTGTTGTGATTTAATCTTCAAAATACTAAATTACAATTTCATTAATTTTTTAAATTCAAAATATTTAAAAAGAAAATGTTAGGGAAATCAATGAATTTTATCAAAAATAGGTACTGATACAAAATTAAATAATAATAATAATTATTCTAATAATTTTTTTGTCTAGATGTGAAGCCGAGGAGATGATGATGCCAGAGAAGGAGGTCTCTGTGACAGGTGGTGATGAATTATCATTACCCGATGGCGGTGATATTGAATTAATGCAAGAAACGCACGCTTGCTTCTTTTCACTTTTACGCGATGCCTTCCTCTCGAAAGGTGAATATCGCATGAACACTGCGGAAATGAAGGACGCAGTGATGCTCTGGCAGGGAAATCCCATTTCTCCACTAAATGATTGGTAAAAAATAATTCTTTTTCTTCAAAAAAAGATAATTTGGATTTTGTATTAAACTTATCTGAATCAAATGTGACGAAGAAATGAATCTAAGAAGTAATTAAAAATTTTTTATTAGGTATTCTTTGGCACCGTCTTGGACCTCTTTAGTGCCGTTGGCTCTGGGTTTTCTTGCTGGCGAGTTAACTTATCCTCAAGATTCAGAACAAAATGACGGAGAACAAGAGTTCGTTCCTTATCTGGAAAATAAAGGTCGCGGAATTTATGCTTGGATCGGCGCCGGAAGAGATTCAGATATGCGACTCACAGTTCTTTGCGCTCGATTTCTACTTCATAGGTAGATATTCAAATTAATTAAATAAATTATTATTCAGTTATTTAATTATTTATTTACGAAAAGGTCTAAAAAGTAACAATTTTACCAAAGTTATTAATTGGATTTTTTTCTTTTTAAAAGGGACGAATTGGGACCTCCGCAGGCGCTGCTTCAAAATGCGAATTCGACAAAAAGTCAAATACAACAAACAAATGTCAGTGCAAACAATAGTATTTGTTCGACTCCAAGTAGCCAGAGACCGGAAAGTCCTGTTTCTGAATCTGTGGGAACAGACGCTGGTCTCGTGAGCTCTGTCGCTGAATGGGAACCACCACGTGCCTTGTATCCCACTGATTGGAAAGTTAAACCATCGACATTTGAGGAACGAGAGGAATTCCGACGACAGGAAAGAATGCGATACGCCGCTCCACATAAAGCTTTCACTTATCGAATGCATGGCTATTCCTCAGTCGTTGGTCCTGTTAAGGGAATTTATCAACACAATGTCGGTGAGGAATTTTAAGAAATAGTTCAATTGAATTTTGAGAATATTTATTTATTATATAGACAGGGTTGGTTGCCACAGGTCAGGGGAATCAGGGAAAAGTCATGGAATGTAGAATTGGTCATGGAAGTCAGGAAAAAGTCAGGGATTTTTATTAAAATTACTGGAAAAATTTAATTTTTGAAATTTATAAAAAAATTCGGAATTTTTAGTGTCTTTTTTGTTTACCTCATAAACTGTGAAAATACCACCAATTCTAATACGAAACCTTCAAAAAAAAATTCTATTTCTGACAAGAATGAATTTTTTAATATTATTTAATTATTTGAAAAGTTTTAACGCAATTATCTTGATAAATAACAAAATTCTTCAGAGAAATTCAATTATTTTTAGGAATTTTAATGAAATTCTTTGCAAAATTCAATTATTTTCATAAATAACAATATTCATCACAAGAATTCAATTATTTTTAAAAGTTTTAACGAACATCTCTCTCGTAAAGACTTCAATTATTTTTACAAATAGCAAAATTTTTTGCCAAAAATTGAAATAAAATTCTTTGACAAATTTCCATTATTTTCAAAAGTTCTTCGCAATTCAATAATTTGCAATATTTACTATTTTCATAAAATTTATCAAAAGATTTAATTATTAAACCAATTTTTTGATACAATTCTACGAAAACATTCAATTATTTTCATAAATAATAAAATTTCATTTAGGAATTCAAGTACATATTTTCATCGCAAAATTTAAAATATTTCTAATAAAATTTTAAATAAATTTCTCGATAAATGTAATTATTCTTAAAAATTTTATTAAAAGTTGACGAAAGAATTCAATTTTTAGAAACATTCAATTATTTTATAAAATAATAAAATTCGTTGCAATGATTCAATTATTTTCATAAATAACTTTTAATTAATTAATTAAGGATTTAAGGAATTTTAATGAAATTCTTTTCCAAAATTCAATTATTTTGATAAATATCGAAATTTATCACGAGAATTTAATTCTTTTAAAAAGTGATAAAATAGTTTACAGAAATTAAATAATTTTCAAAATTTTTGAAACATTTAAGGGGACACCTAAGTGGAAAAATGATAAAAAAATCGATTTTTTTTTATTTGATTTTTTAAAAGAAGACTCAATTAGGAATAGAACAAGACTTTTTAAAACCTTTTCTGAAGAGTTGAAAAAATCTGATTAGATGATTCTGAATACCATGAGTTTTTAGTATTTTTTCTTTTTTCGTGTCTCCTGTAAAAATTGTTTTTTTCCAATTTTTTACTTTCGGTACACTTTTCTCCGAATCTACTAAACCAATTTGTAATTTTTTTTTTTACTTTGTTCAGTAAGGTTCCAAGAATACGAATAAGAAGTTTAACATCATTTTGAGTTGTACAAACGGAGATATGAGTCAATGAATCAGAGAAAATGGGATTTTTATTTTGCTTTTGGTATAAATATTCATAAAAAAGTTTCTATTGAAGATAACGTCGTATTACTTCTTATTCATATAATTGATTATATTTGTAATCGAATGAAAAAAGGGCGAACGCAATTGGAATAATAGTTTTCGAGAAAAGTGTACCGAAAGTTGACTCTTTTTGCATTGTTTTTAGGTGACTTAGGTGTCCCCTTAATGAAGAATTAAGTTATTTTTATAAATATAGGTGTCGAAATTCTTATCAAGAATTCAATTATTTTCAAAAATTTTAATAAAATTCGTGGCAAGTATTCAATTATTTAAACAAAATTTAATAAAATTCTTCGTATGAATTTAATTATTTTCATAAATTATTATTTAAATTCTTCTCAGGAATTCAATTATTTTTAAAAATTTTAACAAAATTCTGCAAAAAGTTTGCAATTATTTTTAAAAATTGTTATAAAATTCTTTAATATAATAAATTTCAGTAAAATTTTAATTTAAATTCCTTAAAAGAAATTAAATATTTTCAAATGTTTTTAATAAAATTCTTCGTAAAAATTAAATTTCATTAAACATTCAATTATTAAATAAATTATTTATTTTTGTATTTAAATAATTGAATTCTAGTAGAATTTTTTAATAAAAAATGATTTAAAAAAGAATGTCAATTAAAATTTTAGATAATAATTGAATATTAAAAGCATCGAAGCGTGAATTTTGAAAAATAATTGAAGTTTGAAAAGGTTTCAAATTGAAATCTTTGAAAATCTAAATTTTTCGTTCTTTTAACTAACAATTCTGTAGAATTAATTTTTTTTGAAAAAGTTTAATTGAATTTTTTTAAAAATTATTTTCAGTTTTTATTTTCAATTACATATTTAATTGAAGAATTTTCGAATAATCGATGAAATTTCGTAAAATTGAATTCTGAACAGATGGATTTAAAAATTCTTAAAGAACTTTTTGAAAAAATATTAAAAATAATTGATTTAAAGAAGAATTTTAGTTAAAAATTGTAGAAAATGTTAATTTAATTTAAACGATGTGAATAATTTTGAAAAAGTTAGATAAACAATATTCTTATAATATAAAATAATGATTTTGTCACTCGGTTTTTTCTAACTATTATAAAACATAAAGAAAGGGATCTTCGACTCGGAGTGATCCGTTTCTTTATGTTTTATAATAGTACCTATTCTTATGACTTGTTCAATTTAAAAAGGTTTGAGTTTGAAATTTTTGAACATAATGATTAAATATTTATTTAAAAAAGAAGTTTTTTTCAAATAATTTTACAATTAAGGAAATTCGTAAATAAATGTAATAGAACATTTTTTTTGAATATCTAATAATTTTTAGATTGAATCAGATTATTTTTTAGGGTCAGGGAAAAGGTCAAAATTCTGTTTGGAAATCAGGGAAAAGTCAGGGAAAAACAAAGTTAAATTTTTGTGGCAACTCTAATTTTATTTATTTGTTTATTTATTTATTCATTATCCTTTTTATTCATTAATTTAACCTAGGTTCCGGTTTAACGAAACCTCGAGGACATTCTTTACTGGTAGCGGATCGTCCGAATTTCGTCACAATTTTAGCGCTTGTTAGAGATGCAACTGCAAGACTTCCAAATGGTGAAGGAACGCGAGCCGATATTTGTCAATTACTGAAGGATTCGCAATATATTCGGGAAATTGACGAAAGTGACAGTAGTCATGACAAGGAAGGAAATTTACATTCAGTCGTCTCCGGAGCATTGGATAGACTTCATTACGAAGCCGATCCTTGCGTTCGATACTATCCCAGAAGAAAAGAGTGGCTTTACCTTCATCGCGCACGTTCCGAATCTGAATTTGGTACAGAAAAATTTAATTATAAAAATAATATAATTTTCAATAACAACTGAATCATATTGTTAATATTATAAAGGAATTTGAAGGAAATATTTTGTTAAAAATAGTGAACTAAGAAATAAAATAGAAATGTTTCTTTTCAGAAATGTTTCATCAGCAGTTCCAAGGGGTGCCTAAGAATAAAAAAAGTAGTAGTGGATCGTCAAGGAATAAATCTCTTCAATCGAGTGCTAAACTCGCGAACAATAAGGATCAATCTCATACGCAGTCGAGCAACACCACTAAAGAAACGACGCCTAAAAAGGAAAAGAAATCCGCTCAATCTGCGCCGGTCATCACCAGGTTCGTAAAAATTCGTAATAGTAATATAGAAATATTTTATTTTTATTTTATTTATTTCTCTTCAATCGCATGATTCTTCGTAATATTTACAAAAAACCTTCTCATTTAGAAAAGAGACAAGAAAGGCCGAGGAAAAAATAGTTCTCGAGCAAGCGACGCCAATTGAACCACCAACAATTGTACAGCCAACTCAACCGCAAATTCCACCGACGGCGAATGTTGTCTCGGTTGTGACACCAACGCCAACAACGCCGACAAGTTCAATTTCATCGAGTACAAGTTCGAGTTTAATAATACCACGTGAGACTACCCTTCCTGTCGAAACAAGAACACAATTAACAACGCCGCCTATCAAGAAAGTAACTCCAAATCCAAGCATAAAAAATGTTGCAGTCGTGAAGGCAAATTCATCCCAAAGTCTATTGCAATCGAATCAACAACACTTTCCACCGCATCAAATTCAGGTATCGACTTCCGCTGGTCTACAAACAATTCGACTGTCCGGTCATTCGGTTCTTCATTCGGCTCAACAAGTCTCAACGACAATGGCAAGTAATTCGGGTAATACTTCGCCGAGTATTGCGACAATATTTCCAAATGCGAAAATTCAAAGTCAACAACAGCAAACGGTTATTGCAAATCAAGGAGCGAAGAGTATACTTCAGACGGCAAATGTAAAAACACAACAGCAGCAGCAACAGCAACAGCACGTGGGAAAAACTTTACTCTCGTCGCAAATTAAATTGGTAAGTTCCGGACAAATTAAGTCCCTATTGTCTGGCCATGGACTTCAGGGACAGACTATTTTCATTAAACAATCGTCGCTTGCCGCGGGACAAACTCAACAACTCCAACAGCAACAACAATTGAAAGTAGGTTCATTTTATTATCTCTATTCTTTCGTAATTTTCACAATTTTAAACCTTTTTAATTTCAATCAAAATAATCGTATTTAGGCCTTTTTATTACGAAATAATTTCCCTTTTGCAGGAGAAAAGATATATTAAATTAAAATTTTATTTTAAGTTTAAGTTATTCAATTTTTTTTAATGTAATTCATTTTAATTTAATGTTTGATAATTAATAGTTCAATATTTTATTAAATTAAATTAAATATAATCTCTATTTAAAAACACATTGGAGTAAATAAAAATTTTCTAAAATTAAGATAAGAAAAGTATAAAAAGAAAAAATATTAAAAATATTAAAAATACGTTTTGAAAAAATTAAAAAATACATAGAAATTAATTTTAAATTTTCTGAAATTAAAATAAAAAAAAAGTATAAAGAGAAAAGAAATTAAAAATATATTTTGAAAATATTATTAGCAACAGCAGCAGCAACAACAACAACTACAGCAGAGGATAGTCACTGCGAATCAACAGCAATTGCAAAATTCACCGGTTCAAAGGATTATCACTCAAATTGGTGGGAAGCCAATTGCTGTTCAAATTCAACAATCACCGCAACAACAGCAGCAGCAACAGCAAAAAATATTGGCAAAAGTACTTACGAGCGCTGGTGGTGGTCAATTAATTTCGGTTGAGAGTCTTCTTGCCCAAAAAGGCTTGAAATTAGCAACTCCCACTGGTCACACGACACAAATTAATCGACAAGGCAAACAAGTTATTCAAACACAATATCAGGTAAAATTTTTGTTATTAAATATTATCAGGATTAACAAAAAATTTAATTTTCTTTTATCTGACATTTCCTGAATTGACAGAGAAATTTTTAACTTTTTTAAAGCTTTTTAAAACAAACTTTCAAGGGAAGTTCAATAGTTATTATTAAAAACGATAATTTTTAGAAGCAAATATTTAATTTAAAAACTTAAGTCTACCAAAAAATAATAAAAAGAAATTTAATTTTTCATAATTAATTAAATTATTTTAGATGTAATTTTAACTTTTAGTACTTTTAGTACTTCTTTGGCATAATCATCTCCTCGACTTTACATCTAAACAAAAAAATTATTATAATAATTATTAAATTATTTTATATTTTCGAGGTATTTAATTACAAAATAATTGATTTCTTTGAAGAATTTTATTTAAATTTGTGAAAATAATTGAATTTCTATATGAAGAATTTTATTTAAAATTTTGAAAACAATTAAATTATTCGAAAGAAAATTATTTATTCTTTAAATTAAAATTTTTAAAAATAATTGTTTTCTGTGCAAAATTTTATTAATTTTTTCAAAAAGAATTGAATTTCTGCCAAGATTTTTATTATTTATAAAAATAAATTAATTCATCCGAGAAATATTATTGAAAATAAATAGTTTAATTATTTTAAACAGTTTATTAACATTCTTTAAAATAATTGAATTCCTGACAGCAATTTTGTTATTTACGAAAATAATTGAATTCAATTATTTTCATAAATAATAAAATTTTTCATATAGGATTTCAATTATTTTTCATACAATTTTAATAAAATCCTCGAAAAATGTAATTATTTTCAAAATTTTTTTGCAAGAATTCAATTATATTTCACAAATAATGAAATTCTTTGCTGAAATTAAAATATTTTCTCAATCTACTATTTTAATAAAATTTCTCAAAAGAATTCAATTATTTATAAAAAATGTAATGAAATTCGTTGCAAGAATTCAATTATTTTCATAAATAAATAAAATTCCTCAGAGGAATTAAATTATTTAAAAGAAATATAATAAAATTCGTTGCGAAAATTCAATTATTTTTATAAATAATAATAATAATATTCTTCACAGGATTTCAATTATTTTTCAAAAAATTTAATAAAAATTCGTTGCGAGACTTTAATTATTTTCTAAATAATAAAATTCCTTACAGAATATCAATTATTTCTAATACCTACAATAAATTTTAAGTAAATTCTTCGAAAAATATTATTAATTTTAAAAATTTTATTAAAATTCTTCGAAAGGAATAAATTACCAATTGTCAATTATTTTTAATAATTTTTGCAAAAGTTCCTAGAGAATTTTGAAATCTATTTGTTTACAATTCAATTTTACGAAATTTTGATTATTTGAAAGTTCTTCAATTAAATATTTAAAAAATAAAAACTTAAAATAATTTCAGAAAACATTCAATGAAACTTTTTTAAAATTCAATTATTTCTAAAAAATTCAAGCTATAATGCTTGTAATATTGAATTATTATCTAAAATTTAAACGGAAATTCATTTTTAAATCAATTTTTATTAGAAAATTCTACGATAATTCAATTATTTAAATACACAAATAAATAATTTATTAAATAAATGAATGTTTCTCAAAATTTAAATTCACGTAAAGAATTCGGAAAAAATTGTATTAAAAATAATTGAATTCCTAAAAAGCATTTTATTATTTACGAAAATTATTATCTTTATTTACTCTCCCTGCTCACGCAGGGTTCGAGACTCCCTAATACACATCCTCTACTTAAAACTAAAATACATTTTCACTTACAACTAAACTTAATACGCTCTACTTATATCTACTAATCGCAATCCGCCAGTGCACCGGGTTTCCGTTTCCCGTTCCAATTTGCCCTTTTTGGCTTCGTCAAAATTTAAAAACTTTACAAACTACCTTTTATATTTAAGCATTACTGCCTTACCCCAATACAAAAAACCCCTCCCTTTATCGGCCCTAATACATTCTCTCTTCTCTCATTCTTTCTAATCTTTCTATCCATTTTTCCCCTTTCCCATTCTCATCCAAAATCCACTTAATTTTATCCCCCATCCCTCCCTCCACCCCTCCCACTTCAATTTCCCCCATACATTCCTCCAAAACATGCTTCCAATCTTCTACCTGAAACCCACACATCCTACACATTTTCTCTTCATCATCCATCCAATACCTACACTCTTTCACTCCTTCACCCATTCTAAACCTACACAATCTATTCCAACTTTCATACTTTTTCATTTTTCCTAAATACCCCGGCTCCTTCTCTCCCCTCACCATCCTATACCATCTATTATATTTTGACTCCACTATCCTGCTCCACCTCTCATTCTCATCCTTTTTCTTCCAACCCTCCATCACCTCCCTCTCATTTCCGCCCCATCTCCTTCCCTCCTCCAACGCATCTCCTCTTTCTCTCTCCCATCTTGGAATATCTTTCCTTCTCATTGCTTTCCCTTTCTTAACCATCCTCACACACTCTCTCGCGATGTTTTTTTGAAGAAAAATTTTATTATTTTTAAAGATAATTGAAATTTTGGTAAGAATTTTTAAAATTTTTTGAACATAATTGAATTTTTTTAAACATTTGTTATTTGTAACTTCTCTAAAATTCAATTTTTTGTGTTCTTAATAAAAATTCTTCTATAAATCCATGACATTTAATAATTAATATAATATATATTAAAAAATTTAACTAATTTCAGAAGAAATCGAATTATTAAAACTTTTAAAAAATTTAATTTCTTTAAAATTTTTTTTTTATTAAATTCATTCAAAATTGAAATTTTCTAAAATTTCAAATTAAAACCTTTTAAAGTTCATTTATTTATGAAAATTGTAAACGTAACTCTTTTAAAATTGAAATAATTTTGAAATATTTAAATAAAATTATTTATTAAATAATTTATAAGTAATAATTTTGTAATAGTTCTTGAAGAATTAAGCGTTATTTAAAAAGAAATTATTGTCAGAAATATAATAATCTTATAAATTCTAAAAGTTTAATTTTTTCCAGTATTTTTAATAAAAATCCTTGACTTTTCCCTGATTTCCTTGACAAGTTCTACTCTCCCTGACTTTTCCGTGAATTCCCTAATTTCCCTGACTAATTACAGGGTTGCCATCCTGTATTGAAATAACTAAACAAAAATTTGGTTAAAACAAAATTCAATTACATAATTAAAAATTGTATCAAGTAGATAAATGTATATTTTAATTTGTTCGAAATAAAATTTCATCAACAGGTCGTATCGCAGGCTCAGACTTCGTCCGTCCCACCGAAAATAATTGTCAGCAATCATCAACAGCAACAACAGCAAACGCAAGGACAAACGGTGCGAATGGTAACGGCTCAACTTGCAGGCAAACCAATTGTTTTGGCCAGTGGCAGTAAAGGCGTGGGAGTTGGTGCCGGTGCAACTGGTGTCATTCTCGGCAAGCAATCACCACAGGGTCAATCGTCACAGCAACAGCCAATTATTCTACCCAGTCAGTTATTAAATATTAAAACTTTACATGGTTTAAAAGTGATACCAACAGCCGCCGGTCTTAAGACAACAGGTGCTGCTGTTTATGCCCGTGTAATTGCACCCACGACAATATCATCGACGCAGACAACCACAAATCAACAGCAAACCGTTCAAACACAACCACCAAGAACTAATACTTATCCACCGTGAGAAGATTTTTTTAAAAAAAGTTAGTTAATTTTACCCTCTTCTTTTTCTTAAATTAAGAATCAAATTTTTAATTTCATTATTTATTAAATAGTGCTGAAGATGTTGATAAACATTTTTTTCTACTATTATTATTTAATGATATTTGACCATCGGAAAAAGAAATTAATTCCGATTAATATTGTATATTAAAAAAAAAGAAAATTAATAAGATTAACTTTAGAGTTAAAAAAAACAATGCAAAGGAATCTCAATTTTGGAAAAGGGACGACATTTGAATTTGAAAGAATTATTTTTTAAAAATTAGTACAAAAAAGAAAATATACTTTCATCTTGAAAGAGAAACATTTATAAATATTTCTCTCTTTATTTGAGAGAATATAATTTTTCTCCTAAATGAGAAATTGCAATTTTTCTCCTATTTTGAGAGAGAATATGACATTTTATCTCCCAATTGGGAGAATTCATTTCCCCTCACATTTGAGAGAACACTATTTTCCTTATACTATAAAAATATGTACATTGTCCAATCGAGAAAATAATTTCTTATAAGAAAATATTTCGCAATAGGAAAAGTTTTTTTTAGAATTTAAATAAAATTTATTCTTATAAGAAAATGTTTTCCAATATTAAAGAAATTCATTAATTCATTGATAGAAATTTAAGGAACTACTTTTCTCTCAAATGGAGAGAGAAATAATTTCGTCAAATAACGATTTTCCGAAAATGTTTCCTTTAATTATTCTGACGATCTGGTTTGATTATCGGACGTCATTTTTCTCGTTAGTCTTTCACAAAAAAAATGACAGTTTTTATCTGTCGTTAGCGCAAGTTGTGAGCTTGCGTTTTAGTTTTTTGCTTCCTTTTTTTTAATTTGTACAATTAAGTAATAAGGAAAAAAAACAGTGTAAGAAATATTCAAGAGTCGTAATTGAAATGTTTTTTTTTATTACGCGATTGTGATCAAAAAGTGAATACAAAGTGTGAGGTGATGTAATTTACAAATGTATGATTTTACAGTTGTGATTACAAAATACGGAAGATCTTGCAAAAAAAAACTGTTTTCATAATTATTCGCAATATAAATAAAAACTTAATGTATACGTCGAACTTTAAATTAAATTAACTATTAATATTACAGTCTAACGCTCTTCTTTTTTTCTTTTCTTTTTTTTCTAAAAAATGTACAAAATTTTCAGTTTCTAGGCGACATGGAAAATGCCACCGCGTCTTTGGTCTGGTGATTCTCGTAATTTATTTTATAAATTACGAGAAATGAAAATTAACATTTTTTTGTTCTACAAAAAAAATTCTGTTCGTTCTTCGAACGATTTTTTAGTATTTCTTTTTCTTAAATAGAAAAAGTCAATTTTGATCTATCGTTAATTATGAAGTTTATAAATCTTGAACACAGTGTTGTATCACTCACTTTTAAAAAAGTCCACGTTTGATTTATAATTCACAAAATTTTCACTAGTTGAATACTCTTTTTCATTTTCTTTGAAAAAAATGAAAATTGTTTTTTTTTATTCAAAGAAAAACAAAAAATATGTTTGTTTTCTTTACGTCTCGGAATTTTTGATATCTTCGAAAATATCAATTAAATTATTAATTCCAATTAAATAGCCGTCCTCGTGATTGCCCACTTGCCATTCGGCGTCGTGATGAATTCGCAATAAATTTTGCGGCAATGGTAATGTTTTGGCGAAGTCAATCATCCAAATTCCGGCATTACGCGTATCGTGAACGAAGAGAAGACTCGAGCCGACAACTTCGTGGGAGGCAAAAAATGGCGACGCTTTCAGTGTCGCTCGAATTGCTTTCAATCTTTGAAGGTACTTTTGAACTGCATGTGGATAACCGTTCACGAATCGCTTTATCGTTTCGGTCACCTGGAAATTAATCATATTCTATTAAGTTTCTGCAAATTTTTTTTAATCTATTTAATTTTTATTATTTTTTCAAAGGAATTAAGATTTTCAAAAATTTCAAATTCAAACTTTTTGAAATTCAATAACTTTTATATAATAACAAGATTATTATTATAAAACATGAAGATATCGATCACTCCGAGTCTTCGACTCGGAGTGATCGCTATTTCGTGTTTAATGATAATTTAAACTTCCATAAAATTTTTCGAAAGAAAAATTTAATTATTTACAAAAATTTTAATAAAATTCTTCACAAGAATTCAATTATTTTTATAAATAATAATATTCTTCACAGGATTTCAATTATTTAAAAGAAATGTAATAAAATTCGTTGTAAGAATTCAATTATTTTCATAAATATTAAAATTATTCACAGGATTTCAATTATTTTCAATACAATTTAAAGTAAATTCTTCGAGAAATATAATTAATTTCAAAAATGTTATTAAAATTCTTCAAAAGAAATAAATGAACAATTATCAATTGTTTTAAATAATTTTTGCAAAAGTTTCTAGAGAATTTTGAAATCTATTTGTTTACAATTCAATTTTACGAAATTTTGATTATTTGAAAGTTCTTCAATTAAATATTTAGAAAATAAAAACTTGAAATATAATTTTAAAAAATTCAATTAAACTTTTTTAAAATTTAATTATACTTTTTCAAAATACAATTATTTCTAAAAATTCATGCTATAATTCTTTTAATATTCAATTATTATCCAAAAATTTAACTGAAATTCATGTTTAAAAAACCATTTTTATTAGAAAATTCTACGAAAATTATTATTTTATATAATAAGAGTATTGTTACTGTAACAATATTGAAATCATCATTTCAATTCAATTAAATATTTTCAATTTTACAATTAATATATTGAACATCATTAAATTCTTGCAAAAAATCCTTATCAAAAAATTTGAAGAGAATAATTAAATTCCTTCGAAGAATTTTTTTATTTATGAAAATTTGTTTAAAATAATGAAGTTTGTTTAATAATTTTAATTGAAAATTTCGAAAGCAAATGAATTTTATGAAAAAAAATTTTATTAAAATTGTATTTAAAAATAATTGAATTCCTGAGAAAAATTATTTTATTATTTGTAAAAATAATTTAATTCTTGCGAAGAATTTTACTATTTATAAAAATAATGGAATTGTTACGAAGATTTTTTTAAAATTTTAGAAAATAAATGAATTTTATGTAAATATTTAAAAATAATTAAATTCTTTCGAGGAATTAAATTAAAATTGTTTTGAAAATAATTGAATTCCTGCAAAAAATTTTACAATTTATAAAAATAATTGAATTGTTTCGAAGGGTTTATTAAGATTTTGGAAAATAATTGAATTTATTCGTAAAAATTTTATTAAAATTTTGTTAAAAATAATCGAATTTTTGCAAAAAATTTTACTATTTATAAAAATAATTGAATTGTTTCAAGGGGTTTATTAAGATTTTAGAAAATAATTGGATTTATTCGAAATATTTTTTAAAAAAATTTTTAAATTGAATTCTTCTTCTTCTTCTTGAATTCAATTAAAATTATCTTAAAAATAATTGAATTTTTGCAAAAATACTACTATTTAAAAAATAATTGTATTGTTTAGAAGAATTTATTAAAATTTAAGAAAATAATTAAATTCTTATGAGGAATTCTATTAAAATTGTTTTGAAGAGAATTGAATTTGTGCGAAAATTTTACTATTTATAAAAATAATTGAAATGTTTCGAAGAATTTATTAAAATTTTAGAAAATAATTGAATTGTTTTGAAGAATTTTATAGAAATATTTGAAAATAATTAAATGCTTTCGAGAAATTCAATTAAAGTTTTAAATTAAAATTTTAAATTCTCGTAGAAATTGAATTTTATAAAAATTTTTGAAAATAATTAAATCTTTCGTATAATTTTATTTAAATTGTATTGAAAATAATTTTAATTCCTGCAAAGAATTTTAGTATTTATGAAGATTGTTGAATTGTTTCGAAGGATTTATTAAAATTTTAGGAAATAATTGAATTTTATGGAAATATTTGAAAATATTTATATTCTGCCGAGGAATTAAATTAAAATTGTTTTAAAAATAATTAAATTCCTGCAAAAAATTTTACAATTTATAAAAATAATTGAATTGTTTCGAAGGGTTTATTAAGATTTTGGAAAATAATTGAATTTATTTGTAAAATTTTATTAAAATTTTGTTAAAAATAATCGAATTTTTGCAAAAAATTTTACTATTTATAAAAGTAATTGATTTCTTCCGAAGAATGTTATTATTTATATAAAAATAATTGAATTCTTGCGAAGAATTATATTAAAATTTTTGAAACTATTAACAATAATAATTAATTTTGTACTTAATAAGTGAATTTTTTAAATATTGATTATGAAATTATTTAAAAATTTTTATTTGTAAATAAAAAGTAATAAGTTTTTAATAATTTTTGAAAAAGTTCTTTGAGAATTTTCAAATCTATTCGTTTAGAATTCAATTTTACGAAATTTCATCAATTTATTCGGAAAATAATGGTAATTATTTACTAAATGCAAATAATAGTAATCACTTACTAATAGTAATTAATTATTATTATTAATATATAATAAAATAAAATTTGAAAACTAAAATAAAGAGAAGAAATTGAGTTACTTGCCTGCTCTCGTGTTCGCGTCGTCTTGAAGTCTTTTGTTGAACCGCCGCGAGCTAATTTGATTCCTTCAACTCGAAAACCGAGGGTCGCGGTACTTGAAATTGTTTCTCGCCAAACCATGTAACGAGGCTTCGTAACTCCCTGAAGTCTTCGCTCTTCGGCACTCGGTGCCGTTGGATCAACCTGTACCATTTTCTCGTACATGTCCTTTCTCAACTGTAACATCAAACCATTTATTAGAATTGAAAAATTATTCCCTAATTCGTAGAAAATTAAAAAATACTCGCTAATTTGTAAAAGAAATTAAAAAGTAGTCGCTAATTTGTAAAAAAAAATTATAATTTCATTCACTTTATTTTTTGGTTGATTGTAATTATTTATTTTATCAATTACCTTGGGTCGTTCTTTGGCTTTAGCGAGTTCAGATTCCAAATAGGTTCGTACACCAACTTTGCAATCCATAACGCAAGGTTCTTCAAAATCGCCCAAAAGATCTTGAAGTTGAAGGTACGAAGAGATAACTGTTCTTTTATCTGCTTCACTTTCACCTTCCCTCGTCATCATTGAATCAACTTCTTGTTGACTTCTTTCTTCCGCCTCTCGAACATCCAGAACTCCTTTAAATTCAGGTACATAAGGCCTTAAAATGTCGTGCATTAATAAACGAAAGCACGCCTCCTCTTGGGGACACAGTTTCTTTAAAATAGTTCCCGGAGTTGGTCCAGCTTTAAAATTCCCCTGATGACCTGTTAATTGAACCTATTTCCAAAAAAAGAAAAAACATTTATTATAATTCGAATTCAAATTAAATTCAAGTAAAAATTCGTATTTTCTTTTAATTGAAAATTTTAATCCAAAAATCATGAAATTAAATAAATTCTGAGTTAAATTAGTTAATTGAAGATTAAATTAGGAGTTAAATAAGTTAATTGAATGTACATTAAAAATATAAATAATTAAAGTAATTGAAATCTACGTTAATTTATCAAAATTCATAAGAATAATTATTAAAATTTAATATTCAGTATTGAAAACATTAATTTACCCAAGGATATTTTTGTTTTCTGTAAGTCTGAAAGAATGGCGTCCAGTGAACAATATTTCTGAGTTTTCTCCATCCGGAAGTCTGAAACAAATAAATAGAAAATTAAAAATTTTCATTAAGTAGAGAATCAAAATTCTCACAAAAAATATTTTTATGTTTACCCTCGTTTTTGAATATTTTTCCTAAAAAATATTTTTTTTACTCTCGTTTTTAAATATTTTCCCCCAAAAAAATTTTTTTTTACTCTCGTTTTTGAAGAATTTTCCCCCCAAAAATATAGTGCAATTAAATTTTTGTTATCGTTTCTTAAACTTTCCATTCATTCAAAATTATTATCAGCAACTAATTAATCTCAAACCATTAATAATAATCATTCGCGGTTATTTATATAGCGAAGTTGAAAAACCTTTTCACTAAAATTAACATTTTTATATGGCCTTTATAACCGATAATGACAGTGTAATAATAATAATCGTCAAAGTTCAAATAGATAATGGAATTGTGACATAATTACTCGTTCCTTTACCTTTGAATTAGACTTGAACTTGGACCTTGATAAAAAAAGGCAAATAAAACTAAAGAGTTATGCAGTTATTTTCTCGACTGTAAATTTTTTTTCTTTTATTTCTTATCACTTCAAACGAGAAATCGAGTTATTCGCTTCAAACATTTTAAATTCGCTTGGTTGTAAATTCTATTTTTAAAAAAATACTCGATAACATTTAAACGGGTGCGATTTAGAATTTCCAAACAAATAAAAGAGAAAATTATTCCGTACCACAATAATTACAATTAAATTCAAATAATTCAAAATTGTGAAATGATTTTAAAAATGATAAATTTTGAGTATGTAAATTGTAAATAGAAATTATAAATATAATTTATTTATATTGCGAATATAAATTGTAAATATAAATTGCAAATATAAATTATAAATATAACTCATAAATATAAATTGCAAATATAAATTGCCAGTAATTTCTAATAATGAAAAATTCTGAAAGATTCAGAAAAAGATCACGAATGACGATAACGTAAGAATAGAGGAGAGTGGAAAAAAATACCACGCAGTGAATTTTACCTTCGAGTTTATATTGTCATCAACGTTACGAATATCCAATGATCTGGCTGATTGATCAGAATCCCATTCAGAGCTGAGATCATCGCCACTATTTTCGCTCCATTCTAAATTTTGCGCATAACCGAACGTTGGTACATTCAATAATTGTAGATATTCCCGATAACCGGGACTAAATGGAACGTTCACATCCGCTTCCTGTTGTACTTCAGCACGTTTTAAATCGTCTGTGGACGATCGAAATTTCGCCGCCAATGGTGATGGACTCCTCGATGATGATGACGATCGCGCCGCTAAATTTATTGACAAACGTCTCGAATTTCTTCGCGTTCGTGATCTCGCAATTCTTTTGTTCTTCGACTTCCGTTCGCATTCAATTTCATCCATGTGCAAGCCATTTTCCCCGAAATTCACTCGTGTACAAACTATCGTCGGTATCACATGATCAAATGTTTTCTGCATTTTGTATTTTTTTTTCTCTTCTTCTTTGAAATTTGTTATATTTAATTCTGGTTTTCGTATTTAATTTTTGTATTTAATTCCTTAGAGTTTATACTTAATTTTTTTGTTTTCGTATTTAATTCCTTAGAGTTCGTATTTAATTTTTTAGATTGTATATTTAATTGTTTACTTTATTCAGTTTTCTAATTTTTATTTGTTCATTCCAGAGGTGGGAGAATTTTTCATTTTCGCACTGAAAAAACTAGGAACTTTGTGGATTTTGGAATTTTCGTTGAAAAATTACTTGTGCCCGAATGGATTGGCATCGGAGAACTGAACTTCACCCACGTTCTTCTTCTTCTTGTGCTCCTCCTCGTCGTCGAGGATGGAAAGCGTGTGTGCTACTTTTTAATCGCTCTTGACCTCACACGATGTGTTTCGTTTCCGCACCTGGTCTCTTGAAAAAAAAAACGTTCATAATTTTTATTCCTTTTTTTCTGTCTCGTTAAATCGCACTCTCAGTGCTCACAGTAATAATGCTCTCATTATCCTTGTCACTTTGCGAAAAAAAAATATTTCATTTAATTTGATTGAAACATTTAACAGAAAATAATGCTTCCGGCAAATTTTTCACTTTCAATCCAGAACAATTTTGTATTTTCATTTTTTTCCTTTGGTACAATTTTTGTTAGTCTTTTAGTTTTTTTTTAGTCTTTTTTTTGTACTTTTTTCTTATTCTTTCTTTGTCGTATTTATTTCTTACTCTTTCTTTCTGACTTTTTCCAGTTGACCAGAGAAACTGAAGAAAGAGAATTGAAATTAAATGTTTATTAAAAATCCAGACAAGTTTAATTTACAGGCGCCATTTTCCTCGTGACTGTCCGACTATTACGTATGAAAATATTAATATATTCCCATCTTGCTTTGACGTTTTCATTTTTTTTCCTTTTATCTTCCTCGTCACTTTTCAATCTTTTCCTAAAAAAAAGAAAACTTTGCTTACGTTTTCTTTCACTTCCTCAAACGACAATTTCCTTTCTCGAAAAAAAACTTTCTATTTTCAAAAATCGTTTATTTCCTTTTCATTCGAATTGAAAAATCGAAATTAATCACTTTTGAGACACTCAAAAAGAAGAAAATAAAAATTTACAAATTGAAAATTCGTGAGGGGAAAAAATGCTCTGGAGGAGGACAGCTTTTGATAGCGAGGATGCCTTGGAAATACTGAATCGACAGTGGGATGAATTGACTTTTGATCATCTGAACACGATGTTGCGAAAGTGGTGGTGTGTTTCCGTACGTTTACGAGTTGTATAAAAGAGACGGCGCGATTGTTCCCCCGATGTAAATGCGTCATTGGTAGCCAACTAATTAACGTACATACATACGTTATTAGCCGACGACCGTCAATTCACATTCGCCTCGTTGCGATACGCGTACGCGATGATCTAAATCGATTATAATAATTATTTCACTCGATGAGCGTGAATAAAGATGTGTTTATAAATCGTATGCAGAAAAAAAATCAATAGAGAAAAAAACTCGATATAATTATACAAATTATAAGAATATCCTTCATTCAAGAATACATGAATAAACATATTATCTTAACATCGTCACAAAAAGCTAAATTTCACTTTTTAAATTTATCCACACAATCAAAACAAAAATAATTTTCGAATTAAAGAAAAATCTAGTTTTCACAATTATTAACTAAAAAATAATAATATGAAAACAATTTAGAAATATAGGTATACAAAAATTTTTAATTAAAAATTGGAAATTAGAAATTAAAAATTAAAAATTGGAAATTAGAAATTAAAAATTAAAATCCGAAAATTAAAATACGAAAAATCAAATTAAACTTAAAATTATCGCCTTATGTATGAATATTAAAAAAATTGTTTCCTGACGAAAAAAAAACGAGAGTGAATTATTTATATACACTTTTTGGGCGCACAGCTTTCACTTAAAATTTAAATGAAAAACTTTATTCTGTAATTCGACAATAAGTCTGCTTACGCACATATGTTAAATAGATGCAGACAACCTGCAGGCGTTTTTTTCATAATTATATTTTTTTTTATTCCGTTACACGAATTTATGTCACAAAGAGAATTTTCGCTAAATTTATATTTATGAACCTTTCACAATAATTTATTTGACTTCCACTTCTTCTTTTTCCTTCTTTTTTTTCATTATTACGATTATATAATCAAAATTCGTGCCTTAACAAGAATCAATCTTTTTTTCCAACAAAAGAAAACTATATACAATAAAAAAGATAACAATAAAGTCATTAAAGGTAGAGAAAAAAAATTGCGACTCAATTATTAAAATTTTCGAAAAAAAAAATTGAATTTAATAATCTTTTTTGCAATTATAATTTTTTTTAGTGTTTAATTCAAGTTTTTCGATTGTTTCACACGTAAATTGCGTTCGTTTTTGTTATTAATGTTTCGAAATTAAATTTCTTCATTTATGGCGTCAATTCATAATTGACTATTAATAAAATATTCTTTTTTTTTTTTGCTCCCTCCCCGATTAAGAAACATTATAATCGTATAAGTGTAAAGAAAAAAAAATATAGAAAATTTATGTAACTTGAATAAATTATTTATATATTGTGATTTACTTCAATGTTTTTGAGTTTGATCATGAAAATAGAAAAACATTCTGTGGCAACTTCTCTGTGAAACGCAAAAATTTTTAACTTAAACTTAATATAAGAACTCAATGATAAACAAAAATGATTAATTATTATACATTCTCATAATAATGAGACCTTGTCTCGAATTACGATTAATTAGACATTTTTTCTGAATAATAAAAATAATAAATAAAAAAATATTTATTTAAAAAAGGAAAAAAAGAAAAGAAAAAAGGCGAAAAAGAATTCTTTAAAATCCAACAAAAATACTTTTTTGTTAATTAAAATTAAATTGTAAAAAAATATAAGGTCCTGCAGAGAGAAAAAAGAAAAAATGAAATTGTAGTCAGTTCAAGGCGCTGGCGTACTCTATGTTAATTTCTGCCTTTTTTATTTAAATAAGAAAAGCAAACTTGAGTCCCGAAACCTTAAGAAGGTCACAATGTTCTGAATTCAATTTCCTTGACGATCATTTCTAGAATTTGAAAAGTATTTTTGAACAAATAACAATAAAAGCAGAAATTGCAAATTTTTAATGACCAAACAACAAAAAGTGAATTTGGAAATAAAAATCTAAATGTTAACAAAAATATCGATCGTAATTAAAAAAAAAATTTATAAAAATTGCGAAAATTAAAATAATTAAATCAAGAGAACTGAAAGTTTACTAAATTTGGAAAATAAATGTTAATTATTGAAATGGATAAAAAAATAAAGATCAGAAAATGAGCAATAATAAGATAGAATTTCAAAAATATCGATCTTAATTTAATTAAAAAATCTAAAAATTTTAAATTTTAAATTAAAAATTAAAAATTTAAGTAATTAAGTAATTAAGTAGATCAGTGAAATTGAAAATGTTTTTCTAATTTGGAAAATAAAAGATAATTATTGTGAATAAAAGTGAATAAAAGAAAATGAGCAATAATAAGAAAATTAATTTGTTGAAATTGCCATTTCGATTATAATTCAAACGTATAGGTAATTTTACACTTTAGAGCTCTTATAGGTGGGCATTAAGTTTCCTTCTTGTTAAATGCGACATAAGTTAATGCTTGCTACGTGCAAGGAAAAAGCAAAAGACATTTGATATTCCCGAGTTTTTCAAAGAAGACAGATTGTTTTTTTTTCTTCTTCTTTCGTATCACACTTTTATTCGATTCGAGGTTATTTCACATTCTTAATGACTCCTGCATGTAATTCCTGAATAGGCATTGTATTAACTAGAAAAATATGCCACTAAATACTGTCAGCTCATTTCATTTCATGCCAAACAATTAGAAGACGAGTGTCATCCGTCCTCGTGTTCCTTTTTGTACTAAAAAAAATAGAAAATTTAATTACCACCACTTGTGACAAAATGCAATGACGTTTTAATTGCTTAAAAAAAATTCACTCACTTTAAAACTTCGAAACTTGGAAACTTCGAAAATTCGAAAATTCGAAAATTCAAAAATTTAAAAAGTAAAAAGATTTGAAAATTCGAAAATTAAAAAGTTAAAAAATACAAAAATCGAAAAAGTCATAAAGAGAAAAAAGGAAAAAGAGGGGAAAAATTCAAGTTAATAAGGAAACGAAATCAAAAAGAAAAAATCAAAAATAAACGAAATAGAAAAGAATAAACGAAAGTGAAATTAAAAAAGGGAACTAATTCTGAAAAATAAATACATAAAAAAAAATTAAACAAAAAAATAAACGAAATAAAAAAGAAACCAAAGAATAAACGAAATAATTGCACCAAACGAAAGAATTAAACCAAAAAATTACATTTTTCGAGACATTTCTTTCTCATTCTGAATTGGCAGTGAATTTTGCAAATTTTATTTTAATAATATTGCACTCACTTGAAACGAATTGCAATTACTGTCATATAAGAAAAAACAATCCGCAATGTAACTGATTTAAAATTCGTATATGAATTAACTCGAGAGGAGTCGAAGAAAAAAACTTCCCAAATGAAAACAAAATTTTACTTTTAAAATACGTGAAATTACAAAAAAAGAGAGAAGAAAAATACAAATCCAACGCACGTGTAAAATTTTTTCTCGTCACTCATTATATAAATGTAAAAGTATCTTCACACAATCGCCACGTGCTGCGATAATCTCAATATTCCTCAAGTAGAACTAAATCTTTTTCACACAAAAATCACGTTTTTCACATAAAACTTTCAAACTGCCCGCAGCTTTTTTTCCTTCATTAATCAATGTTAAATTTATCGTTCTAAATAATTTTCTCCCCAAAAAAAATTGTGAAATTACAAAAAAAACTCTTCATTCCAAAAGTAACGGGAAATTTACTCCGTAAATAGTCACAAAAGCTTCTTTAGGAAATTAAATTTGACAAATAAATTTGACCTTCACAAAAAATGGATTTCGAAAATAAACGAAGAATGGAGGAAAGTGTATTTTTTTCTATTGAAAATGAATCTCTCTCGCTAAATTCTTTGAAATTGGAAACTTGTCTAAAATGAGTAGAGCCACATAGTGGGACGAGAAGAAACGAGACCGTTCGTTAATTGATATCAGGATTGAGTAATAAAACTAAAATCGAAAGGGAACGGCAATGGTGAACGAACAAGGCAAAGAGAAATAGTGTCATTTATTTTACCGACTAGTGGGTGCAATAAAATTTTTTTCTATTCACTTCAACTAAATATAAACCTATCATTATCCGAAAGTCATTTCTTGTGAGAAAATTTCCTTTCAGAATCGAAAAATCGCTCTAAAAAATTTTTTTCTTGATAAAAAGCGAAACTTTGGTCCATTTTGTGTACGAAACTCTAAAATTTATAAAAAAAATAAATAAATTAAATTAAACCAATAAAAAACAAATGGAAATAAAATATAAAACTTTCTATAACAAATGATACTCTAGAATAGATGAAAAATAATTCTTTTGGTAAATTTCCAAAAATCTCGTCAACACTAAAACGAGGAGGTAATTCGAAATGGAAAAAAAAATGTGAATTAAAGACAAGAAGAGGAATTCTTTTCGACAATAAAATTTGTATTTTACTCTCAATTGAGAATTTGTTACAAATTTACCAACTATCACGTCGATTCATCGACGAGCAGGATAAAATTGACACGTATTGAGACAAGAGGAGTTAACGAGCGGAACTAAATGGCCTGCAGTCATGATTCGCATCAACATCATGACTGAATCAGTGTAATATAAAAAAGAAAATTAAGTATATAAATTTGTTCCTGACACTTTTCAAGGTCGACTAACAAATTATTTGCAAATTTAAATATTTTTTTCTTTTTGATGTATGAGAAAAAAAAATAAAATAAGAATCAGCTGAGAAAAAAATAGAATATTTTTTTTTAAATGAAAAATATTAACACAGAATATTTTTTCAAATAAAAAATATTAATAGAATATTTTTTCAAATGAAAACTATTATTCAAATATTGTTTCAGTGATATAAAAATGTTTCATGAATTTTATACGCGATTTTTTTGTCAATTAGTGAGAGTTATTTTTCAATGAATCTTTTTTGAAAAGCAAAATGTTGAAATTAAGGTTTTTTTCTATCACTCTTCTATAAATTTATTTAACTCTTTTCTCTCTAGAAAAATATATCTCAAAATACAAGAATCAAAATTGGATTATGAGTCAAAAGAATCTATTTTCAAAAAATTTAATTTTGCAAAAAAAAATTGAAGATTTCTAAATATAAATTTAAACTAAAATTATTTCGAAAATAAGAAACAATATTATAATTAGAAAACAAAAATTAAAATTTAATTTTGAACAAAAATTGAAGATTTCTAAATATAAATATTTTTAAAATAAAATTATTCCAAAAATAAAAAACAATATTATAATTAGAAAATAGAAAAGAAAATTTAATTTCGAACAAAAATGGAAGATTTCTAAATATAAACATTTTTAAAATAATATTATTTAAAAAATAAAAAACAATATTATAATTAGAAAATAAGAATGAAAATTATTTTAAAAATAAAAAACAATATTATTATTAGAAAATAAAAATTTAATTTTGAAAAAATTAAAGATTTCTAAATATAAATATTGAAAAATAAAATTTTTTCAAAAATTAAAAAATATATCTAATTAAAAAATAGAAAAGTAATTTTGGAAAAAATTGAAGATTTCTAAATATAAATATTTCAAAAATAAAATGATTTCGAAAATTAAAAAAATACATCTACGTAGGTAATTAAAAATAAAAATTTAATTTTGAAAAAAATTAAAGATTTCTAAATATAAATGTTATGAAAATAAAATAATTGGAAAAATAAAAAAAATATAATTTTAATTGAGAAATAAAAATGATGGATTTGTACTCAAATAATAAATTTCAAATAGAGTTCAAAATTTTATGACTCACTTTTCTATTTTGGACATTCGTATCATATTAAATTGAGTGAAATATTTTCAAAATATTATTTCAAATATTATGAATCCAACCCAAAGCTTTTTCCGATAGAAAAATAAATTAACGATTCCTACAAATTGATATCGATTTTTTTTACCTCAATAGCCGTAAAATTTTTAAATTAAAAAAAAAAGAACCACTACAATTGAACAAGAGAAATTTCGCAATTTTTCGACAAGAAATCAATTTTTACATATTCTCATCACCTTCTCAGGTGATAGACTTTATATTATCTCAAAAAAAGAAAATATCTGATTTTGCCTGTTAGATTACCTTTTTTCTTCCAATCGACGACGAATTCTGTTGATATTTATCAACAATTCCCAAAAGACAATCGTCACACTTGCAGTAACGACTAAACGATGCAGATTCATTGGAAATAATTGAACCAAATGTACTCGTACTTGTTTGACTGTCCATTGAATCAGTTCTCAAAAGCAATGATTTATTTTTCAGAAGATGAAGATTATCGTCGTGATTATCCGAAACTGATTGTCTCTCAATCTTCGCCAAGAGAAGTTGCTCCATTAGATTTAAACACGGAGACGTTGGCGTTGTTGGATTCTGCGTCATCTTCGAGCACCGTGAATTTGCTTCTTTATCCTCAGTATCCATCATTTTCTTTTTTTTTTCTTTTCTTTTTCCCTTCTTTTCAAAATAGAGAGAAATAAAAACAAAATTTCTCACAAATTCTTTTTTCTCGAAAAATAAAAATTCAAATTTTCAATTATATTATTCGAAAAAAATAAATTCAAGCAATAGAGATAATTTTTTCAAAAACATGTTTTTTCCTCTCAATTGTTACAAATTGTTTATTTCCGTTTATGCAATCGTAATTGTTCATTATTGTTTTTTTCTCGTCAAAAATTTTTACACTGTATACGGAGCAGAGTTCTGAGAATTTTTTTTTTCACTGATGAAAATTTATTTGTTTATGCACTTTTATTTTCATTAAATTTCATTTGACTGAAAATTGTCACTTTTTATTAAAAATTATTAAAAATGAATTAGTAATAAAAATAAAAAAAAATTATTATTCTATTCAGATCGAATTATTTTGAATCGAAAATTATTTCTGTATTCAAACAAGGGAGACTTGGTTGCGTTTCAACCAACAAAAGTGAACTAAAGCGACTTTCTATATTGGTTACTTACGCGCGTTTATTTCCCTCCTGAAAAAAAATTTTACCCATAATCTCAACTGAACAAGTAGATATGTACCTTTCTCGTGAGAAGAGAAAAAATTGTAAATCTTATCTTTTATACGCTTTGCTCACGTCATGAGTCTGTTAAGCCAAAAGATGTTTATTTTTCCGTGAAAAAAAGAAAAACTAATCATTAATTTCGGCGACAAAAATTTTATTCTCCAATTTTGCAAAGAAAGAGAAAAAAATTTTTTTTTTCGTGAATTGAACGAAAATTCCGGATTTTGAAAGAAATATTCAATTTAGTGAAGAATGTTTTTGCAAAATCAAGCGAGTATTTAATAAAGACGTTAAACGAATTTGATTGGATTTTCAAAAGTCAACCCGAGGCAGTTTTCATTTTTTTTTCGACGGTGAAAATTTAATGCTTTCACAGACACTTAAAATCCATTCTCCTAAATGACTGAGATCGTTAAAGGATAATAAAAAATTTTTTTTTCAAAGGATAATTAACAAAAATCTCGTTAATACGGTATTGTTTTTTTTTCAATAAGCACTTAAAGAAAAGAGGAAGAAAAAATAATTTGACATTTCTTCCTGGTTCCAAGTCCAAATGAATTTTGGACAACTTGATGGCAATTTTATTAATGAGATATAAACATGCAATCGGTAAGCATGTATATACAAAAAAATAAAACGATTCGACGTCATAAAAATCCAATGTTCCTTGGCCATCGGACCGAAAAAGGAAACAGCTTTTGCAAACTCGTACATACTTTATATTTTGCAGTGTCACAAATTTGGGATTGAAATGCCACTAAAATTCAACGTTCAGTTTGAAGAAGAAGAAGAAGTTAAAAAAACACCATTCATTTTCACTTTCAAAACAATCTTTCCATTTTTAGTTTTGAAAAAAAAAATTTCCCTCCAGTTGGAAAAATTTCTAGAGAATAAAATTCTAATATAGAAAAAATTCTTTTTTTTCTTTTATTTATATTTGAAAATTTGTTTCAATTTTACGTATTTGGTATTTTCGAGAAAAGAACAAAAATGTTTACCGATCGAAATTTTGAATTTTTTGCCAAAAATCCCTTTTGAATAATAAAGGAAAATTGCCTTAAATCACGAAACTATAAATGTTTTCTATAAATCTCATATCGAGATTCTATGACCGAATAAAGAAAGCAGAATCCAAGAGCGAAGTGAATTACCGAGAGTGACTGACTGAGTGACTGACTGGCTCGAGGATGGTCATTACTTAAGAGACTTGCTCAGAATTTGCTCCCCTACATTTTTATGAACACGGTACACATAATATTGTTCGTTTCTCTGTCAGACTTGTTTGTACTGATTTTATTTCTTCTTTGAAAAAAAAAGATTATCTCTCGTTAAAATTGAATTTAACGAATGTTTCAATTAGCAACTCTGCAGGTGTGAAAGTTTTTGACGAGAATCCTTTTTAAACAAACCTTTTTTTTCTACTTCTCTTTTTCTTTTTCGAAGAAAAAACTTCAATTACATCAACTGAACACTTTCATTTTTATTCAGAATTAAATTAAAAACTCGAGAAAAAATTGTCTAAGTTTTTCCTTTGCTTGAAAATTTGAATTTTTCTTTTTCTCGATTCTTTTTTTTCTCTGTTCAATTTGTAGTGATATTTGAAAATAAAAATCATTCCTCAAAGTAGAAATTCAATTGAATTTGTTCAAATGATAATTTTTCCTAAAAGGAAGAAAAGCGAGTTTTGTACTTCGTTTATTGATTTGCAATAAATTTGCAAAAAGCTAAAAAAAGTAACGAAGTTCTGACAAGTCGAAGATGAAGAAACTTTAACTCTAAGAATGGTACTTAGAGTTCATTCAACTTGAACGTAACATCTTGATTTCTGACGTCATTGCTTGCAATATAAATCTTCATCTTACGACAAAGATATGCTTTAATGTTCATTTTTGATGACGCACATTTACCTGAACGAGTAAAGGCAAATTTCAATGAATCTACCAAATTTCGATGTTAATTTTCCAAGAAATAGTAAATTTTCAATCTCATGAATTTGTAATTGGGATTTTTTTTCGAATCATTAATTCACAAATGTGACACAATATTTTGATAAATATGAACAAATTTTAATTATCGAGAATAAAAAAAAAAATAAAAACTAAAGTGTAAAAGTGACTGGGGAAAAAAATTAATTGATGAATGAAAAAAAGATTTCGTCATTATCAATATCGAACGTACAAACTAGAAAAGAATAAGAGAAAGTAAAATTGTAGAATGTTAAAAATTAATTTCAAAAAAATAATTTCAAGATGAAGATTAAAACCAAATGTTATTAGATGAATTAACATCGAAATCTCTGAACGAAAATATTCTCGAAGCATAATTTATAACTCTACTTGCCTTCTGGCAAAGCGGATGTTCTATATCTAGAATATCGTACCTTGTTGCGAAATTCTACCTTTCTCTTAATCCCATATTTTATGATATACATGACAATATAATTTTTTCAAAAAAAAATACATATCTTCAAATCAAAATTGTTTTTCTACTCTTAAAATATTGTCATAATGAATTATTTCACTGAACAGAAATAAATTCATTCTCCCCAGATTGTCGATTTTCCTAAATAATAAATTCTATTTTTTATTTTTTATTTCCTAAATTCTCTTGTATTTAAAAATATGTGACTATTATAAAATCTCTCTTAATTATCCCCATTCGAATTTGACGTAAGAATCCGAATTGACTCAATTAAAGACGTCAGCCCAACATTATAACGAAATATTTCTGTTTGCTTATTCACTGATTTTGTTTTTTTTTCTTTTTGTTTAACTTCCTTCATTATTATTTTATCTACGTTGCCAATCAATTTATCTTATTTTTTTCACCTAAGAAAATATTGACTAAGCTTTGGATTTTTTTCAAAAAGTTTACAGAAAAAAAAAACTTTATAGAATTGAAATAATAGAAAGATAAATGAAAACAAGTTTCGACCCATTTACTGACGATTCAAATAATATAAAAGAAAATATTTAAAATAATTAAATTCAAATATTGAAATATTAAATAAATTAAATTCAAATATTGAAATATATTTTCAGTGTGTATTATTTGATAAAAAAGTGCAAATAAGAAAATAGAGAATTCACGACTAACTCGATAGATGGCAACTCCGAGCAAGAAAATCATATTATGAAAATTACTCCTACTCACCTTGGAAGGTTTTACTGGTTGAAGTTCAGTAACCTCGAATTCATCTCCACTTAAACTCGAATTTGTCGAACAATCCGATATTTTTCTCACCGGTGGTATATTCAATAAAATAGAATCCTTCTCCTGCTCCGCAGAAATGGAATAATTCTGATTTTCCTCCTCTTGTAACTTTGTAAAATACGGATTTGACGAACCCAAACAGGAATTTCTCCTCGTTCCATTCTCGTGAAGATTTCTACAAAAAAAAAATAGTTACAATTATAATCATAAATTACATGTATTTGGAAAATTATTAATTTGTTGGAAAATAATTTAATTACTGAACAAAGAAAAAAATGGTATACACAACAAAAGTTTAAAACTAATAATTAAAAGACGTAATCGACTTTTTTCTATTAGATAATAAAATGAATAATATATAATTTTTTACTTATTGGTTGTAATTTTCTGTTTAAGTTCATTACTTTAACTCTTCTTTTAATTTTTTAACTTTTTAATTTCTTAATTTTTCAATTATTTAATTTTTTCAATGCAAATTACTTTTTCAAAAGAGAATGAAAAAAAGAAAGAGGATTGAAATTTCTCCGTAAATGGAGATACGATTTCAATATAAAACCATTGACGTAAGTCAATTCTATGTACGCTGATGATTTCTTTTATTTTACATCCAACTCGATTCCCTTGGTGCGAAGGCCGGGACTATCGTATAAAAACGCAAATCATACGAGGGCACACTCTTCAATTTACTATTATCACTCTCAGTTCCGCCAACACACATTGCTTATCAGGATATCTCTTCGCTCCTATTTCAGATTAATTTCGAAAAAAAACATTTTCCAATATTATTCTATCGAGCAAATATTCAATTTCTAGTTAATTAGAACGTGCAACCATATTTCGTTTTCGAAAAAAACGATTTATTTATTTAAACAAAATTAATATTTCCTTCTCGAAATTAATTAAAAAAAGTAAATAGTTTTGTAAAAATGAATATTAAATTTCTTTTTTAATTATATAATTTCTTTTTCGAAACAAAAATTCCACTTCCGTGACATATTTTCTTTTCTATCCATTTTTATTTCTCTCTATCCATTAAAGTATGAGTACTATATGTTAATCAAGTTTATAAAAAGCCACTGCTCAACATACAATGAATGAGTTTAAATTCAAAGCGACCCAGACATTGAATTTGCAAAAATATTTACGTTCAATTTAATGCACGATCAATAGCCTCGAAATGATTGCGACACTTTATTATTAATTTTTTTCCCTTTCTAGATATTTCTTCGTTATTCCGAGGAGAACAAGAATGTGAATTGAAAATAAAATAATATAAACACTCTTTTGAAAACTACTCTTTTGTGTATTTTACCTCGTTGATGAAATTGCCGTGGGACTGATGCAAAGACAACAGGAATCCGAATGACGACGATCGCGACAAACTTTAAGGAGATGATTGTCTTCTTGAAATTCACGAATTTCATCGCAATCGAGACATGAACAACTGCTCGCTTGACTTGGAGTTCCACTGAGTCCACCGAATTTTTCCAAATCAGGATCACTCCTCTCAAATCTCTCGTCAATAAATGAATAATCCGAATAGTCACTAACAACAACACTTGGTGTTCGCCAATATCTTGGTCTTCCTTCATTCGCCTCATAATCAGCATTGTCCGTTAATATTGTATTCGCCCAGCCTAAAAGTAGAAAATAATTTATTATTTCATTCGAAAGCTGATGATTAAAGTTCTATCATTTTATCCAAAAGCTGATAATTAAAGTTCTATCATTTCCAGGGTTGTTAGGCATTTGCTCTTTTCAAATTCCCTGACTTTTCCAGATTTTCCAGGTTAAAAAACGGAATTTTTCCAAGTTTTTAAAACGAAAATTATTCGAAAATATCAATAACTTCATTTTTAAACAAATATTTAATCATTTTTTTATAGAAATTAAGATATTCAAAAATTTGAAATTCAATAACATATAAGAATATTATTATGAAACATGAAGATATCGATCGCTTTCTTCATGTTTTATAATAATTAAAACTTGCTAATTTTTTACTGTAACTTCTTCAGAAATTATTTTCATCATTAGATACGATTGTTCATTTCTAGAATTTTCAACTAAAATTCTTCTTTAGGTCAATTTTTTTTAATAATTTATGAAAAAATTCTTTGTGAATTTTCAAATTCTTTTGTTTACAATTTAATTTTACGAAATTTCGATTATTCTGACATTCTTCAAATAAATATATTAGAAATTAAAAACTTCAAATTCAAAAAATTCCTTTTTAAATCAATATTTATTAGAAAATTCTACAAGAATTCAATTATTTAACTATAAAAATAAATATTTTATTAAACAATTCAATGTTTCTTAAAATTGAATTTTTATAAAGAATTTTATTAACAAATTTTTAAATAATTAAAATTATGACAAGAATTTTATTAAAAGTTTTAAAAATAATTGAATTTCTCGAAAAATGCAATTATTTTTAAAAATTTTAATAAAATTTTTAAGAATAATTGCATTTTTCGAGAAATTTGATGAAAAGTATATTACAAATAATTGAAATTTTGACAAGAATTTTATTAAAAGTTTTGAAAATAATTGAATTTCGGAGAAAAATTTTATTATTTATAAAAATTTTAATAAAATTTTTAAGAATAATTGCATTTTTCGATAAATTTGATGAAAAATGTATTAAAAATGTAACTGAAATTCTGCCAAGAATTTTATTAAAAGTTTTGAAAATAATTGAATTTCGGAGAAAAATGTTATTATTTATAAAGATAATTGAAATTTTGATGAAAATTATTGTAGATTTTTAAACATGATTGGATTTTTGCGAAGAATTTTATTAAAATTATTTTCAAAAAAATTGAATTGTTACGCAAAGAATTTCATTAAAATTTTTGAAAATAATTTTATTCTTTAAATAAATTTAATTAAAACTGTATTGAAAATAATACCTACTTAAATTAGAATAAATAAATTATAGCAAAGGTTATTAAAATAATTAAATTTCTTTGATAAATTTTAATAAAATTTTTAAGAATAATTACATTTTTCGAGGAACTCTATTAAAATTGTATTAAAAATAATTGTAATTCAGCATTGAATTTTATTATTTATGAAAAGAATTGAATAATATATGAAAATAATTTGTAAATAATTGAATTCCTGTAAAAATTTCTATTATTTATGAAAATAATTAAATGTTTGCGTAGAATTTTATTAAACATTTTTTTTAACTAATTAAATTCTTTTAGGAATTTTTATTAAAGTAGAAGATATTAAAAACCATTGAATTGAGGAAAGTTTTTGAAAATAATTAAAATTTTGCCAAGAATTGTATTAAAATTTTTGAAAATAATTGAATTTCTGCAATCATTTGTAGTTGCTTCAAAATTCAATTTGTTTTAGTGTTTTCAACTAAAATTCTTCTATAAATTCAGTATTTTTAATAAAACTAATTAAATATATATTACAAAATTTAACTAATTTCAGAAAAATTTTAGTTTAAATTTTTTTTTTTAAATCTAAGTTTTTTATATTCCTAATTAAATTAATTTAAAATTGAAATTTTACAAAATTTTTTAAAATTAATCTACTTATGAAGATTGTAAACGTAATTCTTTTAAAATTGAATTAATTTGAAAATATTTAAGTGAAATTTCATCCGAAAGATGATAATTAAATTTCTATCATTTCTATATCATTCCATTATTAAGTATTTATTCAAAAAATAATATTTTTTTAATGCTCCTTTATTTATTAAATAATATTTATTTCAACTCGATGGAAATAATATTCACCTTTCAATTGATCGTCATCACTGAGAACTGCGCTGTCAGAACTGCAACATCTCGTAACTTGCAGTTTTTGTTTTCTATTCTGCTGATCGCTTTGCGAAAGATCCTCATCGCTCGGAACTGTTGAATCAAAACTCCAACATCGGCCCATAACAGAGCGCTTCCTTTCCGAATCCGTCTCGATTCCCTCGTCACTCAATGGACTTTTACTCAAAGTTCTCGCAATCGGCATCTTTATTATATCAAATTCGTCGTATTTTTCATTGGCCTCCTCCACTGGATCTACCATTTCGTTCACTTTATCCTGAAATTAGAAAAATATGTTTAGAATACAATCAAAAACTTACCAAAATAAAAACTTTTATTCTATATATAAATTTTTAAAACATAAAATTTAACTTTTTAATTATACATTTAATTATTACAGTCAGTGATTAATGAAAATATTTCTAATAAAAAACAATTTTTTCATTTGAACGTTCAAAACTTGTTTTTTGTTCAATTTTAAAAGAAGTCGAAAAGAAAACAACTTGACAACTTCTTGTCAAAAAAAAAGAGAAAAAGATTATTATTAAAAAAAATTGAATTAATTATAATTAACTTTATTAAAGTCTGTGGTTTTTCATTCTGTCCGTTCGCAGTATGAAGTTAGTTGTTAGTTATCATTTGCGAATTATTATCATGATTTTTTTGTTTGTTTATATTTTTCGTGATGTTTTGACATTTCCGATGTTATGTTATGCGGTAGTGCGGGTGTTTTTAAAAAACGTTAAATTGTGACAAGAATTATTGTGTTTGAAAAATCGTGGAAAAATATCTGGTATCAGGCGAGAGGTTACCGTTTTCAGTGGAAAAAAAACTGTAGATTGGTAAATTCTAATTATTAATTAAAATTTTCTTCTTAATTAAATCATTTATATTATTTCATTTTATTTTGTTAAATAAAAATCTCAAAATAACTTAAAAACAAATTTTATTCGTATATCTTATTATTATTATTATTTTTTTTTTATTTATAATTATAATTGATAATATTTATTGTATTTTGATTTATTATTATTATTGAAAATTTTATGCATTTTTAAAATCTAAAAAAACTGAAATATCGAATTGTCAATAAAAGTTGTATTATTTTCAATTTTCAACGATTATTAATTTTAATTAAAAAATTCAATTTTCCTGAATCAATAAAAAATATCGTTCTAAATTTTATTACATTGGTCGTTTTCGTAAATTACTATTCAATAATATTAATTATTCAAAATAATTAATTTTTTAATATTTAATTTTTCAAAAATTTAATTAATCTTCAATTATTAACTTATACAGTGCAGGATCTAGAGTCTAAATTTTTTGGGAAGAGCGATCCCTTTAGTGTGTGCTTTTTTTGATTGCTATTATGAGTGATAATAGCTCCTGGTTCTTTTATGTTTAAAAAATTGTTCGAAATAATTAATTTTTCAAAAATGAAAAAAAAAATTCAATTGTTTCAAATTTTAATTAATTTTAAAAAAATGATTTTACACAAAAAATTTATTTATTTTTAAAAATAATTGCAATTCAAAATCTATTTGAATTTAGTATTTTAATAAATTACTTTTTTTATTATGTTAAAAATAAATTGTTTTTTTAAATATTTTATTAATTTTTTACAATATTTGAATTTTAAATAATTCAAAAGTCAATTATTAATTATTCAAAAATAAATCAAACAATTTTAATTAATTCAAAAATAAATTATTCTGTTTTTAATAAAAATTTAATTATTTTGAAATCATTGAAAAATGTAATTGTTCAAAATAATAATTAATTATTCAAATATCAAAAATACAATTAATTCAAAATTAAATTATTTCATTTTAAATAAAAAATTGAAATTAATTTATTGGCACTTACGTAAAAAATAAACGTATTTCTGTGTGTGTTTGTGTGTAGAATTAACTTATAAGTGCTTTCTTTTGCAAGAATTAAACTTATCGTTATCTTCTGTTCAAATAAAATATAAAATGTTAATGTTTTTTTTAACACAATATTATAGAAAATAGATTTTCTAAAAAGAAAAAAAAATAATGAACTTAAAAAAAATACTTTAGGCACCGCCTTTCATTTCAACTATTTAAATACTATCAAGTCTTTTAAAGACTATATAAAGTCTTCAAATCATGAAAAATACATAATAAAAAATTGAATTATTCCGAAATAAAATTCAAAAATCAACAAAACAATCAATTTACAATTAGGGCCATTTGGGGTAATTGTAAACAAGGGATAAATGTAAACAATAGATGTTTCAACTAAATTTACAAATTTAAAAATTAGTTTTAAAAACTTGAAAAAAATTGTTCATAAATTTAAATTACTTTAAAAATATCCAATTAAAATTATTAAAGAAACACAATTATTAAACAAAAAATAAAAAATAATTCTTCAGAAAAATTTAATTAGGGTTTCCAAAATTGATTTAATGATTTTTAGCGAAAATTGAATTATTTTCATAAATAATGACATTTTTTGAAGAAATTCAATGATTCTCAAATTTTTTGCAAGAATTTAAATGAAATTCAATATATTAATTTTAATTAAAGAGGCATTTCACGTCAGAAATATCACGATTTGCAAAGGGTATGCCGATTTTCGCAAAAGTTTGTGGGATTATAGTTCTATATAAGAGACTTCTTTCCCCCAAATTTTTTCAAAAAAAATTCAAAATTGTTGAAGATACGCCATTTTGAATTTTAATATTAATTTTATAAAATTTTGAATATCTCGGAATATTGTTTATGGATTTTTATGAAATTTACACATTTTTCAGGTAAAAGTATGTACTTTAAAATGCAAATAAAGTTAATAAAAAAAAATTAATTTTTAAATAAAAAAATTAAAAAAAATTTTTTTAAACAATTTTTTGTTTATTTACTCCTCTCTGAGAAAAATGTTATTAACATATTTGGATTCCTTATGAATTCACCTTTAATTTCATAAAAAAAAATTGATGGAGACTCAACTGGTTCCAGAGATATTGAATTTTTTGTAAAAAATAGTCATAGTTACAGCAGCAATGCACGACTGCGGTAACGTACTACGCGACTTGTGCAGTATGGTGCTATGGCGCGGCGACGCTTTTTTTTACAAAAAATTCAATATCTCCGGAACCAGTTGAGTCTCCATCAATTTTTTTTTATGAAATTAAAGGTGAATTCATAAGGAATCCAAATATGTTAATAACATTTTTCTCAGAGAGGAGTAAATAAACAAAAAATTGTTTAAAAAAATTTTTTTTAATTTTTTTATTTAAAAATTAATTTTTTTTTATTAACTTTATTTGCATTTTAAAGTACATACTTTTACCTGAAAAATGTGTAAATTTCATAAAAATCCATAAACAATATTCCGAGATATTCAAAATTTTATAAAATTAATATTAAAATTCAAAATGGCGTATCTTCAACAATTTTGAATTTTTTTGAAAAAATTTGGGGGAAAGAAGTCTCTTATATAGAACTATAATCCCACGAAGTTTTGCGAAAATCGGCATACCCTTTGCAAATCGTGATATTTCTGACGTGAAATGCCTCTAAAATTAAAAATATTGAAACATAAAATTATTAAAGAAGATAGGAAACAAAAAAGTAAATTACAACTAAATCAAAGAAGATAGAAGAAGAAGATATTAATATAGAGAGAAGATATAAAGATAGAAGATGTTAATTGAATAATTTTATATTTCTAAAAAAAATGTATTTTTCATTCTTTCCAGCATTTCCATTTTTTAAATTTATTTAAAACATTATAACGTCATAATAATAATTAAAATACCCTTAAAAATAATAATAATCATTTTAAAGAATTGCTATTTTAATAGAAAAAATATATTTATATATATATTAAAACATAAAATTATTAAAATATTAAACAAAAAAAAAATATAAACTGCGAACAGATATTTTCAATTAATAAATAAAAATTTTAATTTATTTATATAAAAAAAGAAAATGCAAAAATATATTAATTAATAGAAGATGAAATAATTTCTTTAATGGCATTTGAACCATAATGACGTCACAATTTGTTCACAGCATTTGCTAAAAAATTGTGACATCATAATGGTTCAAATTCGCTGAAAAAATAAAGTTTTAATTATTTAAAATAAAACGTTGAAAAAAAAATGCACGCGCGCTCGCGCGCGTCAGTTTTTGCTAGTTAGAAATAATAATCTATGAATAAATTTAAAAAATAAATTAAAGATTAAACAATCAGAGAAACAAAAGAAAAAAGTGTGATGAACAACAATAAGATTAATGACTCATGTAAAAAAATTAAAACAAAAAATAAATTTAGAAATTGAGAGGAAAAAATGACAGAATTGAATAAAAAATATTTGAAAACACTCATAAGTTGTTGAATATACACATTATACTTAAAAGAAAAAAATACTTTTCAGTCTAATAACACTTGAAAATGGGTCAAAGTAAAATAAGAACAATTAAAAACTTTAAAACGCTTTAAATAATCTTATCTTCTAAGGACAGTCGTTAATTAAGTGCATTTATACGTAAAAAAAATTCTGCATCGGAATTGGACAATAAATTGCAAATTTCAAATAGAATTTAAATTACGTTTTATTTAAATTTTCGTTCTTTTGAATATTAGAATTTTTTTTAAAAAAGTAGTTAATTTAAATTATATTTTTTTCTCACATTCCTTTAGTCATCATAACAATATTAGAAAAACGTCTGTAAAATTAAATTGACAATTACTTCATATGAATTAGTTTTGCAAAAGCACCTGTGTTATCGCTTAGTATATTTTTTTATTGCCTTCGTAGTTAAAGAATCAACTGCATTAAAAGGCAAAAATTACAAAAATTCATTTACATCTTAGAAACAAAAATAAACCGAAATTTTTCTAAAAACAATTATAAATATATATATTTAAATTATTTAAATTAAAAAATTTTGTATTTCTGCTAAATCTTAATTTATCAAAAATCTCATTTTCTACATTCTTAATTATTTAAAATATTTAAAACAATAATTGTGAAAAAATAACGAAAATGCAACTATCAAGAAATTCTAACCTCAAATAAATGTCATTGAACTTTTGACCTACTTTGACAGAAAAAAAGGTAAAATAATTCATCTATTATTGTGATTTCAATAAATATAAACAATATCTAACCGACTGTTAATTTAAATTCGAGTGTAAAGATTTATTTTCTTTTCCCCAAAGGTCAATGACAAATGTTTTGACAACAAAATCTATCTATAAAATATTCAGTTAAAAGTAAAATTTTTTAATTTTTAGCGAAAAAAAAATCATTTACAGATATATTGAATTAATTTCCATAAAACCAGCTTATTTCAGAACCATGACCAAGACAACGTAAACGAGAGATGAGAGAAAAAGTGCAAATAAAAAGACATGTGTGTGATGAGAAAAAAACTCACCTTTCTACCTTTAAATTCGAAATGCTTCTTCTTGTTCATTTACAATTGTTTTTTTAATGAAAACCGCAAAAGAGGATAAAGGTCGAAGATGGAGTTTTTCCTTTTATAATTAATGTTGTTGTTGTTGTTGTTAGTACATCCGGATTATAAACGCAGGTGTCCTGAAAAATTTTTGCCTTGTTACCTCTTCGATAGACACAAGCCAGCTGCTCTCCCAACCTCTCCTTTTATAAAACGTATACAACAAAATCGACTCGTATAACAGCGCTCAACACTGTCGATTAGAATATTTTCTTCTTTTTCTTTTGCCCAAAACTTTTTTTTTCAGATTTTTCAAAAAATTTCCCCTCAAGTTCGTGTCTCATCACTTTTTTTGTTTCAACTGTAAAACAAAATACTGTCAGCCATTATGGATATAATAACAAAGAAAAACACTGCGAATAAACTTTATAGTCTTCTCACTTGTAATTTCACGAGGTCTCTTTTTTTTATCTTTTTATAAATTCGTATTTGATAAATGTTCTCTCATATTGCTGATAAAAACACAACAATGACGTGAGGATTATCTTGTCAATATTTCCGTTTTTCCCCCGCGAGCTGCTTTTATCAAAAAATAGGAGTCGAGATCGAAACTGCGTAGATTTTTCCCGCCGTAAAGCAACAGGTATTTTCCCATCATTCCTAAAGAGGGAACTTCCGGTAAATTAATCTGTAAATGAGAAAGAGAGAGAGAGATAAATGAATGTAAATAAACAATGACAAATAGAGATCACGTGACCGGAACCACGTGCTATTTTTGAAACATTTAAATAAAATTACGTCTCAAAATAAAACAATCGGTAAAACAAATTTATAAATTACTAGCGACAATTCTAAAGGCTAACTTTTTACTGCCTTTTTTAAAATAAAATTAGCAATTTTAAAAATAATAGAATTTAAAAATTTTCCAATTTAAATTTTTGTTGAAAACACTACAAAAATTCAATTTTGGAGAAATTACAAATATTTGCAGAAATTCAATTATTTAAAAAAAAAATTAAATTCTTATAAAATTCAATTACTTTCAAAATTTAAAAAAAATTCCAATTATCTTTATAAATAATAAAATTATTGTCCAAAGTTCAATTATCTTCATAAATGTCACAAAAAATTCTTGTCCTAATTTTAATTCTTTTCAAAAATTTTTCTAATTTCAATTATTTTCAATTATTTTCAATATCTACTATTTTAATAAAATTTCCCAAAAAGAATTCAATTATTTAAAAAAAATTTCAATAAAATTCTATGCAAATTGTGAATCATAAACAAAAATAATGCAAAATAAATAAATTTTCTATTTCTTAATAACAGTTGTTTAACAATTTTCTAATTTTTCTTTTCAAATATTTTCAATTTTTAAATTAATGTATTCAAAATCATCGAATTGTTGCTATAAGAATTTTATCATAAAATTTTATAATAATCGAATTCCTTCAAATAATTTTATTACTTATGAAAATAACTGAAATCTCGCGAAAATTTTTTAAAAATCCTAATTAAATTCTTTTGAAGAATTTCTTGGAATTTTCTTTAAACTAATGGAGTTTATTTAATAATTTGAATTGAAAATTTTGAAAGCAATTGGAATTTTATTAAAATTGTATTGAAAATAATTGAATTCTTCCGAAGAATTGTATTATTTATAAAATTAATTGAATTATTGCAAAGAATTTTACTATTTATAAAAATAATAGAAATGTTTAAAAGAATTTATTAAAATTTTTAGAAATAATTAAATTGTTATGAAGAATTTTATAGAAATATTTAAAAATAATGAAATTTTTTCGAGAAATTAAATTCAAGTTGTTTCGAAAATAATTGAATTTCTTTAAAGAATTTTATTAAAATTAAGTACATATATTCAAAATAATTGAATTCATCGCAAGAATTTTATTTTTTTTTGGAAAATAATTGAATTCTTTCAATTTTTTTTACGAATATATTTAAAAATTGCATTCAAAAGTAATTTAATTTTTATATAGAATTTTTTAAAAATATTTTTGAGAATAATTAAATTATTTTTAGAAACTTTTAAATTCTTTTTTTGAAATTCAATTTTATGAAAATTTTTGAAAATAATTAAATTCTTTCATGTAATTTTATTTAAATTGGATTAAAAATTATTTAATTCCTGCAAAGAATTTTAGTAATTATAAAAATAGTTGAATTGTTTCGAAGAATTTATTAAAATTTTAGGAAATAATTGAAATTTATGTTAAATATTTAAAAATAATTAAATTCTTTCGAGGAATTCTATTAAAATTGTTTTGAAAATAATTGAATTCCTGCAAAGAATTTTACTATTTATAAAATTAATTGAATTCTTGCGAAGAATTTTACCATTTATAAAAATAATTGAATTTTTTCGAAAGATTTATTAAAATTTTAGAAAAAAATTGAATTTTTTCGAAATGTGTTAAATTTTTTTTCTGAAAATTGAATTCTTACGAGGAATTCAATTAAAATTGTTTTGAAAATAATTGAATTTTTGTAAAGATTTTACTATTTAAAAAAATAATTTAATTGTTTAAAAGCATTTATTCAAATTTTAGAAAATAATTGTTTTGTGAAATTTTATTATAGAATTTTTGAAAATATGAACAGTAATAATTAATTTCGTACTTAATAAGTGAGTTTTTTAAATTTTGACTATGAAATCATTTAAAAAATTTATATTTGAAAATAAAACAATTTTGTTATTTGCACAACAATAATAATGAAACATCTCGTTTTGCGCGCTAGCGTGCGTAAATTTTGCTAGTAATAATATATTATACGCAATCTATCTAAAGTTAACAAAAAACAAAAGTATAAACAAAAGACAACTTCAGAGTGAGAGGGACAGAAAAATTGAATGAATGAAAAAATGAAATAACATTCAAATTATTATAGTTAATATTTGAATGAAAAATATTATCGGTATGATATTTTTATGACTCAAGGATCGTTAAACTTGTTTCTTGAGACAAATAAGATTGACTCTTGTTTTATTTTCAAATATAAAAATTGTTTCAGGTATAAAAATTGATGAGAAATGTTTTTTGTAATACAATATGTTCTTGAGGACTATACGGACAAGACCAATTTAGAATATTCGCGGTCCTTTAGAGAAAGAGAGAGAGAGAGAGAGAGAGAGAAAGAGAAAAAAAGAGAATCAAGTCGTCTGAAATATAGATGACCGGTTGTAGAAAAGTAAGAAGAGCAGGAATAAAAGGGTACCTCGATGTTTCTTGCTCCTTGGATTGACGTCACATGTGCGTCAGAGAAGCCAAAGAAACAAGAAAGTTTCGATTGAATGATCGCGGCCGCAACCAGTGGTTTGCTATCATTAATTCTTTTCTCCTTCCCAACAACAATCAGCCCATTATCTCGTCATTTCAAGTGCCCCTTCACCACTTGAGCCCATCTGCCACAACTATTTTGTCATTTAAAATTGCCAACCAGGAATTTTCAATAATAATTCCATTTTTTATTTCTATTTCTTTTCCTCACTCTTCACTCTTCATTCGATTTTAATTTCAATTTTCAAATCATATTTCCGGATTTGTAAAATTCAAATTTCTCTCTCCCTTGAATCCTCGAATTGCCAAAAAACAAAATTTATGACTCGATTAAATTTGGAGCGAGGTCACGACTGAATTAAAAAAAAGTCTTTGGTCCAGATTTTTCGCTTCTTCACTTTTTGGATCTGCAATTAAATATTTAATATTTTGAATATAAGAAAAAATTAATTAATAAATTAAATACATAAATAAATTAATTAATAAATTAAATATATAAAAAAGTAAATAACACCTAAAGTAGATAATAAATTAAATATATAAATAAATTCATTAATAAATTAATTACAGAAATAAATAAATTAAAAATATAAATAAAATACACAAAAAATAAATGTTCACCTAATTGCCAAGAGAATTGAACTGAAAGGTCAGTTTAAAATTTAGTATATAAAATAAATATAGTCGTGTAAAAAAGAGATCTCTAAAACGTGCTTGGTCAGCTTTTTTGCACTTAATCATCGACTCATTGTGTAAAAACAAAATAAAGCTTTAAAAGAAGTACTTCGTGACGTTTTCACAAAAGATAAATTATTGTTAACAAACACTTTTTTTTCATTATTATAGAATTTTTTATCACTTCTACCATAAAAGACTCACGTTTTAAGATAATTATTGAAATTAGCTATTTTTTTTTCTCTTCATTTAACAGTTATTAAAAATCAAAAAGATTGTCTTGTGAAAATAAAAAAAAAATCATTTAAAATATAAATATAATTTTAAAAAATAATTAAACGAAAAATTTGTTTAGAAATAAATTATTAAGTAGAGAAGTATGTTTTTAATGATTCTGTTAATCATCAAGAATGGGTTCGTTGATCTCAAAGTAAATAATGTTAAATTGAAAAATATGACTCTTTGGGTCATGTGCCTGCTCGGGGATAATTTACATTTGAAATGCGTACAGAAAATGCGTAATTGTCTAAATGAACATGAGTCGAGAGGCAAATTTAATATTAAAAGCGTGGACACAGCCTATCTAATGACTAATTGGTCCAGATGTTATCTCGCATTGTAATTTTAATGAATCAAGTTTGAAGAGAAATAAATGCAAATCAGTATATATTAATTCGAAAAAAGAAATCATAAACTATTACGCAAAAAAATATTTTATAATTTTATAATTATTTAAAAATTAAAATATTTTACAATTAATAATTTAAATATAATTTAACACACTTTTTCTTTTAATTTTATTCTCGAAAATCTCGAGCCTTAATTAATTAATTTAATTAAATTCTTGAGTCAATATCAATTTTTCATTATAGCAGAAAATTAAATTTTTTTAGCAGAAAAAAGAGAGTCAATTAGTGATAAAAATAATTTTTGAAGTGAAAGTTTTCTCTATTTTTGAATTAAAAAAAAAATCCATTCAATTCTACACCTAGAAGTGGAAGTCGATTGAAAATGTATTTAGGCCAATGTCGATACTCAATACGAGGTTGTCACCTCTCATTTGTGTCCCAGTTAACTGATTGCTTATCGCGCCCATTTTTTAAAAAATTTGAATTGCTAAATTTGGAGTTTGCATCTAAACAATCGTCATCTGTTCATCTTGACTCGCGCTCTCAATAAATAGATCACGTGTTTATACTCAAGCAATCTCTCTTTCTCTCTCACTAAACTCAATTTATTGAAAACAATTGCAATTTATAAGAAATAATTCTATTTCATAAGCAAAATTGAAATTTTCCCTTAATTTTAATTTTTTAATCAATAATTACAATTTCTAAGTGCTAATTAAAATTTCTAACGAATAATTACAAATTCTGCTATACTGAATCGAATGAAATGAATTCAGAATATTTCGCTCCAAAATAAAATCAGTCAACTAATTTAACTCCGAAAAGTAAAATTTTCTAAAGAAGAATTTTTATTTACCAAAAAATAATTTTGTTTACCAAAAAAAAATTTCGAACATGATAATTTTATAATGAACTATTTTTGTCGCAGAGCCTTGTTTATGAATTGAAATATTAATTAAGAAATTTTTTTATCAATACTAAATATAACATGACGATAGTAATTTTCATATTGTTTTGTTCAAGTTATTTTTCACTCCGTAACGCAATCGAGTTATTGGAAAAAAAAACAAAAAACTAGCCTGTTATTTAAACGAGGATTTACTTCCTCTTTGTAAAAGAGTATTTTTAAAAACAAAAAAATAGTATTCTCTAAAGTAAATTCTTTTGAAAAGAAGTCAAAAGATTTTTCCTATAATAATAACGACAACGAAAAGTTAAAATGCAAATTATTCATGTCAAATATGTGTTAATGTGTTAAGATGCAAATTAAGTTACCTATGTTTATTATCAAACAACCTTTAATTAATATATTATATTCCCTGAATTTCTCAATACTATTCAAAACGTCATTAGAAACTCAAATCCACGTGTGAAATGGAAAAAAAAATTATTATCGAAAACAAGATGTTAAAATTAAAAATCTAATTAGTGGAACTGGAATTAGACTTTAATTAAAATAAATGTAGTAAAAGTTGCCCAATACTTTTTTCTAAAATTTACGTATCAAACGATGAAACCGATCAAAATAGTAATTTTAATTGTTTACACTTTACATTTTAAAAAATCTGAATTTTTCACTAAAAAAATATCCAAAATTAATGGTAATTTTAAATTATTTTTTAATTTTTTCAAAGCCGGGAAAACAAAAATTTTATTTATAAACAAGGCTCGAAGGGAAAAGATTTTTTTTTTACCGTACACGTAATTTTTATTTAATTAAATTAATTAGATTAATAAAATGAATGAAATTAATAGAATTCATAATTATGTAATACCAATAAACAAAATCTCACCCGAGATGGAAGTAATCCACAAAATTTCAAGTTCTTAGTGTAGAAAAAAAAATAGAAAACTACCGAATATTTTAAAAATTTGTCATGACAAACATTTACTATTTATAGAAAAGAAAAATACTTGCTAAATAAATTGTTAAAAAAATTAATAATTTTCAAAGTGTAATGATTATACTGAATCGTCTTAGGCAAGCTTATAGAAACTATAGACGTTTCATGTTTCACGATCACTCGCACGTGTATAACTGATAATATCCAGCAATTTTCATATACTTTTAAAACTAACTAACTAACCGGATGCGCTGATGATACTCGAGTCATAGTCGCCGGCCGACTAAATCTGTGTGAATCGTGATTTGAACTTGACCACTTTAGAACGGTTTATTCATGCACGAGTAAAAGAGAAGGGGTTTCGATTACAGTAATCACTAAAGGATTCGCAAACGACGAGAGAAAGAGAGAATAGATGCTGATTATAACCTTCAATTATTATTTAACACATTGGGTGGGCTAATTAGAATAAAAAACTCATCTAATCATTCTAATCCTCATTAAAGTTGATCAATCGAGAATAGATGTGAATCATTTGTATTCGGATCGATGCTTTAATCGTAATTCCAATGTTAATAATACGCAGGGAATTTTTCACGAACAAAAAGTGAAAAACCTGAAAGAAAAATTATCTTTTAATTACGATTCTTTTAAATATTATTTAAGAAAATGTAAAACTATGTATACACTCACCTGTTCATTCCAATTCATCGAATCCTCCTTTTTCTAAACTTTCCAAAATTTCCAAAAACGTATCAAAATAATAATTTCTCATTTGACGAGAAGCCAAACTTCTGAATATCTGAAAACTAAAATCTCGCCAAAAATAAAATAGATATGAACAAATATTAATAACTACGAAGAAAATATAACAAAATGTCCCTATTGTATATACAAAATTGTTAAAAAGAAACAAAATCAAAATTACGAAAAAAAATTCAATTAGAAATCGATCAATTGGGACATTTTGTTACGTTTATTAACTAAGTTATTAATATTCAACGAAACATTTATCTAAAAATTAATTATTTAATAAAATCGAAAATTGATAAATATTGAATTGAAAATAAATAAGTACTGATAAATTTACTCCTCGTTTTACTCCTTCCAGTAGACGAAAAAAAAGTAATTTTTTTAAACGGACCAGGAAGAGAAATATACAAAAATGGAAAAATTATCTTCTAATTTATTTTATTATCGAAAAAATATTAAGTACACGAGACAGATCATATAAATAATTACTGTTAATATTATGATCCAAGGCAAGATGTAAGGCACAATCATTGCTCTAAAGTTAAAAATTATTTCTACTATTTACAAAAAAGAAAAAAAAATCCACTTTCTCATCATTCACAATAAAAATCTTTAAATCACTTTGAACTTACGGTTGCAGACAGCGTAATTCGAAAATTCTTTTATAAAAAATTTAATTAAAAATATATACTGGAGTATTTATTTATTTATATTGCAACCGTGTTGTCCTACAAAGAGGGGAAGAACGTTATAATTAATAATTAATTTCATTAATTTTATAAGTACTTATTTACAATTTTCACAAATTTCAAAAATTTGTCTAATAGATTAAAAATTTTGTTTCTTCAAAAAAACGTACCTCTCTTTTTTCGTTTATATAAACATTCATCAAAAATTTTCTTTCATATATTCTTTCTCTCTTGTCTCGATTCACTTTTTCTCATATATCACTCACACACGAAAAAAATTCGATTCTCACTGTTTTTTGTTTCTTTTCAACTTTTAATTAAATATTACTGTCTAGTTTATTTTTCTCTTTATCATTTAATATATGAAATAAATTCTAAATAATTACTGTACGCGGGTCAGTTCTACGAGATCCTATAAAAGTAATTAATAGTCTCTTTCTTGCAAGAAAAAAAAAGAACACAATACTGTTAGCATAAGTGGCTGGATCTCTGCTTCTATAGTTATAATAAGCGTTTTTATATAAAAGTCAATGAAAAAAAATGGTTGAAATTTTTTACGTTAGGCAGAATATTGTTAACTATTATAAGAAACAAATATTATCTAATTTATTGTTCGTTAGGGCGTATTTATATATATATATATATATATATATATATATATATATATATATATATATATATATTTAATTATTGCTCGTTAAGGTTGCAGAGTAATTTTCTCATATCTAAAAATAATTTCATGATTCGTATTTCCAGTCTTTTTTTTACGTAACTAGAACTTCAATTATGTACAAAAGAAAACAAAAAAAAAAAAAAAGTGAAAAAAAGAAACTCTAAACAACCGTTATGATTCAGAATTAAATAAAAAGCTGCCTGCATGACGTGTAAGTTTACATTCGATTTTATATAATAATAAAAAATTGATATTGCGATTTTTTGTAATTGAATTTTTTTTCATAAAAATTGAAATCTTTTAAATTAGAACTTAGAAGCAAATGAAAATTCAATTTTCCATACAATTGTTTTAAATTAAAATGTTCGATTTTGAATTTCTGAAATTCAAAATTTTTTTCCGAATTAATTAATAATAATTTAATCAAATTCATAAATTTTTTTACAAATTAAATACTGACAAAAAATTTTTCAAAGCAGTTCAGAGAAAAATATTTGTCAATCAAGGCACTTTGTTCATTTAAAGAGTGAGTCTCATTAAAATTCCGTTTAAACGATTAATGACGCGATTTCGAGTTCAACTTTTAAGGATTAAAAACGCAATATCTTTTTATTGAGCTACGAAGGAATCTTCGCTTATATATACTATATACGTAATATATAAATATATTTTTATATATTTATTGCAATGGAAATTCAAAGAAAAAAAAATTTCAAAATCACTGTAAATATTGTAAAAATTCCCCTAAAAATATTTTCTCTAAAGTATAAAAATACTTTTCAATTGCGAGTCTCAAAATAATTTCATGATGAGTAAATGTGACTCTGAATAATTCTTTGAATTCCCATTCTAAAAGTCTTAAAACATTGTTTCATAAGCTTGTGAGAGTACCGAAGATATTTTTAAAAAATTCTTCTCAACATTAAAATCACGAGCATGATTATTTAAAGAAAAACCGTTACATTCAATTAATTATTAATTAAGTATTAAAATGTTAATTTTAAATTTAGTTTTACATTTCGATACTGTTTTTATTTTATTATTAATTATCATCAGGGTTGCCACAAATATTTAATTTTATTTTTCCCTGACTTTTCCCTGATTTCCAGACAAAATTTTCACTTTTTCCCTGACCATAAAGAATATTCTGATTCACTCTAAAAACATTCTATTACATTTACTTACGAATTTCTTAAATTGTAAAATTATTCGCAAACATCAATAACTAAATTTTTAAATAAGTATTTAATTATTATTTTTCCATAGGAATTAAAATTCTTCAAAACATTCAAATTCAAACATTTTTAAAATTAAACAACTTATAAGAATATTATTATAAAACATGAAGATGACTCGGAGTGATTGATATCTTCATGATTTATAATTAATAATTAATAATTCTCTTAATTTTTTTGTAAGAATGCTTTTAACATTCAATTATTATCTAAAATTTTAACTAATATTCATTTTCAAATCAATTTTTATTGGAAAATTTCACAAGAATTCAATTATTTAAAATACAAAAATAAATAATTCATTGAATAAATAAATGTTTGAATAAATTTTATTATTCATGAAAATAATTGAATTTTTTTAAAAAAATGTTATTATTTATGAAAATAATTGAATTATTTCGAAGCTTGCTTATAATTTTATCAAAACTTTTTTTTTAAATAATTGAATTCTTTTGAAAAATTTTATTAAAACTGTAGATATTGAAAAACATTGAATTGAAAAAATTTTTTGAAAATAATAGAAATTTTGCAAAGAATTTTATTAAAATTTTTTGAAAATAATTGAAATTTGGAGAAGAATTTTATTAAAATTTTTTGAAAATAATTGAAATTTGGAGAAGAATTTTATTATTTTTAAAGATAATTGAATTTTTTAAAATTTTTAAACATAGTTGAATTTCTGTGAAGAATTTAATTACTTTTGAAAATAATTGAATTTCTGCAATCATTTGTAACTTTTTCAAAATTCAATTTTTTCCAGTTACTTAAATAAAAATTCCTGACTTTCCCCTGACCAATTTTAGTTTCCCTGACTTTTCCCTGATTTCCCTGACCTGTGGCAACCCTGATTCATTTCTTAGTTATTAATTAAAAATATATATTTTGATAATTAATTGATTGAATAATTTATATTAACAAAAATGTGATATTAATAAAGTTTTGGCATTAATAAAGAAATGGCGTTAATAAAGAAGTGACATTAATAAAAACGTGGCATTAATAAAAATGTGGATAATTTTAATTAATATAATATTAACCAATAATTAATATTACACTCAATAATATTAAAATGATTAAAAAAAGTCATTCAACGTTTAAAATCGTTTTCAAAACAAGTCTGAAAAACTCAATGAAATTAAAATCATTCAAAACGATTCTTCTTCATTTCTAATCGATAAAAAGATCAACAAAAAAATCGAGAAACAATAAAAATCACTTTAAAAAGAAAACAAGTTAAATAATCAACGGTACAAAAATACAAATAAATTCACCTCGCGTATAATTTTCTTCCGTTAAAAGAAAAAACGAAATTAGTATTTACGACACAAATTTCAAGCTAACGCACTTTGTTTTGTGAAAAAAATTTCCTTGTGACGATTTTAAATCGTCACGATACAATTGAATTGTCAAAAAAAGCAGATAGTTTCTCGGTAATCCCACAAGCGTCAACAATAGACGGACGTAATTTTTATCAGTTCACTGAAGAGTATATATATATAAGAAAAAAAGAAATCTATACATCTCAGTTCGTAGGCCGTAAAATTCTCGTATTGCAAAAAAGGCAATAAAACGAGAAATTCTATTTTAAAAAAAAATCTTAATCTTAAAAAAACCTTTTTTCCTCTGAATCTCGTTGACGTTGTTCATCGAATAAATAAAGTAGTGGATGGGATGATGACGAAGATGATGATGATGATGATGATGACGTTGATGATGAAGATGATGATGATCACGATTCACAGATGTTGATCAAGTGGCACTGGAGGTCCGTGATGAAGGGCTGATTCCTTGAGCATCGAGTTGACGGTTGACCCGGTTGTCGTTTCCACATTGTGATGGAGGTTGCTGTTGTTGTTCTGCCCGTTTAGAAACGAGGCCATTTCCATTGATGACTGATGACCGCTCTGTTTAGAAACATGCGTGTTCGTTCGCTTCTTTCAGATCTAGAGCGTGTGTGGGTAACGTACGTATGTGGTGTTCGGAAAAAAACAAAAGAAAAGCGGCTCCAGAGAGAGTGCACAGAGAGGCGGAGGCAGAGGCATTTTTTTTTTTTTTTTTGGATATATAAATATAGAAGAGGCAATAATATTAAAACAAGAGGCGGAACCCCTTAGCTAATGCAACGGATGTCTTTTTTTAAACCGTGGCGTTAACGTGGGGCAAACTCTTGGAGAAATTGACAAATGACGGCCGTTGAGAATGATTGGATTTCTTGTTGAAGAATTATTTCCCAATGTTAATATTGAGCGAGCCGCCGTCTTGTCAAGTCTTTCTCCAGGTAATTGAAAGCATCGATTGCAAGATTCGCGCGTACTGACCTTGGGCTGATGCGCATCGTCAACTGGATCGAGACCGGCCAATGGATTTGATGTTATGTTTATCTTCGAGTCCGTTATTCCTCCATTCAACACTCGTCCATTCGTTATTGGTTTCGCTATAAAAACAAAATTCATCGTTATTTTTTTAACAAAACAAGAAATAAATAAATCAGAAATAAAAATAAAAGCTCTATTTTTTTTTTTTTTTTTTGAAAGAAATGAAAGTGGAAGTTCTGCATCCCCAAAAGGTCTTCCTCCTTTCATCTCTTTTTCAAACCTGAAAATAAAAATTAAATTATAAAAATAAATTATCAATATAAAACTTTACAAAAATACTAAAAAATATTCAATTCACAGAAATTGGGGAAAAGATAAAAAACTGAGTACCTTGATCCTGGGAAGAATCGCGACTTTGCTTAAATTTTCTCTTCTTATAAGCGACAGTGATGGCGGCAAGTCCTCCAAGAAGAATCGCACCTCCAAGAACTCCGCCAACAATCGCGTACATATTCGAATTCCTTGGCGTCTCCACTGGTTTTTGTTCATTCTCAACTTTAACTTGTTGAACGGGCACATCGGGAACCGGTAATTTCTTTGTTTTCTCTCTGAGAATTTTCGAGAATTCAGAAGCGGCGTCTGTCGAAAAACTCTGAACCTTAAATTCATACGTTGTATCCGATTGTAAATGTGAAATGACAATTCGCGTTGAATTCTTTCCTTCGACTGTTGTTTTGATATAATCGCCAGCCGTTGTTGATGCACGATGATAAACATAGAAACCATCGATATTTGCCGTACGATCGGGATTTTGCCAGAGAAGTAAAATTCGATGGGGACTCAATGATTCTGTATTGGTGAATAATGGTATTGGCATTTTATCGCTATTTATTGATGTACTGCGATTTAAATGGAAACGAACTGAATTCGGACTGAGTTTATTGTCATTATTTGAATAGACGGCGGCAATTCGAAAACGATATGTATGATTTGGTTGTAAATCGGAAACCTCAAAGGAACGAACGTGATTCGGTATTTCTGTATTTGCTGTCATCCATTTTGCTTGTTTTCCATTCATTCTTTGACCGAGTTCACGATATTGTACCTTGAAGAATTGAATTTCAAGTCCATTATTCTCTGGGACGGACCATCGTACCATTACCGAAGTGTCTGATAATCTTGTCACGTTTGGCTGTTCTGGCGGTACCAAAACGTCTGAAAATAAAGGTTAAATTATTTTTATATTCACTTTATAATTTGGAACTAAAAAAATATCAGACTTTTATAAAAATCGATTTTAATTTTACTCGATAATTAATTTTAAAAAAATAGCAAAAAGTAGTTTTAAGACAGAAAAAAATAGTAGTACAGAGTTGCCACAAAAAATTAATTTTGATTTTCCCTGATTTCCAGACAGAATTTTGACTTTTTCCCTGACCCTAAAGAATTTTCTGATTCACTCTAAAAATGATTAGATACTCAAAAAAATGTTCTATTACATTTATTTACGAATTTCTCTAATTGTAAAATTATTCGAAAACATCACTAACTTCATTTTAAAATAAATATTTAATCATTATTATTTTTCCATAGGAATTAAGATTTTTAAAAATTTAATATTTAAACCTATTGAAATTCAATTGCTTTTAAAAATATTATTATAAAACATAAAGATATCGATCACTCCGAGTCGAAGACAAAAATTTTAATAAAATCCTTCGGAAGAATTCGAATATTTTTAAAAGTAATACAGTTTTTCACATCAATTCAATTATTTAAAAAATGTAATAAAATTCGTTGTAAGAATTCAATTATTTTCATAAATAATAAAATTTTTCATATGGGATTTCAATTATTTTTAATACAATTTTAAATGAAATCCTCGAAAAATGTAATTATTTTCAAAAAATTTTTGCAAGAATTCAATTACATTTCACAAATAAAGAAATTCTTTGCTCAAATTAAAATATTTTCAAAATCTACTATTTTAATAAAATTTCTCAAAAGAATTCAATTATTTTTAAAAAATGTAATAAAATTCGTTGCAAGAATTCAATTATTTTCATAAATAAATAAAATTCCTCGGAGGAATTTAATTATTTAAAAGAAATGTAATGAAATTCGTTGCAAGAATTCAATTATTTTCATAAATAATAATATTCCTCACAGGATTTCAATTATTTTTCAAAAAAATTTCATAAAAATTCTTTGCGAGACTTTAATTATTTTCTGAATAATAAAATTCTTCGAAAGAAATAAATTAATTATCAATTATTTTTAATAATTTTTGCAGAAGTTCCTAGAGAATTTTCAAATCAATTTGTTTACAATTCAATTTTATGAAATTTTGATTATTTGAAAGTTCTTCAATTAAATATTTAGAAAATAAAAACTTAAAACAATTTAAAAAAAAATCCAATTAAACTTTTTCAAAATTCAATTATTTCTAAGAATTCATGCTATAATGATTTCATTTTTAATTATTAACTAAAATTTTAACTGAAATTAATTTTTAAATTAATTTTTATTAGAAAATTCTACGAGAATTCAATTATTGAAATTCAGAAATAAATAATTTATGGAGTAATTGAATGTTTCTGAAAATTAAATTCACATAAAGAATTCGGAAAAAAATTGTATTAAAAATAATTGAACTTCTATGAAGACTTTCATTATTCATGGAAATAATTGAACCTCTGTAAACATTTTTATTATTTATGAAAATAATTGAATTATTGCGAAGAAATTTATAAAAAAATTTTAAATAGTTGAATTCTTGTGAAACTTTTATTATTTATGAAAATAATTTCATATTTGCTTAGAATTTTATAAAAATTATTGAAAATAATTGAATTTTGAAGGAGAATTTTATTAATTTTAAAAACAATTGAAATTTTGATAAGAATTTAAAAATAATTTTGAACATAATTATTGAATTTCTTCAAACATTTGTAACTTCTCTAAAATTAAATTTTTTATGTGTTTAACTAAAAATCTTCTATAAATCAACAAATCTTTTAAAATTGAATTAATTTTGAAATATTCAAATAAAATTATTCATTAAATAATTTTGTAATAGTTCTTAAAGAAATAAGCGTTATTTAAAAATAAATTACTCTCAGAAATATAATAATCTTGTGAATTCTAAAAATTAAATTTTTTCCAGTACTTTTAATAAAACATCTAATATTCAATTATTATCTAAAAATTTTAACTGAAATTCAGTTTTAAATTAATTATTATTAGAAATTTCTTCGAGAAGTTATTTATTTAAATATCAAAATAAATAATTTATTGAAAATTGATTGAATAATGGAATATTTCTTAAAATTGAATTCTTATAACGAACTTTATCAGAACTTCTTAAAGTAATTGTATTCTTTCGAAGAATTTTATTAAATTTTTAAGAATAATTGTATGTTTCGAGGAAACTCATTCAAAATTCTATTAAAAATGAGAATGTAATAATTAAATTCTTGCGAAGAAATTTATAACAATTTGCTTAGCTAATTGATTTTGTTCGCAAAATTTTTTGAAAATTATTTTTTTAATAATTGAACACCTATGAAAACTTTATTATGCATTTATCGAAATAATTGAATTTCTGCGAAGAACTTTATTAAAATTATATTCAAAATAATTGAGTTAATCTAAAGTATTTTATTATTAATAAAAATAATATTGAATTTCAGCGAAGAATTTGATTATTTATGAGAATAATTGAATTCTTACAATTTTTTTAGATGAATTTAATTAAAATTTTATTGAAAATAATTGAATTTCTGCGAAGAATTTCATTAAAATTGTTCAAAATAATTGAAATCTTTCAAGAAATTTTATTCAAATTCCATTAAAAATAATTGATTTCTTACAATTTTTTAGATGAATTTAATTTAAATTTTACTGAAAATAATTGAATTTCTGCGAAGATTGCATTAAAATTGTTAAAAATAATTGAATTCCAGCGAAGATTAACAAAAAATCTTTTAAATAATTGATTTCATTTGGAAAAATTTAATGAAAATTGTATTTTAAATAATTGAATTCGTGTAACTTTTATTATTTATGAAAATAATTGAATGAAATTTATTATTTTTTTTTAATTCTTTGGGAAAATTTTATTAATGTAGTAGATTTCGAAAATAATTGAATCCTTTCTAAGAATTTTATTAAAATTTTTGACAATTTTTTTTTAACTTTTAGCGAATTAAAAATTTTGTAAGTAGTTGGTTTTATAATAGAATTATTATAAAACCTATTATAATTAGAATTTGAAAAAATATTGATAAAAAATGATTACCGGGTCCTTTGCGTTTGCCATCCTTTCCCCGTCTTCGTCCACCGATCCTCGTGTGTTTATGTGAAGAATTTGGAATTCCGTATTCATGTCTCGATTCAAGAGCTCCACCAACGTGCTGCTTGGGGGTGACTCTAAGAAAATTATAACCCGAATGCGATCCATATTCATTGCTTGCAACACACTGAACAATACCAGCGTGTTTCTTTTCCACCGAAGAAATCGAGAGTGTTGCGCCTCTTATTTCCACATTATTATTAACAGTGAGTGTTTCGCCATTAATCAACCACTCAATCGTTGGTTCTGGTTGTCCAGAAACAGAGCACGATAATTCCAATTCACCGCCCTCGGCAAATGTCAATCCCTTCGGTCCTTTCAACACTCTCGGCGGTTCAACGACAATTAAAATAATCATCAATTTCAATGGATATTTTCCATTATTCCAGGCACAATCGTATTCACCTTGATCGGACGGTTGAACGTTGGTTATCGTCAAACCCATTGCAGTTGATGTTGAACGTGAGGGTAATGGTTTTCCCAATTTCGACCATGTCACTTGAGGCACTGGATAACCGGCTCCAAAACATTCTAACGTTACATTTTTCCCCCTCAACACTTTATATTTAGTCTGCGGTTGTTTAATAAAATAGGAATTCTGCAATGTCTGCGTTGGTTCAACAGTGAGAATTGTATTATGATTACTGAGATACATTTGTCCTGATAAATAATTATTTGCTGTACAATGATATTTCCCAGAATCAGAGGGACGGGCATTTTCGATAATTAATGTTTTACCACTTGTTAATGTGGTATTTTTCACTGGTCTAAGGTCCTTAAAAAATAGAATATCTGGCTCGGGTGCGGAATATGGGAGCGGACATGTTATTGGCACAGTATTTCCAACAGGTACTTTTATTTCAACATCATTTTTATCAGAGAACTTGTCTATCGTTGCTAGTGTCAAACGAGCTGGATCCGATGCCAAACCACTCGTTCCTGAAAAATTAAATATTTCTTATTCTTATTCTTCTTTTTCAATAACCGGTCCCGCTTTCCTCAAGAAAAAAAAAATTACAATAATCTCTCAATAAATAAACGATTTAAATATAATAGAATTAAACTTTAATTTATAAATTACATTTAAAAAATTCTTTTTGAGATTAAAGCATTTTTTCCATTTCTTATTATTTAAACTAGCAAATAATACGCGCGCTAGTGCGCGGAACGTCCTATTCCATTTTTCATTATTATTAGGTATTATTATGCAAATCACAAAATTTTTTATTTACAAATATAAATTTTTGAATAATTTCATAACCAAAATTTTAAAAATTCACTTAAGTGCATAATTAATTATTATTGTTTATATTCTCACAAATTTTATAAGAATTTTTCGGAAGAATTCAATTATTTTCATAAATAATAACATTCTTCGAAAGAATTCAGCTATTTTTAAAACTAATAAAATTTTTTGCAAAAATTCAATTATTTTCAACAAAATTTTAATAGATCCTTCGAAACAATTCAAATATTTTTTAAAATAGTAAAATCTTTGCAAAAATTCAATTATTATCAATAAAATTTTTCAAAAGAATTCAATTATTTTCTAAAATTTTATTAAAATTCTTCCTAAATAATCAATTATTTTCAATACAATCTTAATTATATTTCTCCAAAGAATTTAAATTTTCATCCAAACAATTATATTATTTTTCAAAACTTTTAATAAAAATCTTTGCAAGATTTCAATTATTTTCATAAATAATAAAATTTTTCAAAGGATTTCAATTATTTTCAAAAATTTTAATAAAATTCTTCCTAAAAATTCAATTATCTTTATAAAAAGTAAAATTATTTGGAAGATTTCAATTATTTTCAAAAATTTTAATAAAATTCTTCCTACAAATTCAATTATGTTCATAAAAAATAAAATTCTTTGGAAAATGTCAATTATTTTCATTAATAATAAAATTCTTCGGAGGATTTCAATTATTTTCAAAAATTTGCAAACAAATTCTTATCAAAAGGATTTAATTATTTACAAAAACTCTAATAAAATTGTTTAAAAGAGTTAAATTTTCTATAAATAATTTTAATAGTAATCGATTATATTCAATAAATTATAGAATTTTTTAAAAAGAATTCAATTATTGTCAACACCTTTAATAGTATCTATTCTTCAAAAGAATTTAATTATTTTCTACTTTTAATATTCCTTAAATGAATTAAATTATTTTAGAAAAATTGTAACAAATACTGAGAAGAATTAAATTATTTTCGAAAATTTTTAATAATATTCAATAATGAAATGTTTAATTTCAATTATTAAGAAACACAATTATTTTAAAAACTTGAAAGAAATTGTTCATAAAATTCAATTACTTTTAAAATTTTCAATTAAAATTATTAAAGAAATTCCATTATTTTAAAAAAATTCAAAAAATTATTCAAAAGAATTTAATTAGGATTTTTTAAAAATTTTAATTGAATTTTTCGGAAGAATTTCATTATTTTTATAAATAATATATAAAATTCTGCGAAGGAATTTAATTATTCACAAATTTTTTTTATAAAATTCTTTGTAAGAATTCAATATTATTATTTATTATTTTTATAAATAATAAAATTCTGCGAAGGAATTTAATTATTCGCAAATTTTTTGATAAAATTCTTTGTAAGATTTCAATGATTTTTAATACATTCATTTTAAAATTGAAAATATTTGAAAGGAAGAATTATTAAAAATGTTAGGAAACAAAATAGCAAACAACTAACTTCAAACTGCGAACAAATTATCAAAACACAACGATTATTAATATAAATTATTAATTTAAATCTAAAAAAATATTTTTAAATCATTGATTTTTTCTACAAGAAAATAATTTCTTTTTTCAAGAATTTACGAACAAAAATTAAAGTTACCAAAGGATAATGATTTCTTGAAAAAAGGAATTAAGACGAAGTTGAGGAAAATGTTTAAATTTATAATTGGAAAAGAATTTTAAGGAGACAAACTAACCGTAAAAGGCGATGCATCGATAGTCGCCGGCTTTTGATTTATGATCAAAATTCACAGTAAGTATGGAAGCTTTGCCACTGCTATTTGCAGCCTGATTAAACGGCTCCCATTTATTAGAACCTAATGGCCTGTGACGCCATACAAATTTCTCTGGTGCTAGATTGAGATTACACTCAAGAAATACATCATCGCCAAGAGGAGCTATAAAGGGTTGAGGATGTCGAATAAAGGTCATTCCTAATTCCTGCTTTTGTCCTGCAAAACATTCACATAAATTTTACTATTTTATTACCTTCATAATAATTTTACAAACAAAGGAAGCAAATTATTTTTCTATACAGTAATTAAAAAATCTGTAATGTAATTAATTCCTTCATTTTTTCAGTAGAAAAAGAAAAATCTTACCAGATGCGCAGCATCGTAGAACAAAGAGGAAGACTGTGATGAAGCCGGAAAGGGAAGGCACAGGTCGCATCTTGACACATTCTGAAATCAAGGAAGAGAATTTAAAGTCACGTTTTACGATCGGTTTGATGTTTATTTCTTTTTATTTTTCTTTCTCATCATTTTCTTCATTCTGTCCTCATTGGCAAGACAAGTGTTTCAGCACTTGCGAGCGAGAGTAACTAAAATAAATTGCCAACAAGCGAGTTTAAGTTTAGAACGATGAGTTCGTGTGAAAATAGAACAGATTCTTGCATTCCTTAGATAATTTGAACACCATTGTTAATTAATGGTCAATTAAAAAAATATTTTTTTTTTTTTGTAAAATACATACAATATTAAACCCCTGGAGAAAGTATATTTCAATCACAGCCGGATTGCAATTCATTTCAAATTCTTTTATTTTCTTTCATTATCCTTTCCACCTACGCACATTAATAGTTTAACTCGGAAATCTCTTTTGATCTCTAGGATTGCTATAGGGTGCCAGAAAATTATTGGTGTTTATTTTAGCTCTTCTCTTTATCATTCTTTCAACGGACTTTTGAATTTTGATGCTTCTTTTTTACGATGTCATTCAACGAAATTCACAATTTTTTTTTTGACAGACAAACAAAAAAAAATTAATGAATTTCTTTAAAATCTCTTTAACTTGATATTATATTAGGATGGACAGGCATCACAGTGTTTTTTTTTCCTCAAAAAAGGTGAAAAGGGGAATTTTTTTCCTCTTCCCCTAAAATTATTTTTTTTTTCCATCTAAAAATTATTAGATACTCAAAAAAATGTTCTTACATTTATTTACGAATTTCTCTAATTGTAAAATTATTCGAAAACATCACTAACTTCATTTTTAAATAAATATTCAATCATTATTATTTTTCCACAGGAATTAAGATTTTCAGAACATTCAAATTCAAATCTTTTTGAAATTCAATAATTTATAAAAATATTTATTATAAAACATGAAGAAATCGATGACTCCGAGTCTTCGACTCGGAGCAATCGATTTCTTCATATTTTATAATAATTAAAGATGACAGAGTGATAAAATAATTATTTTATTTTATAAGAATATTGTTACTGTAGGTAACTTCTTCAAAATTATTTTCATCATTTCAATTCAATTATTATTTTTTGCAATTTTTAACTAAAATCCCTTTTTAATTAAATCAATTATTTACGATAATTTAAAAAAAAATTCTGAAAATTTTCAAATGTATTTGTTTACAATTTAATTTTACGAAATTGCATCGATTATTTGGAAATTCTTCAATTAAATATATAGTTAAAAATAAAAACTTTGACTAATTTCAATTAAACTTTTTGAAAAAAATTCTAAAGATTTGTTAGGTAGTTAAAAATATTAAAAATTCAGATTTTCAAAGATTTCAATTTGAAACATTTTTAAAATTAATTTACTTCTAAAAATTCACGTTATAATTCTATTAATATTAAATTCTCATAAAGAATGATATCAACAAATTTTTAAATAAATTAATTCTTTCGACAAATTTAAATAAAATTTTTCAAAACAATAACATTTTTCGGGGTATTCGATTAAAATTGTAGTAAATATAATTGAAATTCTTCGATGAGTTTGATTATTAATGAAAATAATGAAATTATTGCGAAGAAATTTATAAAAAATTTGTAAATAATAGAATTTCTGTGAAATTATTTTATTATTTATGAAAAATAATTCAACGTTTGCGTAGAATTTGAATAAAATTTTTTTAAAATAATTTAATTCTTTTGGAAAATTTTATTAAAATAGTAGATATTCAATATCATGGAATTTAGGAAAATTTTTGCAAATAATTGAAATTTTGCCAAGAATTTTATTAAAAGTTTTGAAAATATTTGAATTTCGAAGAAGAAATTATTTATAATTTGTTCTTATTAATGTTTATATTTTTACAAATTTTAATATAATTCTTCGGAAGAATTCAATTATTTTCATAAATATTAACATTCTTCGGAAGAACTCAATTATTTTTAAAACTATAATAAAAGGTTTTGCCAAAATTCAATTATTTTTAACCAAATTTTAATAATTCCTTTGAAGCAATTTAATTATTTTTTAAAATAGCAAAATTTTTGCAAAGAATTCAGTTATTATCAATAAAATTCTTCCTAAAAATTCAATTATTTTCAATACAATCTTAATTATATTTCTCCAAAGAATTTAAATTTCCATCCAAACAATTATATTATTTTTCAAAACTTTTAATAAAAATCTTTGCAAGATTTCAATTATTTTTATAAATAATAAAATTTTTCCAAAGGTTTTCAATTAAATTATCTTCATAAAAAGGAAAATTCTTTTGAAGATTTCAATTATTTTCAAAAATTTTAATAAAATTTTTCCTAAAAATTCAATTATGTTCATAAAAAATAAAATTCTTTTTAAAGATTTCAATTATTTTCTTGAATAATAAAATACTTCGCAGAATTTCAATTATTTTTAAAAATTTTAATTATCTCGATAAAAAATAAAATTCTTTTGAAGATTTCAATTATTTTCTTAAATAATAAAATTTTTCGGAGAATTTCAACTATTTTCAAAAATTTTAATAAATTTCTTCGTAAGAATTAAATTATCTTCATAAAAAATAAAATTCTTTGGAAAATGTCAATTATTTTCATTAATAATAAAATTCTTCGGAGGATTTCAATTATTTTCAAAAATTTGCAACAAATTCTTATCAAGAATTCATTTTTTTTCATAAATAATTGAATTCTTTAGAGAGTTTCAACGTCGGTGAAGTTTGCAACGTTTATGATCAACGATTGAAAGGAAAAAATTATTTTTTCACCAAAATGAATAAAATTTTTTGTTTACAAATATTTCTTTTTGTAAATTATTATTCAAAAAACTAACCAAAATATTTTCTATAGAAAAATGAATTAAAATTTGTTTCAAAAAATATTATTCCTTTTAAATCGTTGATTAAAAACGTTGTAAACTTCACCAACGTGAGTTTCAATTATTTAAAAAAAATTGAAACAAATTTTTGTCAAGAAATCCTTTCGAAAAAAAATTCCTTGCAGAATTCAATTATTTTCTGAAAATAATAAAATTTTTCGGAGGATTACAATTATTTTCAAAAATTTTAATAAAATTCTTCTTAAAAAGTCAATTATCTTAAAAGAAAATTAAACTCTTTTGAAGATTTCAATTATTCTCTTAAATAATAAAATTCTTCTTATAGGGTTACAATTATTTTAAAAAACGCACAAAAAAATTCATCATAAAAAGTAAAATTCTTTTGATGATTTGAATTATTTTCAAAAATTTAAATAAAATTCTTTACGATATCTATATTATTTTAATCATTAACATAAAAAACATTTATATTATGTTGTGGTGTTAATAATCTAAATCAAAAATAAAACTCACTGAATTATATAACATTGAGTCTAAATTCATGATTAGACTTTGAAAAATATTTTAAAAATAGAAAAACTTGTTTATCTTTGATTAGAAAAAGGTGAAAAAGAGGAAAAATCAGCATAAAAGGGGAAAAAGGTGCCAAATCTTCAAAAAAGGTGAAAAAATTGAAATCAGGGAACAAAAGGAGACCAACTGTGATGTCTAGATAGAGAAAATACTTCAAAAACAAAAAAAAAAAAGATTTGATTAGATTTTTTGGACCAAGAACAATATCCGTAAAAGAAGAAAATAATTTAAATAACGTGAAAATTGTAAAGAAAATTTAAAATACTGTAAAAATATCCTAATACGGTAACGAAAAGTAATTTTTATTCAGCTAAGCGCACCGATTACACCCACACGTGAACGTCGAGAAGAAACAAAAACTATTCTAGCAAGGACTCTGAGGAAATTATTTATTGACTAACATCATGAGCGTAGGTAGGTTCATTCATAGATATAACGCTCATACCTACGCAACCAAAAGAGATGTGAATTTTTTTCCCCTCACTTTTTTTTCTTACCAGGGGAAGTAAAAAAATTTTTATACCGTAAAAAAATATCCATAATCACGTTCAACCTTTTCGCACCATAAATAAATAATTCCACATCACAATGTGATCGATAATTGAATTCATTTAGCATTGAATTATTAATTTGAAAATAATTACCAACTAGAATATTTCTTTCTCAACCAAACAGAGAAGAGCAAAAGAGAAGTGAATTTAAATACAAAAAAAATCGCATTAATTAAATATTCAATTTCAAAGCAAGGAAAAAAACAAATTTTCAAGTGTCGACAAAACGAAATAATGGATTTCGGTTGGGTGACAAGTGTTTGATCTTGTCGTAAAAATTAATATTCGTAAATTTTCGTAGCGCCCGAAGGATTATATATATATGTATATATTTGAGATTGGTATAAAAGTCCGATGACAAGAGTAACAGGTGAGAAGAAGCAAAGGGAGGCTGTGTGCGGATTCTGATCGTCTCCCTCTCTGTCACTCATAAAAATAAAGAAGTCGAATTCCAAAGCAGCGGTTGTCAACCTTATTCCTTTTTTCCCCCCCATGGATCTTCCTCCCACAAAGAAATTGCAGATTAAATCGACTACACTCGTTTCGTTCTCGTGGCTACCTTTGGGTCCGGATTTTATACACGATCAATTCTCAAAGAAAACTAGAACGAGCTCTCTTATAACACGAAGCGAACTACCTGATTGTATACCTGTGAGAGGACATCCCAAAGCGACAAAAAAAAAAATTACAAAGCTATATTTCCCAATTTTTACAAAAATTCATTCTATTGGTAATAATAATAATAATCCATTCTACTGTTAATAATAATCCATTATACTGTTAATAATAATTCATTCGACTGTTAATAATAATTCATTTTACTCATAATAATAATAATTCAATCTATTGTCAATAATCACAAAAAAAAATTTTTTTTTCCCACATATATAGAATTTATTCGAAAAAAAGAATCTTAACCTTTCACTTTGATTCCAAATTTTTGCATGCAACTCGGAAATATCACTTGTAATATGTATATGACATAATTTTATAACTCGTTCAAAATGGGTGTTGCCTTGTTTGTACACGATCATTATAAAATAAGTGGTATTAGAAAATTTATTATCCCGAGAGCGCATTCATTGCAAACGAGGTGTGCACAAAAATGGAGCGAAAGATTTTCCAATTCAACGCTGATGTTAATTAAGATGCGTTCTAAATTAGTTCTCAATTTAACACTAGACTGGAACTTGGATTGAGACACACGAGACGGATCTTATCGCAAAATTCTCCTTCTCTAATATTTCCTCGCTTTTTTACTCTCTTAACAGGGCTCGAACCAGTGAAAGTATATTTAAAAATACGGACTTTACGGATTAAAAATGAAAAATTAAATTACTGACAAACAAATAACCAGTCCGAGTCAAATAAGAAAACATTTTACTAAAAACTATAAATTAAAATTTTTCATAACTATAAAACATGAATTTCTTTTCAAATTTAAAATTAATGTATTGAAAATCATCGAATTGTTGCAAGGAATTTGATAATAATAGAATTCTTTCCAAGAATTTTTTTTACTTAAGAAAATAATTGAATTCTCGTAAAGAATTATGTTAAAATTTTTGATAATTCTAATAAAATTCTTTTTGAAGAATTTCTTTGAATTTTTTTTTTTAAATAAAAGAGTTTTTTTTTAAATTTTAAAAATAATTGAATTTTATAAACAATTTCTGTCAAGTTTTTAAAATAATCGTGTTTGTTAATAATTGAAATAAAACATTTAATTATTAAATTTCATTAAAACTTTAGAAAATAATTGAATTCTTTTGAAAAATTTTATGATAAATTAAGAAAAAAATTGAATTCTTTCGTGGAATTTTTTTTGGAAAATAATTGAATTTTGCAAAGAATTTTACTATTTACAAAAATAATTAAACTGTTTCGAAGGATTTTATTAAAATTTTAGAAAATAATTGTATTCATTCATGAATTGTTATTAAAATTTTATTTAAAAATAATTGAATTTTTGCAAAAAATTTTTACTATTTAGAAAAAATAATTTGAATTCTTACGAAGAATGTTATTATTTATGAAAATAACTGAATTCTTGTGAAGAATTTTATTAAAATTTTTGAAATTAATAAACAAGAATAATTTATTAGTAATATTAGTTAATAATTGAATTTTTTTAAAAGTTTGAATCTAAAATTATTTAAAAATTCATATTTGAAAATAAAATTTTTTTTAAATTGCATAATAATAATAAATTGAATATTACGTAAGATTTGCTAGTTTTTAATAATTTTCGAAAAAGTTTTTTGACAAATTTCAAATTCATTTGTTTACAATATTCAATTTTACGAAATTTCAATTATTCGTAAATTCTTCTTCAATTAAATATATATTAGAAAATAAAACCTTCAAATAATATTTAAAAAAATTCAATTAAACTTTTTCAAATAAATTATTTTCAAAAATCAATTATATTTCATAAAAATTCAGGCTTATAATACTTTTAATATTCAATTATTATCTAAAATTTAAATGGAAATTCACTTTTAAATCAATTTTTATTAGAAAATTCTACTAGAATTCAATTATTTAAATACAAAAATAGATAATTTATTAAACGTTTCTTAAAATTCAATTCTCATATAGAATTTTATTATTTTTGAACATAAGTAAATTTCTTTTTAAGAATTTTATTACGTTTGAAAATAATTGAATTTCTCCAATAATTTTGTAACTTCTCCAAAATAAAATTTTTTTAGTGATTTTAACTAAATTTCTTCTATAAATACATTATGTATATTAATTTTTGAAAAAGTTCTTCAAGAATTTTCAAATTCATTTATTTACAATTCAATTTTATAAAATTTCAATTATTATCTATAAATTTAATTGAATTTCATTTTTGAATCCATTTTTCTTAGAAAATTCTCCAAGAATTCAATTATTTACTTGCAAAGATAAACAATTTATTTAATAGTTGAATGTTTCTTAAAATTAAATTCTCATAAAAAGAATATTATCGACAAATGTTTAAATAATTGAATTCTTTGGACGAATTGTAATAAAATTTTTAAGAATAATTACATTTTTGGAGAAAATTAATTAAAATTTGATTAAAAATAATTGAAATTCTGCGATGAGTTTTATTATTTGTGAAAATAATTGAATTTCTAAAAAGAATTTTATTATTTACGAAAATAATTGAACCTCTGTAAAAATTTTATTATTTATGAAAATAATTGAATTATTGTGAAGAAATTTATAAAAAATTTGTAAATAATTGAATTCCTGTGAAATTTTTATTATTTTATGAAAATAATTAAAGGTTTATTTATTTATTTATTTATATGTGTTTACGGGCACAAAGCCCTTTTGTACAAAGTACTTAACAATATATTAAAACTAATTAACAAGAAGTTAGCGTAGAGAAAGTTCAAACATTATTATTTTCGAAGATTGTTTATGTAGAATTTTCTTAAATTTTATTTAAATAATTGAATTCTTTTGGAAAATTGTATTAAAATAATATTGAAAAGCATTGAATTGAAGGAAATCTTTGAAAATAATTGAAATTTTGCCAAGAATTATATTAAAATTTTTGAAAATAATTGAATGTCGTAGAATTTTATTATTTTTAAAGATAATTGAAATTTTGTCCAGAATTTTTAAAAATTTTTTATCATAATTGAATTTCTGCGAAGAATTTTATTACTTTAAAAATAATTGACGAACTTTTTGTCCTTTTTCTATTAAATTACGGACTTTACGGACCTTTTTTTAAAAAAAAAACTTATGTATTTTTACGGCCATTTAGCAAACTTGCGGACTTTTACGCAATTTAAGGCCCTAGTTCGAGCCCTGACTCTCTAATGAACTGCAATCCTCACCCCCTGTCAAAATAAAAAAAATTATATGTTTTAATTAATATTTCAATATTTCTATGTGAATACAGTTTTTAAGAACTAAAAGTGACAGTACTATTAAGTATATATGTACAAATTGGGGAAGGAAAGTAAATACTAGAAAGAGATTATCGAGTTATTGACACAAGAAAACTTTCAAGTTTACACGGTCGCAGTTAAATTTAACATAAACGACAATCAGTGGCAGGGAATTGAAAGGATGATTATTGACAAGTCTATTTGTCCTGTTCCCCTTTTAACAAATTACTAAAATTGGAGAAAACTATAGTCAACAGGTGAGACTTCGATTTTGCTTGCATTGGTTCCGCCTGGTTTTTGTATTCAGGTGTTAACAATCACTGGGGTACGCTACCTCAAACCGTCCCCCAAACTTTATTCTCTCCACACCTGCCAGCTCCAAAAATCTCTACATCTATATCTAAATTCTCTGCACACACAAAGATCCTTTTAGAATCAATTTCGAACTTTCCAAATCTCTGCTCGGCGCTACTAGAAAAAAAGGCGCCGAGAAAAATAAATATTGGACTAAAGAAATAAACAAATAAATAAAATCAGAGTTGACACAAAAACTTAACTTTTCCCTGATTTCCAAACAGAATTTTGACTTTTTTTCCTGACTCTAAAGAATATTCTGATTCACTCTAAACATGATTAGATACTAAAAGAAATGTTCTATTTAATTTATTTACGAATTTCTTTAATTGTAAAATTATTCGTAAACATCAATAACTTCATTATTAAGTAAATATTTAATAATTATTATTTTTCCATAGGAATTAAAATTTTCAATAATTTCAAATTCAAACCTTTTGAAATTCGACAATTTATAAGAATATTCTTATAAAAACATGAAGAAATCATAATTTAAATTCAAAAATTATTTTCTAGAATTTTCAACAAAAATTCTTCTTTAAATCAATTATTTTTAATTTCGATTATTCGGAAATTATTTATTTAAATAGATATTAGAAAATAAAACTTCAAATAATTTTGAAAATAATTCAATTAAACTTTTTAAAAAAATTTATTTCTACAGAATTATTAGTTAATTAAAAGTATGAAAAAGTTAAATTTTCAAAGATTTTAATTTGAAACCTTCTCAAAATTCAATTATTCAATTCAATTATTTCTAAAAAATTTTTGACATAAATTTGTAATAGAAAAATCGACGAGAATTCATTTATTTAAATCCAATGTAAATAATTTAGTGAACAATTGAATGATTTTTTAAAATTGAATTCTCATAGAGAATTTTATGAATTAATTTTTAAATAATTAGTTTCTTTTAAGGAATTTAATTAAAATTTTACTGAAATTTATTGAATTAAAGAATTTTATCCCAATTTTTGAAAATAATGTAAAACTTTTGTAGAATTTTATTAAAATTTTTAAAAATAATAATTCAATTCATGAGAAGACTTTAAATAATAATTTATGAAAATAATTGCATTTATGCGAAGAATTTTATTAAGTTTCGTTTAAATAATTGAAATTTTGCCAAGAATTTTATTGAACTTTTTGAAAATAATTGACTTCTTGAGAAGAATTTCGCTATATTAGCTATTTACAAAAATACTTTTCAAAAGAATTGAATTCTTGTGATAAGTTTTGATATTTATCAAAATAATTGAATTTTGGAAAAAAATTTTATTAAAATTCCTGAAAATAATTAATTTTATGGGATTATTATTTCTTGTTTACCAAGATAATTGAATTCTTTTGCAGAATGACTAGAAATTTTTTGAAAATAATTGATTTTCTGCGAAGAATTGAAAGTTGTTTATGAAAATAATTGAATTATGGCAACAAATTTTATTATTTTATTGGATAATTTAATATTTCTTAAAATTCAATTCTTTCGTCAAGTTTTAATAAAATTTTTAAGAATAATTGCATTTTGCAATTAAAATATTAATTGAATTCCTATAAAAGAAATTTTATTCTTTATGAAAATAATTGAATGTTTTTGTAGAATTGTAACAAAAAATTTTTTTCAATAAATTAAATTTTGTGATGAATTTTATGAAAATATTAAATGTTGAAAATCATTGAATTGCTAGAAACTTTTAAAAATAATTGAAATTTTGCAAAGAATTTTATTTAAATAATTTTTGAAAATAATTGAATTTTGGAGAATAATTTTATTATTTTTAAAAATAATTGAAATTTTGCCAAGAATTTTATTCAAATTTTTGAAAATAATTGAATTTCTATGAAGAATTTCATTATTTTTTGAAAATAATTGAATTCCTACTGTGATGAATATTCTATTGTTATTTACGGAAATAATTGGATTTTGCAAAGAATTTTACAAAAATTTCTAAAGATAATTGAATTTCAGTGGAGAATTTAGTTATTTATGAAGAATTGAAATCTGAACGAGATATTCGTTAAAAAATCTTTGAAAATAATTGAATTTCTACGAAAATTTTTATTATTTTTGAAAATAGTTGAATTCTGCAAAGAATTTTATCAAAATTTCTGAAGATACTTAATTGAATTTCAGTGAAGAATTTTGTTATTTATATAAAAATAAAAAAATAGAAAAAAATTTCAGGTTTTGTATTAGATAATTTTGTATTTTTTCGTGATAACTTCATAGTTTAGGAGGTAAACAAAAAATACACAAAAATTCCGAATTTTCTGATTAATTCTAGAAATCTAATATTTTTTCCAGTATACTTTTAATAAAAATTCCTGATTTCCCTGACCTGTGGCAACCCTGAAAATAAACAAATACTAACTAAGCAAATATTAAAATACAAATATAATGTAAATACAATAAAATGTAACAAATAGTAAAATTAAAATCGTAAATTAAATTTTAACCGATTTTACATTTTTACCGTCAAATTTTTATAAAAGTTGACGATTAGCAGAGAAGAAGAGAGTTTATGTGCGGAAAACAATGGCGATTATTGACAATCAACTCCTTTTATGTAGAATCTAAACAAATAGTAGGAAGCGTGCCTATATGTGACGTGTGTGTGTGTGTGATGCTGAAGTAAAATCTATTCATGTACCGAAGCTAGGAGACGTGTCGTATCTTCATCTCGACGCCTCTGCATCCGTAAACCCTTTTATTTTCTCGAGTTACCTATCACTCGCTCTCTTATTCCCCTCGCGACCCTCAATGATGACCACTTTCATCTCCACTGTTAATCTCTTTGTTCATGTCTCATTTGGAACTTATTCAACCATTTGCTCATAATGAATGCAATTTGCTCAGCCAGATTTCTCTCAAATGTATTGCTTCCACATATGATTATCAGAGCATTTAGTATTCGTACAAACTAAAAAAAAACAAAGAGGGAGAGAAATGAATTAATTAAACAATTCTACACGCGAGAAAGTTAAAAAAAATTCCATTTTCTTAGTTGTATGCAATATTCTCTTTTTATTATAAATATCAAATGTTTTCAAATATAAAAAGATAAGATAAGCGATTATTGCAGATAGAATAAAAAATGCGTGAGGTAAAAATTTATCGCAATCACAAGACTTAGAAATTAATTTCAAATACTGAAAATACTTTGCAAATCTGCGTGATATTTACTAAGCTGAAAAATATTCATTTACAATACGAAAAATTTTAATATTTAAAAAATATTAAATTTACAATCCAAAAAATAATAGTTAAAAAATATTAAAATATGATAAATATTTCTAAGACTATTTTTTTTCGAGAAAATAGAATAACTATTTTCAGAAGCGGAGATTTCAATGACTTCCGTATTCATTTTCTCTGAAAACAAAAATTTCTTTTTATATTCGCCTTCTAAATGAAGTTTGCCAAAGATAATACAATAAGTGTTTAGTTTGTCTTAGATTTATATATTCGAAAACAAAAGCTAAATCACGATTAAAAAAAAAATTCTCTTCGTCTCTTGTGATTTTATAATCTTATCTTGAATTTTTATTTTCTTTTACTCCCTCATACCGGGCACGTTTAAAATATATTCTATTAAAAAGAATAAAGAATGCTTCGTTTTTTACTCTCAAATGCACACTGATAAAAGTTTCAGAATAGAAAGCATTGCCTTTGATATAGAAATCGTCACCCACGTGTGTTACCTGGCCTGAAAGTATATAAAAACATACGCCCACAATAGTCGCATCATTGTTCGAAATGAAACTCCCAAAAACAACAGAAAATTTAAAATTCAATTTCAATAAATAAACATGACTAAATGTCACTTTAAAAAAAAGATTAAAATAAAAGGAAAAAATTTACTGTAATAAATAAAAATTCGGATTAGTTTTTTTAAAAAGGGGAAAAAATAGAAAAACGAGAAAAAAGGCGTGCGTTTCCAATTAGAATGATAAAAAATTGAAAAATCAAGGTTCAAAAAATGACAGTTGAAAAATTTGCGTTTTATGTTCATCAATATCCTCAAAACAACTTTCAGGCGCCTTGTATCTTTTTTGTAGTCTAGACACCTGCCAAGACGCTGGGGACGTCTCGGCGCCGCAGTTTGTTCTTCCGCTCGAGAAAGAAAAAACACATCGATCCGGCACGCGCAAAAACTACTGATTTCTCTCCCTCTTCATCCCGTTAAAGATTGCAATTTTTTTTCCCCAAATGTATCTTTTTTAGAAAACACCATGAAGATCAGCGCTCTACATACACCATGTAATCTTTTGCAGGTGCATTAAATTTCTCTCATCCCGAAGAGAAAAAAAAATTCAAAATCTACATTGGCGTTTTGATCGCATTTTCGAATTCATTTTTTTAAAAGTCGAATCACGTAGCGATTTGTATGCCGATCGCATGCCAAATAATTGTAGCGCGGCTTGTCCCTGGAGCGAATTCAAGAACCACAGAAACAAACGTTAGTGGAGAGGACAGAACAGGACGAGAGAACCGAAGAAGAAGAAGAAAAAAAAACAACAATCTCGGTCGCGGCACACGCCAAGGGAATAGAAGAGAGCACTTACCCTTTTTCTTTTTTTCTTCCAGTGAACAGCGTCTTGCTAACAGGTCCAAAAAATTTTTCACCTCTTTGTTGTATCTGTTTATTCCGGAAAAACCGGCGAAAAACGCCTGGCGTCAGGATGCACCTTGCTCCGGTAAATTACTCCATTTTCATCCCCGTTTTGATTCACTCGCTTCATCCATAAAACTCACGCAAAACACTCTCTCAGCGTCCACTAGTACACTGGAATGCGGACCCCACGGACCTGACTGACGAGTTTTAAACCACCACAAGGATTACAGGGAAGCGATGTTTGTGGCACCGGTGCTGTTTGTTGCGCTTGCGCCAGTTCATGATGGCGTTCCTCCTGTTGGCGCAATATTTTAAAAGTAATCGTAGAAAATTAATTACGGAAATCTATTTTTTTCAGTGTTCTAATGCAAAAGACGAACTAATTTTTATTTTCTTTTTTAATATTTTTTTTAAATTAATAAATAAATATAGTTTATGAAGCAAACAAAAAAAAAAGACAAAAATTTAGAATTTTCTTATGAATTCTAAAAATTAAATTTTTTCCAGTACATTTAATAAAAATCCCTGACTTTTCCCTGACCTGTGGCAACCCTGTCAATTAATGGAAGTTATGTAGTAGTTTAATTATTTTAATTATCAAGTCCCTTTTAAACGATAATTATTTATCGCGGTAACTGTATTTATTCATGATTTAATATTGCATGCTATTTTCTCAAGGTCAAACCTGTAAAAATTCAGACAATTTTTCATTCCCTAATTTACCATAATGGAGAAACGTGTCTAGAAGAAGAGAAGAATTGTACTGTAAATCATATTTCAACAAAAAAAATTTAAGCGCAAATGTAATTAATTCTATAAAAATACTACAATGCACAAAAGTAAGGTTAGGATTGCGTTTTGTAGTAATTATAACGAAAATTAGCTTTTTTCATAAATAATCAACGATTTAAGAGATTTAGTTACGTAAAAATTCATAGTCAAAATCACGCGATGACAACAATAAGAATCTTAACCTCACTTTTCATTGGCTTTGCATGTACACGATAGATTTATGATAAACTTTTTAAGTCAAGCGAATACCTGAATAGAACTGTAAAGAAACCAAATTATTAGTATTCTTTAACAGTAGAGTGTGAATCCGTTGCTTCTAAAATGGATTAAATTGACCAAATCCTGCAGATTAAGACAAAATATAGGAAACAAAAACATTTTTTAATCAGCACACATTTCACCTTTGAAGCTTCTAAAAGCAGACTGAGCTGCCCTCTGCAAAACGGTCGGTATTTACGTAACAGGCCCCCAAGCGAGAGCATTCTGTAGGTAGAGTGGGGGGCGAAGTGTGTCGCGCGCTGATTGGTCGAGCGCCACCTCGAGTCCGCGCACCAATCAGCGCACGGCAAGCGTCTGGCGACTACGTAAATACGGGCGTTTTCGCAACCATTTCTCACTTCCTTCTGGACTTTACTTGGAGTAGGACTGCGTTACTTTGAAATTTTTTTTTCCGTGACTTTGTTTATTCATCTAATGGAGGACTATGGATATGAATGCCTTTCATTCTCTGGGCATTATTTATTGTGTATGCATTACATCGAAGACTTTAATTCATCGATTGCCATGCTTTTTCTACTATTAATACAGAATCATCGGTTCTTTAATGAAGAACATTAAAAGTGACATCTGAGCTGAATATCAAATACAAGAGAGGAGAGGAACTTCACAGCGTCCATGGAAATGATTTTTACGAAGTCTTCCGTTGCAGTAAGTTTGTTTATTATGATTTATTTCTTTTTATTAATTATTTTTTTACTTTATCAAAAGTTGATAATTTTTTGCGAATTATATACATTTATTATTTTTAATAATTGATTTAAAAATCAATTAAATTTCAATAGTAATTTCTAAAAGGGAAAGAGCATAAATTGAAGAAAATTTTCATTTTTGCTTAGTAATAGTAAATTGTGTGGAATATTTTTTTTCAAATTCTGTTGAGTTTTCTCGTGTACAGTTAGCGGTGTTGAGTTTATTTGTGTTGGATTAATACCGACCCTTGTTTTTCGTTAGAATCAAGTAGGAACAAAAGAACGTAAATAACAATAAAAATATTGTTATGCTTACTTTAATTATTAAAATTAGCAATGAATATTGTTAACAATTGATAGAATTGTTAACAAAATAATAATGCATTGCTATTGTTTGAATTCTCCCGCGTAAAGTACATAGAAGTGACTGCGTCTACCTGCACAGCCCTGATCACGTTCCGCCTCATGTGAATGCGACCTAAAAAGTGGGGACGGATTTTATTCTTGCAGGCAGACTACCATCACTACTGTAAACTTTTAGACTTATTTCGCGCTTCTTGCATCTCAGTTAAAAAAACTCATGTGAACTGTAATGGAAGGAGTGGTTGTTTTGTGTACAGCTTTAAAGTCCGTGTCGACTGAGGTTATGTCGCCTGGAGTCAACGATGCGTTCCGTGGGGTTATAAATGAACAGTGAATTTAATTAAAGAGAAACGTGCAAAACTGTGAGTATTATTACTATTAAAAGCCGGTTGCAAAGTTCGTCCAGATTCGCGATATTTTTTTTTGCCCTCCCAAATTCCACTCTCTCTCTATGCGTGTGCTACAAAAATTCCTATGTGTATTTTCTCGTGTGAGATAAATCATTTTATTTCGTCATGAAACTTATTATTTCCTTTAAATTTCAATTCTCTCACTCAATGAGGGCATTTCTTTATTATTTATTTTGATGAGAAGGAAATCGAATTGCAGCAGGAAAAGGATTCCTTTCTTGGGTGACTAATGGTTAACATTACCGGAGCGCCATGACGTAGCCCGCGGTGCAAGGCTCTTTGCGGTTTTCTCGATTTTTTCATTTTCGTTCGCCTCTCTACCTAAAGTCATAGCAGGTGTAGAGTTAAACGCATGTTAAAAAAAATGATATTATTTACAATGATTCCGTGATGTGTAACACGTGTTTAATTGTTACTCCTTCCTGGCAAGGCGCCAGGCAACGCCAATTGTTGTGCATTCAGTTATTTCCAATTATAACCTCTTGGATTGCTAATTTTGTGTAAATTTAGATGTGCGGAGTGTCTGCATTCTGGTTCTTTAATCCCCATGGTAAAATGACTTACCATCTTTGTGGTTTTTAAAGTCTCACACAAAGGAATGTATTTGTATCTTAACAAAAATGGTTAGGTTTGACAAATAATTATTGTTATTTTCTACAATTGAAAAAAATCTAAATTTATCTTTTAAAAATATCGCAATATCTTTAAGATTTTAATCTTAAAGATCATTAATATCTTAAAGATATTGCAATATTTTTAAAAGATAAATTTCAATTTGTATTTTAATTTTCAACTTTAATTTGAAATATTGAATATACGTAAATAGTATTTTTTTAAATTTAATTTTGTTATATTGCCTGGTGTAATTAATAACTGGAGTGCTTGATTTCTCAAGTGTCTATTGCAAATTAGTTATTAGAGATTTAGTTTGCATGAGGTTAAGGAGAAACTTTTGATTAACGTGTATAATTTTCTTTCTTTATTCACAACAAGAAACATTTTTGGAGTAGCTCTATATAATCAAAGTATCAAAGATAAGTTTACATTGCCAGGTTAGTTTATACAATTAGATAAGATATTTCATGACGATTACATGGGTTCATAAAACTTTGAGAAATTTACAGCATTCTTAAAAAAAACTTTCACGTATTATTTCATAATTTAGTATTTTGACTTTTTATTTTTTTTACATATTTGAATATTTTGAACTGATCGATTATTTGAGCCATTTGTCTTCATTATATACTTATAGGTAATAATTAATACAATTTGGAAAATTGAATTATGAATTTCTGATGGACAATTTTGTTAATTTGTATAAACAAGTACAAATTTTAAGTTAGTCTTTTATAAGTTAGTTAAATATAAAGTTGAAAATAAATAAATTTATAGTTCCAAAATTATTTTTTATAAATTAAATAGAAACAATTTATATTTTATCATATTTAAACAGTGAAAAACGGGGTTTTAACTGTACATCAATTAATTTACATTTTACGCTGTTGCTTTATGCATTAGGTATCAATTTCAACCTGTTTTCCTTCAATTTCTCCAGCAAGCCTGAACAGAAAATGACTTTGAAAACACAATGTGGCTAATAATGTTTACATTCAAGCACTCTTAGAAGATGGGACCTAATAATATTTATTTAAGTTGAATTTTAATTTTAATAGAAGAAAAAAATTGGTCCCAATATAACGTTTTAGGTTTTTTTTTCTGTGTTTAGTTTGTTCAGCAGTTTATTTCATTATAAGGAAGGAAAGGTGTTTTGAAATGATGACACACATAATTTATGCTCTCTTAAAAATATTACTTATGTTTATGGAATAAACTCGTGTTTAAAAAATAAAGTTAAAAAAGTGGAATATCTGACAAAAATATTTTCCAAGTAAGAAAATGTTAAATTTTTATCTGCAGCTTATAGATATTTAAATGCTAATAATTTAAAGTCAATTTGTAAATTAGCTTGTTGAGTAAATAGTAAATTAATCTAAATTTAATAGTAAACTAATTTAAAGATAAAATATAGAAAATGAATGCGAAGAATATGTAAATTTAGTTTATAATTTACCGAATTTATAAAATGAAGAAAAAAAGGAGACTTCTTAAATGAAAGTAAAAGATACAGTTGTCTTAACAATCTTTTTCGTCTTGGGTTTTTTGCCTCTTTTTGTCTGACCCGTATTTGCCATTTTCACTTAAGTACACAAAAATGGAGTTGTGTATCTCCGAGGTTAAAACTTATATAGTCTTAACATAACTTGGACAGATAATAATAATAATGCAATTTATAAAGAAATATTTTTCAATAGTTATCTTTTTGAGATGATAAGAGGTTTTATATCACGTTTCTTAGCTAAAATTTTCCTTTCACCAAAATGTCAACATATATCATGTTGTCGTTTTATTAAGTTCTTAACTTTCACCATAAAGTCCACATTGTAAAATAACAATTTTCAATAATAATAATAATAATAATAATAATAATAACAATAACAAATTCGATTTTCATTCTGCTTTCAAAATTTTGAATTTTTTTAATCTTTTCTATATTAATAATAATACTCTGATTTTATTTATAGGAAGCATAAATCATTTATTACAAATTCAAATAAAAGTTGTAATTCACATAAGATTTATTTGTATTTACCTTTTTTTTAACATAACAATTGTGCGAGGAGAATTTATATTTATGAAAGTGTGTTATTTATACGTAATATGCCGAGTAATGTGTTTCACGTAAATATTCATGTGCAAGTTGATATAATTGCAACTTGAAAGTGTTCATCAGAATTCCATTGTTCTCCAATTTAATTAATTAATTAATTAGAGTAGTATTTTTTTAATAACTTTATTAAAATCGGAAAAAGAATATAGTTGAGTGTATAAAATATTTAGTGTTTTGTTATAATAAGTGTTAAAGAATTATCATGTTTCTAAAAGGGAAAAATTATCTTGACATATAATTATATATTGTAGATAAAAAGATTATAAATTGTAGCTTTTAGATATCAACAGCTTTCTATATATTTTTAGTAACGTCGTAAAAATATAAAAATTTATTACTAGGCTATGAATTAAAATCATTTTGATTAACTGGTCAAGAAGATTTTTTTATATTGTTTTTTACGCAATTCTTCTTGGAAGCTTGTAGTTAATGTTCTTAATAAATTTTTGATCGTTCAAATCACATTTCTTTTTGAAAAGGATTTTTAGTTTTAATATTTTCTGGTATATTTTTCTCTCCAAATGAAAATTGAACATATTTAAAAAGAATTTAACTTTTTATTTAATTTTAAATTTTGAATTTGATTTTCAATTTTAATTCAACGTAATGTTTTTTAGTAATTTTACTAAAATCCATTTAATTTAAAACTGAATTGTTTTATTAAATTCCAGGCTTTTTATTTAAATTTTCCGCATTAAAATTGAAATTTAAAAAATCACTTTCTTGTAGAATTTAAAAAAATGCAGAAATTGTGCTCAAAAAGGAAAATATGCTGTTTATATATAAACGTTCAGAAGTTGAAAAATATAAATTTAGTTATAATTTTGAGTGAAGCGTTTTGAAAAAATGATCACGTTGCAAAGTGCATTCTTATTATATTAATTTGAATTTCCGCGTATAGAAAACTTCCGTGTATTGAATATTATTACGTGCCATTGAGTGTGATATCATCTTCCCTTGCATCTAAGCAAAGTTATTAAATATTTTCTTGAAAAAATATGATTTTTGTATTTTCTTTTTCAATAAAAATCAGAATTGACAATTTTTTTTGGCTTTTTTCTAATTTGTTTTTCATTTGTTTTCAGGCTACGACAATGAAGATGAGCTTCTCATTGTCCTCACTGCACCCCTCTAGCAAAAGTCTAGAGGGTTCAGAGCATGTGAGAATGCAAGTTGAAAGGCCATATAACAGTCTCACCAAAAAAAGGTAAAAATTTAATTTTATTATTTAAAAAAAAAGAAAAATTTTTAAACTTAAAATCTCAAAAATGATAAGAACAGAAAGTTCTTTCCTGCGTCGATAATTGATCATTGTTTATAAATTTAATTTACACGTAGAAAAAATTTAAATTACACTGAAAAAAATTTTATTTGATTCAAATAACCGATTAATTGACTATTATCAATTAAATATTTAATTGAATCAAATAATATTTATTAGAGTCAATTAAATGGTTTAATTTCTTTCAAATACTGAAATTATTCGTATAAACACCATTTAAATGACTCCAGTTAATATTTGATACAAGTAAATATTTAATTGATAATAGTCAATTATTGGGTTATTTGAATCAAATAAATTTTTTTTTCAGTGTAAAAGAACTTTTGGAATATTGTCGCAAAAAACATTTTCTAATTGCAAATTCAAGTCACACATTTTGCATTTACATTTTTCAAATAAAAAAGATAAACGAGCTAATAATAATTGAATTTGTTATACATATAAGGCACTGATGTTAAACTAGAAATTTCTCCTATATATGAACCTTACGCATCTTCTGCGTTTGTATTAATATCGAAGACCTTTCAAATTGAAAATATACCAATTAAGAAGAGTTTTTCTCTCAAGTTCTTTGAGATTATTTCAATTTAGAGATTTTACAGGACGCTCAAATTAGAAAGCAGTTTTTTGCTTGATTTATTATATCAAAGTGTTTTTCATTATTTCTTCCTATGGAACTTGAATTTGGTTTGTATTTATAAACAAAAAAAGAAATTTAAAACGTTTTTTTTTAAAGTTCTAATAAAGTGAAAAAAATTCGTTTTTTAAGATATTCCAAAAAATAAATACTTTTTTATTAATTTTTTTTCTAAATTAATTATTTATCAAGTGGAATTTTTTGATTTAAATTTGTAACTGTTTAATTTAAACAATGAATGAATATTTTGAGTTTTTTGATTTAAATTTATAACTGTTTAATTTAAATAATGAATGAATATTTTGAGGACTAATTTTGATATTGTTCCTAATTTCTCCTTTTTTTATTAAATTTCAGGAAAGAACCGAAACAAGAACATTGCCAATGCATTTCAGAAAATCGAGAAGATACAGTTGATGATTTTTGGGCATCGATACGCACCAATTATGACTATATCATGGACACGAATTTAATTGACAGTTGCAAAGTAAGTGCATAATTTAATTTTTAAACGATTTACTTCCTTTTGTCTTTAATGAAAACTAAGTTGATTGTTACTTTTTTGTTCATAACTTTTTGAAAATGAAATTAATTAAAAGTATTTTCTTTTAGGAAGCAAATGGAGAACTTGCTTGGGATGAAGGTGACGTTTCCACACTCTCTTGGGGCTTAAATGAAGTTAGTTGCCAATTTTCAGAACTCTACTCGTGGCTTAGAGTTCTTCAGGAGTTGGTTTATTCTAAAGAGGAAAATCTTCTAGACAAAGGCCTGCGTGCAGTAAGTGACTCAATAATTTACCATTACACGGAAATTTTTAAATATTTTTCATGTTTACAAAAGTATATTTTTTTGTAAAAAGCTAAAATTTTTCGTAGAAAAAATTAATTCACCAAAAAAGAAGAAAAGATTCATAAATATTTCAAATCATTCAACTCCGATATAGAAAATGATCGAAATTTTTAAAGTTCGGAACAAATTATGCTCAAAATGTTTTTAAACGTTCAAATGAACGAAATATTTTTTCGCTATATTTCCAAAAATTACCGATTATATTAAAAATAAAAAACAAAATCAGGGTGTTTACTAAACAAGAAATAGCCGGAAATTGTATGCCAAACCGGGAATTTTTTCACCAAATTAAAAAAATTTTTATTATTTTAATTTGTTTTTAAAAAGTCGATTTTTATTTCAATTTTTATAGATATTTATACTGATTCAAATATAGAATTTAAATAAATTTTAAAAAAATTATCGAATAAATAATTGTTTCTTTGTACGAAGATTAATAATAAAAATTTTTATTAGTTAATTTAAAAAAAGATACACACTTAAAATTTTTTAATAAAATTGAATTTTCGCAAAGTTTTTATGAAAATTCTGAAAAATAAGATTTTTGGAATTTTTCAATTCTATAGTTTCAAGATAATTGAATTTTTATAAACTAATAATTGAATTTTTACAATGTATTAAAAATAGTTAAATTCTTTTAAAGAATTTTATTTAAATTTTTCGAACATAATCAAGGAAAGTTAATCATCGTAATTATAATTTTATTTTTAAAAACTTCTTTGCAATATATTCAATTAATTTTTTAAATAATAAAACTCATTGCAGAATTTCAATTATTTTTAATACAATTTTAATCGAATTTCTCGAAAAATGTCATTATCCTTAAAAATTTTATTAAAATTTGTCGAAAGAATTCAATATTATTTCTGGAAACTGTAAAAGAATTCTTCTTAAGAATCCAATTATTTCTATAAATAGCAAAATTCTTGGCAAACTTTCAATTATTTTCAAAAGATTAAAATGAAATTATCGTCAATCTTTCAATTATTTTTATAAATAATAAAATTCTGCTTCAAAATTCAATTATTTTCAGAAACTTTAATGAAATTCTTCGTAGAAATTTAATTATGTTTAAACTTTCTTTTAAATTGTTCTCCACAATTCAATTATTTTCAAAAATTTTAATAAAATTCTACGCAAACATTTAATTATTTTCATAAATAGTGACATTCTTTGGAAGGATTCAATTACTTTTATAAATAGTAAAATTCTTTTCTGAAATTCAATTAGTATCAATACATTTTAATAAAATTGAATTAATCAAATTTTCAATTATAATTATGAAGAGATAAGATTATTTTAAAAAAATGTTAATTAAAATTATTAAAAAAACAATATTTTCAAAAAATTTAAAGAAACTCGTCAAAAGAATTTAATTATTCATCAAAAGTCTAATAAAAATGTTGGAAGTCATTTGTAGATTTATTTATGTTCGAAATCAAATAAATTTAAATTTTATGAGAAAAAAAACCGGGAAAAATTAGGATAAAGCAGGGAAAAACCGGGAATTTGGTTGAACGAAAATAGTATTCACCTTGGTAATTAAAAATTAAACGTAATTAAAACATTTTGAAACTATACATTAATTTTTAATGCATTTCGAAATATTATTGTTTTATAATTTAAATTTGAGGAGTAAATAAATAAATTTCGTTCATTTGAACATTCGGAACTTTAGGAACATAAATTCAGATCATAAAATAATCTATAACAATAAAATACTATTTCCTAAATTTATTTATACTTTTTTTATATCAAATTTTCAATTTTCATGTATGGAAAATAATATTAAAGGAAATGTATTTTATTTACTTGCATTGTTATTATGTTAATTAATTGGCGAGCTTTCTATAATTTAGGCTCACATGGAGGAGTTACGACGCAAGGCATACAGAAGAAGACTGTTTAATGAACAAGCGGGAAAATTAATAGCCCGTGCACCAGCTTTAAGAGATGAAGTTACTTGGCGTGTTGATCATCTAAACGCTAAATGGGAACTTGTTGAACAAATCATGGCCCCAACAGTTAGACCAGTTACAGATCATCAAGACGTTTCTGCAGGTAATGAATAATTTTCTTTTAAATCTTGGTCAAGCATTTTTTCTTTCTTTTATTTATTGAGATTTAAATTTATGTGCCGTAATAATTTTTGATTAACGCGCGCACTTATTATTTGAAATAAATGTATATTAACTGTTATAATTATGACTATAAGTTTTAAAATTTTATAAAAAATTCTAAGTGTGTCGTTGCAAAACCTTAATGAATAGAGTTATGAATATTTATTGGTTGTAAAATTCATTATGGATCATTAACATCATTTAACAATCGTTAAATATTTGTAAAAGAAGTTTATTTGTGTTTTGTAATTAAAAATTTGTATTGTTTGAGGATAATTATGAATAATAATGCTTGTTTTTGTATTAGATTATCTAATTTTCAATTTATAGAAGTTATAATATAGAAAAATATTTCTCTAATGTTAGTTAGTTGATTGTGGCCTCTTGTTCTCGTAGGTCGAATAGCCAGAAATTATATTTTTGTAATTTATTCCTTAATTATTGTTATATAGTTATATAAATTGTAGAATTTGAAATTTTCTTTTCTTTTTCTTATAGATTTTGATCATGAAGTCAAATGCCTGAGGAAATGGTTACGCGAAATGGAAACTCGTATGCAGCCTCTAAGTTTTCACATCGACTGGAGTAGAGCGGAGTTGGAGGAGAAGGCAATGGAGCACATGGTGAGTCTTTTAATTAACATTTAAAAGAAAATGGTAATTTGCAAATTCTTCATTCAAAAAAAAAAAAAAAAAAAAAGACGTATTTACGTTTTTACGTAGTCGATATTGGTAACAAGTTTACCCTGAGAACTGAAAGTAACTTTAGACTCTTACGCCTCTATGAGAGCAAGTTGCAAGTGTGGAATGAAAACGATTGTCGATATAGTAGAACTCGTAATTGAAAAATGTAGGTAAAAGCCCAGTTCGATTCTTGCCGCGTAGTTCCTTCGAAATAAAACAGATGGCGACTCTCCATCCTTTCCGTGTTTTGTTCATAATTAGTTATATTTAATTTTTTAATAAATAATTAATTTTATTAAAAATAATGGATTTATTGAAGAATTTTAGTTAAAAACACGAAAAAAATTGAATTTTATAGATGTTACAAATATTTGCAGAAATTCAATTATGTTTCAAAATTAAAAATAATTCTCGTCAAGATTTCAATTATCTTTAAAAATAATAAAATTCTTCTCGAAAATTCAATTATTTTCATAAATAATAAAAATTTCACAGGAATTCAATTATTTACAAATTTTTTTTATAAATTTATACGCAATAATTCAATTATTTTCATAAATAATAAAATTTCTTACAGAGATTCAATTATTTTCATGAATCATAAAACTCATAATAGAATTTCAATTATTTTCAATACAATTTTAACCGAATTTCTCGAAAATGTCATTATTCTTGAAAATTTTATTAAAATTCGTCGAAAGAATTCAATTATTTTAAAATCTATTGAAAGAATTCTTTATGAAAATTGAATTTTCAGAAACATTCAATTATTCAATAATTTTTTCATATTTGTAATTTAAATAATTGAATTTTCGTAGAATTTTCTAATAAAAATTGTTTTAAAAATGAATTTCAGTTAAATTTTTGGATAATAATTGAATATTTCACTACTTAAATAAATAAATAAATAAATAAATAAATAAATAAATAAATAAATAAATATTAAAAAAAATTATAGCATGGATTTTTAGATATAATTGCATTTTGGAAAAGTTTATTTGAATTTTTTGTTGTTTACTTTCAACATATTTAATTGAAGAATTTCTGAATAACCAGAATTTCATAAAATTCAATTGTAAACAAATGGATCTGGAAAATTCTCCAGAATTTTAATAAAATAATTGAAATTAATTATGTTTTTAGAAGAATTTACTTTAAATTGTATAAAAAATAATTGAAATTCTGCAATGAGTTTTATTATTTATGAAAATAATTGAATTTATGAAAAGAATTTTATTTCTTATGAAAATAATTGAATCTCTGTTAAAATTTTTATTCTATTTATGAGAATAATTGAATTATTGGAAAGAATTCCTATGAAATTCTTATTATTTATGAAAATAATTAAATGTTTACGTAGAAATTTATCAAATTTTCTTTAAAATAATTGAATTTTTTTTAGAAAATTTTATTAAAATATTTTAAAATAACTAAATTTTGGAGATAAATTTTATTATTTATAAAAATAATTTAAAATTTGACAATAATTAAAAAAAAATTGTTGAATATAATTGAATTTCTGCGAAGAATTTTATTAAAGTTTCTGAAAATAATTGAATTTTGAAGCAGAATTTTATTATTGATCAAAATAATTGAAATATTGACGATAATTTCTTTTTAGTCTTTTGAAAATAATTGAAAGTTTGCCAAAAATTTGAAAATTATAAAGTATTTAAAAAGAATTGAATTTCTGAGAAGAATTTTATTAGTTATAAAGATAATTAAAATTTTGACTAAAATTTAAAAAAAAATTTTTTAAACACAATTGAATTTCTAATAAGAATTTTATTATTTATGAAAATAATTGAATTTCTGCAATAATTTGTGATTTCTCTACAATTTATTTTTTTATAATCAAAATTTCGTAAAATTAAATTGTAAACAAATGGATCTGAATTTACTTCAAATTGTATTAAAAATAATTGAAATCCTGTGAAGAATTTTATTATTTATGAAAATAATTGAATTTTTAGAAACGAATTTTATTACATTTCTTTTGAATAATTAAAATCCTGCGAAGAATTTTATTATTTATGAAAATAATATATTAATAATATATATATATATATATTAATATATTAATATTATATTAATATATATAATATATATATAATATATAATATATAATAATAAATTTTTGTTGAAAAATTTTATGGAACTTTAAATTATTATTAAACATGAAAATAGCGATCACTCCGAGTCGAAGACTTGGAGTGCTTGATATTTTCATGTTTTATAATAATATTCTTATAAGTTGTTGAATTTCATAAAGATTTGAATTTGAAATTTTTTTGAAAATCTTTATTCCTGTGGAATAATAATAATAATTAAATATTTATCTAAAAAAGAAGTTATTGATGTTTTCGAGTAATTTTACATTTAAATAAATTCGTAAATAAATTTAACAGAATATTTTGTTGAGTATCTAATAATTTTTGGAGTGAATCAGAATTTTCTTTAGGATTTTCGAAAATTTTCATCAATCAACGTTAAAAATTTTTCGGAAATATAGTTTATAAACTAATTGATTTATTTAAAAAATTAATCTGATAGTAGAAAGTACGAATTCGTCAATTACTATAACAGGGAAATACTTTTTCAATTTATTTTTTAAACCGGTTTTATTATTTTATTTTTAATTTCCAAGTTTATTTAGTAAAATAAATTTCGAAAACGAATTATAATTAAAATTTCAGTTATTCGAAGTAATGTTAATAGTTTCGATCATTGATGAGTGTTTAAAAATTAGTATTTTTCTAAATTGAATAAAAATTGAAAAAATTAAAAAAACGAAGAGGAAAAGGAAAATTTCTAAAAGTAAACGTGATACTGCGTTATTTGGAAATAATTAAATTTGATCGTAAAATTAAAAAGTTGATATTTATGGGAATAAATTTCTTGCGCGGCAAAATTAATTTATATGAAAAAGAATTAATTAAAATTTGCTGTTGGATAAACGTTTAATTTATATATCTATATGAAAAGGAAATTATTTTGTAATTTGAAAAATGATTTACAATAAATATGTGAGTCAACATTTTCTGTTGCGGGTAAAGGTATAGCGGTACTTATAAACCAACAGTGGCATCCGTTGTTTTATCCACTGTAAACGATAACTCTTGCGATTTCTTAGTAAACAATTAAAGATGTGACCTGGCCCAGATGTCGCAACTACCGTTCCCTACAATACAAATGCCCACCATACTTTTGTTCACATTGTAAATTCGATGACATGATAAACAGTCACCTAAATGATTGATGAATCAAAGACTCAAGCGTATGTTCAAGGATCAATCTTCTTTCATTTTCCGCACGCAGCTTCCAAGAAACTTAATATCATGCTCTCATCTTAACTCGATTAAAATCAGCAATTTGATTTCATTTTTTTTTTTTATTGTTAAATTTATAATTTATTTCTTGATTCGAAAAATTTTATCTTATTTAATTTAAAAAAAATTGTTTCTTTAGCTCCATTTTTTCAGTATTGCTAAAATATAATTATTCTTTATTTTGTAGTTTTTTTTAAATTAAACTTTTTTATTTATTATTTTAATGGAACTTTTTGGTTTTTTGAATTAAAAGAAAAGATAATTACACTTCATATACATGAACTCATTTGAATATTAAATTATTTTTTCAATTCTTCCGCTGTTTACTTCGAAAGGTCAACAGTCCAGGAAATAAATTAACTTTTTGATTTAAAAAAAAATATGAAGCAGGAGAGAAAAAATTATTATGTCAGTTATGTAGCACGTGACACATTTATAATCGTAACAAGCATACTATCGTATTCTCCCTGACAACCAGTTTGACCGCTTCCGACTGTATACGATAAATTTTAAACTTATATATTGATTGAAGCAATTTCAAATCGTAGATCTTTTTTGACAATTGTTATTTCATCTTTCATTTCTTATCTAGTGCGGGAAAAAATTGCCATATGGATTTTTTTTTACTATTTTAGTGTAGAACGATTTTTTATGTTTAAAAATAATTTTTATAATTTTATTTTAAAAAATGTTTAATTTATTCAGTTTGATTGTTTATTCTTCTTTTGAAAATTGTTTTTTTGTGCATTTGAAAGTTTTTATCTATATACATAAACATTAGTTTGATGTAGATAAAAAGTTAATTGGGTGAACAGATTTATTTTTCCTCTCGAGAATCATATCTCTTATCAAAAACTCTTCACCTTTTTTCCCTATGAATCATTAATTTAAAACTTTCACCTTGTTGAACAAATATTTATTTAACTCTGTGATTTTTCTTTTCAACATTGAGAAATTTTTGCTGCAGAATAATTTAATATATTGTGATGAAGTTGGGAGGCGTGAAAGTCATAATTTTGATGTGTATTGAATGTCTTAATTGGAAAATTTGTATTTTTAGTGCTTTCAGTTTCATTGTTGGTTAATTTTTTTTTCTGTATTTGAAACAAATACGATTTGATTGATTTAAATAAAAATTATTTCATTCAAGATGTACTTGAAGAACCAAATTTCAAAAATATCGATAATTAAAAATTTTTTCCAAATTTTAAATAACTTAATTCTTTAACTGTCATAAAATTATTAGGTACTTAGAAATTATTTGATGAATAATTTTACTTAAATATTTAAAAATTAATTGAATTTTAGAAGAATTGCGATTACAATTTTTCATATAGATAAACTTCAAAATGTTTTAATTTCATATTTTTAAAAATTTTTTTTTCAAAAAATTTAATAATTCAAATTTTTATAAAATTAATTACATATTTTTAAATATTTAATTTATTATTAAAAATAATGGATTTATAGAAGAATTTTTCCTAAAAATAGTGAAAACATTGAATTTTGGAGAAAACAAATTATTGCAGAAATTCAGTTATTTTCATAAATAATAAAATTCTTTTTAGGAATTCAATTGCGTTAAAAAAAAATTTTTTAAATTCTAGTCAAAATTTTAATTATCTTTATAATTAATAAAATTCATCTCAGAAATTCAATATTATTTTCAAATACTTTTATTTTCAAATTCTTGGCAAACTTTCAATTATTTTCAAAAGATTAAAAAAAAATTATCGACAATATTTCAATTATTTTTATAAATAATAAGATTCTGCTTCAAAATTCAATTATATTTTCAGAAACTTTGATTTTCAAATTCTTGGCAAACTTTCAATAATTTTCAAAAGATTAAAAAAAAATTACCGTCAATATTTCAATTATTTTTATATCAAATTTTCCAAAAAATTCAATTATTTTAAAGAAAATTTGATAAAATTCTACATAAACTTTTCATTATTTTCATAAATAATAAAAATTTCACAGTAATTCAATTACAGTAGAACCCGGTTAATACGATTCTGTAGGGACCGCGCTAAGAATGCGTCTTATGCGGGAAAACGTATTAAGCGGGAAATAAAATGTATGTCTTTAATTGCAGGGACCACTATAAATGAGCGTTTTAAGCGGGAAATCGTATTAAACGGGAGCGTATTAACCGGGTTCTACTGTATATACAAATTTTTTATAAATTTCTTCGCAATAATTCAATTATTTTCATAAATAGAATAAAAGTTTAACAGGGATTCAATGATTTTCATAAGAAATAAAATTCTTTTTACGAATTCAATTATTTTCATATATATAATAAAATTTCTTATAGAGATTCAATTATTTTTATAAAACTCAATTTTAAATTCCTCGAAAATGTTACTTTTCTTAAAACTTTTATTAGAAAATTCGTCGAAAAAATTAAATTATTTAAAAATTTGTTGATACAATTCTTTATGAGAATTCAATTTTGAGAAAGATTATTGATTTATTCAATAATTTTTTCACTTTTGTATTTAAATAATTGAATTTTCGTAGAATTTTGTAATAAAAATATTGTTTTAAAAATGAATTTCAGTTAAATTTTTGGATAATAATTAAATATTAAAAGAATTATAGCATGAATTTTTAGAAATAATTGTATTTTGAAAAAGTTTAATTGAATTTTTTTTTTGAAATTATTTCAAGTTTTTATTTTCTATATATTTAATTGAATAATTTTTGAATAATCAAAATTTCTTAAAATTAAATTGTAAACAAATGGATCTGAAAAATTCTCTTGAAATTTTTGCAAAAATTATTAAAAATAATTGATAATTGTTCATTTATTTTTTTGAAGAATTTTAATATTGAAATTAGTTATGTTTTTCGAAGAATTTACTTTAAATTGTATTAAAAATAATTGAATTCTTGCTACGAATTTTAATACATTTCTTTTAAATAATTGAAATCCTGTGAAGAATATTGTTATTTATATGAAAATTGAATTCTTGTGAAGGAATTTATTAAAATTTTTGTAAATAATTTAATTTTTCTTTGAAATTTATTCTAAAGCCAATTATTAAAATTTAGTTAATGAAATATCTAAAATACTCTCTAAACTTGAATTATTTATAAGTAACTAAATTTTTGTTTAATTCTTAGTTGAGTTTTTGTCGCGCAGTAATAGTAAAAAGGAACTAAAATAAATAAGTAAGAAAACAGCTAGTATTTTTTCTCAAAAAGTTAAATATAAAAGAGATGGGAAAAATCAAGGAATTAAAAAAAAACAACTGTAAAAGTGTAAAAATATGTAAATCAATGAATTTTTTGCATAGTAATTTTCACGACTTCTTGATGTTTTTTCTCTTCGAATTTTCTGTTTTTTCAATTTAGTTATTATCATTACACTTGTCGTTTAAAGAAACTTTCTGCAATTAATTATTATTCTCTTCTTCCTTTGCTACTATATACATTGATGTTGACTACTACTCAATTTACTACGTATATATCTCCGACTGTCTGCTCTCGCGATATCTAGTTTGGAACATCGTAGACTGCCTGGTGCGATTAGATAGTGGAGATTCGCAATAGTGGTAGATTAGTGATACGCGGCGAGTAACTTTCTCTGTTTCCCATTGGTTTTGTGCCAGGCAGGCTAGGCGTCTAGGCATTGAGGCCAAATAGAGAGAATAAATGGGCGCTCGTAACGTACGAGTGCAGGTCAATTTGACCTGATCGTCCGAGTGGGATGAGGTCAAAGATGTCAGAAGCTAAATGGAATGTCATTAGAAGATAGAAACGGGAAGCTGTTTTTCGCATTTTGATGATGTCTTATACATGTGTGTGTGGAGTATAATTTAAAGAAGAGAAGAGCTATTTATATGTATGTATCCTCTCTTAAGAGTCGGAACTTGAATTGCGGAACGGTGTGTTAAATTGTTCATCAACGATGAATGCTGCGGATATTGAGAGAGGAGAAACTCTCTTTATTTCTCTCTTTCTCTCTCTCTCTCGAGAGTATATCTAAAGCCCACTTTTAAGAGGTTTCTTCTCCCTGGGAAATAAAGGGCTTGGATCTGCTAGTTGAGATAAGGCACGTGTGGGCAATTTTAAGATAAGCCGTGAAATGTTGCGCAGGTCATTTTAATTTCTATTTATGTTTATTGGCAGGATGTAGTATATTCTTATATCGGCAATTTTTACTGCTATTAATGAAAAGTTTTCTACGTGATTTCTTTGCCAAGGAGAATCTAAAAGGAATTCTTGTATTTTTATTTTCAAATCGAAGGATAATTATGAGAATTCTAAAATAGTTGAAAATTCTAATTCTCTTTAAATATTTTTATATTTAAATTTTTAGTCGTTCGCAAAGTTTATTTTATTCCCTTTTTTTGTTTATTTTATTAGGCTTTGCACTCGTCTACTAAAACCTACTATTTACTACTTTTTTTACAATTTGCTACTATTTGGATATAATTTTTTTTTTAGATTTATGACACTAAAAGCTACACGGAAAGAAAGTTATTATCGAATTTTATAAAAGTACTATAGAAGTGTAGGACAAAATGCGACAAAAGGTAAATATTATATTAAAAAAAATTTTTTTAAATTATATTGATATTTAGTAAAGTTATATCAAGTATCAAAAACTTTTAACAAATGTTAACATAACTTTACTAAATTTTATGTAAGTTTTTTTAAAGTTTAGCATTTCTGATATCAAAATTTACCTTTGTTGCATTTTATACTTTTATAAAATTTGATAATAACTTTCTTTCTCTGTACTTTTTTCTTTATTTTTGGGGGAAATTTGCATCACTTTAAATTCGCTAATAATTGAAATAAAAAAAAAATTATAAAAATTGCAATAAAATTCTTTAAAATGATTCAATTATTCTCAAAAACTTTTCGAAAATCAATGATTCTCAATATCTATACAATTGTAATAAAATTCGACAAAAGATTTTTGATAAAATTCTTCGCAAATATTCAAAATTATTATAAAATAAAATTTTCAGAGAAATTGAATTCTTTAAAATATTTCATAAAATTTTTACAAAAATAGATCAATTTAAAAACTTTTTATAAAATTCTACTACAAGAATTCAATTATTTTCACAAGCAATAACATTTTTCACGAAAATTCAATTATTTTGAAAAATTTAAATAAAACTCAAGGCAAGAATATAATTATTTTCGCATAGACAATAAAATGCTTTTTAAAAATTCAATTACCTACTTTTAAAAATTTTTATAAAATTCTTCACAAGAATTCAATTATTTTCCCAAATAATTCAATTATTTAAAAAGAATTAAATATAATTCTTCTCAAGAATTCAATTATTTTCATGAATGATAAAACTCTTCTCAGAAATTCGATTACATTTTAAAAAATTGATAAATTCTTTTTGTATAATTCTTCACAAGAATTCAATTATTTTCCCAAATAATACAATTTTTCACGAGAATTCAATTATTTAAAAAGAGTTAAATAAAATTATTGGCAAGAATTGAATTGTTTTTATAAATATAATAAAAGTCTTCTCAGAAATTCAATTATTTTTTAAAAAATTGATAAATTCTTTCTTTAATTCTTTACAATTATATTATTCAATTATTTTACCAAATAATAAAATTTTTACGAGAATTCAATTATTTAATAAAAATTCAATAAAATTCTTCGCAAAAATTCAATTGTTTTCATAAATAATAAAAGTCTTCTAAGAAATTCGATTATTTTTTAAAAAATTGATAAATTCTTTCTTTAATTCTATACAATTATATTATACAATTATTTTCCCAAATAATACAATTTTTCACGAGAATTCAATTGTTTAAAAAGAGTTAAATAAAATTCTTGGCAAGAATTAAATAATTTTTATAAATAATAAAATTCTTCTCAGAAATTGAAATATTTTTTAAAAAATTGATAAATTCTTTATAAGAATTGATTTAAAAACGAATTTCAATTGAAATTTTAGATAATAATTGAATATTAAAAGCGTTATAGTACTTACAGATTTTTTTTAGAAATAACTAAATTTTAAAAGATTATTGAATTGAAACCGTTGAAAATTTTAATTGTTATAAAACTGTAATAACATTTAAATTTTTACTTTGAAAAATTATTAATTTATTTTTTTAATTCCTGTGAACAATTTAAATTAAATAAGAAAATTTAATTTAAATTAAATTTTATTAAATAATTTTACTTGTTTACTTTTAAAAATTACCTACTTTTAAATACAATTGTATTTTTTAGTATAAAACTTTGGAAAATAATTGAATTCTTCAAAAATTTAGAATTAAAATTTTCAGCAGGATTAGAATTACTGAATTAAATTAATTAATTACTGAATTAAATTTTTGTGACTAAAACAATTTTTTTTTATTCGTTAAGATTAATTTATTGGATAGCTACTTTCTTACTACTTTTTTCAGTATTAAAGCTAATTTTTTATACTTTTTTTAAAATTAATTATTGAGTGTAAAGCCTGTATTAGTGTAATTTTATTTCTGTTTTAAAATTTTATACTTAATATTTTGTTTCTATTTATATTATATTTAAATTACTATTTAATTTTATTACTTTTTTTACTGACTAGTATAAAAATCGTTTAATGAAGTCATAAAGTCTATGCAAAATTATTATGAATACAGACTTTTCTTTATTATCTTTTAATTCTTTACAATATTATTTCAACTATTTAAATAGAAGTATTAAATAAATATTTTCTCCAATTGGATAATTTGATATTAAATTTTACATATTTAAAAGAAAGATTTAATTTATTCAAAAGATATAACCGTTTATGGACGTTGAGGATTTGAAAGTTTACCTCCATTAATTTACAACTTTATTGTATATAATTTTACTTGGGGGATGATAAATTTGATTGGATAGGTGTTTTAATGATAATTTCGTTAATATCTTTAACGATTGTTATTAGCAGTATATCTTGTTTTAGATGTCAATTGCTTGAATCAAGATAAATTCTAGTAAATAATAGCCAGAGATGTGAGATTGAATCATCTGCATTGAAAAATTGTAGCCCCAAGGAACTTTCTTGAGACCTGTCAGCCTGTCAAATGTGTATATATGCATTCATGAAAAACATTGATTGGAATTTAACGTTTCACTTTGCATAAAAGGCGATGCGTTAGAAGTTGATGTTTTTTTTTAAAGAAATATCCCAATGAATATTCAATATTGTTCGTTAATCATATCTATTATGTAAAAGATTAGAAGAAAAATTATTTCAGTCAAATATCAACAAGCTGGTGTTTATGTTTTATAATCGAAATTTAGAAAAAATGTTTATAAATTATTAAATAACAATTATTAAATAATACAGTAGTAATAAATATGTTAAATAGTTTTACTTATTAACTAATTTTAAAAAAGAGTATCTTGCAATTTGTTTTTCTAAAAACGGTTTCTCGAAATGTGAGGGAAATGAAAATTGATCTACGAGTGAAATTTTATTTTAATAATTTATTTATTTATATAGAAATATTTGCAATTTTACTCTCTCACGAAGTTTATATAAATTGATGCCAGTTTGTTTGTTACAAAAGTGAATATTTTTCGACGATATATGTTTATATATTGAATTTCATTCGAAAACACCTTTTACTCTTTAATTTACGATTCAGTAACTGTAACTGACTCTTACTAAATCCGGAAAAGGTCTAAAAAAATTGCGTCTTAATTTCCATTTTCCTTATGTGGAATGGTTACCTGCTAGGTGTATATATATCTGTATGTATATCTCTCTAAAAGCGCGCACAACTTCTAACGGCTCGCTCTAAACTCGATTACCATCGTGCGCGCATTTTCATATCGTTATGATAGGCGCGCGACAGAATGATGTTTCACTTGAAGCTTAACATGAAAAGGTTCCTGCCTAATTAACAAGGTTAACATTATTTATCGACGCTTCAGTAGTTTCCTGATCCTTTCTTATATGCGTTGATCGCATATATATCCGCCACATGAGATGATGTATAAGAGGATAGGTCTTTATGGCGATCCTCCGATTATACGTTCCTCAAAAGTAATTAATTACAATGCACACGGCTGTCTAATTAAATCTTCTCTAATTGTCTAACTGTTGTGCAATTGTTTTGCGGTAATTAGCAATTTTTTCTAGCCTCAGGGTTTTGAGGGCAGGGGGAGGGGATTATTTTCTTACTTTCAAAGTGTGGGGAATATTTTTTTAATTATTTATTTAATTACTTTATTTATTGCTTAAGAGGTAAAAATTAAATTCTATGTAACTGTTAATAAATATGAAATTGTATATTTTGATTAATAATTTAATTAAAATTATTACAAAAAATTATTGGGTATTATTTTTATATCGAAAAGGATTAAAATAATAACCTGCAACGCTTTAGTACATCGTAAGGATTAAAATAATTTATCGAGGAATTATTTTCACAAAATGGTTACTAATGATTTGGTTTTTAAATCTGAATTATTAGTTAAAATTCTAATATAAATTTACTAAATTTCATTTAATTTCTTTTAAAGTTTAGTATTTTTTATATCCAAATTTCGCTTTATCGCATTTTTTTCCAATTTGTAAAATAATTTTACAACATTTAATACTTATTCTCTCTCCGCGTACTAGTTTTTTTAGCAATAAATTTCACTAATTGGTAGTCAGTGGAACCACATATCAGTAAAGTCAGGAAAATGACAGAAAAAAAATTGTTACTCCGGGAAATTAAGAAAATTAAGACTTTTTTCGATTTATTTAAAAAAATTGTGACTTTTCAACTTTTTTTTCAAATATTGCAACAAATTAACATATTTTTTATTATAAAATGCAACTTATTTTGATTTTTATAGCGCGAAAAATAACTATAAACTAATCTTGCAAAAATAATTTTTGCATCATTTTTTAAGATAATTAAATAGGGTTTCCACAGGACAGGGAATTCAGGGAAATTATAATTGGTCAAGGAAAAGTCAAGGATTTTTATTAAAAGTACTGGAAAAAAAATAAATTTTTAGAATTTATATAAGAAAATTCTAAATTTTGGAGTCTTTTTTGTTTTGCTTCAATTTTAAATTTTAAAAACAACTGATTCCAGAAATTTAATTATTTTCAAAAAATTCTCGTCAAAATTTCAATTATTTAATTATATAAATTTTTCTCATTTCAATTATTTATAATATTTACTATTTTAATAAAATTTTCCAAAAGAATTCAATTATTTAAATAAAATATTAATAAAAATTTCACAGGAATTCAATTACTTATCAATTTTTTATAAATTTCTTCGCATTAATAATTTTTTTAAGAAGTTTCTCGAAGGAATTCAAATATATTAAGAAAATTAAAAAAAAAAAAAAATAGTTCTGAGAAATTCAATTATTTTGAAAATTTTAAATAAACTTCTTTTAAAAATTCTATTACTTAAAAAAATGTTGACAAAATTCTTTACAAGATTTAGTTAATAAAATTGCAATTTTAATAAAATTTTCCTATATAATTCAATTATTTTATAAAACATTTTTTTATGGGAATTCAATTATTTAAAAAAATTTAAATAAAATTCTTCACAAGAAATCAATTATTTTTATAAATAATTAATATTTTTCTCCGGAATTCAATTATTTTCACAAATAAAATTCTTCACAGGAATTCAATTCTTTAAAACAATTTTTAATAAAATTCGTTGCAAAAATTTAATTATTTTTATGAATAATAAAGATTATCGCAGAATTTAAATTATTTTTTCTACAATTTTAAATAAAATGATAGGAAAATTGCATTTATTTAAAAATTTTTTTTTTTAATTTGTGGCAACTCTGTTAAACTTTTCAAATATATGTACATAATATTATAAGAATCTTGTTGAATATTTGAGATTTTGTAAAATTTAATTGAAAATAATTAATTTTTTTTTTAAATTTTGTTATAATTTTTGAAAATTAACTTTTCATGAAATTGCAAATTTTGAAAATAGTTGGATTATTAAAAATTTTAATGAAAAATCTTTAAATGTAAATTTAAAAATGAAAATTAATGAAAATTAGCTTATAATTTTTTAAAATTTAATATTTTCAGTATTTTCAATTAGATATTTCCGAAAATTCAAAATCATGCAAAGAATAATAACATTTTGGAGAAAAAATTATATTCAAAATTTTTAATTAAAAGTCATTGAGAAATTAATTAGTTTCTTTAAATTATACCAAAATTATTTTAAGAAATTCATTTATTTTCGAAAAATTACATTAAAATTTTTTTAAAAACTAATTCTTAGAATTGCTTTATCATAATTGTTTAAGATTCAATTATCTTGGAACAAAGTAAATAATAAAAATTTATATAAAAATTTACTTTTTTAGACTTATTAAAACTTTAGAAAAATCATGGTCATATTTATAATTAAAATTCTTCAAAAATTTGATTATTTTTATTTTTTAAGAATTCAATTATTTTTAAAATATTTTACCAAATTTCAATTTTTTGGAAATTTTTTCAATTGTATAATGAAAAAACTATTATATTTCAAAAATTATTTTTAAATATTTTTAAAAAATTAATTGTAACAATTTCTTTATTATAATTTTTTGAAAATATTATTTAAAAAAAACATGCACAGTTTCAATTATTATAAAAAAATTGAGTTTTTGTATTTAAATAATTGAATTCTAGAAGAACTTTTGGAAAATGCTTTAAAATAATTGATTTTGGGGATGAAGTTCAGGTGAAAATTGTAGAAAATATTTCAGAAAGGGTTATAACTGTTCTTTGATTTCGAAATAAAGAAGTTTTTCAATTTTTATTTAATTAATGTGTAATGTATAATAATTAGTGTATAACGTATAATAATCATTATTATACATTATTTAAAAAAAATTACAAAATTCTCAGGAGGAGACATAATTAACATGGGCAATTGGGTAATTTTTTGACATTAATTAGTTAATTAGGAGAACTTTAATTTTTTTTTTTTTTTGAATTGTAAAGTAAACTATATGGAGGCTTTTGTAATTTAATAGTTAGTCACGACTTTCTATAGGCAGATTAGTTGTCTTCTATATCAGGTGTTCGCAAATTACCTGTAGAAACGATCTGAATTCTTGAGTGTCAGGAAAATTATATGTAATTAGTCGACTCATGGCTTGTATTGGCGCAAAGATATATATACATCACGCGGAAAAATCAAATGCCGTTTTGTAACACACGCACGCTTCTATCGCGCGCGCACGGAAACATTTTACTAGTCAATTGCTCACTATATTCCAGGCTTCAATCCATCAATTCCAATATTTTTCATTTTCTTAATTATTGCCTGCTTCGTTGGTGGCTTTTTCTATGTATGAAAACTTATTTCGTAAATATGAAAAAATTTTCATTTCTGCGGTAATCTCATTTAGTCATTTTTCTTAAATTCTAAATTACAGTTTCAATTTTTGAAAGTTGATAGTACAGAACTTTTTTTTCAAAGAAAATATAATAATATTAATGATAATAATTTATTAATTTTCTTCTTTGGGCATTTTTTGTTTGGTTTGATGCCGTGCAGTTTCTAATTTAAGAAAATAAAGTATGTTAACTTAATTAAGGAGAAAAAAACGCGTGGCAATATTTTAATTCACTTCCACGCATATCTTTATCGCTTTCACGTTTTCCTAAGAAAAGATTACCGAACGGAATCGTAAATTGTTTAAAATGACAGTAGCACGGAAAAGGAAAATTAGGTATATAGTATTTCCAAGCAAGAGATTAAAGTGTTCTCTTTTCTTCTCTCTCTCATTATTCTAGATTTTATTAAAGCCGTGAGATTTTTTAAAGTGGCGCACACGTCTTGTGTGCTGATGATTCGTTCAACATATTTTTGCTGCGATGTCTTCTCATGTTTCCTTTGTCCCTTTTTTTTCTTCTTCTTCTTCTTGTTATATCTTGTTTTTTGTATCGACGCTAATATTTAAGTATAATTTTTCCCATCTGGCACATCTACCAAGAATCATACCACTATACTTCCTCATCCGGAATTAAAAAATTTTGCCTCAGATTTCGTTGTCTGAAATTAGACCCAATTTTGAGTATATGTCGCACCTAATTCATTTTTTTAAATTTTAATTTAGGAAAGAAAATCGGAGGTCTGCGCACTTTAAGTTACGATTAGAGTTATTATTTTCAAAGATTGCACTATTCTCAAAAATTATAATCAAATTCGTTAAAACGATTCAATTATTTACAAAAAATATTCGAAATTCAATTATTTTCAATATCTAGTATTTTCATAAAATTTCGGAAAACAATTCAATTATTTGCAAAAAAAATTGATAAAATTCATCCAAACTTCAATTATTTTCATAAATAATAAAATTCCCACAGAAATTCAATAAATTTTCAAAAGCATTTTCAAAAACATTTCGAAAATATCAATTTATTTCACAAAATTTTTATACAATTCTTAACAATAATTTAATTACTTTCACTAATAATATTTTTTATGGAAATTCAATTATTTAAAAAAAATTTTGATAAAATGCTATAAGCAAGAATTCAATTATTTTCATAATAATTAATAAAACTCATAGAAGAATTTAAATTATTTTTAATATTATTTTAAATTAATTAATCCAAAAATTCAATTAATCCAAAAATTCAATTATTTTCACAAAAATGTTTTTCACAAGAATTTAATTATTCAAAATAAAATTTTCATAATATTTATTATATTTAAAAAAGATTAATTATTTAAAACAATGTTTATAAAATTCTTATGAAGAATTCAATTATTTTCAAAAATAACAAAATTTTCCACAGAAATCCAATTCTTTTTGAACATTTTAATTAAATTTTTCTCAATAATTCAATTATTTTCATAAAAATAATAAAATTTGCCTTATGAATTTAATTATTTTTAAAATTAAAATTTAATTTACATTCCCACGAAAAATTTAATTATTTTCAAAAATAAAGTTTTCCACAAGAATTCAATTATTCAAAATCAAATTTTCACAATATTTATTGTACTTCAAAAAAATTAATTATTTAAAACAATGTTTATAAAATTCTTATAAAGAATTCAATTATTTAAAAAAACAAAATTTTTTTCAGAAATTAAATTCTTTTTAAACATTTTAATTAAATTTTTCGCAATAATTCAATTATTTTCATAAATAATAAAATTTTCCTTAGGAATTTAATTATTTTGAAAATTAAAAATTAAAATTTAATTTTAATTCCACGAAAAATTCAATTATTTTCAAAAATAAAGTTTTCCACGAGAATTCAATTATTCAAGATAAAATTTTCAAAATATTTATTGTACTTCAAAAAAATTAATTATTTAAAACAATGTTTATAAAATTCTTTAAAAGAATTCAATTATTTTATAAAAAAAAACAAAATTTTTCACAGAAATTTAATTCTTTTTTATACATTTTAATTACATTTTTTAATTTCACAAATAAATTAAGTATTTAAAAAAAAATGTTTTTTTTTAATTCTTTGTGAGAATTCAATTATTTACAAAAATATTAGAATTTTTCACAGGAATTCAATTATATTTTTAAATATTTTGATAAAATTGTTCGAAAGAAATCAATTAGATATTTTAAATACAATTTTAATTAAGCCTTTTTGAAATAATTCAATTATTCTTTAAGATTTTAAAAAAATTCTTCCTAAGAATTCAATTAAATTAAATTCAATTATTTTTAAAAAATTTTTTTGAAAATGCCACACATTCAATTATCTATTATCAAAAATTTTAATAGAATTCTTTGTAAAATTTAATTATCTTTGAAAACTTTTCATAATTTAATGACGATTTTTAATATCTACTATTTTCATGAAATTTCCTAACAGAATTCAATTATTTAAAAATTTTTTTGTAAAAAGGTTAGTATGAATTCAATTTTTTTCATAAATAATAACAATTTTTTAGGAATTCAATTATTTAAATTAGAATTTGCATAAAATTAGTCGAATGAAATCAATTATTTAAAAATTTTTATAAAATTTTTGTCAAGAATTAAATTATTTTTATAAATATTACTTCCTTATAGAGGAAGTATTTAAATTATTTCATGAATAATAAAATTAGTTGCAGAAATTCAATTTATTCGAAGGATAAGAAAGAAGTAAATATTTTTGATGAAAATTAGGAATAAGTCAGGAAAATAAAATATAGAATTGACTTTTTTGTCAGTTTTGTGAAGTTTCTAAAACGAGTTTTATTGGTCGTCAAGTTTAATTTTTCGATAGCTACTTTTTTAGTTTAAAAGCTACTTTTTGCTACTTTTTTAAAATTAATCATCGAGTACGAAGTCTGAGATCGACATAAACTGAGGCTTATTTCAAGTTTATTAGGTTTTATCTTATCATCCGATAAGACTTATTTTTTAGAGAGTATTTACAACCCCTCCGGGGATAAATTGAAATCAGTTGAGCGTGTATTAATCTTCCTCATGATATACTGCATTCGAAATGGTTAAAACGTCTCTTGAAACATCGTAAAGAACAATTATTGTTTCTCCATAGAAATCATATTTTTATTAGATAAATATTTTGTATATTTATACTTCTAAAAAGCGCAAAATTGTAAATTTTTAACTGTTTTGGAAAGTTTCTTGATTTCAGTAGAGTTGACAGGTCGTTAAAATGAAAATGAAAGAACACATTCTCAAGTTACGACTATTAATTCTACATTTTATTATTACGTTGAACCAGGAACCATATAAGAAACATTAAAAGTGGGGGACGACTTTATGTGCGGTTTTCTGCATCGCAGGCCATTATAGTCCTGTATTACAGTCTCGATTTTAGCAGCTTTCAATAGGTAGACATTTATTATATATATATGGCTGCTATTGCAAACCACGTGTGCTGAACCCTACTTTTTTGCCATAAATGTAGGTCACATTTTTTTTCTTTTGCTCATTTTTCCCCGTCTTCTTTGCTCTCTTATGGTCCTGTTTCGTTCATTTCTGACACTTCTTTTATTATTTATTTTTGCGTCACACTGATCTTTTTTCGAAGAGTCTTCGACTTCTCGAAAGTATATATATATAACAAAACCACAAGGACATTTGTGCTTGGTTTCCGGTTACAATGTATTCAAGGATATTAATTGAAAATTCAGTCCTTTGATAGTATAAGTTATGTAATAAAATTTTCTTTTTCAACGTTAAAAAAAGTGTGGAGAGAAATTTTAATGTTGAAAGAGAGGAAGGAAATGCGGCAAAAAATCTTTATGTAATGTTTCAATTTTGAAAACTGTTTCTTACGTGTGCGTCCTTTAGAAAAAGTTTCAAAATGAATTTGGTACTTTCACTACTGTAATTATTACCACTGAGTTGTTTTCTTTTAGCCAAGTTGGTATTTACATATATTACATTATAGATATTTGATAATATGTGAAAGTGGAACAAAATGTTACCTATATTTTGGTAGGGCATTGTTTGGCCCTTCGTCAAAACTCGCAGCTTGATGTCAGAGCAAATGATATTGTCAGTCGTGTGCTTTGAATACTGATGACTTACCTCCTTTCTCGTTTCTTCCATTTCTCTTTTGTCATTCAAGACCTTTTTTCATACTATATGAATTATTATTCTTTGTGCCTAAAATTCTGTGATGAATCCTTTATTCAAAGTTCTGACTCTACACTATTTTGGTCTTATTGTGTTTGGATCTGAAATATGAAGACAATGTGAGTAAATGGGAGATTTTTTGTTCTTTGGAGTGGAACGAAAGTTTGAATAAGATTGTAAAATACAGTCGAACTTGGTAAATAGAGATCCATTGTGTTCTGGATTCTAGGTGTTAAATTTTTATAAAGTTTACATTTTTTTGTTGACATTTTCCATTAATTGGAATTTGGTTGTTATAAATAAGTTAATAGTTGTTGATTGGGGAAATTTTTAAGCAAATATATTTCAAGTTCTTTGTCTTGCCACGTTCTTCGGAAGGTATTCAAAGGATTTTATCTTGTGGATTATATCTACGTTTTATGGTGTGGAAATATTGACCTTGTGGCCCTTTTGTCCATCAATAATATTCCACGCCATGTATTTACGCTGGCTTTTCAAGGTCGCACATGATATAATGCAAAACCCAAGTAATTGCGGTTACGTCAGATCAACTGTACTATTTGCTCGTTTTTAACGTGTGATTTTCTCTCGTATACAAGTTGATTTAGTTCCTGTATAGAATACACCACAAAATGACAATAAAATTTATCTCCGTTAATGATCCTTTGTCTTGAAAAAAAATTACCGCCTTGTTAGTTTCGCTAATTTTGCAGAATTTCAAAATACAGTGGGAAATTCGATAACTGGAAAAGAGTAGAAAGTAGAAACTTGTCAGGAAAATAAGGGAAAAGTCAGGGATTTTTATTAAAAGTACTGGAGAAAATTAAATTTTTAGAATTCATAAGATTATTATATTTCTGACAATAATTTATTTTTAAATAACGCTTAATTCTTTAAGAACTATTACAAAATTATTACTTATAAATTATTTAATGAATAATTTTATTTAAATATTTTAAAATTAATTAAGTTTTAAAAGATTTGTGTTTATAATTTTCAAAATTAAGGAACTTAGAAAGGTTTTAATTTGAAATTTTAGAAAATTTCAATTTTGAATGAATTTAATAAAAAAATTTTAAAGAACTTAGATTTTTTAAAAGTTTTAATAATTCAATTTCTTCTGAAATTAGTTAAATTATTTAATATTTATTACATTAATTATTAAAAATTATGGATTTATAGAATTTTAGTTAAAAACACAAAAAATTAAATTTTAGAGAAGTTACAAATGTTTGAAAAAATTCAATTATATTCAAAAATTTTTAGAAATTCTATCAAAATTTCAGTTATCTTTAAAAATAATAAAATTCTTCTTCAAAATTCAATTATTTTCAAAATTTTTTATAAAATTCTAAGCAAATATGAAATTAAAAATTATATTCATAAATAACAAAATTTTCACAAGAATTGAACTATTTAAAAATTTTTCATAAATTTCTTCGCAATAATTCAATTATTTTCATAAATAATAAAGTTTTTTTTACAAAGATTCAATTATTTTTATGAATAATGAAACTGTTCATAGAATTTCAATTATTTTTAATACAATTTTTTCCGAATTCTTTATGTGAATTTAATTTTGAGAAACACTCATTTATTCAATAAATTATTTATTTTTGTATTTAAATAATTGAAGTCTCATACAATTTTTTAATATAAATTGATTTAAAAATTAATTTCAGTTTGAATTTTAGATAGTAATTGAATATTAAAAGCATTATAGCAGGAATTTTAAGAAATTGAATTTTGAAAATATTTAATTGAATTTTTTTAAAAATTATTTTAAGTTTTTTTTTTCTAAATATTGAATTGAAAAATTTTCGAATAATTAAAATTTCGTAAAATTGAATGGTAAACAAATTGATTTGAAAATTCTCTGAGGAACTTTTGTAAAAATTATATTTAAAATAATTGATAATTGTTAATTTATTTGTTTCGAAGAATTTTAAAAAGATTTTTGAAATTAATTACATTTTTCGTAGAATTTACTTAATAAATTTACTTTCGTATTTATAAATAATTGATATTCTGTAAAGAATTTTATCATTTAGAAAATAATCGAAGTCCCGCAACGAATTTTTTTTTATTTTTTTAAAAAACAATTGAAATCCTGAGAAGAATATTATTATTTATGAAAATAATTGAATTCTTGCAACGAATTTTGTTACATTTCTTTTAAATAATTGAAATCTTTTGAGAAATTTTATTAAAATTGTATTTTTTGAAAATATTTGAATTTCAGCAAAGAATATCATTATTTGTGAAATAATAATTTAATTCTTGCTTACATTTTTTGTAAATAATTACATTTTTTGAGGTTTTTATTTAAAATTGTATTAAAAACAATTGAAATTCTATAAAAAATTATTGTATTACTTATGAAAATAATTGAATTCTTACAACGAATTTTATTACATTTTTTAAAAAATAATTGAAATTGAATTCGTGCAACGAATTTTATTACATTTCTTTTAAATAATTGAATTATTTTAAGAAGTTTTATTAAAATAGTAGATTTTGAAAGTATTTGAATTTTAGCAAAGATTTTCATTATTTTTGTGAAATGTATAGTTGAATTCTTGCAAAAAATGTTTGAAAATAATTACATTTTTCGAGGATTTTATTTAAAATTGTATTAATATTAATTAAAATTCTATGAAAAATTTTACTATTTATGAAAATAATTGAATTCTTACAAAGAATTTTATTACATTGTTTAAAAAATAATTGAAATCCTGTGAAGAATATTATAATTTTGGATAATAATTGAATTCTTGCAACGAATTTTATTACATTTCTTTTAAATAATTTAATTTTGTTTTTGAAAAATTTTATGGAAATTTAAATTATTATAAAACATGAAGATATCGAGCACTCCGAGTCGAAGACTCGGAGTAATCGATGTCTTCATGTTTTCTAATAATATTTTTAAAAATAATTGAATTTTAATAGGTTTAAATTTGAAATTTTCGAAAATCCTAATTTCTATGGAAAAATAATAATGATTAAATATTTATTTAAAAATGAAGTTAGTGATGTTTTCGAATAATTTTACAATTAGAGAAATTTGTAAATAAATGTAATAGAATATTTTTTTGAATATCTAATAATTTTTAGAGTGAATCAGAATATTCTTTAGGGTCAGAGAAGAAGTCAAAATCAGTCAGGAAAAAGTCTGGAAATCAGGGAAAAGTCAGGAAAAATCGAAATGAATTTTCTGTGGCAACCCTGTTCTTGTATAATTTTTTCTGGTGTTAAATTTTTCTTTTGTTATCTAACTTTTTACCTTCGTTTTCTCTTCCGATGATTTTTACGATTTACGAAATTGTGAAAATTCGATTAATTTTTCTTTGTTCGTTTATGTAACTCTTGCACAGTTTTTTTTTTGTATTATATATCTTTTTGTCAGAACTTTTTTTGATGGTTTTTATTATAAGTGGCTTATTCTTATGATTAGGTATTACTACATTTGATATTACTAGTTATGATTTAACGGAGTCATTTTCGTAGTAAAATTTTCGTAATTTCTTTTTCTTTTTTTGCTTTTTTAATTGGAAGAGTTAATATCTTGAGAGCAGGAAAAAATCTTGCGTCATCGAAGATATCATATAGTCATTGCTTGATGGACTCGATGGTGAGGGCAGAGGTTTATGTCATATTGTCTTCTCTTTTTATTCATCGACTTCCTGACGTTCACTTGAGTGAAATTCCATACTGTATACTCTTTTAATTGCATAGTATGTCAATTTAGCTCAAGGGCCTCACGGAAAGTATATTATGATTAGCCTTCTCTTCAATATATATACGTATATATTTAAAAGTAACTACCGATTATACTTTTGAATCATGTTTTTGGCTATGCTTTTCGTAACGCTCGTTACTTTGACATTAAAATTTTAAGTTCCTTCTTTGACATGTTAGCTGATGGAAAAGAACGAATGAGTCCTAAAATTAAGTTTCTCTTGGCAAGTCACTTTTGAGATCCTGCAATTCGAAATTTTATGACTCTCTCTCTCTCTATTTTATTTGTTTCAAAAACAGTTGTACGATTTTTTTTCAAGAGAAACGACTTTAAAGAGAATGGGATTTTTAATTTGTTCTTTAAAATCATTTTTAAATTGTGGTGGTTGTTGTTATGAGATAAATAGGATAAAGTTCAACAATTGGGATAGTAATTGATTCGGATTTATTTTGATCATTATTAGACCTTAAGGTTTCTAAAATGTAGGTTTTGTATTTTTAAAATCTGATGAGGTGTGCTTCATCCAGATGCGTGACAGAAGAAAAGAGTTATAAAATCTACGCGCGGTTCGATTTAAAGCGAGCAATCAGTTTCGGTCTTTTTTTCAATACCCACATTTCTGACAAAGAGATGACCATGCAGGAAACAAAGTAAACTCAGTGGCTTTATTCATACACATCTTGATTCGTATGCTACCATATCAAATAATTCCGCTCCAGAAACTGTATCAAAATTTCAGAGTCAATTACAAGATTTTATTGTCCGTTATTTGTTTTTTTTCAAATTTGTTATATCTTTCCACTCATTTCTCATTGATGATGAAATAATGTTATAAATTTTCAATCCATAAGTCTATTAGCTTGTAATTTTCAATTCGATTTTCGAAATTACGATTTATTGAATAATGAGTTTATAATTCAATTAATACGTTTATTTGGCTCGAAGGGAGATTATATATTTGATCGAGACTTTCTAGATAGTAAATTATTTATTATTGAGATAATGGTGAAAAAAAAATTGCAAACTTTTTTTCGGGGAGGTTTTTTTTTTCTTTGTAGAAATTGAAACATATACTCTTATTCCGACTCCCAGGAGAATTACTATTATCATCATCATTCTGGGTGACTTAAATTGCCTCAATTGATCAATAAATGCGGGTCTCTGCGTTGTGCGAGATTCCAGTGTACTCATTGTTCCTTTTAGTAAGTCAAGTTATATACTCGTTCAATATAACTTTCACTCTAAAATTTAAAGGAAGAGTTTGAGATATCATCCTGGTTGGACAGTTCTGATGATTAATGCTTTTCAAAAGTTACACAAGAGTTTGGTAATTAGGAAATTTGTTAACATTAATAACTGTCGGGACATATGTAGATATACGAAAATATTGGGTTTACTATTTTTGTTGTTATTCACGAACAAGCGCTTTCGAAAGAGATGGTGAGATAGATACAGGTGAAAGGGGTTAAAAGACGAAAGACAGAGGGAGAGCAATTATAGTGTTACCATAGTAAGCATATACCCAAGAGATTCATAATGATAGCGGAGGTAAAACGTTAAATGCTAAATCTTCAATCTTAGAGTCTAGGAACATTAAATAAAAAATAGTTAATTAAGATCGTTATCCGAGTTTGGTTGACGTACATAAATTCACTGTGGTAACACCTCCTGATGGTATATATAGTTGAATCAGCGCAGAGAACTGCTTTCTTCGACCTGTCAGTCAAAAGGGTAATCGTAGACATGATTTTTCTATTCGCAAAAAAAGAATACCAATTACAGGGAACACTTTCTTTCATAGTTAAAATATCCAAGAGTTGACTTCTTCTTCTTCTTCTTCTTTTTCTTCTATGATGCTCTAGATTCACATGTAGTTTTCTCTTAAAGCGAGATGTTAGCCTTGCTGCCAATTAGTTTAAGTGCGGCCTGCTCAAAGTGTCTCTTTGTCGGATATATAAACCGATCTATAATCCTCGATCCTTTGCTATTTTCCAGAGGATATAAACTTGACATTTCTGGGTTGAACGTTGATGTCAGTAAAATCTCCTCGCAGAATACTTGAATCTTTAATCTTTTTTTTTTTTTTGTTTGTTAAACATGACAGACAATAAGTTTTCAAACATTACTCCCTGTGAAAGGAATTTGTTTAAGAAAATTGACAGTTTGAAAAATTTTCCTTCTTTATTTACACTAATCACAAGCAAAGTGGTAAATGGATATTAATAAAATTAACCCAATTACTGTCTCTTTAATTCCAGTTTTATTCAAATTAAATTAGAAATTTCGATATAAGGAAATATTTAAATTTTATTAACCTAAAAAAAAGAGTAAATCTCGAACGTTAAAATATAGGAAATAAATGGAAGAATGAAATATTGTATGATTCATTTTAGGAACAGGTTTTGAGAGCAGTTTGGCCAGAGGCAAAATTATTATTTCTTTTTTTTCTTCTTTCTCTCTCTTCATATACTGGTTTGGACCTAATAGACCGACTATTTGAAAATTATGCGTTTGGAAATGACTCTAATTGCAATTGACACTCGGCTTTCAATATATTTTATATCGCGACACACAATAGAAAGTAAAAACTTTGTTGGTCCCAGGCGCGCACGTTTTGTCGACTAAAATTTCTATTGTATTCTGTGTCGTAATTCCCGGCGGAAAGGTATATTATTGCTCAAAAGCAGGATGTTCAGTTCGCTTCTTTTTGTTGACCACATATTTTTAGGGTATATAATTCGCTGGTTTTTGACCTAACTTGATGAATAGTGGATTTGTAAACCTTCATTATTTTTTTCCCTTTAAAATTCCCTTGACCATAAATATACGTGGAAAAGAATATATGAATAAATATTTATAGAAAGCACGTGCACAAATTTTTCTTTTTCTATTATGTATATTTATATATATAATATGCGATATAAAATATTCATCAATAGATATTATAACACTCATGTGGGAGGATTTTGATGATGAGGGGAAAATGGAATTTATAATGCAGATTTATCACAAAGTCATGCTGATGCTATATTCTTTGTTGAATAAGTATAAGAGAATGAAAGTTGAATAGAAAAAATTGTAAATCAGTGATGGGTTATTATCTTATCTCTATAATGATCCTATTACATCAGATGCACGCTGTTTTTTGGTACCTGAATCTCAAATATTATGAAATTTCAAGACTGGATTTTCTTTTATCTAAAATTTCCAATTTTTATGATTTTTTTAAGTGTACTTAAATCTCACTAAAGTTGTTTATTGCATTAGTGTTTTAAAAGCTTCGGTTTAAAAAAAATCTAATAAAATTGGAAATTCGGAAGTGGAAAATAACTATTTAGGAAAAAAATCTGAATTTAAAATTTAGAAGACATGAGGTGAAGGTTATAATGCATTAAAACGTCCAGTCGAATATATCTTTAGTGTTAATCTTAAAGGTCTTGGTTAATAAAAATCTGAAAACTTGTGTGCTCCACGTGAAAATCGTGAAAGTTAATAGACTATTATAGTGTTCTTGTGGTAGATTTAAAACTGTGAAATAGGCCCTTATAGTGATACCATATACGCGACCCTTTTCTTTAAACGTTAGAGTGTTGGTCTCTCATAAGGAAATCCGTTAAGGGTTTTACTGTCAAGTAAAAGACCATCCTCCCCTTCGGTTTATAGTTCGCGAGTTTATTATTTATGAGACAAGATAACGACTTCTGCACGACAAACTTCTAGAGCCGTGAAGGTCAGTGGTATCTCTGAAGATTCCAATTGTTATTGCAAATGAAAGAAGGACAGGTATTGTAATTAGTTTCATTATTTTCTTTTACAAAAAAATCTTTCTTTTACAAAGTTCCTAATGAATTTGAGTGAAAGAAACAAAGTGATTCTTAATTAAAATCATTTGTTCCTTTTTTTTTGCTTGAACCGCAGTAAAATTTCTTAATCAAGAATTTTAAGATTAACACTAAAGATATAAAGAGACTTAATAAAAATTGTTTTAAGAAATTGTTATTGAGAATTCTAAGTTAGTTTTTTTTCTTCTATTTGTTTTTTGTCTAGTTATTATGTAATCACTTGATTAGGAGAATAGAAAAGGAGTAATTATCTTTAAGGAAGAAAATTTATTGATAAGTAGAAGATATCGTGAGGAAGTAATATATATTAATTAGCGAAAGAAATTGTAATTTAAATGTATAGTATTGTTTCTTTGTGTTCCAACTGTGTTTATAGTTGGGATTTCGAATGCATTAGGGGATTTTTTTCTTCTATTTTTACTAGTTCAAATAGTGTTTGGGTGCCCTTTTGTTAGTGTAGACACATCCCCCTTGGATTTTGTTTTGTATTGCTGCTGAAAAAAGGGAATGACAAACAGTATCAAAAACTATTGTTGACTTTTGTTGTATTGATTTGCAGAGATCCAGGTGCACTTTAGCGATAGACAAGAGCATTTATGGCTTCTTGTTGAATATAGGATATCAAATGACTTTTATAGTTGATTTTTTCTGGATTTCGGATGAGTAAAGTGAATAGGAAGTGATAAATGAATAAGTGGCGGAAATCAATCGCTAAGGTCGATATGAATAGGGAAGGTGATTCTCAAATAAAGAGGCGAGATTTTCACGAGTTCTTTGTTCATAGTTTTGTTGAATTTATGGTTAAAGACAAGGTGATAAAGGTGATTTTCTTTCTTTCTTTCTGTGAAGTGGAGATGAAATTGGTACTTTGTAGTTTCTACTCGAGACAGTACAAAAAACGGTACAAGAAGATTGAAGAATCAGGTACACAAAGAGAGGGACAATACAGAAATGTGTGATTTTAATTAGTTGTGTTTATAATTGGATCGAGAGTAAAAATAGAGATTAGAATTGTTATGGGTGAAATGGGCAACATCCGGTGGGTGTTTCGCGAAACGCAGGAAGCTCTTTCACTGTTAAGAAGCCCGGAGCAGCTCTCGCTTAAGTTGCATTGCTTCTTGAATAAAAATTGAAGACCCCGGCTGGAGCAGATGTTGGGGTCCACCACCTTGTCGGCGTTTTTCCCTTTAGTAGAGGCTAACTCACCAGATGCGGGAATGGGGAGGCTGTTGCGTTGGCTCACCAAGTCTGCAAAGGATGCTCGCACGAGCTAGCAGGCGCAACAAGCTAGCGAGTTGGCCGACGAACGCAAACCAAGAGTTGAACTTTTCGAGAGGGAGAGGGCGGGAGGAAGTCGCGACATAGGGGGAGACCAAGCAAGCCACGGGCACGTTCGTAGTTTTGTTTCGAGACGATCTCGCCCGAGCTCTAACTTCGTTTCACGTCGGTTGAGTTGGCGTTCTATTGCGACCGGCCACCAGCCGGCTACCAGAAACAGAGAGTTTCAGAGTTTGCCGCTCCATCGTTGTTGGTGCATGCAACCACGCTGTTACGTTTAGTTGCAACTATCTTATCACTCACACGCATGATAATTTAGAATCCAATTTTACAATTATCATTAGATTCGTTAAATCATTAAATGATTAAAGCATTAATGCCATTTGCGGAGTCGCGGTTTTTAATGTGTGGTTCGTGACAGTGAAAGTGCGAGAGAGATAATGATGATATGTGCATTCCAAAATTTAATGTATTCTTCTAGTTTTTCTACTTTAATTGATAAATAAACTTGACCACATGTCGCAAAACGATCATTTGGATCCTTGAAATGTCCAATGAATAAAGAGAAGAAGGCATGCGCGCAAAATCAGTGATCTAGAATCTTGATAAGGAATTTGAAACCCAAGCGATCAGTGGTTGCCAAAAGTTTTATGGATTTTTAGGAGCATTAACTTTAGTGCCTTTGCGAATTTCTACAACTTAATGGAACTTTATGGATTGTTCCTATTATCTAAAATAGTGCCAATCTTACTGGATCCTCAGTGTTTGTTTCTATCCTCTTCTTGTTATGACGGATTTGTCAATTACTTTACGAGAGCATAATCATTTAGGGTAAGGAAATGTACAGCCCTGTTGGGAATTTTAAATCTTTAGACTCATTTGGTCAGAATAGTATAATAACAATATTAACAATAGCAATATTAACCATAGTAATAATAACACCAATAATATAACATCAATAATAGTAATAATAATAATAACAACAACAAGAATAGTAATAATAATAACAACAATATTAGTAATAATAATAGTAAAAATAATAATAATAATAATTGTTGAGGGATTTTGCCGGCAATGGAGACGCTGATGATGATGTAAGAGGTGCACATCTCAGGGCAGTGCGTGGGTGAATTTATTCAAAGAGGCTCAGACGCGGAAGAATTGTCTGCAACAAAGAAAACTCGATTCTGAGTTTCTTAGCTAAAGACTCCTTAGGGATGTCGGACGTACGTTAGAATCTTTGTGGGTGGTGGAATTACAGTCGTTGTATATGTGTTATACTCGATTGTACACAATCGTTTTTATTCTTCTTTTGAATTATGCCTGGCCTCAAGTGGACGAAACGATCTCTTCTATAATTCTCGAGTTATGAGAAACGACATTTATATAAAACAAAGTTCTCGAATTCCAAGCGAAAATTCATTAATAATGTGTAGCAGTACTTCTTTCCTGTACTTATATACTTTATACTAAAATGTTAACATATTTAACTGTTAACAAAAAATAACATTTATTTAAATTTTTGTATTTAACATTCTCTTCAAAATTTTAAAAAATAAATTTCAAGAAAACAAATTTTCAATACTTAAAAGAAACTTTTTTAAATGTTGTAAATTGTGGATGTTTTTTAACTATACCTATAAAATGAATCAGAATTTAGTATATAGCATTATAGTAGACGTTATTCGGTAGCATTTACGGGTTATTTTAGTAAATAATGAAATTTATTTATAGTAGTATTTATAAATTGTATTGAACATCTGTTTAGTATGTACTATACCATTTAGATGATACGATCTCTTTAGTGTAGCATTTGTATAAATGGTACTAAAAATTTTCACTTAAAAGTCAACATTCTTTGAGACATAAAAAGTGATACAATTCGAAATTAATATATAATATTAAGTGGAATTTAAATAATAAAAGGAAAACAGCATCTAATGATACTTTATATGGTTATATAGAAAGCTCAAGCAATAATATTCGGGTTCGGACGATTTAGAAAAAAACGTTAATCTAATCTAATTTGAATATGCATGTGTAGAACATTGATCCGAGTTTTATGGATTTCAATAGCATTCCCAAAGTTACATGTGTATTAGAATATATACATTTCCTGAAAAGTATTAGAAAACGCCACGTGACAGAGAGAGAAAATTGTATATTTCAGTTTTTTATTAGATTTATCACTTTAATCATGATTGTCGTAAATTTTATTCGGTCATTTTTTTTGAAAATACATTAGAAATGTTTATATGAAATTTTAGTAATTTTGATTATTATAAAATTTATATAAATTTTTATTTTTTATATGAATTTTATAATTGTTTATTTATTATATAAATTTTATAAAATTTTATTTGTTATATAAATTTTATAAAATTTTATTTATTATATAAATTTTATAAATTTTTATTTATTATATAAATGATAAAACTATTTGATATATAAAATAGATGTTTGCATTATATAAAAAGGTCGGTGTACGCATATGTGGGGGGAATTGATTCAAATGAAGACAGACTTTTAGTCCTCGTAGTCTCTCTGAACACAAGTTATACTTCAATGAACTAACATGATTGAAGTTTTGCCGAGTACTTATTATCACGCACGCTCAGGAAACATTAGTTGCTTTCTTCAAAATGAAATGTATAATTTTTTTTCTCGAAATCTTTTGCACACTGACTATCGCTTTCCATCAGCTAATTGAAAAAGAAGGCTGGTCTTGAAATATTTATTTATTTTCTTGTTCAGAAAATCTAATTCAAACATTATTTTTGTTAATTCATTTTAAAAAACTAATATTAGGGTTATTAATCTTCCGTTGACATATTGGGTCATGGACCCGCACCAAGAATTAATAGAATTAATTCGAATCTAATGAATATAGAATAAATTACATTTTTATTTAATCTTTTTATTAATTATTATTTTTTTATTCATCTTTTTATTTGATTTTTATTACATTTATTTAATTATAAAAAATGTGAATTTGAATAAATATTAGAATTGCATGAGCAAGGCGATAGATTGAGAAAAATAATAATTTATTCAAGAGACAATGGAAATTGTATTTTTAGCTAATTTTGTGGTGATTATAATGACGGACTGACATGCGGCAATAACCGTTAAGTTCTATTGATGGGTATAGAATTTTTCTTTGATGATCATTAGCTTTAGAGGTTTTAGACGGTATATTATTATGTCTGTGAATATTAAAAACGGTGATTGGGGAATTATTGAGCGCGCGCACTTGAGAGTCTCAAGAGCATGATAAAAATGAAGATCTGGCGATCATTAAAGAGTTACGCAGGAATGGGAGCGAGTTGCAGTTATTTAGATAGGAAGAGCTTTGACCTACAGGCTAGTTTCCAAAAATATAACTTTGAATTCACGTTTCTTGTGTATCGTTCCTCTTTATTTGGGAAAATTTAAACTTTTGGTTCACTGACTTTGTTGATTTTTTAGTTTCATTTATTGTTAATTTTAGTTCTTGCTTTCATTGCTTACTGTTTTTGGTTTATCCATGATCATTGTACTTGAAATTCTAGAAAATATTTTCTATTTTGATATCGCTGGTTATAGTAATGATGTTTACAATTATCACCTTTTGTTTCGATAATAGTTTATTACAATCATCCTATTGAGTCAACAAATTCATGACACTCTGATTTCTTGAATTATATTTGTACAAGAATTCTCTTTTTTTCGTCACAATATACCGAAATATGAGTAATTTTTGTCGAAACGTATTTACTGAGAGAGATTACAGACACAAAGAGATTGCATTCGGATTAACTATAAATGAAGATTATATCTTATTTTGTCGTTTTTACTTATCTTGTATTTATTAGCATAGAATTGTGGGACGAATTTCTTGGTCTTTTCTTTTTTGCCATACCTGAAAGAAATTCTTTAGTCTCGAAAAATAGAGCTCCCTTTTATCTTATCTTTTTTTTAAAGCTTCGCGTTGGCCCTCGTTATGGTCTATCGCTTATTGACATTCAGAAACACGTGGTGTGAGAGAAAATTGAAAAGAACACGTCAAACACCAGAGCATTGGATGCGCGATTGCTTTTGAAATCTTCTATTCCACATGTGGACTCGAATAAAGGAGTCGTATATTTTTAAACTTAAAGAAACTCCCAAGAACCTTTAAGATAAGATCGTTTTTTTTAAAAGTATGTGAAAAATCACAAGTGATAAAATTTAATAAAATTCCAACTGAAAGGATGAATTATTCATAGAATTTATGATATTTGTATATTTATTATTAAAATTTTGTTTTGTATTTTGATATTGAATTGAAATAATATTGACATTTTGTATATAAAAAGAAAAATTCATAATTTATGTTAATTTAAAATTCATAATTTGTGTATTTTGATAATAGTAGATCCGTTAAATGACATTTTTTTGCATTTATAAATATTATAACTGTATCAATGCACTTAGTTGGATGACAAGGAAACTTAAATGATTCATTTTGCAGCAATTTGTCGAATGAAATGCATATTTTTTCTCCTCTCGTGTATTAGACTTTATTCTCGTTGCATTAAAGATCATGGACACGTATATAACCTATTCCGAGTGAATATTGTGCCATGACCCGGAATAATGTTTTGGAATGCTGAATAGTGAAAAGTTGAATTTAAGAGAGTCATAACAATCTGATTAAAGGCAAGCAACTACCGAGAGTCGAGAAGTCGCGTGACGTGGGTACGTTTAACTGTCATGTCATTTGAAGCCTCTGTACATGGTACTGGTGTGTACACGTGACCACGTGGACTTATAAGTCCCAGGAACGCAAGTTGTAAGAACCGAAGAACGACAACTTAAACCGCGATCGTTTCAAGTCGGTCGCTCGAGGTCGACCGAGTTCATGCGAAATTCCCTATATATATATAGCTATATCCACTATATATTGTATGGCATGCTTTGCCCAGGTGAAATCGGAGCTTAATGAACTGCAACGTTTAGGGAAAAGCACGTTCTTGTCGTTTTAAAACGTCTCTTAAAGTTGTTTTCTGGCACGAGAGGTATCAGGACTCGGTAATCGATTCCTATCTGTCTATTCTATTTCCTAGAAAACAATACCTTTCGTTAGATCTTTTTTCTCTTCTTTTTTTCATTTGTTATGTGTATTTTTATTTTGAAAGGGGAGATTCTTTGGAAATGAACGTTTTCTGCGATTAAGAGTGATTTGAACTGGTTTAGCAAAAGTTCCCTCAAGGAGAAATTCCTCAGAAATGAATCTTAGTTAAGATTAGAATTCCCCTACTCCTTTAAAATAGATTAAAAATGTTTTTAGTTTCTGAAAAGCGAAACCCGTTTTTCATTTATCTTCTTTCTCTTGAATCAAGAGTGAATCGATGATTGAAGTAAATTTTTCTTTTTGATCTCTTGAAGAAACGTCAATGTATGCTAATTTCGAAACCATTCTCAATAAATACTTTTACTATTTAGTTATATTCCTATTGCTGTTTTAAAGAACTGCTTAAAGTAAATTATTCAAAAGCATGCATAATATATTTTGCTATCTGGAAAGTTGATCTTTAAAAAAAAGAAAAAAACAGACTTTCCCTTCAAAATGTTTCTCTCTCTCTCTCTCTTGGGGATAAAATAAATCGTTTCTTGCGGACAGCTGGAAAATTTCCACGAAAAATTTTAAATTTCCTAAATAAAGCCTCTGTTTTCGGATAGTAAATGAGTTTTGGTAGTAATGTAAATGACAGTCGTGGAAATAATTTTCAATAGAACTGTGAAAAGGACGCACTAGACATTTTTGTCTCCTGTTTTGGAACAAAACCCCTGGATACCGATTCGTGTTGCGGTCAATGTTTCACGGTCCTTAACAAGGACCTTAACAGACCTTCGAACTATGGTAGTTATTAGTTTTGTGAAAAATGTATTGTTTTAAAGAAATCTCTTTGTCAACAATATTGATGATTAATTGTATTTTTCAATTTGAAATATCTAGTTGAAATTTTCGAGGACAATCTTATGAGTTCAGACAAAAGATATAAAAAGAAAAAAAATTAGGAATGCTCGCTTTTTTTTGGATGCTCTAAATATATAATGGAAATCGATACCTGTCTTTATTGTACCTAAGTTTTTGCTCTTGTCTTTTTTTGTTGGACCCTTTTTTCGATGGGTTCAACCTTGTCCCGTTCTCGTTTTGAGAGAACGTTTATATATACGAAAGCCCAAGAGACTTACAATGCGAAGATGAAGAGAGACTGCGAAAAGGAACGCGTTTTAAGCCAAGTTGTGTCGGCGCGGCAGTAAACCAAAAATATCGTGGCGTGTGTGCTTTATAAACCCGAAGTCTATCCAGTCCACTAACCTGCCTCGAGTCGTCCGCGTGTCTGTTTCATAAAACCACCTATATGTTTTCCTACACCGGCGAATTTAGACACTTCCACGTGCTATTTAAAGTTCATGGCTTCCATGTTTTGTCGAGAAAATGTCTTTTTATTCTTTCTGTTTCCGGACGGAACGTGGAGATACATGAGGCTGGTGCTTTTATAGCATTTATACAAAATCTTCTAAATGATTACTTGATTTATTATCTTGAGGATTTTTCTTTAAATTTAAAGTCTATCGTTGAATTGTACGGTTTTTCTAAAGATATCAAATTGAGACAAAAAAAGGTATCAAAACGTTGCTTCGAAGCAACGTTTTGATACCTTTTTTGTCTAAATTTGATATCTTTAGAAAAACTGTTGCTACTAATACTGTTGCTTCTTTTTTTGCTGATATTGTTACTACTAATACTGATTCTATCACCGTTTTCTTGAAAGTATCTAATTAAAACTAAAGTGGATCATATTGATGCCAAAAATTTGGATCAGTTTTTGATTTGATCCACATTTTTACCGGTATCAATTCGTTGCAACTTGATACTATTAAGTTAACAGTGATTATATAACTAATGATACTACTACTTCTCTAATTTAATATTATCAATATTTTTCGAAATGAATGAAGATAAAAGTTTCTGAAACCAAGCCAGGTAGCAAATAAATTTAAAGAGAAAGAAGGCCAGGAAACATGTTAGACATTTGATGATCTTCCTGAAAGGTTTAGAGTTCATTTGCATGAAAAGCTTGTATTTAATCGAACATTAACTCAAATATAAGAGACTCTCTATCTCACGTTGGCAAGTAAACCAATAACTCGCGAACTTGAAAATGTATAAATTTCCACTAGAATTGCAATAAATCATTGACTCGCGAATAATAATGGTTACTTCTCTTCGGATAGTTTGTGCAATGCATAAATTAGGTGTAAAATAACAACAAAAGGTGAAACTTTGGGTCGTTTATTTTCCGATAAAACGTATTCAATATATATATCCTATTGCAAGTCCCTTTATATATATTGAGTATTGTCCCATTAGCATTTAACCTTGAGTCTTTTAATAATCAGTTAGAGTCAAGTCAGTCACCTCCCACATGTGCGAGGCTGATTTAAGTCTCGCATGATCAGGTCCGTAAAGCCCTGTGGCATATTCATCTTTCAAACACTTTCAACGATTCTCTCTCTCTCTGTGTATACAATATACATGCGCAGTGTGTTTATATACTTCACAATTCACATTACACAGTATTATAAAGAATAGAAGTCTCTGAACAATGTACCTTCCAGTAAATGTCAAATGTAAAGACTTAAAGATACCCTCTGATATGTTACTTTTTCCGCGACCCCATTGGAATTTTTAAATATCCTTGAAAAGAATGGATGATTTTTTTTCTTTTCGCGAATATCGAAAAGATGATTTTTTTTTCTACTATAGTTTGGAAATACTTGTTTGTTGTAATAAATATTTTATTTGTTGTAATTACTAGATGACAAGAGCTCTGTAATTACGGTAATTTATTAATACGATTGCGGAAAATGTCTTAGAGTTTTTCTTTTTTTTATCACATTAATAGTTGCAGTAGAAAATGATAATTCCTTGGTTAAATCCGTTGCAAAGATGATATCCAATCGATGATCCTTGTGAACTCGATTTATCCATTGAACGGTTTCCTCTCTCATTTAGAAAAATAAAAAAGAAATTGCAAAAGCATTGAACTACCTTGCGCGAATTCAAAGTGCTTCACGATTCTTGAGCTTTTATATATATAGTGAGAGGAGAGGCTAGAAGTGGTTTAGAGATGGTATCAAACAGTATATAGGGAGTACTATGTAATTATAAGGTGGAGATTGATCAGGAAAAATCGCATTAGAAAAACAGGAAGTGGGTCGTCTATTCGCAAATTATTATATTTACCAGGAAATTTTGCGTCTATAAGAAATGCGCGTCTATACAAGAAATCTAATTAGAATTGTAATTTGTATTTCACATTTCTATTAAACCTTTTTTTTGTTTTGATAAAATAATGGTAAAATTTTGATTTAGTAGAAAATAAATATTTGTTTGCAGTGTAATTGGAACAATTTTGTACAAATTGCCACACAAGTTTGCCTACTATTATATATTGGGATGAATATACGTTTCTTCTTAAATTCTCATAACGGTCCTGCATGGCTTTTATATTTTGTAAAATTGCGCACATAAATAAACTGCGAGAATAATTGAGACTTTGATGACGTCTCAATGTGTCAGTTTACGAAATTTATCGTTATAAAAGTTTGAGTATTTAATGCTGTTGTAAAATAACGAAATGGCGTTTAGGAGAGGAGCAATTTTCTGGAAATGTTAATCGATTACAGCTTGTTGCAAATCAGTTGAATTTCTCCCACGTAAATAAGCTTTAATTCACGGCCTATCTAATCTCAAATCGATCGTCGACTTTTACTTCAGTAGCGTAATGAAATGCCTTTCGAATATGTATACGGCAAAACCGCGATTACATTGATTATAAATGCAAGTGTACAAATGGAGCGGTTTTCTTTCAAAGTTTAAGATTATTCAGAACGTAATTATGTAATTCTTGTTTTTAGCTTATTTGAATAATTCTACACCATCTTTTTGTGTATTTCAATTTTTAGTTCTACTTTGAATAATAAATAACATTTAGAATTCGGTATTCCTTTTGAAAATATAGGTAAATATTTAAGTGCGACAAAAAGTGATGATGATCAATTTGAAATATCGAGGACAGCAATTTATGACAACGTTTATCTGGTATAAAATGCGAGGGGAAAATAGAAGTTTTTTTTGAGAAATTAGAAAACAAATTGTCTGTGACCTTTTGAAGAGACTGCGTGCGATATGATTACTGCTTGATGAATCTCAACTACACCTGAGTCCTAGAAATAAAAGAAAGATGAATAAGATAGTAAGTACCCTCAGCAATCACAAAGACCTCAATGATCTTTTCTGTTTGATGCTAAATTAGTAATTGCGTTTCTACAAGTATGCTTTAGCTTCTTATCAATCTCAATACATTAAATGTATATCTCCCTGATAAGAATCATATCTTGTGAGAAACTCGAGAAAAGAGAGACTTATATTCCATACGAGAGGAGTATGACTACTCCCATTTTCGAAACATTCCTATCTTTATCTTCTTTAGCGAACATATATACAAGTGTCATTGATAAAATCATTCAGTGTTTAGAAAATTTTTCTGATTTCACTCTATTTAAACTATATGTATGTACTTGAAACTTTCTCTCTCATTTATTCCCATTTGAATGGTATTGCGGTGAAAAAGGCTATTTTCCGACCGTGTATAGAGATTATTATTATTATTATTGTATATATTTAAAGGCAAATGATATGGGGCGAAAGTCATTTAGAAAATGGGGCCATTTCATCCACACGTGTATATGAAATATCTATTTTCATTTAATCGATTAATTTTCTTGGTCCATTGAATTCTTATTTGATTTTCTTATTATCGCGCGAGCAGCACCGCAAGTTTTACGATTGAAACAAGTTTTTCCCTTTTTGATTAGTGGCCCAGTTAAATGTTTATTTTTATTTTTCACGCCTTTTATCATGTTACACTGCATTCTTTTGGTTCTTGTTTTTGTTTTGATATAATAGAACATTAAATAAATATAACAGGATTAAGCTGATTGTAGATCCACTTGCACTACTATTACTCCCAGTTCGCCAATCAAGCTCTCTAAATTAATTTGTTTGCAACTGGTTTCGATTAATAAACAGCTAATGAGTAGTTTGATACTAAGATACTATAGGTATTGAAAATTTAAAAGCAATCGGATTTATGGTATTATTGCGAATTATCGAATTATAACTATGTACCATTGCAATTGTATAGTGACTGTAATTATTATTGCTGAAGCTAGTTGATTATATAAGTAGCATTAACGTAGCGCTATTAGTTGAATTTATCATTTGTTGCAAATGCAATTGCAAATTGTTGATTCAAGTTATTGATTTTAACTGTTATTAATTGCAACTTCTGTCAATTTCTGGATGATAATTATAGCATCCAGTATGTTGAGAAAAATATCTGTTATTTAGCTAAAAATACGGATTATTGATTGAGAAACATGATTATAGAATATGTTATAGAGTCTTATGTGGTATATTTTAGTATATAATTTTCGTGTAATTATAGAATCAGTTACATTAAATGAAACTGAATTATTAGCTCAAATGTATATATTTAAAAAGAAAGGAATTTCTTGAAACAACTAGAACTTTCGCTGCTTTAGACAAATGTTATTTTTCTAAAAAGGTTTTAGCTCTTCCATTATACATTTATCTAAAAACATCGCGCACTGAAGAAAACACGGAAACACTTGATTCAAAAATAATTGACGCTACTGTTATGTGCCTCATTCATTGCAAAATACATAATTGTAATATGACGTGAGAATTTTATAATCATCCGCACAATTTTACCTTTTTCTTCTCCTACAAAATAGAAGAAAAAGAAAAGAGAACTATTCTTCTGAAAATTATTGCGAAGTCTAATTAGAAAATAGTCATTGCTTTCTACAAACCTTTTATATTGGTTTGAATTCATAACAACAACAACAACAACAAAAAAAGCGCCTGCAATTTGCTGTGCGGCAGTACGATTTACGATTATTCCAAGAAGTCATGGTTTTCTATTGAACGGCTTTCTGAGTTTGCATAACACACAAGATTCCCCAAGATTTCCTGTATTCCAAATCTGCATAGTATAATATACGCGAAAATATGTTTGTCGTGCGTTGATATCACTCGCACTAGTGAAAGTTTTGTACAAGAATATATTGATAAAAAGCGAAAAAAAAAGAAATGAAGGCAATTTTTTAATTTCAATATAAGAATATAAGTAGCATTGGTGAAAACACCATACGCAATGAGATACAGATACGCATTCTCTGATAGAGTAGTGAAACCGAAACACAAACACCGAATGGTGCCTTGTAAGCGTGACATTGAATGGGCCGGTAAATCTATACCCTTACATAGTTAATCTATGTAAGTATCCTCCCAGAAAGAATAGAACATGTTTGAAATTTCTCTCTTTCTCTCTCTCTCTCTCTCTCTCTCTGTTTTCTTCAAATTTAATTTATGGGACTTAATGTCGTTAGTGTATGCGCGGTATCGAGTAACGAGACATACCAATATAAACGTATATGAATTTCTGTTATTTGGGTCGAATGAGCGGAATATTTTATTTCATCGCGCGAAACTATCAGATTGTTTAAATATATGTGTGTGTGTATATATGACCTGAATAATTGACTCTTTATCACGTATTAAGTGAAATTAAAACCGGATTTATGTATATTGTAATTCGCGTGTTATTGTTCCTGTTATCCTTTCTTTTATAGAGACTTGTTTTCTTAATTTTGCCTTTTCTTTTTTTGTTTCAGGTGAGTTTCTAATTCCTTGTACTTTCATCACTGATTATAATTTTCTTCTTTTGTTTTGGTGAGTTTTTGCTTCGTGTATTTTTATAGAATAAGCAATATATAAGTACTTCTGTCTGAGTTAATCGTGTAAGTACCTACTTCCAACTGAGTTAGTAACAGAAGTACATATATGATTATAAATACTTCTGTTTGATGGAAGTAAATGTGAGTTGTTGAATTAATATTTTTGAAAAGAATTAAGAGAAATGGGAAAAATTAAAATCTGGATTGAAATCTAAGTCTTTTGATTCACATATATAGCAGAGGGTTGTGACAAGTCAGGGAAAGTAGAATTGAGCAAGAAAATCAGGGAAAAGTCAGGAATTTTCATTAAAAGTGCTGGAAAAATAAAATTTTTAGAATTCATGAGAAAATTCTAAATTAATTGAATTTTAAAAGAGTTTCGTTTAAAATTATCATAAATAGATGCACTTCAAAAGGTTTCAATTTGAGATTTTATAAAGTTTCAATTTTGAATAAATTTAATTAGAAATTTTAAAGAACTAAAATTAAAAAATTCTTGAAAAATTTCAAAAATTAAAATTCTTCTGAAATTGGTTCAATTTTTTAATAAATATCTAATTAATTATTTAAAAATGATGTATTCTTAGAAGAAATTTAATTTAAAACACTAAAAAAAATGTAAGTTTGGGAAAGTTACAACTGATTGCAAAAATTCAATTATTTTCAAAGTTAATAAAAATTCTTTGCAAAAATTCAATTATTTTCAAAAATAATAAAATTCTTTGCAAAAATTCAATTATATTAACATTTTTTTAATATTACCGTAAAAATTCAGATTATCTTTATAAATAATAAAATTCTTCTTTAAAATTCAATTATTTTCAAAACTTTTCCAAAAAAATTCAATTACTTAAAAAAAATTCATTAAATTCTAGGCAAACATTTAATTTTATTTTTATAAATAATAAAAATTTCACAGGAATTCAATTATTTACAATTTTTTTTATGAATTTAATCGCAAAAATTCAATTATGATCAAAAATTTTGAAAAAACTCGTCAAAATTTCAATTATTTTTATGAATAATAAAATTCTTTTCCTAAATTTAATTATTTTCACAATTTTTCTAAAAGAATTCAATTATTTAAAAAAAATTCATGAAATTCTAGACAAACATTTAATTATTTTCATAAATAGGTAATAAAAAAAAATTCCGCAGGATTTCAATTAATTTTATAAATTTCTTCGCAATAATTCAATTAATTTCATAAAAAATAAAACTCATCGCAGAATTTCAATTATTTTTAATACAATTTTGAATCGAATTCCTTGAAAAATGTTATATTCTTTAAAATTTCAATAAATTCGTTTAAAGAATTCAATTATTTTAAAATTTGTTAACAAAATTCCTTATGAAAATTCAATTTTAAAAAGCACTCAATTATTCAATAAATTATTTATTTTTGTAATTAAATAAATTGAATTCTCGTGGAATTTTCTGTAATTTAGATAATAATAAAATTTAGATAATAATTAAATTAAAAGCATTATAGCATAGATTTTTAGAAATTATTGAATTTTGAAATGATTTCAAATTAAAATCTTTGAAAATTTGAATTTTTCATACTTTTAACTAACAATTCTGTAGAATTAAGTTTTTTTTTGAAAAACTTTAATTGGATTTTTTCTTTAAATTATTAAAAATAATTGATTTAAAGAAGAATTTTAGTTAAAAATTCTAGAAAATAATAATTGATTTGAAGTGATGAAAATAATTATAAGAAGTTACAGTAACAATATTCTTATAATTTAAAATAATTTCCGAATAATCGATAAAATTTCGTAAAATTCAATTGCAAAGAAATAGATTTGAAAATTCCCAAAGAACTTTTTCAAAAATTATTAAAAATAATTGATTTATAGAAAAATTTTAATTAAAAATTCTAGAAAATAATTATTGAATTGAAATGATGAAAATAATTTTTAAGTCGTTAGAGTAAAAATATTCTTATATAAAATAGTGATTTTATCACTCTGTAAGCTTTAATGATTATAAAACACGAAGACATCGATTGCTCTGAGTCGAAGACTCGGAGTGATCGATTTCTTCATGTTTTATAATAAAAATTCTTCAAAATTGTTTAATTTCAAAAAGGGTTTAAATTTGAAATGTTTGAAAATCTTAATTTCTATGGAAAAATAATAATGATTAAATATATTTATTTTAAAAAGAAGTTATTGATGTTTTCGAATAATTTTATATTTTACAATTAAAGAAATTCGCAAATAAATGTAATAGAACATGTTTTTGAGTATCCAATCATTTTTAGAGTGAATCAAAATATTCTTTACGGTGCGAGGGAAAAAGTTAAAATTTTTTCTGGAAATCAGGGAAAGGTGAGGGAATAACAAAATTTTTTTGTGACAACCTTGTTTAGGTTTGATAAAAGTTTAACGTAATTCACGTTTGTTCCTTCAGGGCGTACAAAAAAAAAAAAAATACAGTAACATTTTGCGTGAGGTGACTCTCGTTGTGGTTTCTTTTATATCATCAATGTTGAGCCTCTTGGATCTTTGTGTGAAACGAAATGGAACGCCCCGAGTGCAAGGAATTGCAATAATGCAATTCTTCAGTATACGATTTTCTGTCGCGTCGAAGCGAAACGGGAATAGAGTTCCGGTGAAAAATAATAATAATACCCGGCGTAATATTATCCGCAAAAATTCAAATTTTTAATTTTAGAAAATTTTTTTTTTAGAAAAACAAAGGTATTGATGATAAAACACTCTTTGTTTTTGAACCTAATTTCGATTATCGATTCCGATAATTTGTTTTGAATAAAAAATCATTACTGTTGAGACTTTTTTTTGAAAGATTCAAAATTCCGTTTCGATTTTATTATTTGAAATAAAAGTAATTTATTGACGTTGAATGCGGAAACATGTGGTAACGTTTAGTTTTACAGCATTCGGAAATAGTTCGAAGATAAGAGTAGATAATGTTATTTTCTTTATAAATATACGGATTTTTATATTTAGAGCAGGAATTTTTCACTGCATATGCGAATTTATATATAATTTTTTTCGGGGCATAGGTCAACATCTCCTTAGTTGCCGGTTGAGTAATTGATTCACCGCGTCTACAATGCGAGCGAATGAGTACAAATGAAGTACAATTGGCTGCCAGGGGAGGATATAAATAGTACTCTAGTACACTTTAACAGTGGTTTCCTGTATATACTCGCAGCCCGCTGACACTGACATAGCTCCACATCGAAACTCCCGATACTTTGAAACTCGACCTTTCTTACGCAATTAATTTTTTCCGCACAAATTTTTTTTTCAACTATTAATTTCTTTTTTAAATTTATTTTTTTTCAACTAAAGTATATTATGATTAGAGAGAGGAGAATAATTTTCGTTATTGCTGCTTTTTTTTATCAGAGAGTTGGAGTAGCGCAAATTGTTGGTCATTTATTTCCTATCAGTGATTATTTTTATCTCGATTCAACGAAATGGATATATATATATACGCGAATCACTTTTTTTTAAATTGATTGGTATATAGAATGAAGTGAAGTTGCGCGCCAATGGAGACAAGACAAACCTGTTAATTTCCTATATATACATGTTGAAAATGGTTTCCAAGAAAATCACTCTCCATGACACGCTTTATCAAACTCGTTAGTTTAGTTTCCTCGCGGGAACTTGTAGAAAACAATAAAAGATTTCAAATAGTTACACAAGTCTTGTATCGGGGGAATATAACAATTTTAATCGGAATAATAATCTAAATAGATTTTATCTGCACCGGACAATAAAGTTTATTTCCCTCTCACTGCTTTTTTCGTGTCTTGACTCTCGTAAAATTTTTCAATAACTTCTTAAGGGAAAAGAATTAACTTTTACTATTTCCGGAGTGAATTTTGCTGTTTTCTATACAATTGAAGTAATAAAAAGTAAACTTACAGGACAAAGAAAGTCAATTTAAGATGTAACATTTTTACAATTAACTCTCTAAATAAGTAAATATAAATTAATTTATTATATTTAGAGAGTGGACAACTTTTCACTGATTCAGATTTAGAGCGTGTATGGTTGAAAGGGAAATAGTAATTGCAAATTCCGAAAGTGAATGATTGTTTATTTTCTTTCTGAACTCCAATATACAGTGCGCGCAATTTATTATGGGTAAATTATTTAAATAATGTGCTTGGTAGCAAATATTAATTGTGGGTGGTTTCCGGATCAAAATCAGGAATGTTTCTTTCGCATATATATCTATTAATAAAATTCTTTGACAGATTCTAGTATTACAACTTCACTCTTGCCACTCTACCGTGTATCTAGATTACATTACAAATGATATCCCAACGATCATGATCGTATCCATGATTATAATGCTCCTGGCAAAATTGCATTTGCGTATATACCAGATTGAAGTGCATCACAGATCGCGATCGGGTTTCACTTACTTCAACATTTGTGTATACAACACTTTACAAATCAATAATGATAGTAATAATAATATTAACAATCGTGTTTACACGTGTTTGTCCCTAGTAATGATTATCATTATTTATCCTCATTGTTCGTTTCATTGTCATCAGGGTTTTCTCCTTACAGTTTCTTTCAGAGTTTCACTTATCATTTCACATAATCAAAAGAGGTAAAATTTAACCATATGAGACTGTAGGTTAGTTTTTTTTATTTTTGGCTAACTGTATTTGTTGTTTTCTATATAATAAAAGAAAATTCAAAATTTTAGGAATCAGACTCCGCACTCATCTACTAAAACCTACTATTTATTACTTTTTTACATTATGCAACTATTTGGGTACTTTTTATAAAAATTTCAGCCACTAAAAGCTACTATTTCTGCTTTTTTTAAGAATTTACACTACTTTAAATTTGCTATAATACTAGAAATCAAAAAACTATTCTCAAAAATTATAATCAAAGTCTTTAAGACGATTCAATTATTTTAAAAAATATTCGAAATTCAATTATTTTCAATATCTAGTATTTTCATAAAATTTCTCAAAAGAATTCAATTATATAAAAAAATGATTAAATTCATTCAAAATTCAATTATTTTCATAAATAATAAAATTACGAAAAAATCAATTATTTAATAAAAATTTTATACAATTCTTCACAATAATTCAATTACTTTCACTAATAATAACATTTTTTCATGGGAATTCAATTATTTAAAATAAAATTTTCCTAATATTTATTATATTTCGAAAAAATTAATTATTTAAAACAATGTTTATAAAATTCTTATGAAAAATTCAACAATTTTCAAAAATAACAAAATTTTTCACTGAAATTCAATTCGTTTTAAACATTTTAAAGAAATGTATATCGCAATAATTCAATTATTTTCGCATAAATAATAAAATTCTTCTCAGAAATTCAATTATTTTTATAAATAACAAAATTCATCGCAGGATTTCAATTATCTCTAAAACTAATTCAATTATTTACAAAAATATTAAAATTTTCACAGGAATTCAATTTTTTAAATAAATTGTTGGAAAGTAATCAATTACTTTAAAATACAATTTTAATTAAATTTTTTTGAAATTCATAAAAAGTAAAATTCTTTTGAAGATTTCAATTATTTTCAAAAATTTTAATAAAATTCTTCCTAAAAATTCAATTATGTTCATAAAAAATAAAATTCTTTTAAAGATTTCAATTATTTTCTTGAATAATAAAATACTTCATATAAGAATTCAATTATCTTTATAAAAAATAAAATTCTTAGCAACTATTCAATTACTTTCATGAATAATGAAATTTATCGCATGATTTCAATTATTTTTTATACAATTTTATAGAAAATGCTAAAAAAAGGAATTATTCTTAACAATTTAATTTCAGTTCCTCGAAAAAATTAATTATTTTTAAAAAATGTTTCTTTAAAATTCTTTGGAAGAATTCAATTATTTACAAAATTATTAGAATTTTTCCCAGGAATTCAATTCTTTTCAAATATTTTAATAAAATTGTTCGAAAGAAATCAATTATTTTAAATACAATTTTAATTAAATTTTTTTGAAATAATTTAATTATTCTCTCAGATTTTTATAAAATTCCTCCTAAGAACTCAGTTTTTTTATATAAATAATTCTTCGAAAGAATTCAATTATTAAAGATAAATAACAAAATTATTCCCGTAAATTCAATTATTCTGAGGCATTTTAATAAAATATTCTTTGCAAAATTCAATTATTTTTAAAGGTAATAAATTTTTTCTTGGAAATTCAATTATTTTTAAAAATTCTAATAAAATCGTTCTCAATAATTCAATTATTGTCATAAATATAAAAATGCTTTTTAGAAATTCAATTATTTTCAAAAAAAATTTAGTAAATTACCACACATATTTCAATTATTTTCAAAAGTTTTCTAAAATTCAATGATTTTCAATATCTACTATTTTCATATGATTTCCAAACAGAATTCAATTAGTTAAAAAGTTTTTTTGTAAAAATTTTCATAAGAATTCAATTATTTTCATGAATAATAAAAATTTCTCAGGAATTGAATTATTTAAATTAGAATTTGCATAAAATTAGTCGAAAGAAATAAATTATTTAAAAGTTTGTATAAAATTCTTCGCAGGAATTGAATTAATTTTATAAATATTTAAATTCTATCATGAATAATAAAATTCGTTGAAGGAATTCAATTTATTAGCAGGATAAGAAAGAATAAGTAAATATTTTTGATGAAAATTAGGAAAAACTCAGGAAAATAAAATATAGAATTGATTTTTTTGTCAGTTTTGTGAAGTTTCTAAAACGTGTTTTTTTGGTCAAGTTTAATTTTTCGATAGCTACTTTTTTACAACTTTTTTTAGTTTGAAAGCTACTTTTTTAAAATTAAATAAAAGAAAAAGTAAATACAAGAATAATTTTGAAGATAGTGACAAATTTGTTTACTACTTTCTGAGTTGTTCTAAGGATGTCAAATTGAGACAAAAAAAAGAATCAAAAGCATTGCTTCGCAACATTTTTGATTCTTTTTTTTTGTTTCAATTTGACGTCCTCAGCAAAAGCATGTTCGTTTTTTTAAATTTTAACGAAAGAAATCATTATTTTGGTAAATTCTCGAAACACAGTTTCTTTTCGCAAAGTCTTTATCGGCATTGCATCTATGTTGTATGTACCGCGCATATACCGATTGTTCCTATCGTCATCTTTATATTTCTCCTCACTTGAGAGGTATACTCGCTTTTACTCGAGAATCTGCTAAACCACGGTACAATTATTTTGTAACAAGAAGAGAAAGGTCTAATTTATGGCATCCTTTGCTTTTAACCAGATAAATTCTCTATGGAAAATCAAACTGCATTGCAAAACTTTATAATCGATAACGCGCTCGCTTATAACTTTCATATTTTGATCCTCAAGAAAGTGTCACAGATGTATATATATATATGTAAAAAAGAAAAGTACATTTTTTTGATTAAATTATAACATCTCTTCTCTTCTCTTTTATTTTTTTTGCGGTTATTATTTTTCTTTTACATCCTTTTCACCACCACTTTTCAAGGAAGTTGTTATAGTTGATGTTTGCCTTGTGTGTATGAGCGTACACCACACAGGGCACCACAGGGTGTTCCACAAGATGCAAGAAATTGCCTCGTTTGTCTCCAACCCACGTTCACTAGAGTATAAAACCCTTTTATAAATACTTGTGTTTACCTTCAACTCCCCACTGCGATAAAGTTTATTAATATCCTTTTAAAAGAACACATTATACAATTAGGATAAAGTTTATTAGCTGTATATTCATTTTGGAAAAAAGGAATTATGAATTATACAATTAGGATAGAGTCGATTAATAATATAAAGATTTGTATTATAGAATATGATGTATTTCTTCCTTTTTCTTTTCGCTTGGAAACTTGATTTGTTGCTTGTTTTCAAGTGCGAATATCTCGATTAGTCACTTTCTCATTAGTGTTTAATTGAAATGCATATTTTTTTATTTTGCTATAACATTATTATTGTTAATATTACTTATTATTATGAATAAGTATAGTTGAGGTGCTGACTGTATGTACTCGAATATAATAAAAATTTAGTTCGCACAGGTATTTATTTTGTTATCAATCAAATAACGGACTACAGGCATCACAGTTGGTTCCCTTTTGTCCTCTTATATCAATTTAATCATCTTTTTCACCTTTTTTTTACGATTTGGCACCTTTTTCCCCTTTTTTGATGATTTGTTCCCTTTTTCACCATTTTCTAATCAAAGATAGAAAAGTTCTTCTTTTTTTGAAATCTTTTTCAAAGTGTAATCATAAAATTTAGACTCAATGTTGTAGAATACAGTGAGTTTTATTTTTTATTTAGATTATTAACCCCACAACATAATATAAATATGTTTTTTTATGTTAATGATTTAAATAATATAAATAACGTAAAGAATTTTATAAATTATAAGGTGGTCCATTTAACAGAATGCAGACCTTTAGAAAAATAATTAATTAACATTCAAATAATTAAAATATTATTATTAATAGTTTTTTCTACAAAAACAAAAATTCTAATAAAAAACCTTCAATTTTTTCCATTTCTTACAATAATTTCTTTTGAAACAACTTAATTCTTGAAGAACTATCAGAAAATTATAACTTAGAAATTATTTAATGAATAATTTTATTTATACAATTTAAAATGATTTGATTTTTAAAATAGTTGCAACTTGAAAAGATTTCAATTTAAAATTTTATAAAATTTAAATTTTGATTGAATTTCATTAGAAATTCTAAAGAACATAAATTTTAGCAAAAATTTTAAAAATTCTGAAATTAGTTAAATTTTTTAATATTATATTTAATTAATTTATTAAAAATAAAGAAATTATTGAGAAATTTAAGTAAAAAATACTAAAAAAAATTTTGAATTTTGGAGAAGTTTCAAATAATTGCAAAAATTCAATTATTTTCAAAAATAATAAAATTCTTCGCAGAAATTCAATTATATTAAAAAATTTAAAGAAATTCTCGTAAAAATTTCAATTTTCTTTATAAATAATAAAATTCTTCTTCAAAATTCAATTACTTTCAAAAATTTTAATAAAATTTCTGGCAAAATTTCAATTATTTGCAAAATTTTTTCTAAATTCAATGATATTCAATATCTACTATTTTAATAAAATTTTCTAAAAGAATTCAATTATTTAAAAAAAATGTTATTAAAATTCTACGCAAACGTTTAATTATTTTCATAAATAATAAAATAATTTCACTGGAATTCTATTATTTACAAATTTTTTCTAAATTTCTTCGCAATAATTCTATTATTTTCATGAATAACCAAACTCATCGCAGAATTTTAATTATTTTTTAAGCAACTTTAATCAAATACCTACAAAAATGTAGGGGAATGTAGTCAAGGTTGGCCTACTGTCTAGGTAGGCCACTCGCGTTTTTTTGTCAAGTTCACTAGCGCCACCTACGCGCATTTTTGTCGAAGCTTGTCTTAGTGAAACCTAACTTTTTGTTCAATTACATTTTCGGAAAATCGAAAATTGTGTTTTCTGTGACGTCGGTACAAAAAAAGCTCAAAAAAAGTTTTGTGCATAATGTGAAAAACCATTAATAAAAGATAAAAAACAAATTGAATCGTCAAGGCAAGTATGCAGAAAATTTGTGGGACTCATGGTTGAAAGGAAAACAAAGTAAAAAATCGAATCCCGAAACGTATTTCTTTATGGTTACAACAATTCGGTAATGTTACTTACTGTCAAGGTCGGCCACTATGTGTTTAAAATGCGCAAAGTTGAGGACGAGCTACTTCATTTGCAAAAACTGCAATTCTGTATAACTCATAATATAATTGATCATCTTATTAATATTTTTATTTAATTTTATTAATATTTTAGTGCAAAAATTTTTTTTATTTATATTTATTTTTTTATATTGTTTATTGTTATTATTTTGTTATTTCATTAAGTTACAAACTGTAAACAATAAAGAATCAATTTTCCGTAACTCTAAACATGTCATTTTATTTTTTAACGATTAATGCCCTTTGAATTTTAAACATGGCCGACCTTGACTGTAATGGCCAACCTGGACTACAAATTTTTTTTTTTTTAAATCTTTATAACTTTTTCATTTTTAAACCTGTCAATTTACTTTGTACAGAAAAAATGTTCCTATTAAACAGGACTTTCCAACCATATACTTCAATTGTCCAAATTCATTTTTAAAAAAAAGTTATAAACAAAAGTCAAAAAGGTGGCCGACCTAGACTATGTTCCCCTAATTATTTTAAAAATTTTTATTAAAATTCGTCAAAAGAATTTAATTATTTAAAAATTTGTTGACAAAATTCTTTATGAGAATTCAAAATTGAGGAAAATTCAATTATTTAATATAAATTATTTATTTTTGTATTTAAATAATTAAATTCTCGTAGAATTTTCTAATAGAAATTGATGTAAAAGTGAATTTCATTAAAAATTTCACATAAAAACTGAATATTAAAAGCATTACAGCGTGAATTTTTAGAAGTAATTGAATTTTGAAAACGTTTCAAATTGAAAACTTTGAAAATCTGATTTTTTCATATTTTTAACTAACATTTCTGTAGAATTAATTTTTTTCATAAAGTTTAATTGAAATTATTCGAAGTTTAATTTTTCAAATATATATATTAGGTAATTGAAGAATTTCTGAATAATCGATGAAAGTTCGTAAAATTGAATTGTAAACAAATACATTTGAAAATTCTCAGTATTTTTTAAAAAATTATTTGTAAATAATTGATTTAATTTTATAATAATATTCTCATAAATTGTTGAATTTCAAAAAGATTTGAATTTGATTGTTTTGAAAATCTTAATTATGGAAGAATAATAATGATTAAATATTTTTTTAAAAAGGAAGTTATTGCTGTTTTCGAATAATTTTACAGTTAAAGAAATTCTTAAATAAATGTAATAGAACATTTTTTTTCGTATCTAATCATTTTTAGAGTGAATCGCAGAATATTCTTTATGGAAAAAGTCAAAATTTAATCTGGAAATCAGAGAAAAGTCGAAAAATAAAATTAAAGTTTTGTTGCAACTCTGATTAAAATCGAATTATTTTAAAAAAATGTTATAGAAGCTATATGATAAAAAATTTGAATTATATATGCAAGATGTATAAACAAATAAATTTTTGTCCCCTTTTTGAGGAAAAAAGTTCCCCTTTTCACCTTCTTTGAGGAAAAAAGGTACTGTGATGCCTGGAATTAGTTAAATAATTAATAAATAAAAATTTAATCCAATTTATCGTTTTTACTCTCAAAATTCACTCTTGCAGTGATGAAAGAACAAGAGAGCAAGATTTTATTATCAATTTTATTTTTTAGTATACATAAAAATAATTGATTACTCATTTTTCACTTCATTCGTTCTCGCGATGTTTATTTTTTTTTTATTTCCTGTTTTATTGTCGTTAAAAGTCTATAAATTTATTGTTTAAGAACAGTGTGAGGTTTTTGCTTATTAAGAAAGCGAAAAAATTTTTAATTGAATTTGAAAAGAAAATGAAAAAGAAAGTAAAATTGAACGCAGGCGGCAGGAGTAGTGAATATAGTCTTAAAGGGCGTATGAATCATTCAAATCTTATTGCTTTCCAATCAGAAACTATATATATGTATACATTTTCAAGCAATGTATATTCTCTATTAGAAAATCCATCCTTGGAAATGGAAAGGTGTAGGAGGCACGTTCTCGGCACATCCCAACAAACACCTTTAAGTTCTTATATATATATTTTTTTTCAATATCAATTGCTATTCATTTTGTTTCGCTCATTTTTTTCCTCTCACTGCTTTTATATCAGGAAATATAATCATAATTATATCTGAAATCAAGGAAATCATATCTTTCTTTTTTTGTTTTAATAGGACAAAATAGTATGATCTTGATAATAATGGTTGGCAGTGAGGTAAATCTGTTTTCACTGGAAACCCCTCGTTTATCTTAGCTTATCTTCTTGGAACATAGTGAGAAAGATGTAATTTATGCTTTTCTTTGCACGTGACGATGAATCCTAGGGACTGATTAAATTTACGCATTTTGTTAGTAGGTTACAACGTACGTTCATTTAAATGGATGAAAATTGTTACTATCACTATTTTCAGTCTATATGAGATGAAAAATATAGTAATCATTTTGGACGCTTTTTTTGATACAAATATCGCTTCCTGTGTGTGTCTTGTAATTTAGGGTTTTACTAAAGGGAAATTATTGTAGTCGCAATACACTTTCTCTTTTGCTTGTAACATACAAGTTATGATCAGTTTTATGAGTCACGGAAGTCGAGTACCATCCGCACAATGAATTCCAATCGAATTATTATCTTTTGCTTAAATATATTTTATATATTATTGGTTTTAAATTCTTTATTACGTATTGTGAGGGGTATTTTTTTGCTTGTGTTCGTTTAAAGATTATTGTAATGCGTTGTTTATGATTATATGGTGTAAAATTTCTGAAATTCAAATCTCGCCTTTTGAGAAATTTATGTTTCTTTTGTTGTTTCGTTTGTTTTTATGATTGTTTTCTTACTTTTCTCACATATATTGTTTGGAAATGTTGCTTAACAGTTCATTATTCATTATCGAGACAGGGCGATTGTTGTGATTGATGTTGTGCTAGAACATTTAAATGAGACAGAAATCTTAGTTGGTCGATAATCGAGCTGAGATGAGATTTGACCAGAGATGTTTAACTATTTAGTAGTTAGAGATGGAGATATATTGTTGAGATGATTTTTGTTATTGATGAAAATAGTTCGGTACCAGTTGTGCTATTTATCATCATCCTAAGTTCCGAGTGATAAATAATCATTCGTTTGAACTGACAAATCTCTTTTTAGATTTGAATTTCGTAATTGGATATTGATTATTTCTCTTCTGTTTTAAAATTTCTCTCTTCTCAATGGTTCCATAGAGAAAAATTTAGAGAAAACAATAGAATATTAGTTAAATGTTTCTTTTTCTAAAAAAGAATTAACGGTTATTTTTAAGTATGGTCTTTGAGACAAGTAAATATTGTTTTGCGTGTAGTTAACAGATGAAAAGAAAATAATTCGTGTACATTTTTCAAAGCGAATAGAACATGAAATATTGTTCGAGTTTCAGTTTGAAAGCCACAGCTGTCGATCTTGGTTTGTACTGACGTCACTAAAAAAAAATGTTTCCCAAAGTATTTATTTTATTTGGTCTTGTGGTACATTTCTTTTTTACGACTTTGAACTTTTTGAAAGGGACACGAAAGTCTGTTAACGGATAAAATCACTCTGTTCCTCAATTTTAAAAAATTAGAATATTTCTATTTTCTACAAACTTGAAACAATATTATTATTGTTGTTAATTAATTGTTATCCTCAATATTATTTTTACTATTACACTTGTAATTTTATTTGTAACATAACAAAAATGATGATAATAATCAGTTTTTATTTTTTATTATTATTAGTTTTATTTTTATTTATTTATTTATTCGTAAAATCGATATCAGAATATTGCTAAATTATAACTAAAGTTTTTTATTGGAATTTCGTGTAGAATTGACGGAAAAATTTAGTGCACTTTAGAGTTTGAAATGTTATCAGATGCAGTGAAATTAGAAATAACTTTAGTTGAAGAAAAAAGATAACATTAGAATTACTTTATCGTTATAATGCTCTTTATTTAATGCATCAATAAAACGGAATCTACTGCCTCTAATATTAAAAATTTGCCAATATGTTTCCTTTCGAAGATTGCTTAAGAAAATCAGAAATGCAATAATTTTGATTCACGATATTATCAAAAGTATAATGTGTACATTCCCAGAAATAAATTCTCTGTAAAAACAAATATGAATAGTATCCTATTTATATTCATTTTATAATAATAATAAACAAAAAAACAGTAATAATAAAAATAGTATTAATAATAATAATGATAATATTAATAATAGAAACAGTAATAATAATGTTTTCGAGTTAATAAGTTTGAAGTAATTAGTGAGTCAGCATAATATTAGTAAATAAATAAAAGAAAAAAAAATAAATTCAACAAGAAAAGAGAACAATTGAAGGAAATTGAAATGAAAATGCATAAATAATTAAGTTTGTTTATGAAGAAAGTGGTTTATCAAAACGACTTGACATGTAAAAACGTTTTATAACAGAAAAAAAATTTTTCCCGTATTTGATAAATTGGACATTATTGATCTGAGAACTAGTTTCTTATTAGTTTGTTTAAAAGGAATTCTTTTTTTTGTTGTTGTTTGTTTGTTATAATACTTAAATGGGTAAAGCAATTAGCACGCACTTGGATTATTATCATGCACTTCAATTCTAATTAATGCAAATCATTACGAGCTGCTTTTACAGTAAAAGTGGTTATCACTCGTTTTGGTGAAGGTGCATTCAATTAATCTTCTTTATCAAACCAGCAGTCACGTTCACTTTATAAATGCGAACAGTAGGCGCCAGGGAGTCAATTTAATTCGCGTTCATATACAGACATCTTGATGTTAATTGAAAGTATTGAATCACATTAGATTAAGTTGAAACACTTTCAGTGAATTTTAGCTCACGTTTCATTGGGCTTGATATATTGGATATTTGTTCTTAATAATTAGATATGGAAGCATGATTTACAAGACTTTTTTTTTAAACTTTCATTTCTGATTTTATTATATTAAACGGTAATTTAATTTTCTTATTTGTAATGTGTTCTTAATTTTTATTTTTGTTTCATTAAATTAGTTTTTGAATTTTTTGTCTTACGATTCATGTTACGAAATTCTTAAGGGGATGTTAAAGTCGATGATTTTTTATTGAGGTTCAATGGAAAAATTGCATCGACTTTGACATTCCCTTAAAATTTGAATTTTTACGGAAGAAAATTTTAAATACGATTCTAATGTTGCGAAATTGTTTGAAATTCGAAACCATATTGAATATTTCAAGTTATCAGTTTTCTTTTTCTTTTCTTTTTTTTCGATAAACTGTCAATCGTGTTTCATAAGAACAGAAGGATTACATCTTTACCAGGGTAATATATGTCACAAGCAATTTATCTCGCTTTATGGATTACGTTGATCAGACTGGTTCACTCGAGTATTTTTCACTTCCAATTAAATTTTTTCCTTTTATGCCTCATTTTCTTTCATTTTTGTCTAACACTTTCGTATTTTCTTTTTTTAAAGTTGAAACAATCCTTTCATGAATTTATTTCTTAATAGTTGCTTTCAAATGATCATAACTCTTCTTCTTTATTTATTTATTACGCATATATATATATATATGTGACAAAACCTGTCATAGAATGGATGTCACTATGAAGTTAACCGCGAAGGAATTGACTAACAGTGCCACAAAACATAAATCGTCTTTTTTCTTGAAAGAATCCGTTAGGAGTCCAGTTTTATTTTCTCTGCTTCTTTTTAGCTTAGGCGTCATTGTGAATCTCTAAACACTCATCAAGTCATTCCTCGATATGTTTATATATGTAGTGTATTATACCTATGGCATATGGTATTTTATCAATTGTTGCGCATAGCGAGGCGCATAGACAAAACGAACATATCAAAATTAGAAACACAATGCCTCTGGATATATCTTCGATAGTCTAAAAGAAAAAAATATGTAGGAAAAAAATTCTATAGTAAATGATCTGGGTATCATGTGGGAGATACCCACATGGGATGTAATCTAATGGATGAGTCACTCCTCTCCTATTGAACATGCATCGACTCCAATTCTCTTGTGTTCAAGATCTCTCATACGCCTCGTTAATTCTCCCTATCAATATAAATTTATCTAAATCGAGTCGATGTTCTAATTTCAGTTCTTTTTTTTCTTATATTTAGCGGATGTTTCGGGTTCAATTCGTCGATTGTGTCACTAAAAATAAAATGCTAATTATTTTCGATGAAGAGAAGTTTATAACAATTCCAGGCATCACAATTGGTCCCCTTTTACTCTTTTGTCCTCTTATATCAATTTAATCATCTTTTTCACCTTTTTTGACGATTTGTCACCTTTTTCCCCTTTTTTGCTGATTTGTCCCCTTATTCACCTTGTTCTAATAAAAAATAAACAAGTTTTTCTTTTTTTGAAATCTTTTTCAAAGTTTAATCATAAAATTTAGACTCAATGTTATAGAATTCAGTGCGTTTTATTTCTGATTTAGATTATTATTAACACCACAACAAAAGTAAATATGTTTTTTTATGTTAATGATTTAAATAATATAGATAACATAAAGAATTTTATAAATTATAAGGTGTGGTTCATTCAACAGAATGCAGACCTCTAGAAAAATAATTAATTAATATGCGAATAGTTAAAATATTATTATTAATAGTTTTTTCTGGAAAAAACAAAAATTCTAATACAAAACCTTCAATTTTTTATTTTTTCGCAAAATAGTTTTTTGGTGATGTTGTATATATAGTTAACTTAACATTCTTGGAGATACTTGGATCGTAAATACCCCATAAGAGAGCTGAGTAATTAATGATTAGAAGAAGTGAGGCAACAAATTTTAACTATGCGAGTTTGACGGGAACTAATTTATAATATTTGATTACAACACGTAAGTAATTAAACAGTCTTTAGAATTTATGAATAAACCTATGAAACATACACTCTTTGGTGTATATATAGTCGCAGTGTTTTTATCTCCCTTGACCATTGATAACTTATCATGGAAGAGTCAGGCGAAAAAAATTTTGCAAACTTGACACAAAGCTCTCATTTATTTCTTTTTTTTTAATTTATCGTATCTCTATATTGGAAAAATATCATTTTTATACGATACACCTTCATTTTCCCAGAAATTTTTATTTGTACACGGAAATCAATATGTCGTATCAATTTTATTATTTGTACATATTGGAAAACAGGATAAAGTAGCTTTTTATTTTTTTCGTATAGCAAATTTTAATTGTCAGGAATTTTTACCAATTTTTGTTCATTGTTGCCCATTGTCAACTTTTACTAATTTTGGAGTAAAAGTTTCAACGTTCGTCAATTTTTTTTGGAATTTATATTCCTAGATTGTTTAAAAATTGTGTGAGAAAATTGAGGTTTTTCATTCTAAATTATTTTGCAATTACAGTTTTTTTCCCATATAGACAAGTCTTCTTGAGCATAGAATAGACATCTTGATTTCCTCTCTGTCTCTTGTTCCAAGATCGTACAACTGGATGAATTATACTGATAACTGTACCACAAGTTATAGAAAGAAATGTGTTGCCTTTTTCGAGAAATAAATGTGAAAAACGCGTTTAACCGACTATACAGCTTAGTAATAATCTATATACCGATCATGAATATATTTATGACGATTTCCAGGAAAATAACGTAATTCGTGATCTACATTGATATACAGAATAATTTTTTTACAAATATTAAATTTTCCCTGCATTTTTCTATATTTGTGTCGATATTTTTTTCTTCATATATATTAAACAACGAAATAACAAAAGATGTATAAATTTTACATTAGAAGTGTGTTTTCTTTTTTTCCAATTCGCCATTTGCGAAATATCTTATTTATTTCAAATAATGGAGAAATAAAATAGAAAAAGGAAAATATATACTTATACAATAGATTATAATTTATGGATTTCAAAATATCGCAATAAGATCTTATTGATATTAGAAAAAGAATAATATATTTTAAAAATCATGATTTAAATAGATATTATTGGCGGGAAATTTTTAGAGAAATGAAAAGGAAAAAAATTCATCGGCATCTTGGGGAATATAAATTGTTTGTAATAAACAACTAATCCAATAAGGTAGAATTTAATTCAACGCTGACAGGGATTTCTCACTATATGGGGAAACAGCCGCAAATGCAAATAATTGCCTTTAAGATATAAATGTTTTTTAGGATAAAAAAGCCAAATGCACATGCAATTTCCTTTCACCGTCACGCATTTGAAACACACGTAATAGCACAATACTAGAGTCCTTATACATATTGGATTCTTAATTATCTATACATATATACTTCTTGTGAAGTAATGCTCGATGTTTATGCTAAATAGAAGTAATAAATCGAATATCCAATATGTACAATAGGGAAATATTTTGTCTGATTCGCTACTGCGGCCAAATGCGGAATGTTTTTAAACGTTTAGGATGGTATCGATATCATCATCTCGATGAAACACATACTCGATATTTTTCTACTGTGCCTACAAATTCTTTAGGAATTACTTTATAATTATTGCACTGAACGGTGTTAATTAAATCGCATTTTCTTCATATTCATCACATTGATAAGATACCCATTTATGATATCATGTACCAATATAGAATATGTTTCATATCCGTGTTAATAATTTCTATTGAATCTTGAATGTCATTTGTTTATTTTTGTTCAAATCAGGAGAAAACAAAATTAATTTTTTGTGGCAATCCTGCAAAGGTTTTAAGCTAAAAAGTGCTCTGATGGTTTTCTAATTTCCAAAATTAAAAGAAAAAAGTAAAATTATTGCTTTTACCTCCAATAAAAAATTGTTTCCTTTTTGTATAAAAACAAATTGAATTCATATAGATTGTTTTCTTATTGTTTATACAATAGTAAAATTAAGCAAATGCTTTTAAGATATACAACAGTCATCACAGTTGGTCCCCTTTTCCTCTTTTGTCCCCTTATTTCAATTTTATAACATTTTTTGACGATTTGGTACCTTTCCCCCCTTTTTTTTTGCTGATTTGTCCCCTTCTTCACCTTTTTCTAATCCAAGATAAACAAGTTTTTCTTTTTTTGAAATCTTTTTCAAAGTGTAATCATAAAATTTAGACTCAATGTTATAGAATTCAGTGCGTTTTATTTCTGATTTAGATTATTAACACCACAACATAATATTAATGTCTTTTTATGTTAACGATTTAAATAATATATCGTAAAGAATTTTATGAATTATAAGGTGGTTCATTCAACAGAATGCAGACCTTTAGAAAAGTAATTAATTAACATTCGAATAATTAAAATATTGTTATTAATAGTTTTTTTCTAGAAAAACAAAAATTCTAATACAAAACCTTTAATTGTTTCCATTTCATACAATAATTTCTTTTTAAATAACTTAATTCTTGAAGAACTATCATAAAATTATAACTTAGAAATTATTTAAAGAATAATTTTATTTATACATTTGAAAATTAATTCAATTTTCAAATAGTTTCGTTTACAATTTTCATAAATAGATGAACTTAAAAAGATTTTAATGTCAAATTTTATAAAATTTCAATTTTTAATGAATTTCATTAGAAATTCTAAAGAACTTAAATTTTTGCAAAAATTTTCAAAATTCAAATTATTCTAAAATTAGTTAAATTTGAATTATTCTAAAATTAGTTAAATTTTTTAATATATATTTAATTAATTATTAAAAATAATGAATTTATCGAGAAATTTTAGTTAAAATCACTAAAAAAAATTTGAATTTTGGAGAAGTTTTAAATAATTGCAAAAATTCAATTATTTTCAAAAATAATAAAATTCTTCGCAGAAATTCAATTAAATTAAAAAATTTAAAGAAATTCTTGTCAAAATTTCTTCTCTTTATAAATAATAAAATTCTTCTTCAAAATTAAATTATTTCCAAAAATTTTAATAAAATTCCTGGCAAAATTTCAATTATTTGCAAAAATTTTCTTAAACTCTATGATATTCAATATCTACTATTTTAATAAAATTTTCTAAAAGAATTTAATTATTTAAAAAAATTTATTAAAATTTTACACAAACGTTTTTAATTATTTTCATAAATAATTAAATATTTTCACAGGAATTCTATTATTTACAAATTTTTTATAAATTTCTTCGCAATAATTTCATTATTTTCATAAATAATCAAACTCATCGCAGAATTTCAATTATATTTAGTACAATTTTATTCGAATACCTCAAAAAATGTAATTACTTTTAAAAATTTTATTTAAATTCGTCGAAAGAATCTAATTATTTAAAAATTTGCTGATAAAATTCTTTTATGATAATTCAATATTGAGAAACATTCAATTATTCAATATAAATTATTTATTTTTGTATTTAAATAATTGAATTCTCGTAGAATTTTTTAATATAAATTTATTTAAGTGAATTTCAGTTAAAATTTTACATAATAATTGAATATTAACAACATTATAGCGTGAATTTTTAGAAGCAATTGAATTTTGAAAAAGTTTCAAATTGAAATCTCTGAAAATCTGAATTTTTCATATTTTGAACTAACTATTCTGTATAGAATTAATTTTTTCAAAAATGTGAAATTATTCGAAATTTTTATTTTCAAATAAATATATTGAATTAAAGAATTTCCGAATAATTGATGAAATTTCGTAAAATTGAATTGTAAACAAATAAATTTGAAAATTCTCAGAATTTTTTTAAAAAATTATTGTAAATAATTGTTTTAAAGAAGAATTTTAATTAAAAATTCTAGAAAATAATAATTGAATTAAAATGATGAAAATAATTTTGAAGAAGTTACAGTAAAAATATATCTTTTATAGTAGAAAATAATAATTTTTTAAAAAATTATTTGTAAATAATTGATTTAATTTTATTATAAAACATGAAGAAAGTGATAACTCCGAGTCGAAGACTTGGAGTGATCACTTTCTTCATGTTTTATTATAATATTTTCATAAATTGTTGAATTTCAAAAATATTTGAATTTAAATGCTTTTAAAATCTTAATTCCTATGGAAAAACAATAATGATTAAATATTTTTTTAAAAAAGAAGCTTTATTGATGGTTTCACATAGTTTTACTATCTAATCTTTTTTAGACTGAATCGCAGAATATTCTTTAGGGAAAAAATCAAAATTTTGTCTGGAAATCAGGGAAAAGTCAGGGAAAAGAAAATAAAATTTTTGTTGCAACTATATGATTAAAATCGAATCATTTTTAAAAAATTTTATAAAAGCTATATGATACAAAATTTGAATTATATATGAGGCATTCCATTTCAAAACGACCCCCTTCGTAAACAATTGCCAATGTAAGACAATTTTTAAATGAATATTTCTTCCATTCTGTAGAACCAAATTACTTTTTATATTAGTGATTTCGAAAGTAGAATTTCTGAACTTTCTGATAATAAAAAAATATATTTTTTTAATAATTTAATTTAAATAGAAAATTGAGTTTAAAAGTTAAACTTTGAAAAATCTCAAAACACGTTACCTCCGATTTTAATAAAATTCATATCAAACGAAAGCTTGAATATTCTTCTTTTTATTTATCAAACGATAATAATGGACATTTCAGTGGATTTTGAGAAAATAATTAAATTTCACAAACATTTCGAAGGTTATTATGCATAAATTGGGAAAAACAAATGCCGCCCTATACTTAATAAATGGTTTTCTCAATATAACCTTCGAAATGTTTGTGAAATTTAATTATTTTCTCAAAATCCACTGAAATGTCCATTATTATCGTTTGATAAATAAAAAGAAGAATATTCAAGCTTTCGTTTGATATGAATTTTATTAAAATCGGAGGTAACGTGTTTTGAGATTTTTCAAAGTTTAACTTTTAAACTCAATTTTCTATTTAAATTAAATTATTTAAAAAATATATTTTTTTATTATCAGAAAGTTCAGAAATTCTACTTTCGAAATCACTAATATAAAAAGTAATTTGGTTCTACAGAATGGAAGAAATATTCATTTAAAAATTGTCTTACATTGGCAATTGTTTACGAAGGGGGTCGTTTTGAAATGGAATGCCTCATATGCAAGTTGTATAAACAAATAAATTTTTGTCCCCTTTTTGAGGAAAAAAATTCCCCTTTTCTCCTTTTTTTTGAGTAAAAAAGGTACTGTAATGCCAGTATACAAATATAAACATTTATTAATATAAAGAAAAATTCGAATTGGTCGGAATTTAAATATGAACCACTTTTTTCTTTTAGTCTGACCTTATGTTGTGTCATTATATTGTAGGGGAAGAAAAAAAAACCTAACGGAACGAATTTTGAACTTTTGTGAGTCTGAAGAAATAATCTTCTGTCTGATATATTTAGAAAAAAAAATTGATCATAAAAAGACGAATTTATGGGGTCCGTTATGTAATACATGAAATATATAGATATATACTTGGTGTTTAACTCTTTTTAACGGGGCAATTTCTTTTTGTTAAATTATAAAAAAGAAAACTTGTATTTTTCGGTTCATTGATCTTTTAAAATGATACAATGTATATGTACATAATTGCTACAAAGTTGTATACTATAATATTCTTTTTCTCTCGAATATATTTATTATATTGAAATAGATATATATATATAATACATATTTCTCGAAAATATATTAATAACGCAACGAAAGCTCGTTTACCAGAAATAAGATTTTCACTGTGCTTGATTTTGAGGACACACATATAATTCAACTAGCGCGAAAGATATTATTATACACTCCAATGGCGTCACGAAAGTTAATATTTTCGAAAACTATTTCCTATGTTGGCGGATTTTTTTTCGCGAATATCGATATTATTTTGAGTTATAAATATAATAATCACAATATAATGCTAGTGGATATAATAGTATGGTATTATTATTAGCATAGTGCTAGTAATAGTATTAATAATAATAAAAATAGAAGTAATATTAATAATAATAAAAATAGTAATAGTATTAATAATAGTGGTAGTAATATTAATAATAATAAAAATAGTAATAGTATTAATAATAATGGTAGTAATATTAATAATAATAAAAATAGTAATAATATAGTAATGATAATAATAATAATAATAGTAATTATAATACCTAACGAAAAATAATAAAAATCGACAGTGAATGCATGAGAAATTTACCGTATCGTCCAATTATTCACTCTCACATAATTAACAATACTAATAATAATTTATGCGAACAATGGCCATTATTAAGTACACCTAGAGCGCTCTTTTGGCAGCAGCTTCTCAAGATTATGTACCAAGCATGCATTGTCTTGCGACACTATGGTAATAATTCATTAAGTTAAGAGCTCACTAGACATAATAATTGGCGGCGGGCGGGACAGTTTAAACAAGTGCTTTACACTCTCATGCTGGAGTATTGTGTACCCAGTGACTTTATATGGCTAATACTCCATAAAAAGCAAAAAAAAAGAAAAATTCTCGATATTGTGTATCTACACAAAAATAACAAAAAAAAAAAAAAGAAACAGTAGTAAACAAAAGCGTTACTCGAAAACCACAATTTGAAATAAGACTCCTTTTTATCGGTATTTTTTTCTGGTGGTAAAAAGAAAAACTGTTTGTTTATTGAAATTATAATGTGAAAATTTCAGGTTTTTATTCAAAATCAATTTCAAGAGAAGTAGATTCAAGGTTTTCTTTATCTTCTTTTTTGAAATATCGTATTTTCTTTTTGTGTTGTATTTATTCCCCTTTTTTCCTTTGTGGAATTCAAAGAAATGATTTTCTTGATTCGAGAGCAGTGTATGTACTTATGTCGATATAGGATATAGCGCGCGATGAACTACCACGCCTACGATTATCGTTTCTCGATGATCGATTTGGCTGACTATATTTGCCAGTCACGATTTTGCACCGTTACATGTTGTTTCACATAAGATTTATTCTTAAATCGCCAAGGAATTCACATATACAAGTGTAATGTTAAAGTTAGCACTTTGTGTGTAGGTCTCGAACTTAGCAATATGCGAGCTTTTCCTATAATGGAAAAAAAAATGTGTGAGTCAATTTATGAGTTTGGTGAAAGAACGTTTGGAGAGACGGTGTTAACTCTGTCTAGATTTAGTTTCCATTTCCTTTTTATATTTTTTTAAATAATTTAAAAAGAGAGAGAGAGAGAGAGAGAGAGAAAAGAAGAAGAGAAGAAAAATTTATTTCTTTCAAGAAAGAATGAAAGAGAGAGAAAAAAGGAATTTATTCATTTCTTTCTTTCAAGAAAGAAAGAAAAAATGAATGAATGAAAGAGAAAGAGAGAGAAAAAGGAAAAAAGAAAAAAGAAAGTATAAAGTAAGAAGGAAAGAAAAATAGAAAGAAAGAAGATCGAAGACAAGATTCAAGAGCGAAAAGAGAATATATGCTAGAAAGAAGGGAAAAGATTTAAGACAAAAGATCCAAGGACGAGAAGAGAAGACTCAAGACTGAAGAAAGATGCAAGAAAGAGTAAAGACAAAAGATTCAAGGACGGAGAGAGAAAAAGAAGATGCAAGAGAGTAGAGAGTGGAGAAAATTTTTCCTACCTCAATAATTAAATTATTAATTTAATTTAATTTAATTTTCGCCTAGATGTCATGAAAATTCGCTCACAAAAGAAATTAAGTAAATAAAGCACATGAACTATAATGTAGATAGTATAAAATTGTTTCGTTTCAGTTGTAAAATGAATAATATTATAAATAAGAATAATAAATAGTAAATAATTATTTACAATAAAGAATTGTTGCATATAATTAGGAAAAGTAGAGGAGAAAAAATAGATTATTCCCAAATTATTGGTTCAAATATACAAAAGTGAACATTTGATAATACAGAATTAATCGGTTATCTGAACCAAATACACTGGTTGAAAAATAATTCAAGAAAATAATCAATAAAAAAAATTCAAAAATGTGATTTGTAATCAACATTTGAAAGTATTAATCTTTCGAAAGACGTCGTTGATTATTAAATTTTTCAGAAACAGAAAATTGTTACTCTCTGCGAATGCAAAAAATTTGATTCATTTCCGAAAAGTGTTAGCTCGTGAAATAAAAATTTTTGCACAAATTTTCCTGAAATGTTAAATAGAACGCGTATAATAATAGTATATAGGGATATGATCGGTCTTTGAAATTTAATAACGGAGTTCGTGACTGCACCTGCTCTGCTCTCGAATTATGTTAAACATATATGTAGGGAACAGCAATGTCTTGCAACAAGACATTTATCCGATGGTGCTCATCTTTTATAGTCATGATCAACAATAATTCATATATAATTCAGAATAGAAAGAATTTCACTAGTAGTACTCGCAAATGTATAAGTATATGCACTTTGCAATCTTCATTTCCTTCGCCTGCAGTCAGTGTGGTAGTTCTGCAGTTTCCCTATTAATGATGATGAATTACGATTTTTATTTGTCGTTCATTACCTCCTTTTAAACTTATTTTTATGATTATTAATTTATTTTATTAGAATTTGAAATGGAAAGTCGAATTATTGTTGATGAGGAAAAAAATACTTCAAGGGAAAAAATTGTCTTTACTATTAATAGCAATACTATTATTATTACTATTTTTATTAATTATTATTGTCATTATTATTATTATTATTACAATAACTTTTGTAATAATTATCTTTTTTTTATATTAATCCTCGGATATTAAAACATAAGGGGATTTAATTCGAAAGTTAAAACCGGTTAAACAGATGCTCTCGCAAGGTGTGATAGAAACCGCACGAATTTTTTCGAATCCAAAGAAATTCTACCCCGGATTTTCGTTTTGTCCTTTTTTTCTCAAATTAAGATTGTTTTATGTCTATCAGTTTATATAATCAAATTTATAAAAATGGAAAAATAATCCTCATTCTTTTTTCGACTTTTTTAAGGAAATGCGACTTATTTTGACTTTTTTGTGAAAAAATGCAACTAATTGACTTTTTCCAAATTTATTTTGAGTAAAATGCGACTAATCGACTTTTTTCACATTTTTCAATTACACTTTGACTTAAATTTTAAATAGCAGAAATCTTTTTCTGTAAATTATCTATTCTTAACTATACTAAATAATAATTTTCGTATTTCATTCTTTCATTAATTCAATTCATTAAATAATTAATTTCATCAAATTCAATTATTTTCACAAATAAAGTGTTCCACAAGAATTTAATTATTTAAAATTAAATTTTCGAAATATTTATTATATTTTGAAGAAATTAATTATTTAAAAAAATGTTTATAAAATTCTTTTAAAGAATTCAATTATTTTCAAAAATAACAAAATTTTTCACAGAAATTCAGTTCTTTTTAAACAGAAACCTTTCTCTGTAAATTATCGCTATTATCTATTATTTATTGTCTATTATCTACTAAATAATAATTTTCGTTTTTCATTCTTTCATTAATTCTGTCTGTCCACACTTTAAAGTTAGTTTTTGTGTATGCTTTTGTTTTTTTCTTTTTCTTTAAAAAATATTGTTTGACAAATCGAAAATATGCAGGTATTTTTTTTTGTTTTATAATAAAATAATATTTGAAATTAGAAAATTAAAAAAAATTATGATTAACAAATACATTTTATTTATTATATGCTTTCTTCTATAACAATTTTCTTTTGACTGATCTAAATTATGAAAATTTTTTTCCTTTTTATTTATAAAAGTATGAAAGCAAATTGTTCATTGTTTAAAAATTATGATTAAGAAATAGGAAATATACACATTTTATGCATAATTTCTATTTCTAAAGAACAATATTCTTCACAAACTCATTCTTTTCTTTTGGAAAAGAAACATTACATTTTTCCGTTTCTTAATATTTTTGTAGAAAATTCTCAATTTTCATAAGGAAATAATTTGCATTATTTTTATTTCTTAATTACAATTGCTTTAATAAAATTCAAAGCTTTTTTAAAATAAAGGAAAAATAGTTTATAAATTCTATTTGTCAATTACAAATTTTAATTGAAAATGAAATTAAAACTTTTTAAATTTTTAGAAAATAAAGAAAAAGAATTTACTCAAAAAAAATGTTCTGATACATTTATTTACGAATTTCTTTTGAATTATTTGAAAATATCAATAACTTTTTTTTTAAATAAATATTTAATTATTATTATTTTTCCATAAGAATTAAGATTTTCAAAAATTTCAAATTCAAACCTTCTTGAAATTAAATAAGTTATGAAAAATTGTTATAAAACATGACCGAGTGATAAAATCATTATTTTATATTATAAGAATATTGTTACTGGTAGGTAACTTCTTCAAAATTATTTTCATCATTTCAATTCAATTATTATTTTTTTAGAATTTTTAATTACTTTTTATGAAAATAATTAAATTCCTTAAAAAAAATTTATTATTTATGAAAATAATAAAATTTTTGCGAACGATTATATTAGAATTTTCTAAAAATAATTGAATTTTCGAAAAGAAATTTATTACTTTTAAAAATAATTAAATTCTTGTGTTGAATATAGTTATTTATGAAAATAATTGATTTTTGCAAAGAATTTTGTTAAAATTCCTCAAAATAATTGAATTTTTGGGAATAGTTTTGTTATTTATCAAAATAATTGAATTCATTCTAAAAAAAAATTTAATTGAATTCTTGGGAAGAATTTTATTAAAATCTAAAAGAATAATTGAATTATTTCAAAAACATTAATTAAAATGGTCTTTAAAATAATTGATTTCTTTTGAACAATTTTATTAAAATATTTGAATTCTGGTATTTTTTAAAGGATCTTAATTTTGAAAAATATTTGAAAATAATTGAATTCCTGTCAAAAATTCTAATTTTTTTTGTAAATAATTGAATTCATCCAAAGAACTTAAAAAAACATTTTTTTTAAATTGATTTCTTCGAGGAATTGAAATTAATTTTTAAGAATAATTACATTTCTTGAGCAATTCTCGTAAAATTGTATTAGAAATAATTGAAATCCGGCGATGAATTTTATTATTTATGAAAATAATTAAATTGTTGCTAAGAATTTTATTAAAATTTTCAAAAATAATTGAATTCATGAGATGAATTTTATTATTTATGAAAATAATTGAATTATTGCGAAAAATTTTTAAAAAGAATTGAATTTCAGTAAAAAAAATTTTGTTATTTTTGAAAATAATTGAATTCCTGTGAAATTTTTATTATTTATGAAAATAATTTTGTCGTTTTTTTTTTAAATTTCATGCGCGACTATTTTGCGACTTTTTCGGAAATTTCATGCGACTTTTGTTGTAAATTTATGCGACCAAAGCGACTTTTTTTAGGTCTTAAAGTCAATCCGAGCCATGTTAATTTTTTAAGGGGAGAAAAGGGCTAAACTTTTTTCTAAATTGTAAAAAAGAAAAATTTTTTAAGCTCCATTAATTAATTTAACATTGTATGGAGAATTGTTTTTTTCCAAAATCATTGACATAGAACAGAGATATGTTTTTAAATATTTTATAAAGATGAAAAAGGAGTAAAGAAGAAGTGTATATACGAAAAAGAAGCGAGACTGAGCTCCATAAATCACTTTAGTTTCAGTACTTGTCTCTCCTGAAATTGATCGGTTCAAGAAGCAGAACCTTCTTTCGTTGGCTACGGATACCGATATAATTACGGGTGCAAAAAGAGAAAAAGAATAGTGGTCGAATGAAATTTACACGAGTCGTCTATTTTCTCGTGACGACGACAACGACGACTTTGCTCCTAATCGATGTATCGCTCCAATGTGTTGTATATAGTGTGTATATATGTATATAGTATACTCTCGATTATACAGTCCTCTCCTCCATCGTCAGGTAATCTCATGGTGTTCTCAACCGTGAATTATGTACTACTTATTACTATACCCACTGTCCTTGGATGAGTTGAACCATATCTCTCACTAAAAATCGCTTAGTTCTAGTGCCTTTCATGATATTGTATAGTATCTTCTTTTCCTATATATTATACATGTAAAAATAAATTTGTAAATAAACAAATTTTCTTTGACTCCAATGGGGATCATTATATATAAAGCTAATCTCAGATGGCAGCACCATAGCAAGATTTGTCTAGCGCTTAATTTTTTATTTCGCGAAAAGTCATATTTGTTTTACAAACAAATGGGCGAAGTAAATAAATACTTTTTTTGGAATTGTGAAAAGTTAAAAATTGAATTACTTGGGTGAGGAATTTGTGTCACAGGAAAAAAGACGGTTTTGCTAGTCACAGTATCGTAAAAGTATAGATAAAAAAAATTGAGGTTATGTTGCCTGTTATTAAAAGTATTGTAAACACATTTTAATTTTGAATCTCCCAACATCTTTAAATAGTTTTCCGTACTTTATTATAACCAATATTTCTGATCTAATGATTTTATTCTTCATTTACATGAACAAAAACCATTTATATTGTTTAATTAATATTATGCAACAAATCACATTTAAAATTTTGCGCCATAAAATCTTATAGTAGTGCTGCACTCTACTGGTCAAATTTGGCTGTGAGGATCCCCATTTTCTTTGACTCCAAGTTTTTTGAATTAAAGAATTTATAGCGTCAAAGAAATAATTCTTGTTGAATTTAAAAACGAAAATTTCTTTGCTACAAATAGTTTTTGAATCAAAGAAATTTTCTTTAAATAAAAATTATTTGATTCAAGCACCTAAATGTTTATTTGACAATAAACAAATATGTTATTTGAATCACCCAGTAAACAAAAACTAATTGAAATAAATTAAAAAGAATTCACAAAGAGCTTCAGTGAATCCCGCTTTGTGACAAATACGAATTGGAGCTATGTTGCAATTTTCCTGAATTCGTCAAACTGTATTGAAATCCCAAATCTTCTATTCTTACTAATTCAATGGACAAAATTTGGGGCCTTTAATTTTTTTTAATTCGCCAACACGAATTCAATGCATGCCTTGGCCATTTCTTTCGAATGCGAATTCGTTTGCACAAATTCAGGCAAATTGAATCGAATTCAATCGAATATACGAAAAGCTTGAATGAATCCCGCTTTCTACCAAAAATCTTAATTCATTTCAATCCGTTTGAATTAGTTTTTTTTACTGGGGCAAATAAATTTTTTTTTCATTGTAAATAAAGTTTTATACATAAATTTATAGCTCGACTCTCCTATATAAAATCACAGATGATGGTAGAATTTACACGAAACTCGAGCTATCGATATTAGACCTCTATTATTTTCAATCATAAGTAGGACGCTTCAATTTTGTCATATTTTTTCTTCTATATTCACCAATAGATATCTTCTCAGAACTGTTTTCTTTCTACGAACTAATTACCATTTTGAAAGTTTTCAATTGTTTTATAACTATTATATATATAAATTATTTTCTGACATTTGTTATTCTTTTTTTTGTTCACCGCTGAGCAAAAAAGAAAGAAAATTTGATGACACAGAAAATCCTTGATGCGAATTTCCTTTCAATGGAAAATTTCATCTTGTCTCCCTTTCACTTATTTCTTTTCGTTTTTTTGTGTCCTTTGTTTTATTATTAACCGCAGCATTTTTTTTTTATTATATTTACTCTCTAAATATCATATTTTTCTGCGCCAAATAAATTTTTCCATTTCCTGTGTGAAAAAGTATTATGGTAGTGTTTTCGATAAATATTGGCCTGCGAGATTTAAAAAAAGTTCACTAATGAGTCATGAACTATTTGGCACTATTTAAGTATTTTTTTAATTATTAGCAGAAAATAAGAATTTCTTTTTGTCATTTCTTGTTGTAATTGAGAAATGTAATAATAGGAAAAAATTTGTCACGATCGTATTTTCTCTCTTGATTATTGCGTCAGTATTTGTGTGCATTTGAAGTAGTGTCATATAACATGACCCCCGCGAGTATACTAATTTCGATGCTCAATTGGTCGTTGGTTTTAGAATTAGAAAGTGGTTAAGAGATTTAATTGCAATGTTCTCAGTTCTATGGTTTTGAACTCGTCTCTAATTAATATGACAGGTTCTTTGAAGTGACATATTAATTTTCAGTAATACTTGCTGAACTCTTCCATAACGATCAATTACAGAAATGCTTCCTAGTAAATTATGTTGTTAATCATCCGTTATTATCGTCATGAGTATTATTAAAATCTTATTTCATCTTATTTCATTTCACGGATAAAAGGTAAATAAATAATTGCATTTGATGATTAATTCTAACAGTGAGACATTGTTTGTATATATTTTAATTTTACCCTATGCTTACATATTTTTTGTCACTTGGAAAAATGCGAAGCTTCGTTAATAACGAACAGTTGTGGACTGTCTACCAGCCCTTTTGAGTTTTTTTTTGTATATGAGAAGACTGACCTCGCCTAACGATTTTGCAAACAAAATTTAAATTTTTCATTTTTTAAAAAGTCTATGTCTTTATTTGATTTTTATTTCGATTATCTTTTATGACTTTTATTTCGATTATCTGTTGTGATAAAAAGAGAAACGATTAAAATTTAATTTTCCATTGAACGTAATGTTTAATTATCATTTATTACGTAAATAGTTTTCCCTTATTTTTTTTCTGTTATTGTTATTTTGCGCAATTATTTTTATGTTCAGAATAATTCGCACTAACAATTATCACACCAATATAATGATTGCATTATTAAAAATAATCCATTGTTTTGTCACTTATCCATTCAGGAGTCTGTAATTATATTATTACATGCGCATTGTTTTCTGTTTAGATCTTTTTTTTTTCTTTTCAAATATAAATATAGAAAAGATTTAGTAATAATTACAGACTTTAGTAAAATAATAATGACGCATGTGACAAAAATTAGTTGGAAAAATTTATGTTTTCGCAAAACGGTAAACAACGAGAGTCTTGACATTTCTTTTTATCTGGATTCAGTACGTATCCTAAGAGACGACGAAACAAGGGAAAGAGTTTTAAGAAATATTACTTACTTTTGCTGTTAGTTGCATTCAGGAAAAAAGAAAATAAGAGTGCTAAAGAATCCCAAGCGAAGGTATATAGCAACACATATATACCTGAAAAAAAAGACAAAAAAGAAATAGAATTAAAAATAAAATCCCGCACGAATTACAAGCACGCGATATAAAAGGAAAAAAAGTATATTGAAAAGAATTGCCCTTAAGGATATCTGTTTTGCATATATGAATGTTTCCCTGGAACTTTTCTATATATTTTGCATTCTGCAAGTAGATTATGATGGAAACTATTGCCTCATATTTCTGATAATTACGTAAAAATTATTATTTAAATTTTAAATTGCTTAATTTGAATTATATAATAAAATAATGATAGTACTAATATTATAGTGGAATAATAAAAAGTATAATATAATTATAATAAATTTATACAATATAAAAAATTATAATTGCACTATAGCTGAATTTATAATACTTTAGAATCAAAAAATTACAAGAATAGTTCAATTATTTTTCTACTCTCTAAATTTGAATATCAGTGAGTGAATTTTTGCTTTTGAATTAGTAAATTTTACTAATACGGGGTTGTCACAGGTCAGGGAAAAGTCAGGGAAAGTAAAATTGGTCAGGGAAGTCAGGGAAAAGTCAAGGATTTTTATTTAAGTAACTGGAAAAAATTGAATTTTGGAGAAGTTACAAATAATTGCAGAAATTCAATTATTTTCAAAAGTAATAAAATTCTTCGCAGAAATTCAATTATGTTCAAAAATTAGAAAATATTCTCATAAAAATTCGATTATCTTTAAAAATAATAAAATTCTTCTCCAAATTTCAATTATTTTCAAAAATTTTAATAAAATTCTTTGCAAAATTTCAATTATTTTCAAAAAATTTTTCTCAATTCAATGATTTTCAATATCTAGAGTTTTAATAAAATTTTTCAAAAGAATTCAATTATTTAAAAAAAAAATTTTGATAAAATTCTAAGCAAACTTCGCAATAATTCAATTATTTTCATAAATAATAACATTTTTTACAAAAATTCTATTATTTTCATGAATAATAAAATTCATCATAGAATTTCAATTATTTTAAATACAATTTTAATTGAATTCCTCGAAAAATTTAATTCTTGAAAATTTTATTAAAATTTCTCGAAAAAATTCAAATTTGTTGATAAAATTCTTTATGATAATTCAGTTTCGAAAAACATTAATTCATTCAATAAATTATTTATTTTTGTATTTAAATAATTGAATTCTTGTAGAATTTTCCAATAAAAATTGATTTGAAAATGAATATTAGTTAAAATTTTAGATCATAATTGAATATTAAAAGCATTATAGCATGAATGTTTAAACATAATTGATAATTGAATTCTTTCGAAGAATTTTAACAAAATTTTTTAAAATTGTGACATTTTTCGAAGAATTTACTTAAAATTGTATTAAAAATAATTGAATTCCTGCATCGAATTTTATTACATTTTTTTTAAATAATTGAATTCTTTTGAGAACTTTTATTAAAAAAGTAGATTGTGAAAATATTTGAATTTCAACGAAGAATTTCATTATATTCGTGAAATGTAATTAATTTCTTACAAAAACATTAAGAGAATAATTCCATTTTTCTAGGAATTTACTTTAAATTGTATTATAAATAATTGAAATCCTCAGAAAAATTTTATAATTTATGAAAATAATGTAATTCTTACAACGAATTTTATCAATTTTTTTTTTAAATAATTGAATTCATGTGAAAATTTTTATTACTTGTAAAAATAATTGAATTTATGCAACGAATTTTATTACATTTTATTTGAATAATTATATTCTCTTGAAAACTTGTATTAAAAATGTAAATTTTTAAATGTAAAATTTATGAAAATAATTGAATTCTTGCAACGAATTTTATTATAATTTTTGTAAATAATTTAATTTAGAAAAAAAAAATTTTATGGAAATTAAAATTTTTATAAAACATGAAGATATCAATCACTCCGAGTCTTCGACTCGAAGTAATTGATATCTTCATGTTTTATAATATAATATTCTTATAAGTTGTTTAATTTTAAAAATGTTTGAATTTGAATGAATTTTGAAGAATTTTAATTCCTATGGAAAAATAATAATTAAATTTATTAAATACTTATTTAAAAATTTAGTTATTAATGTTTGCGAATAATTTTACAATTTAAGAAATTCGTTAGTAAATGTAATGGAATGTTTTTCTGAGTATCTAATAATTTTCAGAGTGAATCAGAATATTCTTCATGGTCAGGGAAAAAGTGAAAATTTTGTCTGGAAATCAGGGAAAAGTCGAGGAAAAATAAAATTAAATATATTTGTGGCAACCCTGTAATATTACAAATATTATTAAAAACTAATAAATTAGTAGAAATTACTATTTATTAGTAATGACTGACTTTTTGCTTTTGAATTAGTAAAATTTACTAATTTAAAAGCAAAAAGTCAGTCGCTAGTGCAAATTAGTAAATAACATTTTTACTAATTTAAAAAAGTAAATTAGTTCAAAACAAATTTACAGAAATTTTAGTTACTTTCATACAAACTGAAAATAAATTTCAACTATAATAATAATGTCTCTAACTAATACAGATCTGGAGAGAAAATAATTTAATTATAAAAATAATCGTATTCTTGAAAAATTCATCTCAGAAGACGTGAGATTTATACAATGTTTGGAAACATTCGAAATTTAAAATGATAAACATTTTTGGGTCATAGCCTGCATTTTTTTTTAATTTATCAAATAGTTTATTTTGACAGTGCTTTCATAAAGTGGACATATTTTCATGTCCAAAAACGGAAATTTGAAATTTATATATTGAAAGAAAAACGATTAGAATATAAATTTTAGAAAAACGGTTTTTTGGAGAATACGCCCAAATATGTGAAAGGGACGATTATTATTTTTTTTTAATGTTGAGGCGCGTGTTTGTGATGCACAGGTGCACGTATAATTTCCTAATTTAATTATGTTCTTTTGACCCCTTGGCGCGCTTGTATTATATATATGCACAATTTCTTCTCTTGAAATGGAAACTCTTTGTTGGGAATAATTCGAGAAGAATAATGCGAGTCATCTTCCGAGAGCCTCGGGTGAAAGCAGAAGCTGAAAAAATCGAGCAATAAAGAAACTTAATTGCTGCATGCATCCAATTCTCACTATGATTATTATTATTATTATTATTATTATTATTAAAATTATTAAAATTATTATTATTATTATTAAATTATTTATTACTATTTTTAAATTATTATTATTTCTATTATTATCATTATCATTGTTTTTATTTTTCTTATTGCTATACAAATGTCTATTATTAATTTATTATTTTTATTATTATCAATTTTTTTATTATTTTTGATTTTATTTCTTTATTGTTATACAAAAGCTCGAAAGTACGAAACAATAAAAAAAAAATTATCAAATAATTGCATATTATTATAGACTGAAAAATTTAATTTGATTCAAGCAAACGATTATTTTTCTACTGTCAAATAAATATTTACTTGAGTCAAGTAATTTTAGTATTTGAACTAAATACTATTTAATATTTCCCTAAAGTTTTAAACGTTCAAAAGGACGACATTTTTTTCACGTTTAAATATTTTCAGAAATTATTTCAATGAAATGGAAAATAATGTAAATTAACCATTTACTTAGTTGAAAAAAGAACTTTTTTAATGTACAAAATAATTTTTTGCAATAAAATAAAAAATAAAGGGGAGTAAGGAAAAAAATTGTTGTTCAAATGAATGCTTGAAACTTTAGGGGCAGCAAATAAATATTTATTTGGTGACAAAATAAAGAAATTACTAAATAAATATTTGCTTCTAAATACTAAATAAATATTTAATTTAATTAATTGAATTAGTTTAATTAGTTGAATTAATTGAATTAATTAAATATAATGAAAATTTCATGAATTGATTGAATATAATTTTTTCTACTCGATGTGAAATTATGCATAAAAAATGCAGAAAGAAGGGAAAATGCGAGTTGAGAGGAGGAAGGTCAGGAAAAGATTTTCGAGAGGCAGGTGCAACAGACTCGGAATCTGTAGGTTTAATATTGGCAGGTCCTCATTATGATGATCGAAAACCAGAAAAGTATCCGGATTAGAAAGACTTCTCTCGCTCCATCTCTCTCTGTCTCTCGTAACCTGATGTTCAATTGCCTGGCAAGTGACAATTGAATTGTAAAATCTTAAAAATCAATTGTTTCGGGAACAATATTCTCAAGGCTGTAGGGGCCTCTTCGTCAACAAGCCCGCCTATGGTAAAGTATTTTACTGTACTATTACCATTTTTGTTCCGTTCGTAACCCGGGGGATTATAGGATTATGAGAATTTTTAACAGTATGCCGAAAATCTTTCTTTTTTTTCTTCTTCTTTTTTGTAAAGAAACTTTTACCTACTGGTACATAATTATTATATTAAAATCCCGAAACGATATTATATTGTCAATGTCCTAAAATTTACTTTTATTTCGTCACCTTTCGAAATGGCGCGAGAATATAATGCCACGCCTTTCTGGTAAAACTCCCATTTTTTCCGTGTGCGAAAAACTTTCTATTATTATAAACTCTAAAATGGGGGAAAAAATTTTTTTATATTTTGAAAGAAGAAAAAAATAGGTTTTTGTTGTTTTTGAAAAACTGGTATGTTTTTGTAAATAAAAAGTTGGTGAAAGGGTGTATTGACACGTTTTAAAATTTTATTGTCTTGTGTGCGAGAGGTTTTGAGTTATAACTGGCAAAAGTTGGGACAATTGGCAAATTAGTGCTCGTATGCGGTCATTGCCTTCGTGTGTCGCTGCTAATATTACGTTATTACAAGTTGGACACGCTACCGTCATATGGCGTTTAATGCCGCATAGACTTTAGTCCATCGTCAGATCAACGGATAAAAAGGACAAAAGCAATACGCCTTTTATTGCACTTGTTCACGACACGTAATAATTTTCTTTCACTCTTTCAAAAGTCAAGGGGGGTTGAGAGCTGAGAAAAACTGAATATTTATAAGTAAAACAATTTTTTTTGTTTACTCCTTTGTGTTTTTTTGTTTGTTCCTTTTTATTTCATTTATCTCATTTCAATTGTGTAGTTTCTTTCCAGTTTTTACCATATTTTGCATACTTTTTTGTTTGCTAAAATTTCCCATAGGATATTTTTTTCTGTTTCTTATGTTAATTGTTGAACTCATTTTAAAAGAAAGAAAAGTGAAACTCGAGATATGCTTTAGCATTTAAAAACCGAAAAAAAATCGTATGAAAGGAAATGAACAATTATTATCTATTGAAAATAGAATGTTCTCAACGGAAAAATTGATTTTTATTCGATAGAGAAAAACGTTGGGTGGGAAAAATTGTTGATACATAGTTAAAGGTGACTGGGTATATTGAGAGGCAAATAATGGAAAATGGAAATGAACCACCCCTTGAAAAGTAATTAACATGAAACAAGACATGTGGTATAAGTGTGCAGGTGTACACGACTTAACGATTTTTCCATAAGCCTATGTCATGATTACTCTGCATGTAGTATGGTTTTTTCATTGCTTGTTGTTCGCCAACCCTTTTTCTATACTCAACGAGTATTCGATGTACACAATTCTCATTGCAAAAGTCGACAAGAAAACATCGACTCTTTTCATTTTTAATTTCTATGCATATTACAGGGCTTGGATTGTGCGAATTTTTCGATTTTTTCGACTTTTTTTTTAAGGAACTGCGACTAATCGACTTTTTCCAGATTTTTTTGAGTAAAATGCGACTAATTGACTTTTTTTTCACATTTTTCAATTACTTTTTGACTTAAATTTTGAATAGCAGAAATATTTTTCTGTAAATTATCTATTATCTATTATTAACTAAATAATAATTTTCGTATTTCATTCTTTTATTAATTCGATTCATTAAATAATTAATTTCATTAAATTCAATTATTTTCACAAATAAAGTATTTTCCACAAGAATTCAATTATTTAAAATAAAATTTACATAATATTTGTTATATTTCGAAAAAATTAATTATTTAAAACAATGTTTATAAAATTCTTATAAAGAAATCAATTATTTTTAAAAATAAGGAGGTTAAAGTTTTGAACGTTTAAATGAACGAAATTTATTTATTTCTTCTTCAAATTAAATTTTTTTTACTATAATTTTGCGTCACTATTAAGCAAATTAATTATAATGTTTCTAAATGTAAAATTTGAATTTTTAATTTGAATTGTAATCAATAATCTATGAAAATATTTTTAACAAAAAATATTTCGTTCATTTGAACGTTAAAAACTTTTTGTTCATTAAAAATAACAAAATTCTTATAAAGAATTTAATTATTTTCAAAAATAACAAATTTTTCACAGAAATTCAGTTCTTTTTAAACAAAAATCTTTTTCTGTAAATTATCTATTATCTACTTCTTTTTTAAATAAATATTTAATAATTATTATCTTTTCATAGATAATTTCGAAAATTTCAAATTAAAGCCTTTTTGAAATTAAACAACTATTATAAAAAATTGTTATAAAACATGAAGAAATCGATCACTCTGAGTCTTCGACTCGGATCAATCGATATCTTCATGTTTTATAATAATTAAAGATGACCGAGTAATTAGATTATTATTTTATATTATAAGAATATTATCACTGTAGGTAAATTCTTCAGAATTATTTTCATCATTTCAATTCAGTTATAATTTTCTAGTATTATTAATTACTTTTTATGAAATAAGTTAATTTCCTTAAAAATATTTTATTATTTATGAAAATAATGAAATTATTGCGAACGATTATATTAGAATTTTTTACAATAATTGAATTTTCAAGAAAAAATTTATTACTTTTCAAAATAATTAAATTCTTGTGATGAATATTGATATTTATGAAAATAATTGATTTTTCCAAAGAATTTTATTAAAATTCCTCAAAATAATTGAATTTTTGTGAAAAATTTTGTTATTTACGGAAATAATTGAATTCATTCTAAAAAATAATTTAATTTAATTCTTGGGAAGAATTTTATTAAAATCTAAAAGAATATATTTAATTATTTCAAAAAAATTAATTGAAATTGTCTTTAAAATAATTGATTTCTTTCGAACAATTTTATTAAAATATTTAAATTCTGGTATTTTTTCAAGGACTTTAATTTTGAAAAATATTTGAAAATAATTGAATTCCTGTGAAAAATTCTAATTTTTTTTTTTGTAAATAATTGAATTCTTCCAAAAAGTTTAAAAAAAACATTTTTTTTTAAAAATTGATATCTTCGAGGAATTGAAATTAAATTTTTAAGAATAATTACATTTTTCGAGCAATTCCTGTAAAATTGTATTAAAAATAATTGAAATCCTGCAATGCATTTTAACATTTATGAAAATAATTGAATAGTTGCGAAGAAATTTATAAAAAAATTTGTAAATTATTGAATTTCTGTGAAATTTTTATTATTTATGAAAATAATTAAATGTTTGCGTACAATTTTATTAAAATTTTTTTTAAATAATAAAATAATCAATTAAAAAATAAATTTTTAAATAAATAATAATCAAACCGATTTTATTCGATTCATTGAAGTATTTTTTTTGCGTTAAAAAATAATTATTACGATTAAAAATTATTTTTGTGTCTCATCGTATATAAAAAATCTACATTCTGTTGTCAGTTATTCGCTCGGATTTAGTATTTTTATTTATATTGAGAAAGATGTTAGAAAAACGAAAGAAATCATTATTTTTTTGACTCATGGCAAATAAAAAAACTACAAATAAAATAATTTTCATAAAAATATTTTGTTACATTCTATACTCAATTCTAATAATATTAATATTTTGCCATTTTTTTTATAAATTTTACAATTTCATGTCTCTTTTTTGTCGTTTTTTCGAAAATTTCATGCGACTTTTTGCGACTTTTGTTGTCAATTTATGCGACTAAAGCTACTTTTTTTACATCTTAAAGTCGATCCGAGCCCTATCATTAGCAATTAATTCTGATTTTCTCATTGTCTGTATTTTTAATTTGGTTAATAATAGTAGTATTGAATTGTTAAATAAAATACCTGAAGAGTCATAAATGAATAATTCACTTATAGTTCCTAATTCTTTAAATAACTCATTACTTAAAATTTTTAGATACTTTTAGATACTTTAGTCATTTGGAAAAAAATTTTAATAGGTGGAAAGTTCATTTCCAAATGAAATTTATCACCTCTATTTATTCAGCGTGTCCGAACTATGGCGTGAATGAACCGTCAAGTTAAATTTAAATTGATTCCGAATCTTTTTGGTTATAAATCTCAAGTGATGCCAAATGTACTAAATTTACTTGACCTAAAAATAACGAATAAAGTAAAATAGCGGCGGAAGAAAATTTTTGTTTTATGTATTATAGTTACTATTCTAATGAAAAAAAAACAAAAATTCGTCATAACCACCAACTTGAAATCAAATTGAGAACAAGATGATGTTCTAGTTCGTACTTCGTTTTTGTGGTCTCGATAAAGAGATTATACTTGATTTGTACAGCTCATATTGAATCTAGATTTGCGGTTTTAAGCATATTTTTCCTTTAGTTTTTAGATCACGGTTATTTAGATAATTTTACAGTTAAATAATCGTTTTAATATTTTATTTATTTGTAGAGTACGTTAAATAACTAATATAATAAATAAATATAGTAAATATAATAAATTAATATAGTAAATATAATTAATAATTAAATAGGTACAATAAAAGTAAAAGAAGTTCGAGACTGATAAGGAAACTTAGATATGACAATAATTCTTCAGAAAATCAAATAATGTAGGTCGTCTTTCATTTTGGAGGAAATTCATTTGAAATCTGTGGGAGAAAGAATTTCCATATATAAATATACCTTCTCTGGAATTTTTATTTTTATTTCTATGAATTTATGTTAATGTGTTATTTATTAATTTGAACCATTTTTTCCTCCATTGATTTATTTGGTTATATTTAAAGTGTGTTAATTAAAGTGAGGGTAATAAAAATTTTTGTTAAACTTTCTTTTTTCTTCTTTGAATTTTTCAGGTGCTCCAAAAAGACATAGAGGCTCATGGACGAATAGTGAGTTCGGTGGTGAAACTGGGAGAGAAATTAGCAACACAAAATGATGATCAACAAAAAGGAAATGAGGAACAACGACAGCAACAACAGCAGCATTCAGCATTACGAGTAGCAAGCTCTCTTGAACGTCGTTGGCACCTTCTATTTCTTCGTGCTTTGGAATGGCAATGTCACTTTGAGACTCTCGCATCACGTACCTGCAATAAGGTAATGTGCCTTCAAAATTTTTTCACTTTTCCCACATTATATTCAAATTATCAGTTTCAAAATCAGTCCATTATGTTCTTATCTCGATATTTTATCATTATAGATAAAAAAAAAGGGTTTTTGGTCATTACTTACCTACTGCTCGATATTTTCTATTCTCATTTAGCAAAATGAGGGTCTAGATGATTTTTGACAAATTTTGAGTAATGATTTTGTGCTAATGATTTCTTTACTTTAGTTTCGAGATCGCTTTTGAGCTTGCTTTTTAATTTAACGGATATCAGTTGGTAATTTTACTTTTTTTTCGGGAAAAAATAGAACTAATTATTCTTCTTGATTTTTAATTATTTGTAAAATACATTTGCATAAAGGGATGAATTTATTATTATTAAAGTAACGAGATATGGTTTGTGTCCAAAGTGTCCAGATGTTATCTTAAATCCATAGCGAATTGAAAATTTTATACAAATTATAACGAATTACCCTAGTGAGTCTTATATATGCGAACATTTCTTGTTTCTTCTTGCGCGCGTTGTTCATATTTAACTACCAAGATATTATCTCGAATTACATATAGCATTTTTAATATAGTAACATTTCTTATGCGAATTTTATTTTAGAGAAAATTTTCTGAAACACAAAAAGAGTTTTTAAGATTGTCCTAGTTATCGTTCACGATTATTTTAAAAATAATTTTAATAATAATAACAGGCTTCGCACTCGTTCACTAAAACTTACTATTTACTACTTTTCTTACGTTATGTTACTATACTATTTAGGTACTTTTTTTAGATTTCAGCCATTAAAAGCTACTATTTCTGTTTTTTTTAAAAGAATTTACACTACTATAAATTTGCTAATATACTAGAAATCGAAAAACTATTCTCAGAAATTATAATCAAATTCTTTCAAACGATTCAATTATTTTCAAAAAATATTCGTAATTCAATTATTTTCATAAACTTTTGCAAAAGAATTCAATTATTTAAAAAAAAATTAATAAAATTCATCCAAAATTCAATTATTTTCATAAATAATAAACTTTCCATAGGCATTCAATTATTTAACAAAATTTTTGTACAATTCTTCACAATAATTCAATTACTTTCACTAATAATAAAATTTTTCATGGAAATTCAATTTTTAAAAAATTTTTTAATAAAATTCTGAGCTAGAATTCAATTATTTTCATAAAAAATAATAAAACTCATCGAAGAATTTCAAATATTTTTAATACTATTTTAAACTAATTAATCGAAAAACTCAATTATCTTCACAAATAAAGTTTTCCACTAAAATTCAATTATTTAAAATGGAATTTTCATAATATTTATTATATTTCGAAAAAATTGATTATTTAAAACAATATTTAAAAAATTCTTATGAAGAATTCAATTATTTTCAAAAATAACCAAATTTTTCACAGAAATTCAATTTTTTAAAAATTTTTTGATAAAATTCTGAGCTAGAATTCAATTATTTTCGCATAAATAATAAAATTCTTCTCAGGAATTCAATTATTTTTGAAAATTTTAATAAAATTCTTAGCAACTATTCAATTATTTTTATAAATATTAAAATGCATTGTAGGATTTCAATTATTTTTAATACAATTTTACAGAAGTTGCTCAAAAAATTTAATTATTGTCAAAAATTTAACTTCAATTTCTCGAAAAAATTATTTATTTAAAAAAATGTTTTTTAAAATATTCTTTGGAAGAATTCTTATTTACAAAAATATTAGAATTTTTCACAAGAATTCAATTATTTTTAAAATTAAAAAAATACCAGAATTCAAATATTTTAATAAAATTGTTCCAAAGAAATCAATTATTTTAATGACAATTTTAATTAATTTTTTTGAAATAATTCAATTATTGTTTTAGATATTCATAACATTATTCCCAAGAATTCAATTAAATTGTTTTTTCGAAAGAATTCAATTATTTCGATAAATAGCAAAATTATTCCCGAAAAATCAATTATTTTGAGGCATTTGAATAAAATTCTTTGCAAAAATCAATTATTTTCATAAATAACAATATTCATCACAAGAATTTAATTATTTTTAAAAGTAATAAATTTCTTCTTGGAAATTCAATTATTTTAAAAATTTCTACTATTCAATTATAAATATTGCAGGATAAATTTTTAATATATAAAAAATTTAATTTCAATTCCTCGAAGAAATCAATTATTTAAAAAAATGTTTTTTTTAAAATCTTTTGGAAGAATTCAATTATTTACAAAAAAAATTATAATTTTTGACAGGAATTCAATTATTTTCAAAAATATTTTTCAAAATTAAAGTCCTTGAAAAATTACCAGAATTCAAATATTTTAATAAAATTGTTCGAAAGATATAAATTATTTTAAAGACAATTTTAATTAATTTTTTTGAAATAATTAAATTATTCTTTTAGATTTTAATAAAATTTTTCCCTAGAATTCAATTAAATTATTTTTTAGAATGAATTAAATTATTTCGATAAATAACAAAATTATTCCCAAAAATCCAATTATTTTGAGGCATTTTAATCAAATTGTTTGTAAAATTCAATTATTTTCATAAATATCAATATTCATGACAAGAATTCAATTATTTTGAAAAGTAATAAATTTCTTATTGAAAATTCAATTTTTTAAAAAAATGTTAACAAAATCGTTTAGCAAGAATTCAATTATTTTTATAAATAATAAAATGCTTTTTTGGTGTTTAATTATTTTCAGAAAAAACTTAATAAAATACCACAGAGACATTTAATTATTGTTAAAAATTTTAATAGAATTCTTTGTAAGAATTCAATTATTTTCATGGATAAGAAAAATTTCTCAGGAATTCAATCATTTAAAATATAGAATTCGCATAAAATGTAGTCGAAGGAAATTAATTATTTAAAAATTTGTATAAAATTATTCGCAAGAATTAAATTATTTTGATTAATGTTTAAATTCTTCCAGGAATATAATAAAATTTGTTGCAGAAATTTAATTTATTAGCAGGATAAGAAAGAAGTAAATATTTTTTGATGAAAATTAGGCAAAAGGCAGGAAAATAAAATATAGAATAAAATTTTTGTCAGTTTTGTCAAATGTCTAAAACAAGTTTTTTTGGTCGTAAAGTTTAATTTTTCGATAGCTACTTGTTTACTACACGGAGAAAAATATAAAGTAACTTCTACTACTTTTATAGTAAAATATTTCTGGTTAAGCATTTCTGGTAATTTTTACTATACTTTCGAAGTAAATTTTGCTACGTTCGAAGTATATTTTACTACCTACGTTCAAAGAAAATATTTGTAAAAATTAGTAAAATATACTTCGAAAGTATAGTAAAAGTTACCAGAAATGTTTTACTATAAAAATAGTAAAAGTTACTCTATATTTTTCTTCGTGTACTTTTATTGGTTTGAAAGCTATTTTTTTAAAATTAATTATCGAGTGCGAAGTCTGTAATAATTACAATAATAAAAAGTGAGATTTTAATACAGAGCGAAAATTCTAATAGCAGAGAAAGAATAAATAATGACTTTGAAATCAATAGGGGGAATAAAATGATAATCACGAGGAATAGAATTGATTGAGGAATTTGATTTTAATTGCAGTATGGTTAATGTTTTGCAAAGACTCTCTCATCGTCAATAATAATATAATAGAAAAGGATCAACTAGAGATCAAAGTGGATGATTAATAGGAAAAAGCCCTTGAGGTAATCATGATAGAGGCAAATGTATTTGATCTAAAACTCTTTGACCCTCATCTTTTCAATGGATGGATATAGGTTTTGCAATTGCTATTACTATTAGATATCATGAGGTTTCGGAGAGTATTGGCTATTGGTGTGCGTACATCTGACAGGAAGTCTCTCGATAGTGTAAATGTGTACCACTTATCTATCCACAGTTAAATCGATAGGAGCTCATTATGCATGCACAATTGTAGCTCCCACCTGGTGGTTCTCACTCACTTTGCAATGCTTTGCAATGCTTTGCAACAATATTGTCCCAGCCCACTCACTCTCCTATTCTCTCTCTTATATTATTCGTCTGATAATCCCGTACCTGGGACTCGTTCGCTGTAAATACTGTAATAGTGTAATACGTATCCGCTATACGGCCACGGAAGCGTATAGTCTGTTACATTAATGGTTTACACGTGCGCTCATAAATAAAGGGATCCTTCCAAAGGAACCCAGCTACGCTTTGTAATGCGATCTAACACGCTCTTATTATAAGATTTATCGTCAAGATTCCTCTTTTTCGACTCCTTGAACTCTCCACCTCTATTTCGTTAGTTTTTTTATTGGCCATAAAGTTGATATTTACTCTCGATTGGTGGGAGGAGATTCTCCACTCTGGATTACTCTGGGGGTAATAAGAGCGAGAAGGAAGTTAGCGTCTTTCTCACTTGCTCTCATTGCCCCGTTATGCTACTATTTGGGTACTTTTTTTAGATTTCAGCCACTAAAAGCTACAATTTCGGTTTTTTTTTTGAGACTTTCCACTACTTTAACTTCGCTAATACTAGAAATAAAAAATCTATGCTTAAGAATTATAATCAAATACTTTAAAAGGATTCAATTATTATTAAAAAATATTCGAAATTCAATTATTTTCAATATCTATTATTTTCATAAAATTTGGCAACAGAATTCAATTATTTAAAAAAAAATTGCTAAAATTCATCAAAAAATCAATTATTTAACAAAATTTTTATGCAATTCTTCACAATAATTCAAATACTTTTACTAATAATAACATTTTTGATAGAAATTCAATATTTAAAAAAAAAATGTTTGACAAAATTCTAAGCAAGAATTCAACTATTTTCATAAATAATAAAACTCATAAAAGAATTTCAATTATTTTTAATACTGTTTAAAATTATTAATTGAAAACATACATTATTTTCCAAAACAAAAAAATTTTCCACAAGAATTCAATTATTTAAAATAAAATTTTCATAATATTTATTAGGTATATTTCGAAAAATATAATAATTTAATTAAATTCTTTTTAATCATTTTAATAAAAATTTTTACAATAATTTAAATACCTACTCTAATAATAACACTTTTCATGGAAATTCAATTATTTTTGAAAATTTTAATAAAATTCTTAGTAACTATTCAATTATTTTCATAAATAATAAAATTTATTGCAGGTTTTCAATTATTTTTAATACAATTTTAACTGAAATTGCTCAAAATAGGTAATTATTTTTAAAAATTTAAGTTCAATTCCTAGAAAAAATTAATTATTTAAAAAAATCGTTTTTTTTAAATTCTTTGGAAGAATTCAATTATTTACAAAAAAAAGTAGAATTTTTGACAGGAATTCAATTATTTTAAAATATTTCGAAAAAAATTAATTATTTAAAATAATGTTTATAAAATTCTTACGATGAATTCAATTATTTTCATAAATAATAAAATTCATCTCATGAATTCAATTATTTTTGAAAATTTTTATAAAATTCTTAGCAACTATTCAATTATTTTCCTAAATGTTAAAATGCATTGCAGAATTTCAATTATTTTTAATACACAGGAATTGCTCGAAAAATGCAATTATTCTTAAAAATTTAATTTCAATTTCTCGAAAGAAATCAATTTTTAGAAAAAATGTTTTTTTAAAAAGTTTTTTGGATGAATTTAATTTTTTACAAAAAAATTAGAATTTTTGACAGGAATTCAATTATTTTCAAATATTTTTCAAAATTAAGTTTCTTGAAAAAATACCAGAATTTAAATATTTTAATAAAATTGTTCGAAAGAAATCAATTATTTTAAAGACAATTATAATTAATTTCTGTGAAATAATTTAATTACTCTTTTAGATTTTAATAAAACTCTTCCCAAGAATTCATTTAAATTATTTTTTTAAAAAAATTTAATTATTTCGATAAATAACAAAATTATTCCCGAAAATTCAATTATTTTGAGGCATTTTAATAACATTCTTTGCAAAATTCAATTATTTTCATGTATAATAAAATTCATCTCATGAATTCAATTATTTTTGAAAATTTTAATAAAATTCTTAGCAACTATTTAATTATTTTCATAAATATTAAAATTCGTCGCAGAATTTCAATTATTTTTAAAACAATTTTACAGGAATTTCTCGAGAAATGTAATTATTTTTAAAAATTTAATTTCAATTTCTCGAAAAAAATCAATTATTTAAAAAAAAATGTTTTTTTTTAAATTCTTTGGAAGAATTCAATTATTTTCAAAAGCATTAGAATTTTTAAACCGGAATTCAACTATTTTCAAATATTTTAATAAAATTATTCGAAATATCAATTTTTTTTAAATGCAATTTTAATTAAATTTTTTTGAAATAATTCATTTATTTTTTTTAAGTTTTTAATGAAATTTCTTTTAAGAATTAAATTATTACAGAAACAATTATTCGAAAGAATTCAATTATGTCAATAGATAACAAAATTATTCCTGAAAATTCAATTATTTTGAGGCATTTGAATAAAATTCTTTGCAAAATTCAATTATTTTTATAAATAACAATATTCATCACAAGAATTCGATTATTTTGAAAATTAATAAATTTCTTCTTGGAAATTAAATTATTTTCAATAATTCTAATAAAATCGTTCGCAAGATTTCAATTATTTTCATAAATAATAAAATGCTTTTTAGGAGTTTAATTATTTTCCAAAAAATTTAATAAAATACCACACAGATATTTAATTATTGTCAAAAATTTTAATAGAATTCTTGTTGTAAAATTGAATTATTTTTAAAAACTTTTCTTAATTCAATGTTTTTCAATATTTACTATTTTTATAAAAATTTCCAAACATAATTGAATTATTGGAAAAAATTTTTGTAAACATCTTCGTAAGAATTTAATTATTTTCATTAATAATAAAATTCTGCTCATGAATTCAATTATTTTTAAAACCTAATAAGTTTCTTCTTGGATATTCAATTATTTTCATAAATATTAAAATTCATCGCAATTATTTTTATAATACAAATTTTGGGTTATCCCAAATTTACAAAAATTGCTCGAGAAATGTTTAAAAATTAAATGATTTTCAAATATATACTTTTTTCATTATATTTCCAAACAGAATTCAATTCTTTTCATGAATAAGAGAAATGTCTCAGAAATTCAATTATTTAAATTAGAAGTTGCATAAAATTTAGTCGAAAGAAATCAATTATTTAAAAATTTTTATAAAATTCCTCGTATTAAATTCTTCGAATTAAATTATTTTGATTAATATTTAAATTCTTTAATGATTAATAAAATTCGTTGCAGAAATTTAATTTATTAGCAGGATAAGAAAGAAGTAAATATATTGTTTGATGAAGATTAGGAAAAAGTCTGGAAAATAAAATATAGAAAGGAATTTTTTTCAGTTTTATCAAGTGTCTAAAACGAGTTGTTTTGGTTGTCAAGTTTAGTTTTTCGATAGCTACTTTTTCACTACTTTTTGATACTTTTTCAAAATTAATTATCGAGTGCGACGTTTGTGCCCCCAGTCTGCGTTCGGCTATAGCTAACAATTTACTATAGTTTTAACATAAAATAGTTTCTAAAGACTAAAATTTATCGTGAGAATATCTTTATAAATACATGAGATGAAAATTTTTCATTATTAGAAAATTGAATCATTTTAATCATTTGAGTTTACTTTAGCGGCAAACCAGTTTACAGCTAACTTAATTACAGAAATATACCACTTGCTCTGTAGTTATTGCACTAAAGCCGCAAGACAAGCGTGCATCCAAGTAATAAAACTGGTAGATCTTAATTTTTATAGGCTATACATATATATATGTGCGGTGTGCGGGAATTGCGTTATAATTTATGGAAATGATGACTCACGAGTTGTACGCGATCATTGACGGTGTGTGTCGCGTGAGATTTGTAATTCAATGTTATTCCATTGGCAGACTGACTCGAATTAACAGGCTGTGAATAATCAGTTCGCCTCCTTCATTGAAAATTTCACTCGATTCACAATTAGCGACGCGCCTAAAAACTTTCTCAGACTTAGAATTAATTAGCATTTGTTTTCATTCCTCCTCTTTCTCTCAAATCATTTTTCATAAATATTTCTTTTGTTCTAATGTTGTACTTATACTCTACAATGCGGAAATATTGAGAAATCGTTTTTGGAATTAAAAAAAAAAAACACGAAACTTGAAGGGGTAATTATAAAAGTATATGGCAACTTTTTGAAACAGTTTCGACTTCTTTTTTTCGTATATATATTGGAATATTTCGTGTTTGAAGACGATTTATCGGGGAGGAAAAAATTGTTACACCTACTGAGGAGAAAAATTGTTGATATATAATTATATCTGTAAAATCCTCGGGGTAAATGATAAAGTGTTAAGGAAATTAACAACTTGCAATATAATCATAGATTCTTCATGGTTGTTGAATTCAACAAGAAGCCACACTCTCTCTTTCTTGGCTCCCTCATCTCCTTTCATTTTAGCTCACGATCTTTTCTGAAGGTATGCGATAAAGGATTCCTTGTAATCAGGCCTCTCTCTCTATTTCTCTCTCAGAAAAGATCCTTGAAACACTATATAGGTACATGAATTTTAAAATGAATTACAAATCGAAATTTTGTACTATCATAATTATATTAATGATTTCAGTGAAAATCTGTATTTATCTCGTTAGATATTTTATAGGGAAAAACACTTTTGCCAACTATGCAGACTGAATTCCTTGTACTCACGCCTCTCGTGTCATTTTGACATGTACACAATTAATGTCGTCCGTGGAATTTTAACAATTCCATTTCTTTCCCATAAAAGTGTGATTATCAACTGAATTTATATTCTTTCGTTGAGCGCAAAAATGCAGATAACATGTCAATTTATTCCATTTCCCTCTATTGTGGAATTTCAAGCGCAATTATTTTCTTTTTGAATTCCCCCAAGGAGAATTTATAAAATTCCGCGTCTTTGGAAAGAAATGCAACTTTTTGATTTGATTCTTTTCCGGAAATGATTCGTCAAAAAAAAAAAAAAAAATAGTCTGTAAATTGGGTCACTCGGCTCATTAAGTTTCGATAAAATTCCTCGAATTGTGGACGTTTGGAGTGCTAGTGCGATAATTTCTTCTTTCCCTCTTTTTTTTGGGGGGGGGGAGTAATTACTGTAATTTTCAATAATTCAGGTCAAAGTTTTTGAAAAATTCACAGCAGAGTTCCCGCTTCATTATATTCTGCCGAGAATATAAGGATATGTTTGAAAAGATTTTCAAGTTTTATGGTATGGTCGCGCAATGATCTCTTATCATCTATCATGGACATTTATAAAGTCAGCATTTGAGCTAGATTTCCCTTATATGTGAAGATCCGTGTTTTGTGCCCGTTGCTTTACCATGATTCCATGGATCAAGTTCGCTGTACGCGATCCGTAACCGTAACTAAAATGAAATGATCTTGAACCGGAGGATCGAGTGTGGTACACATATATATACACGCAGTGAATACACTTGTAAGTTGATAGTTAATTGCACAAATCCAACGGTCATCAAGGAAGACGTTATCGTACACTTCCTACGATTAATAATTTTGTATGTCTGTTTTATATATATGCAGTATGAGGAATCCATAGTGTAATGCGGGAAACTTTTATCAGTAGTTCTTTCATCCTGTGTGGGAAAAGTGCAATATTGCCGCTAATAGGTTAGATAGCCTTGAATTTAAAATTTTTAATATTTGAGTCAGGGTTGATACAAATCAGCGGGAAATCAGGAAAAAGTCTGAGAATTTTATAGAAAAATATAGTTGAGGTATAGGTTAATTACACTGAGAAAACGATTCGATTTGATTCAATCAAATTTTGTTTAAATCAAACTTAAAATATCTTTGCTATACAGTCAAAAAATATTTAAGTTTAATTGAAACATATTTTTTGGTTCAGTTAAAGAAATAATATATTTAATTCAAACATAAGTTATGGTTGATTCTAAATTATTTATAATCAACTTTTAAGTTTGAATCAAACATCATTTTTGTTTAAATCAATACAGAAAATATATTTAAATTAAAAATAATTATTCAAACAAATAATATTTTTGAATCAAAGCAGTAGATTTTTTCTATATATTGAGATTAGACTTACAAACTAATTTCAATTAAACAAAATCACTTAAAAATTATTTTTCTATTTGAATTATGTATAATGTTTTCTCAGTGTAGAATTCTTATTAAGTACTGTGCAGGGCTCGGATTGTGCGACTTGTTTCGACTTTTTTGTGAAAAAATGCGACTAATCATCTTTTTCCAGATTTTTTAGAGTAAAAAGCGACTAATCGACTTTTTTCACATTTTTCAATTACTTTTTGACTTAAATTTTGAATAGCAGAAATCTTTTTCTGTTAATTATCTATTATCTATTATTAACTAAATAATAATTTTCGTATTTCACTCTTTCATTAATTCAATTCATTTCATTAAATTCAATTATTTTCACAAATAGTTTTTTCCACAAGAATTCAATTATTTAAAATAAAATTTTCATAATATTTATTATATTTCGAAAAAATTAATTATGTAAAACAATGTTTATAAAATTCTTACAATGAATTCAATTATTTTCAAAAATAACAAAATTTTTTACTGAATTTCAATTCTTTTTAAACATTTTAATAACATTTTTCGCAATAATTCAATTATTTTTATAAATATTAAAATTCATCTCATGAATTCAATTATTTTTGAAAATTAACTATTCAACATTAAACAACATTAAACTATTCAATTATTTTCATAAATTTTTAAATTTATCGCAGGATTTCAATTATTTCAAATACAATTTTACAGAAATTGCTCGAGAAATATAATTGAAATGTAATTTTAATTGAAAATGAAATTGAAACTTTTTAAATTTTTAGAAAATAAAGGGAAAAAAATTACTCAAAAAAAATGTTCTCTTACATTTATTTACGAATTTCTTTTAAATTATTCGAAAAAACAATAACTTTTGTTTTAAATAAATATTTAATTATTATTGTTTCTCCATAGGAATTAAGATTTTCAGAAATTTCAAATTCAAACCTTTTTGAAATTAAAAAACCATTATTTTCTAGTATTTTTAATTACTTTTTATGAAATAAGTTAATTTCCTTAAAAATATTTTATTATTTATGAAAATAATGAAATTATTGCGAACGATTATATTAGAATTTTTTACAATAATTGAATTTTCAAGAAAAAATTTATTACTTTTAAAAATAATTAAATTCTTGTGATGGATATTGTTATTTATGAAAATAATTGATTTTTGCAAAGAATTTTATTAAAATTCCTCAAAATAATTGAATTTTTGTGAATAATTTTGTTATTTATGGAAATAATTGAATTCATTCTAAAAAATAATTTAATTTAATTCTTGAGAAGAATTTTATTAAAATCTAAAAGAATATATTGAATTATTTAAAAAAAATTAATTGAAATTGTCTTTAAAATAATTGATTTCTTTCGAACAATTTTATTAAAATATTTAAATTCTGGTATTTTTTCAAGAAACTTAATTTTGGAAAATATTTGAAAATAATTGAATTCCTGTCAAAAATTCTAATTTTTTTTGTAAATAATTAAATTCTTCCAAAAAGTTTAAAAAAAACATTTTTTAAAAAAGTTGATATCTTTGAGGAATTGAAATTAAATTTTTAAGAATAATTACATTTTTCGAGCAATTCCTGTAAAATTGTATTAAAAGCAATTGAAATCCTGCAATGCAGTTTAACATTTATGAAAATAATTGAATAGTTGTGAAGAAATTTATAAAAAATTTGTAAATTATTGAGTTTCTGTGAAATTTTTCATTATTTATGAAAATAATTAAATGTTTGCGTACAATTTTATTAAAATTTTTTTTAAATAATAAAATAATAAATTAAAAAATAAATTTTTAAATAATTAATAATCAAACCAATTATTCGATTCATTTAAGTATTTTTTTGCGTTAAATGCGTTCATGCCTCTTTTTTGTCGTTTTTTCTAAAATTTTATCCGACTTTTTACGACTTTTGTTGTGAATATATGCGACTAAAGCGACTTTTTTTTAGGTCCTAAAGACGATCCGAGCCCTGAATACGCCATGATCAGAAATTTTGACCAGAATTTTAAATATTTTAACCGAAGTGTGAATTTTGTACCGAAGTGCATTCGGTTAAATGCGGATTTTCTAGTAGAAACGAATTCTTTAACTATAAAATCTATAACAATGAATGCGTTCTGCTAAACAAAATTTTTTTTTCGCCTTATTTTCATTACTAATCTAAACGAACTTTTAATTTGTGAAATAAATTTTTACGACGCAATTTCTCTAGTTCGCTTAATTTTTGTTATACTATTTTCTCGTAAAACAGTAATTAGAGTCGAAGAAAAAATAAAAAAAAAAAAAATATATATATATAGGTATTGAGGTGAGACTTTTTTTTATTTGCAATTCAATCTTCATTGCTTTTCTGCGATAATTTCAACGATTTTTGTATACCTATATACACACAGTTTTCGTGATATATAATTCCCTTCTATTTTTGAATCGAATGAGAAAAACAGTGGAGGAAAGATAATGCATTGATTATCGGTTTGCACGAGAGATAAAACACGCGGATTATCAGCGGCACGATACATTTTCATCTACTTCAGGCTACTTTCTGATGGATTTACGATGTTGTACAACTTCTTGTTTTCTTCGTGCATTACTTATTACATAAGAAGTGTGTTTATAAAAACTCGATATAGATTCATCTGAATTCAAAAGGGTGCAGAATTCTATTTTTACGCCAAATAATTTATTGCCTCCAGATGTTGGATTTATTGAGAAAAAGGAAATTTTTTCGCTGAATTTTTCTTTTCGATAAATTTGAATATTTTCTTTTCTGATTCGATTTATTTAAACTATAGCTCATCTTCGACTTGAAATGCGTATTTAATTTGATTTAATATTTTATTTAACATAATTTATTTCACCTTTATGAAATATTATAAATTTATAACTTATTTCCACTATTTAGTTATAGTTTAAAAATAAATATATTATCATTTAATGGAGTCCTTATGTACACAAAGAAAGTTTATGTGTTTTGTCTTTTGGAGCAACAGGAAGTTATCAGAACGCGATAAAAGTGTCAGGATAAGAGAAAGTTATCCTTTTAAACAACAATTCGCTATTCTCCTTTGAAATATATATTATTTATTCGAACGAATAACAGAATAAAGCGTGTCAGACTACTTTTATTAAATTTGTCAAAAGATAATCGATGGTTTATAAAAAGGAAAAAGAGAGAGAGAGAGAAGGAGAGAAAAGTTGATTGTGCGAATAGAGTTATAGTATAACAATGGTAGAAGTGAACCGGTAGGAAGTCATGCATCGGTTATCTTACACGGGGTTGCATATAGAGTCGACGTTGATTCACGTGTTACTCGCTGTGTGTGTTGCTCTTATCCAAGAGCTGTCACTATAAATTTCTCTATAGCTTTTGCCGCTAGGGCTGTCAATATCTCACTATTTAAGATTTGTGTACACTCACATTATAGGATACTTTGTTTACGTTAAATATATGTCAAATATCAATTACCATAATTCTAATGTTCTCTATTATACTCATGACAGCCAAACAACAACAATAATAATAATAATAATTGCAGGAAAATTGCTCAATTTTGACAAATTATAATTCATTCTCATGGCTAATGGCTGATTCTCTATAAAGTGGTAACTTTTTCTTTAATAAATTATTTTTTTCAAAATTTCCTTTACAGACTTTGCTCCTCGCTTTGCACTTGATAATTAATTTCAAAAAAGTAGCAAAAAGTAGCTTTCAAATTAAAAAAAGAATAGTAAAAAAGTAGCTATCGAAAAATAACTTGACGACCAAAAAAACTCGTTTTAGACACTTCGCAAAATTGACAAAAATTCCATATTCGATATTTTTTATTTTCCTGACTTTTATTTTATTTTCCTAATTATCATAAAAAAATTTATAAAAATAATTCTTGCGAAGAATTTTATAAAAAATTTTCAATAATTGATTTCTTTTGACTAATTCTATGCAAATTCTAATTTAAATAATTGAATTCCTGAGAAATTTTTATTATTTATGAGAAGAATTGAAGTCTTACGAAGATTTTTACAAAAAATTCCTGAGGAATTTTTCTTATTCATGAAAATAATTGAATTCTTACAAAGATTTTTACAAAAAGTTTTTAAATAATTGAATTCTGTTTGGAAATATTATGAAAATAGTAGATATTAAAAATCATTGAATTGCGAAAAGTTTCTAAAAGTACCTAATTGAATTTTACCAAAAATTCAATTAAAATTTTTGACAATAATTGAATTCTTGCGAACGATTTTATTAAAAATTTTTAAAATAATTGAATTTTCAAGAACAAATTTATTACTTTTAAAAATAATTGAATTCTTATGATGAATATTGTTATTTATGAAAATAATTGAATTTTGCAAAGAATTTTATTAAAATGCCTCAAAATAATTGAATTTTCGGAAATAATTTTTGTTATTTATCGAAATAATTGAATTCTTTCGAAAAAATAATTTAATTGAATTTTTGGGAAGAATTTTATTAAAATCTAAAAGAATAATTGAATTATTTCAAAAAAACTTTAATTAAAATTGTATTTAAAATAATTGATTTCTTTCGAACAATTATATCGAAATATTTTAAAATAATTGAATTTCTGTCAAAAATTCTATTTTTTTTTTTTTTTTTTTTTGTAAATAATTGAATTCTTTTATAGAATTTAAAAAGACGATTTTTTTAAATAATTGATTTTTTCTAGGAATTGAAATTAAATTTTTAAAAATAATTACCTATTTTGAGCAATTTCAGTTAAAATTGTATTAAAAATAATTGAAAACCTGCGATAAATTTTATTATTTATGAAAATAATTGAATAGTTACTAAGAATTTTATTAAAATTTTCAAAAATAATTGAATTTCCATGAAAAGTGTTATTATTAGTGTAGGTATTTAAATTATTGTAAAATTTTTTATTAAAATGATTAAAAAGAATTTAATTAAATTATTATATTTTTCGAAATATATACCTAATAAATATTATAAAAATTGTATTTTAATTTTTAAATAATTGAATTCTTGTGGAAAATTTTATTTTGGAAAATAATGTATGTTTTCAATTAATAATTTAAAATAGTATTAAAAATAATTGAATTTATTCGATGATTTTTATTATTTATGAAAATAATTGAATTCTTGCTTAGAATTTTATCGAAATTTTTTTTTTTTTAATTGTATTTCCATATAAAATGTTATTATTAGTGAAAGTATTTAAATTATTGTGATGAATATTGTATAAAAATTTTGTTAAATAATTGATTTTTTCGAGATTTTTTTGAAAATTTTATTCTAAATTAATTCAATTTAAATTTATTATTTATGAAAATAATTAATTTTTGGATGATATTTATCAATTGTTTTTTAAATACTTGAATTCTTTTGTGAAATTTTATAAAAATAATAGACATGGAAAATAATTGAATTCTTAACAATTTTTTAGATGAATTTAATTAAAATTTTATTGACAATAATTGAATTTCTGCGAAAATTGTATTAAAATTGTTAAAAATAATTGAATTTTTTCAAGAAATTTTATTCAAATTGCATTAAAAATAATTGAATTCCATAGCGAAGATTAACAAAAATTCTTTTAAATAATTGATTATTTTTTCGAAAAAATTTAATGAAAATTGTATTTTAAATAATTGAATTCGTGTAACTTTTATTATATTTATATGAAAATAATTGAATGTTTGCGAAGAATTGAATGAAATTTTTTTAAAAATTCTTTTGTGAAATTTTATTAAAATAGTAGATATTTAAAATAATTGAATTCTTTCTAAGAATTTGATTATAATTTTTGAGAACATTTTTTTTCTAGCATTAGCGAATTTAAAGTAGTGTAAATTCTCAAAAAGAAAAAAAAACAGAAATAGTAGCTTTTAGTGGCTGAAATCTAAAAAAAGTACGCAAATAGTAACATATAACGTAAGAAAAGTAGTAAATAGTAGGTTTTAGTAGATGAAACATATTTATTTTAATTAAAAAACAGTTTAACAACACTGTCTAAAAAAGCAATTACTATAAATAATCGTAAAATTGAAAAATTCCGTTAAATGGAAAAGACACAAAAAAAAAAAGATTGGATAACTTCTCAAAGAATGGGAATTTTTCCAGGAATATAAATAAACAACTTCCGGTCGGTTAAATAATCAATATAAATGAAATAAAAGAATGAGGTCTATGTGACCGGAAGAAGGTCGAGGTTAAAAATTATATCGTAAACAGGTTACACAGAGATCTATATAGGGTGTGTCAGAAATCAATTATTCCTGAGCGCGAAAATGTCGAAGGGAATAAAAAATAAAATTGTTGAAGACAATCACAGGGCGTTACCTGTCAGGCAAGCAAGCCACAGTGTAATTTGAATACCTCCATTTGCCTGAATGTATATATAGCTATATATATTCAGGCAGAAAGTTTGTTTCGAAGCACACGATGGAAGCAAAATTCCATCGAATACACGCTGCAATTAGCACGTGTGTGCAACGAATGGAGGGGATTATTTTACACTCTTCAGGGGATTTTTTCTTTTTTCCTTTACGCTTACTTTACTAATCGCTTTTGCGTGAGACTAACCATATATCCCCTTCCGCAAAAAACATCTTTCCAAAGCCGAAATTAAATGCTAATCTTGTAAAAAGAAAAAAATAAAGAAAGGAGGAGCAAGTTTTGCCCACTTCCGGCATTACTTATTGTTACAACTTCATTATCTAGATTTTAAATTGAATCCTAATGTTTCTATTGTGAAATCATTCTCTTTTCGCATAGAGGTTAAAAATTGAATAATACTTTAATTAAAACTAGCGACAAAATTTTATTTAATCCAATTGCTCTACTTAAACATAAAATTTTTGATGAACAAGTAAAATATACAACTTAAGTAAATACAACTTAACAGAAATATAAATTATTTTCTTTATTCACAAAAAAAAAAAAACTGCTTGTTTTCCAAGATTTATTCGCTCGCAAAACAGTTGAACTACTTAATAATTTTCGTACATATAATTTCTTCATTGCAAGAATACCATAAACGCACACTCGCAACAAGATTGATGTGAATGAACTTTCACGTGCGCTGGCGATTCCATTTTGGACGGGGATATATTATGGTCTGCTACTTTTGAAAAAGAAGACACGACATTGAGGGTGGACAAGATATATATATAGCTATAGAGAATATAATCTCAAAGTGAAAGAATTACTCTCTTCGTGAAGAGAAACAATTTATCACCATTTGCGATGGTTCGTGTCTTATTAAGGATTGTCTTTAGCTCATCAGAACGCTTGTCGCGTGAAAAAAGTAGGTGAAATGCCTGGTTGGATACTCGACATGCTTGCGTCGACAAGTACGGTTAAGGCGCAAGGCAACACTAATTGTCAGACGTTATATATATGAACACTCGGTCATTTACTTCCGTTTTTAAAGAGATAGACGTGTGAGATACACCATTATCAGACAAGTTCGCTCTTATCACGGGTTTAGAATTCTTCGACTTCCTTTTACATTCTAGCTACCGTATTCTAGGCATTTCTAGCTACCGTACTTGTCTTTAACGAGTTTTCTTTTTTCTACAATTTTAAGTCCTTATACAGGGTTGCCACAGGTCAGGGAATTCAGGAAAAAATCGGGAAAAGTAGAATTGGTCAGGGAAATCAGGGTAAAGTCAGGGATTTTTTATTAAAGTATTGGAAAAAATTAAGTGAGCAGGATTCATAATTAGTTTTATTTAATTCAGGGCTCGAACTAAGTCTGTAAAATACGTAAAGGTCCGTAAAATTGCTTAAAGTCTGTAAAAGTCAGTTTTTTGGAAAAAAAAAGGTTATAGTAAAATCAGTAATTTTATTGAAAAAGGACGAAAACTTGGTAAATTGTACGATATAATTTGGAGAATTTTAGAGACATTACAAAGTTGATAGATTGCGAATTGTAATTTTATAATAATTATTATAATAATTATATCATATTATAATAATTATAAATACTTAGTAGCAATAATTCGAGCGCTAAAGCGCGCGGCTAACTTCTTACTACCTTTTTTTAAAAATAAAATTAGCAATTTTGAGAATAATAGAATTTAAAAATTTTCTAATTTAAATTTTTCTTGAAAACACTAAAAAAATTCAATTTTAAAGAAATTACAAATTAATTGCAGAAATTAAAAAAAAATAAAATAAAATTCCTATAAAATTCAACTATGTTGAAAATTTGAAATAAATTCTCGTAAAAATCCCAATTATCTTTATAAATAACAAAATTCTTCTCCAAAGTTCAATTATTTTTATAAATGTCAGAAAAATTCTTGTCCTAATTTCAATTATTTTCAAAAATAAAATGCATTTTTTTAATTTAAAAGATTTTCAATATCTACTATTTTAATATAAAATTTCCCAAAAAGAATTCAATTGTTAAAAAAAAAAATTTTAATAAATTTGTATGCAAACATTTCATTATTTTCAAAAATAAAAAAAATTTCACAGGAATTCAATTCTTTTCATAAATAATACATTCCTTTTTTAAATAAAATTAGCAATTTTAAAAATAATGGAATTTAAAAATTTTCTAATTTCAATTTTTCAAAAAAAATTTCAATTTTCGAGAAATTACAAATAATTGCAGATATCTATTAAATTATTTTCAAAAAAAAAATAAAATAAAATTCAACTATGTTCAAAATTTGAAAAAAAAAATTTTCGTAAAAATCCCAATTATCTTTATAAATATATTATAGTAGAATTCTTTAACAAAATTCAATTATTTTCAAAAATTTTAATAAAATTCTTGATAAAATTTCAATTATTTTTAAAAATTTCTCTCAATTCAAAGATTTTCAATATCACTATTTAAATAAATTTTTCCAAAAGAATTTAAAAAAATTAAGCAAACATTTAATAATTTTCATGAAGTAATAAAAATTCCACAGGAATTCAATTATTGACAAATTTTTTTATAAATTTCTTCGTAATAATTAAATTATTTTCATAGATAATAAAATTTTTTTTAAAGAATTAAATTATTTTCGTAAAAAGTAATTAAAAATTCAAAAAAATAATAATTGAATTGACATGATGAAAATAATTTTGAAAAAGTTACCTTCAGTGACAATATTCTTATAATATAAAAATAATGATTTCGGTAAACTTTAATTAAATTATAAAACTTGAATTTTAATTCCTATAGAAAAATAATAATTAAATATTTATTTAAAAAAAGATTAAAATTATTTTTAATACAATTTTGATTGAATTCTTAGAAAAATGTAATTATTATTTAAAATTTTATTTAAATTCGTCAAATGAATTCAATTATTTAAAAATTTGTTGATAAAATTCTTTATGAGAATTCATGAGAATTTGAAAATTTTCAAAGAACTTTTTCAAAAATTATTCAAAATAATGGATTTATAGAAGAATGTTAGTTAAAAACACTAAAAAAAAATTGAATTTTAAAGAAGTTACAAATGATTGCGAAAAAATTTATAAAAAAAAATTGTAAATAATAGAATTCATATATATGAAATTGCGGAAAATTTTTAAAAGTAATTGAAATTTTGCCAAAAATTTTATTAAAAATTTTTAAATTCATCGAATTTCGGAAAATAATTTGATTACTTTTAAAAATAATTGAATTTATGCAATCATTTATAATTTTTCCAAAATTCAATTTTTTAGTGCTTTGAGTAAAATGCGTCTATAAATCCACTATTTTTAATAATTAATTAATTATATATTAAAAAATTTAACAAATTTCAGAAGAATTTGAATTATTGAATTTATTAAAAACCTAAGTAATCTTTAAAATTTTTAATGAAATTCATTGAAAATTGAAATTTTATAAAATTTCAATACTCATCTATTTATGAAACTTGTAAACGCAACTCTTTGAAAATTGAATTAATTGAATTAATTAATTACTTTTGTGTATGCTTTTGTTTCTTTCAATATTTCTCATATGATATCATATCCTATGGAATAATAATAATAATTAAATATATTTATTTTTAAATTAAAATTTAAATCAAAGAAAAAAGTAGAAAAAATGCCATACAATCCGAGCCCTGAGAATTATTAATTCAACAAAAAATAAAAATTCAATTAAATTCAATTTATACCACAATAAAAAAAAATCAACAAACTAAAAACCTAGTTAACCAGAAAAAAATCGCCGACCTAATGATTATAGTCAATATATTCGACTGAATAAATCGCACTGAAAATACTTCCTGTGCTATAATATTGCGAGTAATAAACTTTATTGTATATATAGTGAGGTGTGATTTATAAGAGAGAAAGTGGCACAAGGCGTAAGATGAACGTGTTTAATTAACTGACGAGGACCTACACGACTGTGAGAACAATTATATTGCTGATGATGTTTGCACTTACAGTGGTAAATGCGACGCATATATACACGCAAAACGAATGGGATTTTTCGATAATGATCAAAACTGATGTATAGACATGCGTTTTATGTTTGATTTACATATTTTTAATTAACTCTTCATTGAGACCCCTCTCTCTCTCTCTCTCTCTTTCTCTCATTTCTTGTGTTCTATCTCCCCAAGATGAAAGTTTATTCATTTCAAATAAAAATAAAATTCTAACAAGAAAAATTTAATAATAAATTTTCCCTGAATTTTTTTAATCCCGCACACTCGTAAATATCAAGGAATATCTCAATTTATAATTTACAACCAATTATAAATTAAGAAAGGAAATTTCCAATAATATTTTCGCAAACAAAGAAAAAATTTCATCAACACAAATAAATAAATAAATATTTATTCGGAAGTAATTAACTGTTAATTTATATATGTTAATAAGGTGAAACTAAACATTTTTTTTTTAAATCGGGAAAAATTGTTGTTTTGATCACGTAATGAAATTACAGTATTTATCGGGGGCAAGTTTTATAAATGCATATATATACTAAATATAATATGATAAAATTATTATTTATATTTCAGTTTGTGCTTGGGAGGTTGGAGGAAAAAATAAAATTATTTTTAAATCAACTGGTTTTAACTGTGATTATTATGGATTATCGTTAATGGTGTAATTCGCCCATAGTAGTCTTGATATATATAAAGATGAAATTATTCGAGATTAATGATAACGTTATACGGGGTGTTGCATACATATATATATAAGTATATAACATGTACATTTTAAGAGTTCATATTAGACGAGAAAGTGTAATTATTGCTATTATATGAATCATTAAATATTTCTTAATAAAACCCAACAAACTAATTATTATAGAACTTTCTTAATTAACTTTTCTGAATTTTTTTTGAAAAATTTATATGTACCTTTTGGTTTTATATTTTTGTTGAAAAAGTAGGTTTTCTATTATACAATTTACTTATTTTTTTTTCTTTATTAAAATCTAGATATTAAGGTTAAAAAAATCTAAATTGCTGAATTTCTACGCGGAGATTTTAGCTGAACTAAAGTAAAATACAGCGTCAATAAACACTAAAATCAATTAATTCTACTTATCTGATAAATCTTTTCTCAAATATTTACAAAATCGAATTTTTTAAAAACGTATATCTTCCTTGTGCATATAGTATTTAAATTATATCTATTTAAATTTTATCTTGAAAAACGGCGCTGGTCTTGAAATATTTTTTTAAGTTTTTTTTGAGTCGTTTTTCAAATTTGGGCTTTCTGTTATTAAAAAAGAACATTTTTAAATAATTTTTCTGAAATGCTGCATTACTAAGCAATAAGTGTTTGTTGATAATAAAAAAAATTAAATTATTTACAAAAATTCTAATAAAATGCTTCCCAAGAATTCGATTATTTTTTTAAGTAATACAATTTTTCACATCAATTCAATTATTTTAAAATAATTGAAGTTTGAAATTTTGAAATTTGAAATTTGAGTTTTATTATTTATGAAAATAATTGAATTCTTGCTTAGAATTTGATCAAAAATTTTTTTAAAAAATTGAATTTTCATGAAAAATGCTATTATTAGTGAAAGTAATTGAATTATTGTGAAGAATTGTACAAAAATTCTGTTAAATAATTGAATTTCTGTGGAAATTTTATTATTTATGAAAATAATTGAATTTTGGAAGGATTTTATCAATTTTTTTAAAATAATTGAATTCTTTTGCGAAATTTGATTGAAAATAATTGAATTACAAATATTTTTCGAAAATAATTGAATCGTTTTAAAGAATTTGATTATAATTTTTGGAAATAGTTTTTTGATTTCCAGTATTAGCAGATTTAAAGTAGAGGAAATTCTAAAAAAAAAACAGAAATAGTAGCTTTTAGTGGATGAAATCTAAAAAAAGTACAGCACAACGTAAAAAAAGTAGTAAATACTAGGTTTTAGTAGATGAGTGCGAAGCCTGAAATTCCCAAGAAAAAGTTATTTTACCTTATAAAAAAATTACAGTAAAAATAAAAAATTTAATTTATTACTAAAGGCAACTGCAATTTTTCTCAAAAAAAAAAACCGAGATAAAGACAATTTTTAATTTTAATTTTTCCCGCACTGTAAATGATTCAGTAATTTGCAAATTACTCGAGTACCGTTATGTATACATATAGCTATTAGTATATAGCAGAAATTCTAGAAATGATACACTTTAACGACTCACCGTTATGATTATTATATTGGATATAATATCTTTTCAAATGAGTATAGAATTCTCATTGAGAGAGTAGGTATATAAGAGAAGAAGAAAAAGAAAAAGAAAATGAAATGGCTATATAAATTGATTTTTTCGAAAACATTGTATTGCTTCTATGATCTTTGCCAACGGTTTCGCTCATTTAATGATTGTAATTGATTGCCACAAAGGGATATCAAAAACTAAAGGAGGTAACATGAATCGAATTCAACGGCAAGCAATAAAATCTTCGATCCGTAAAGTTCGTTTGTAATAAAACTTAACTATATTTAATGTCTAATTCCTCCTCGCAGTATAAGAAAAAAACAAAACAAAAAAAAAAAAGATTTTTGCACTTTCTCTCACAATTAGTGCGACGAAATAAAAAAACAACAAAAAAAAGATAAATGTTTCTATAATGTTCATCAGGTCGTGACTGCGGAACGAATCAACAACAATCGGTATATATTTTACAAGCATTCACGATTTTTCATTGTTTTCAATTCTGCTTGCAATTCTGCTCGCAATTCTGTGAGAAAGAAAAGTGAAGTAAAAATAAAAATTGCTAAATAAAAAATTAACAGAATTTTTATTAAAAGAAAAATTCTTTTTTGGAGAATTTTTCTTTATAGATTGAACTTTTATTCACCTGAAGACATTTGATGGAATTTTTATTTTTATTCGGGTGATATTCTCACAAAATTCAAATAATATCAAGCTAGTAAAATTTTTTTGTAAATTTGAATATTTTATACAAATTTAATTAAATTCAATTTAATACGAAACTAAAATTTCATTAAACATTATAATAAAATTTTTCGCAATAATTCAATTATTTTCGCATAAATAATAAAATTCTTCTCAGGAATTCAATTATTTTTGAAAATTTTAATAAAATTCTTAGCAACTATTTAATTATTTTCATAAATATTAAAATTCATCGCAGAATTTCAATTATTTTTAATACAATTTTACATGAATTGCTCGAGAAATTAAATTATTCTTAAAAACTTAATTTCAATTTCTCGAAGAATTCAATTATTTAAAAAAATGTTTTTTTTAAATTCTTTGAAAGAATTCAATTATTTACAAAAATATAAGAATTTTCACAGGGAATTGGATTATTTTAAAATATTTTAATAAAATTATTCGAAAGAAATCAATTATTTTAAATACAATTTTAATTAAATTTTTATGAAATAATTAATTTATTCTTTTAGATTTTAATTAAATTTATTTCAAGAATTCAATTATTTACAGAAACAATTATTCGAAAGAATTCAATTATGTCAATAAATAACAAAATTATTCCTGAAAATTCAATTGTTTTGAGGCATTCTAATAAAGTCGTTCGCAAGAATTCAATTATTTTCATAAATAACAATATTCATCATAAGAATTCAATTATTTTTAAAATAAATAAATTTTTGCTTGGAAATCCAATGATTTAAAAAATTCTAATAAAGTCGTTCGCAAGAATTCAATTATTTTCATAAATAACAATATTCATCATAAGAATTCAATTATTTTTAAAATAAATAAATTTTTGATTGTAAATCCAATGATTTAAAAAATTCTAATAAAGTCGTTCGCAAGAATTCAATTATTTTCATAAATAATAAAATGCTCTCGCTAGGAATTCAATTATTTTCAAAAAAATTTAATAAAATGCCGCACAGACATTCAATTATTCTCAAAAATTTTAATTGAATTCTTTGTAAAATTTAATAATTTTTAAAAACTTTTCGCAATTTAATGATTTTCAATATCTACTATTTTCATGAAATTTCCAAATAGAATTAAATTATTATAAAAAATTGTTGTACATATCTTCGTAAGAATTCTATTCTTTTCATGAATAATAACAATTTCTTAGGAATTGAATTACTTAAATTAGAATTTGCATAAAATTAGTCGAAAGAAATTAATTATTAAAACATTTTTTTTAAATTCTTTGCAAGAATTAAATTATTTACAAAAATATTAGAATTTTTTATAGGAATTCAATTATTTTAAAGTATTTTAATAAAATTATTCGAAAGAAATCAATTATTTTAAAATTTAAATACATACTTTTAATTACATTTTTTTTTTAGAAATAATTCAGTTATTCTTTTAGATTTTAAAAAAATTCTTCTTAATAATTCAATTATTTATAAAAATAATTCTTCGAAAGAATTCACTTATGTAAATAAATAACAAGATTATTCCCGAAAATCCAATTATTTTGAGGCATTTTAATTAAATTCTTTGCAAAATTCAATTATTTTCATAAATAACAATATTCATCACAAGAGTTCAATTATTTTTTGAAAAAAATGAATTTTTTCTTAGAAATTTAATTATTTTAACAAATTTTAATAAAATCGTTCGCAAGAATTCAATTATTTTCATCATAAATAATAAAATGCTTTTTATGAATTAAATATTATTTTCAAAAAAATTTAATAAAATGCCACACAGACATTCAATTATTCTCAAAAATTTTAATTGAATTCTTTGTAAAATTTAATTATTTTTAAAAACTTTTCGCAATTCAATGATTTTCAATATCTACTATCCCTTACATTATGGAATTTCAAATAATAAATTTCAAAGTTATAAATAATAAAATAAATAATAAATTTCAATAGGCATTGTAAATAAATTCATCTTATAATGGAACTTGATAGAAAAATCATTCCCTGCGCTCAACCAGAAATTAATATATGTAAATCAATGAGAAGAGAAAATTGAAGAAAAAAATTAACACCTTGTGTAATTCTAATTAGTAACGAGAGATGCTGTATAAAGTTTCATTAATTCGAACACAAGAGTCTTTTGAATGTGAAAGTGCAAAACTTGACATTTTCTACATCGAATAGATGTCTCGAGTGAATTACTAGAGCCACACGCTTATATTATTATTATTATTATGTGTCGTCCTCACTTAAAATTCACATTCAAACGCTTTCTACTAAACACATGCCTATATATAAACGATAAATAACTCCAAAAGGCGCCTCTACTTGAAATTATAAAGATTCTATTAGAGAATCTGATAGGTGAAGAAATTAGAAGACACACATTTTCCTTGTACAAATAATAATAACTACGATCAATAATAAATATATATATATATATATAAATAATGCCGTCAAATGAACTTTTTTATGTTTTCTACATACATATAGTAATAACGTAGTGCTAGAGCAGAGGAAATACACGACTATTAATAATAATTTTATAAACGAGATGTTCAATAATTTATAAAGTTTCGCACTTTCACTATATAAATAAGTATCATCTAATGTATATAAAGTGTAAAATATGTGCCGTTTTCCAAATATTTCATTCTAGTTTCTTCAATTAGAGACTAAAATGAAAGTATAGCGATATAATATTCCTTGAAAGAAATTTTTAAAATACTTCAATTTTAAACAAATTATGTTAAAAAATTATCATAATTAATAAAAATTTATGAAATTGAATTAAAAATAATTATAAATGTGTCAAAAAATTTCATTCAAGATTTAAGAAAAATCGAAGTTTTAAAATCAATTTTAGTTTGGCAATAATTTTATTTAAAAGTCGGAAAAAATTTGCTTTCTTAAAAATTATAATTCACTTTTTAAAGATTTAAATTTTTAAAAATTATTTTAAACCTATTATCAAATTTATATATAAATTTTGAGAAATCGAATTGAAAATAATTGCAAATTTGCTAACAAATTTTCATGAAAGATTTTTTAAAAATCGAATTTTCAAAGAATTTTAATTTAATAGTTGAATTTTACAATTAATAAAGCATCTAAAATCATTTAATTTTGAAAGAATTGAAATAACATTTTTCATTGTTTGTTATAAACAGATTTTAATTTTAGCTTATTTCCAAATATTAAAATTTCGTAAAATTTTATTTAAAATTTAAAAGTATTATGTTTTTAAAATAATTCAAATCAATTTGTTGAAGATTATTGAATTTTTATAAACAAGTAATTAAAAATTTTTTAAATATCGATATTTTCAAGAAGTGTATTTCAAATAATTAAATTTTTTATTTTTCATAGATAGTCTTAAAGTTTTAAATGAAATTTTTTAATTCTAAAAAGTAGGTATTGAAAATTGAATCTAAATATTAAATTTTCAAGTATTCTATTACAAATAATCAAATAATTAAAGTTTTTAATAATTTTACTTTAAATTTTGAGTTTTAATTCAAACTATCAAAGAATTAGATTAAATTTTTGCTTTTAAAAATTATCTGAAATTAAGTTTCTAAAATTAAATCTAAATATCAAATTTTCAAGAATTTTTTTAAAAATAATTGAATTTTTTAAATAATTTTTTTATAAATTTTGAGTTTTGATTGACGGTTTTAAAGTTTCAAATGAAATTTTTGCTTCTAAAAATTATCTAAAACTTAATTTCTAAAATTAAATCTAAATATCAAATTTTCAAGAATTATATTAAAAATAATTGAATTTTTTAATAATTTTACTGTAAATTTTGAGTTTTAATTGAAACTGTTAAAGAATTAAATGAAATTTTTGCTTTTAAAAATTATCTAAAACTTAATTTCTAAAATTAAACTTAAATAATTTCAATTTTCAAGAATTTTATTAAAAATAATTGAGTTTTTTAATAATTGTACCTACTATAAATTTTGAGTTTTGTTTGACGGTTTTAAAGTTTTAAAAATTATCTAAACCTTAATTTCTAAAAGTAAATTTATATAATTCCAATTTTCAAGAATTTTATTAAGAATAATTGAACTTTTAAATAATTTTTCTATAAATTTTTAGTTTTTATTGAAGGTTTTAAAGTTTTAAATGAAATTTTCGCTTTTAAAAATGATCTAAAACTTAATTTCTAAAATTAAATTTAAATAATTTCAATTTTCATGGACTCTATTAAATATAATTGAATTTTAAAATAATTTTACTATAATTTTTTTATTTTTACTTGACACTCTTAAAGTTTTAAATTTAATTACATAAATTTTCTAATAATTTTACTGACATATTTTATTATCATACATTTTTTATTTTTGATATATTTGATATTTTTTTATATATTGTATTTTTTTACTTTTTTTATGATATAAACTTAAAATTTTTGCTCTTAAAAATTAATTATTAATTAAAAAATTTTTTTTTATAATTGAACTTTACTAAAAATTTTGTTTCTTTAAATGAGGAAAAAAGTTAAAATTCTCTCTAGAAATCAGGGAAAAACGAAAGACAATTTTTTTGACAACTTACTAATGAACTTATTTTTAAAAATAATTCTTACTTTAGATTGAATCATTTCCATCTAAAGAATTAATTTTCACAAATATTAGGGCGCAAATAAGAATCAAGTGAAATAATAAGATTAGATGAAGTTGGAAACAAACTTGATAAATATTCGGTCAGATAATAAGCAAAGGTTAAATAACAATTATGTCAAATGAGCATCAGGTTAAATTATCATTAGGTCAAAATATAATGGGTGATAATTTCGTCAAATAAATAGTAGGGCAAATAATTATCGCACTTTAAATGAGAATTTGGATAAAATCTAAGTAATGGTAATAATGAGGACGAACAAGGATTAGATCAAATATTTGGCCAAGTAAGAGCGATAGCATATAGTTTTAGATAGTTTTCGTTTTAGAAAAAAAAAGTACTTGTCGGTACTTTTCTTTGAAGTTATGTATATTTATATGAATTTTACACTTTGTAAAAATTTTATAATATTTTAAAGAAATTATTAATCTTCCAAGTAAAATCAAGAAATAAAAAATTAAAAAACATTTAACGTTTCGATATAGCTTTTCAGTCCTCTTTAGAAACTGAAAACATTTTTTTGGACTTTTTAAATTGCTTTAATGAAACATTCTTGAAACATTCGAGTGAAATTTTGACCTAAATTTACGTTGGTAATAATGGTCTTAATTACGTTTCTCAATGAATACACGATGATTAATAATAATTCCTATCGGATTCAAACATGTGCTCTCGAACTATTTTATAAGTTCTTACATCTCTTAGTTAATAGATCTCCTCATCATTCCAATTGTATTTACAGTTAATAATTAGTGCTTCTGACTTGCCAGTTGTTTAATAATAATTCTCCTCGCTGTTCTTGGATGATTTACACCAACATTCATTATTCCTGATCAAAATTAATTCCAATTAACAATGCGACTTAATCGAGGAACGTGCGCCGCCTTGGGGCAACATGAGATGAATTCTCAAACTGCATATACACGAACAGCAGGTGCTGGTAGTTCGAGTCAATAAGTCTTGTTTGCAAAAAGGACATTTTTGACCCGTGTGAAATGTTTATTTAATAGTATTTTCCTCCAACTGACAATAAAACCGTGTTCGTTTTTTCTTCTTTTTTTTTTTAAATATGCCCAAGCACGTCTGCGGATTTCCGAGTTTCGAAACTACCCAGGATGTAAAATTATTATTGTATATAAGCGCATTCAATCCCACTTTAACAGAGACTTAACCATTGCTATATTGCAAGATGGGTTTCAATAAGGCAGGTTCTCCTCATCAATATGCGAGAGCTGTTGAGGAACACTTGTATCCACTACTACCTGTGTCAATCTCCAGATGGGGATTTTAACTTTTATACCTCCTAGGAGAGGTATATACACGACGCACTATACTATATGCATTCAAACCTTGAGAATTTTCAAGTTTATTTACAATATTTTTCAAGTCCCTGGGTAAAGTGAGTCAAATTTCTCTATTTTTGGCTCTTATTAAATCGTAAATCGTAAATCATTTGCAATATACGTACCCTTAAGAGAGAGGGCAACAGGTTCTCACGCCACGCACAAGAATCGCATTTATTGTTGAAGAAAATTTTGCCACCTTCTGCAATTTGAATTTTTCATAAATTCATTTCGCTATGGTGTGAATTTTATTATTGAAAAACCCGTGAGAAAAAAAAATTTTACTGCTGCAAATTCTCCGACAGGTACCACTTAATTGTTAGGATCGTATTTCTAAAGGAACATTATTTTATTTCCCCGTATTTTTATATTTCATTAATTACCTGTTTGTTTTAAATTAAACTCATTTTTTTATTTTTATTATTTTTATTTTTTTATGATTTCGATTATTTTTATTATTTTTAATTTTTTTATTATTTCTATTATTTTTATTATTTTTATTATTTTTATTATTTTTATTATTTTTATTATTTTTATTATTTTTATTATTTTCTATTATTTTCTATTATTAACTATAATAATTTAAATGTTCTTTCATTCATTCACTTTTTCTGTCCGCCACACTTTATAGTAATTTAAAAATTAAAATTAAATTAAAATTAAATAAAAAATTGTTTAAAGAAATTCACTTATTTTCGAAACAACTTTAATTGAATTTCTCGAAAAAAATTTCATTATTTTTAAATATTTCTAAAAAATTCTTCATAACAATTTAATTATTTCTTAAAATTTTAATAAATTCTACAAAATTTTTCAATTATTTTTATAAATATCAATAAATTTTTATAAATATTTATAAATATTATTTTTTATAAATAAATATAAATATCCTTTGCAGAAATTCAATTCTTTTCGAAACAATTTTAATAGAATTACTCGAAATAATTTAAATTTTCAAATATTAACATAAAATTGATTTATTTTCTAAAATTCTAATAAATTCTTCGGAACAATTCAATTATTTTTATAAATAGTAAAATTCTTCGCAAGAATTCAATTATTTATTTATTTTCAATACGATTTTAATAAAATTCTTCTTCATAAAATTCAATTGCTTTCAAAATATTCAATTCAATTAATTAAAGAAATCCCATTAGTTTAAAAAAAAATATACAAAGAAATTCTTCCAAAAAATTTAATTAGGATTTTTAAAAATTTTAATAAAATTCTTAGCGAGAATTCAGTTATTTTTCTGAATAATAAAATTAATTGAAGGAATTCTATTATTATCAAATTTTTTTTATAAAATTCTTTGCAACAATTCGATGATTTTCAATGCATTAAAAATTAAATTATAAGAAAGTTCAGAAACAAAAAAATTATTAATTTTATAATTAATTCAAAGTTGTAATGATAAATATAAATCATCAGAATTTTTTTCACTTCTTTTCATTCAAAGATTAAAATTTTGTTAAATTGAATGTTTTGTCAAATTGAAATTATGCAGATTTTTGTTCTTTACTTCTAAGGAAAATTAGAAAATTGTTAAACAACTGTGATTAAGAAATAGAAAGTTGATTTATTTTGCATTATTTTTCTTTATGAATCAAAATTTTTTTAACAAAATTATTATTTTGTCTTAGAAAAAGAAGAAAAATATTTGCACAATTTCAATTTTTAATCTTATTATTCAAAAAGGATTTTCCACAGGAATTAAGATATTCAAAAATTTCAAATTCAAATCTTTTTTTAAATTAAACAGCTTATAAAAGTATTTGTTATAAAACATGAAGATATCGATTGCTCCGAGTCGAAGACTCGGAGTGATCGATTTTTTCATGTTTTATATTAATTAAAAAATGACCGAGAGATAAAATCATTATTTTATATCATAAGAATATTGTTACTGTCACTTCATCAAAATTATTTTTATGATTTTAATTCAATCATTATTTTCTAGAATTTTAAATTATTTTTGATGAAAATAATTAAATTCCTTAAAAAAATGTATTATTTATGAAAATAATTGAATTCCTTAAAAAATTTATTATTTATGACCCAAAATAATTGAATTCCTATAAAATTTTTATTATTTATGAAAATAATTAAATGTTTGCATACAATTTTATTAAATTTTTTAAAAATAATTGAAGTCTTTTTGAGAAATTTTATTAAAATAGTAGATATTGAAAATAATTTGAATTAGAAAAATTTTTGAAAATACATAATTGAAATTAGGACAAGAATTTTTTGACATTTATGAAAATAATTGAACTTTGGAGAAGAATTTTGTTATTTATACAGATAATTGGGATTTTTACGAGAATTTTTTTCAAATTTTGAACCCCAGTTGAATTTTATAAGAATTTTATTATTATTTATTTTTTTTTTTTGAAAATAATTGAATTTTTGCAATTATTTGTAATTTCTCCAAAATTGAATTTTTTTTAGTGTTTTCAACAAAAATTTAAATTAGAAAATTTTTAAATTCTATTATTTTTAGTTTTTCTATTATTTTCATTATTTTTATTATTTTTACTTTTTCCTAATTTTTTTTCTTAGTGGAAATTTTTTTTAGTAGGTAGTTAAATACAATTTTGTGGAAAAATATTGGATTAGTAATTTTAGATGAAATAAATATTTATGCAACTTTTGTCCGGGATTATAATTTAAAGGGTGAAAACTATTATATTAGACAATGAAAGGGTAATATCCAAAGTGAGAAACCTGTCATTTACCTGAACAATAAACGTAAATTGTAATTTTCATTGTAAAGGTGAATTCTCACGTTTGAATATTTACGTTGAAAGGTAAATTAATATTTAAACAAAATAATTTCTTAAGACACGCCTCTCCATAATTATTCCCTTTGGAAATAAATTTCAACCTTCAAAGTGGCTCATTAGCTCTGCAGAGGAAATTTTCATTTTATATTTTCACTTAAGAGAATTTTGATTTCATAGAATTGTTCAATAATTGAATGTTTATTTCCAGAAATAATCACTTTAGAGTATTTTAAAAATTTTTATTTTTAAATTTAAGTTCAATTCTTGTTTATGTAATTTTCCTTGAATTTTATTCAGCAGAATTTTTATCGATTTTTATTTATCCAAGAATTAATTTACTTTTTATTAATCCAAATTTTTTCATTTTGCAGAATTTTCTAATTATAACAATTATAATATTTAGGCAAGCGAATTTTTATTTAGCAGAAATCTTAATACTTTCATTCAAACAAATTTTTATTATTTTATTAATAACAGAATTTTCGACAAATAAAAGTTGTGCTTAATAAACATTATACTTCATGAAAATTGTAGAAATTGTGCTAAATCAAAATTGTGCCAATAAAAAATTATACTAAATGAAAATTGTACCAAGTAAAAAGTTATGTTAAATGAAAATTAGGCCAAGTAAAAATTATACTAAATCGTAGTTGTTTAAAATAAAAATTAAAACTAAATAGAAAATGTTAAACAAAAATCCTTCTAAATAATAATTTATCTAAATTAATTTTTTTGTAAAAATTTTCCGGCATTATACCCACACTGAATATAAAAATAAATAAATAATTTAATGTTTGCTAAAAATTTATAGATGTTCGACATTAAAAAAATGTAATTCACTAGAAAATAATAATATAGAAATAAAAATAATAATGAAATAAAAATAACAAAATAAAAATAAATGAGAAGATAGGAAAAATAATTAAAAGCAGATAAATAAATAAAAGTAGGTCATGACCTCCTTTATTTATACATCTTCCGCAATAACAAAACCAAACCTACAACCATAAGCAAAAGGGCAAAAGAAATCAAACATAACCCATGACACAAGAGATTAAATATTTTCCATCAAGTTAATTTCCTCCATATTTTCAAAAAAAAGCAACATTAGTTTAGGACTTTTTCGAAAATTGACTTTCAAAATAATAACAGAGTGCAAAATTTTGACTCTACTCCGTACGAAGGTCGCCAAGTTTCCAAAACCAGTACAAGGGTTAGAAGCTCTAAAATCGTATATTTAAGCCAAGGATTATAAGATTTGAACAATTACGAGAAGAATTTTTATTTTTTTGCTTGTTATTTTTAAGTCTTTAAAAGCTACTACCATTGAATGGAACAAATAGAGATCGGTCGATAACCCTAGTTCTAAGTCCTAGGGATCTGTGAGCTTGTGAAACAAGAATGCAAAGTTTTCCTCTCTCTCTCTCTCTCTCTCTCTTTCAATGTGCCCAGTTGAAAGATATTCAGGATTCAGGTACCGACGTTGGCAATGTTTCTCGAGTTTATAATCTAGTCCAGAATGGCATAAAGATAAAGTAGTACAGTTGCAGTAGTACAAACGTATTTCGAGTCTCTCTCTCTCTTACTCTGTGTGTACTGTGTATACACATATACCTGCGCGGTCAAACCTTCCAGGAATGAAAGTCTTGTTTTAGTAACCAATTTTCTAAGTTAGCTTACATCCCGCAATTAGGAAATAAAAATAAATAAATAACTTTTAAGACTCCATCCGATGACTCATTTAGTACCCCATATTTCGCTCATAAAATAATTCTCTCGGACTTTCAAATCTTTTTCCTATATTTATATATATATATATATATTCACTCTCAAAAATGATTGAAAATATTATATAGTTCCAATTATTAGAACATGATTCATTGCTTATTATGTGTAATTAAATGATCGTAAAAAAATGGTTGGGTAATTCCTTCTTTTTATGGGATTTATAATATTTATATTCTCGAATTAACACGCGTGAATATATTGCATATATACAAAATACGAATTCCATTTATTTGCATTTTTATTTGATAGTAGAAAAAATATATTTTCAATTTAATAAATTTTTATTAAGACAAAATTTTATTTTTCATGAGAAATTTTTGAATTTAGAATTCATGTTAAATTGTCTTGAATTTTGGTTAAATTTACTATAATAATTTTGGAAAATTAAGCAGAATTCAGGTTAAATTGTCTAGAATTTTGGTTAAATTAAGCAAAGTTCAGGGTAAATTGTCTAGAATTTTGGTTAAATGAAACAAAATTCAAGTTAAAATGTCCAGAATTTTGGTTAAATTTATTAGTTTTGGTAAATTAAGCAGAATTCAGGATAAATTATCAAGGATTTTGGTAAATTTACAAGAGTTTTGAGTTAAATGAATCAGAATTCAGGTTAAATAATCTAAAATTCTAGTTAAGTGAAGCAAAATTCAGGTTAAATTGTCCAGAATTTTGGTTAAATTTACTAGAGTTTCGGTAAATTAAGCAGAATTCAGGTTAAATTGTCTAGAATTTTGGTTAAATGAAGCAAAATTCAGGTTAAATTGTCCAGAATTTTGGTTAAATTTATTAGAGTTTTGGAAAATTAAACAGAATTCAGGATAAATTATCAAGGATTTTGGTAAATTTACAAGAGTTTTGAGTTAAATGAATCAGAATTCAGGTTAAATAATCTAAAATTCTAGTTAAATGAAGCAAAATTCAGGTTAAATTGTCCAGAATTTTGGTTAAATTTACTAGAGTTTCGGTAAATTAAGCAGAATTCAGGTTAAATTGTCTAGAATTTTGGTTAAATGAAGCAAAATTCAGGTTAAATTGTCCAGAATTTTGGTTAAATTTATTAGAGTTTCGGTAAATTAAGCAGAATTCAGGTTAAATTGCCTAGAATTTTGGTTAAATGAAGCAAAATTCAGGTGAAATTGTCCATAATTTTGGTTAAATTTTAAATTTACTAGAGTTTCGGTAAAGTAAGCAGAATTCAGGTTAAATTATCAAGGATTTTGGTAAATTTACTAGAGTTTTGAGCTAAATGAATCAGAATTCAGGTTAAATAATCTAAAATTCTAGTTAAATGAAGCAAAATTCAGGACAGTTATATTGTCTAGAATTTTGGTTAAATTTACTAGCTTTAGGTTGAATGAATCAGAATTCAGGTTAAATTGTCTACAATTTTGGTTAAATTAACTAGTATTCTGGTTAAATTTGCTAAAATTTTGATTGAGTTAACTAGTATTTTTCTTAAATTTACAAGAATTTATTGTGGTTAGATTAATAAATATTTTGCTTAAATTAATTAGAATTGTGGTTAATATAAGCAGTAAATTAACATTATATTCTTATTAAACAAACCGTAACTAAGGTTAAATATTTTAAAATTTTTGTTAGATTAACCAAAATTCGCAAGTTAAATGGACTCAATTCTGGTTAAATTAACTAAAAATATGTTTAAATTAATTAGTGTTCTGGTTAAATGAATTAAAATTTAGGTTTAATTAACTAGAATTATTCTTGTCAAATTTACAAGAATTCGGTTAATTTAACCAGAAAAAGTAGTAAGTGTATTATTTAACATTTTGTTCAAGTTAAAATAACCCGAATTCTTATTATTCCAAACAGAATTTTTTTCATTGCGTTTAACAATAATTATTTTCAATAAAATTATTAATATAAATATTTGCTAAATATATTTTTTTCTAATGTAAATTCTCCATTTAATGAAAATTACAGTTAATAAAAATTCTATAAATCGAAAATCCTGCAAAATGAAAATATCTTCAAAGAATATTATGCTTAATGAATATTAGTCTAAATAAAAACTCTTTTCTATAAAAATTTCGCTAAATAATAATTATAATAATTGTAATAATTAGGAACTTTTGTTGATAAAAAATTTTACTTGTCAAAGAGAATTTCTGTTACATGAAAATTCGTTAAATCGAAAATTCTGTTAATAATAAAATAATAAAAATTAGTTTGAATGAAAGTATTAATTAAGATTTCTGCTTAATAAAAATTACACTGCATACAAATTGTACTTGATTAAATTTCAGTTACGTTATAAAAATATTAAATTAAAATTTTACTGAATAAATGTTTTCCTAATGCAATTTTCTATTCAATAGAAATTCCAGCGAATAAAAATTATTTTAAATTAAAATTTCTTAAAAGTTTCTTAAATGGTAATTTCTTAAACACATATTAATAATGAATATTTTTCAAATTGAAAATGTCGCTCATTAAAAAAATCCACTTACCTAAATATTAATTGTAGTAATTAGAAAATTCTTGAATAAATAAAAATCGATAAAATTTCTGCTGAATAAAATTCATGTAAAATTATAATTTTTCTTATCCACGATCATTTATTATAATTTTAATTTTCATAATTTTCATTTAGCACAATTGCTACATTTTTTATTTTGCAGAATTTTTTTCACAAAAAACAATTTTCTAGCAAAATGATAATAACACCGCTGTTATAATATTGACTTAATTGTAAATAAATTCGTTTAACTACGAATCAAGTTAAAGAGAAATTAAACCAAATAAAAATTGATGTGAATAAAAAAAAAGATTTTTGAATTAGAAAATCACGAGTAGTCCGCGAACAAAAATTCGATTAATTCAGAATTAATAAAATAGATCAAACTAAAATTAGAGTGCAAAAAAATTAGAGCAAATCGAAGTTGGTTAAAAAAACTAGGCCAAATTAAAATTGGTTTGGAAAAAAGCAGGTCAAATTAAAAGTGGGTTAGAAAAAAACCGTTCAAAAATGTAAATGAGCTAAATGAGTCAAATTAGGACAAGGGGTTGAATATTGGACCAAATAATTATTTAAAAAGATAAATCATTATTTTAATTATTTAAAATTTTTTTCTAGTTACGTTAAAAAAAAGTTTTGACCACAAAAATGTTTTTAAATTGATTATTAAAACAACCGGAAAGTAATGAAAATTTGTTTCCAGTAAAAATAATAAAATATTCTTTTGTATAGTTATTTTTTTTATACCTTGAAGAACATTTAATTAGCATAATTGTTTATTAGTGTTATTATATTTTGCGTTACTTTTTTTCCCTCCGAGTAGTTTCGTTTTGCTTCCAGGCTCTCTTTCGCTTTCCACACTATGTCTATACATATATATTCCTTCTTCATTTTCTCGGTATTCATATTTATAAATATATTATTTATTCTCAAAATAGAAAATAGCCGGGTTATTTTTCCCCGCGTAATTGGTTACTTGAAGGCAATTGTTGGAGAAAATTGCGATTGTTTATGAGCAAAAGAGCGCGAAGAAAAGTCTTGGCTCGTGACTAGAAGAAGTGGATGCTGCAAAGAACATTTGCTTGTGCGCGATGAAAAATTTTATATTTCTTCACTTTTATTCTCGCATACCATAACTTTCGCTATTGTTCTTTCATAAATAATAATTATACAGGGTATTTTTTTTTTTTTTGGAAATGTATTTCTATTGTAAATTTATTACTGATAGGAAATCTCTATGCTTTATTATATTACCCTGCGTACTTTCGGAAAAAAAAAAATATCTTGAAAATTTGATCTTTCGAAATTTTCTCGAGTTTCGACATGTTTCGAGTATATTGAGGTAAAAATCTCAGGTACTCTACCTGAGAACCTTATTTTTCCCCCTCTACGCAAAAATAATTTTGGGTAAAGCTGCTGCGGAAAAGTACAATTTTGACCTGGCGAAAATTTTCTTTACTTTTTCGGTAGCATCAAGATTTCCGGAAGGAAGGAAGTTCAGTCTCTCTTGGGATTAGGAGGAGTCATGAGCTCTTCTTTCTCCTCTTGTCTCTTGAGCTTTTGTTGAAAACTTTTTCTAAAAAAGTGAAAAAAAAATATTTTCTACTTTTTGAAAGTGTGAATTATCTTTTACTATTTTAAAGAAATTATTAGAATTGTTATTGATTTTAAAAACAGTGAAAGAAATAAACGTTGGGATTTTTTATCGAATTTAGTGCAAAATTAATTTTTAATTAGAAAAATGTACGCGTACATATATTTTCCAACGGTAAGTTAGTGAGTGAAAGTTAAAAAAAAATTTACGCGATTAATAATTTAAATTTATTTCTCGGATTAATCACTTTTTTCTTAATTTGCAATTTTTTGTATTTTCTCCTTCTTTATTTTCTTTTTTTTTCTTTTTTACTTATTATATTTTATTTTATTCAGATTTCTCTTCATCTAACTTGTAATTTTTCAAAACTTATTTTTTATTACTTTTATTTTAATACAGTTTCTATTTTTTCTAATTTGTAATTTTTCACAGTTCATTTTTTGCACTGAAAAAAAATTTATTTGATTCAAATCACCGATTACTTGACTATTATCAAATTTACTTAAATCAAATAATTTTTACTTGTGTCGAATAATTTTTATTTGAATCAATTAAATTGTATTTAAAATTTAAACGAATAATTTCAGTAATTGAAGCAAATGCCATTTTATTGACTCAAATAAAAATTATTTGATTCAGGTAAATATTTATTCGATAATAGACAAATAATCGATTATTTGAAACAAACAAATTTTCTTCGGTGTATTTTTTCTTATTTTATTGCAATGATTTTATTTTAATTATTTAGTTTATTTATTTATTTTTTTTAATTATTTATTTTTTAGTTTAATTTTTATTATTGATTTTATTTTGTTTTATTTATTTTTATTATTTATTTCCTTTATTTAAATTATTTCTTTCGTTTATTTATTTTTACTTGAATTATTTATTTCGTTTATTTATTTTTATTTAAATTATTTATTTCGGTTATTTATTTTTATTTGAATTATTTATTTTTATTTAAATTATTTATTTCGTTTATTTATTTTTATTCGATTTATTTCTTGCGTTTATTTATTTTTATTTGAATAATTTCTTTCGTTTATTTATTTTTATTAGATTTATTTATTTCGTTTATTTCCTTTTTTAAAATTATTTATTTTTGATTTTAATTTTCCTCGGCATAGTCAAGAAAAACGCGAATACAATTTTGTGCGGAGATTTGCAAAATCTCGCCGCACGTATTTATATAGTGAAAGTTTAAAAATAATTGAAAAGTGAACAATATAATTCTGCGACTGTTTTTGTTCCATTCACCCGGCCTTGATTGTTAATAAAAAGAACAAATAGGAAAGAAAAATACTTGGACTGTGTAATAGTGCGCGCCGTATGAGTAATTCTACTTTTCATTATTCGACATGTAATAACGTAATATATATAAATTAAAGCATTATTGCTCCTTACGAGCCGAGAGAAGTAATGTTACGTTGGAAAGGCCTCTGTACCTTAAATTACGATCCGAAAGCATTAAAACCCGTTTAATCTCTTAATAATTTTCAACAATTTCATTATATATAGGCAAAAATTATTTATTAATTTATTCCCTCTTTATTGTATAAATAAATAATATTTATAGAAGTAATCAATATTTGCAAACAGAATTCAGAATTGTAAACAAAATTCTTTAACAGGAAAAATCAATTTTGAGTACAAATTAAGTTTAGTTTTTTTTTTAATTGACAGTAAATTTATTGCTTGTAATTAAAAAATAAATAATTACCCACACAAGGAATGTAAAGTGATAAATCACTTTTTTTTTAGTTTTTGTCTTTCTCTTTAATACTTTTGCTCGTGATTATCAATTTTTCTTTCCAATCTTTAATAAATCAATCAGAAAATTTTATCTTTCTTTCTCTTTTCGGGAGAAGTTATAGTTTGAAATTTCTTATGGTGGAAGAGATTTCACTTTTCATACCGAAATTTTTTTTACACCGAAATATTTCTTGAGAGAAGGAACTCGAGAAGCTCTTTTTTTTGCGGAAAAAACTTTCTTTCGCGTGTTTCATCCAAAAAAGGAATATAATGAGCATGAGGAAGCAAATTTCATAATTCCGCATTTTAATTTTAATCTCGATTTTAATATTGAGACGAAAACTTTTAAACAGAGATTATAAAGTGATAGCAAATTTTTTTTTGACAAACTTTTTCGAAATAGTAAATTAAGAATTTGATTTTAATAACAATGGAAATAAAAATTTTCGTTTAATTACGAGGGAATTAAATTCTTGTGATTGAAATAAAATGCATCATGAATTGACGAAAATTTTCTTTTTTTTGTTTCAGAACTCAGTGTCCAGTTGTTGTAGCAGTGATAGCGATGAGGAGCCAGTCACGAAACAACCTCGACTAAGCCGAAGGCAATCACGAGAATCTGGAAGGGAAGATAATTCTTCGGGGCAAAATGTCCGTTCGACACGCTCATCAGGACGAACAAAACGCGTCAAAGCTTTAAGACATTGTCCTTCCTCTGACCCTGGTACTTGGAAAGGCGACCTTTCAGACAGTGATGTTTCTTCTGAGAATCGATTCATTGACGATGGCTCCTACTTTGAGGTATGCTGGTGTTACTTTTCACAGTTTCATTATGTGCCCTCCTTTTATTTAAAACTTTAGTAGCCGATGAGTTATAATATTATAACCCTTTTACAATGTAGAGTTTGCCTTCATTCTCTCTCTCTCTCTCTCTTTCTCTCATCTCCATGTTCACTAAAAGTAAAAGTGACTTTTTGTTACTCCAGCCCTTATAATTCTTGTTCTTACTAAACTTCAGTCGATGTTAGTTTTCTCCGTGCCTGAAAGGAGAAATCCTTTCCAGGACCCCGACTGCGTTGCATGCACTGATTTGCATATGTCGATAAGATCCTGTCGTATCAACGACAGCGACAGTCTATTAAAACACTCGGCGAAAATAAACAAGTACAAAAAGAGGTGATGCTTGCATAATGCAAAAGAGGCTTTTAACCATTTTTTTTACTAGCGAAAAAAGTAATTTTTAAAAGTAAATTTTAAATTTCTGAAAAGTAAATTTAATGTTTCTGAATTTGAGTAAATTTTTGAGAAGTAAATTTAAAGTTTCTGAATTTGAGTAAATTATTGAAAAGTAAATTTAAAGTTTCTGAATTTAAATAGATTTTTGAAAATCTAGGTAAATTTAATGTTTGGGAATTTGAATAAATTTTTAAAAATTTTAAATTCTTTCTCTTCTGTTGCAGGACGATTTGGACGAATTGTGTGTGATGGAAACGAGCGTCGATGAGATAAAGAATTCTAAACTGAATCGAATTTCAGTTACACTTGATTCCCAAGGCGACGAGGGTGACATCGAAGACGCTGACATTAACGAAGAGACTATCGAAATGGCACCAACACCCGATCCAGTTTCCGTAACGGCGGGAGCACTAATCAGTATTTGCGACGAAATTGACTCGGGAAAAAGTATTCACACAGAAATGACTGAAAAGGAAATTACTTCCTCGATTCAAACACCGCTTCGTCGAAAAAAGGGCTTTGAAGAAACTGCATCGTTCAACACGTAAGAATCCTTAAATATAAAACAAAGTACATAATAAATAGTTCCCTTTTTTCAATTTTGGCTCATTTTTCACATTTTTTGATGATTCGGCATTTTTTCCCTTTTTTTTGTGTTATTTTACCCTTTTTTAATTTGTGAACATTATTTTTTGAAGAAAATGGGGAAAGTAAAATTGATTAGGGAAAAGTCAGGAATTTTTACAGGAAAAAATTAAATTTTTAGAATTGATAAAAAAAATCGTGAATTTTGGTGTATTTTCTTGGACTCAAACTATTTCAAAAATTTTAATAATTTAAATTCCTCTGAAATTAGATAAATTTCTTAATATATATTTAATTAATTATTTAAAATAATTAATTTATAGAAGAATTTTAGATAAAACACTAAAAAAATTTAATTTTTGAGAAGTTGGTAATGATTGCAGAAATAAATAATTATGTTTAAAAATTTTTAAAAATTCTCTTCAAAATTTTAATTATCTTTATAAATAAATAAAATTTTACTCCAAAATTCAATTATTCAATTCTTTTTATAAATAATAAAATTCTTCTCCGAAATTCAATTATTTTTAAAAATTTTAATAAAAGTCTTTGCAAAATTTCAATTATTTTCAAAAATTAAAAAAAAATTCTCTTCAAAATTTCAATTATTTTTATAAATAATAAAATTCTCCTCCGAAATTCAATTCTTTTTAAAACTTTTAATAAAATTCTTTGCAAAATTTCAATTATTTTTTTTATAAATAATAAAATTCTTGGCAAAATTTCAATTATTTTTATAAATAATAAAATTCTTCTCCGAAATTCAATTATTTTTAAAAATTTTAATAAAATTCTTGGCAAAATTTCAATTATTTTTAAAAATTAAACAAAAATTCTCATCAAAATTTCAATTATCTTTATAAATAATAAAATTTATTGCAAAATTTAATTAGGTATTTTTATAAATAGCAATATTAATCACAGGAATTGAATTAATTTTAAGATTAATAAAATTCTTCGCAGAAATTCAATTATTTTCAAATTTTTTTTAAATTATCGCCAAGATTTCAATTATTTTTAAAAATAGCAAAATTCTTTGCCGAAATTCAATTATTTTCAAAAATTTTAATAAAATTCTTGGCAAAATTTCAATTATTTTCAAAAATGTTTCTTAATTCAATGATTTTCAATATTTATTATTTTACTAAAATTTCCCAAAAGAATTCAATTATTTAAAAAAAATTGACATAAATTGTTTCGAAAAAAATCAATTATTTAAATTTGTTATAAAATTCTTCGTAATAATTCAATTATTATTATAAATAATAAAACTCATCGCATAATTTCAATTATTTTTATAATATAATTCTAATCGAGTTCCTCGAAAAATGTTAATTATTCTTAAAAATTTGTTGATAAAATTATTTATGAGAATTCAGTTTTAAGAAATATTCAATTATTCAATAAATTATTTATATTTGTATTTAAATAATTGAATTCTCGTAGAATTTTCTAATAGTAATTTATGTAAAAATTAATTTCCGTTAAAATTTTAGAAAATAATTGAATATTAAAGCATTACTGCATGAATTTTGATGGAAATAATTGAATTTCGAAAAGGTTTTAAATTAAAATTTTTTAAAATCTGAATTTTTTATACTTTTAAAAAATAATTCTGTAGAATTTTAAGAAGTTTTGAAAAAATTTAATTGATTTTTTTAAAAAATTATTTGAAGCTATTTTCTAATATACAATTGAAGAATTTCCGAATCATCGATGAAATTTCGTAAAATTGAATTTTAAGTCTATTTTAAAAAAAATAATAAAACAAAGTATTTAAAAAAATATATAGTTTACAAAATAAAATAAATTAACTCTAGTTACATTTTTCTCTTTTTCTCGACAGATCGAACAGAAAATCGAAGAACTGCGCTACGTTTTATTTCAAGCACCGCGATACAGACTCGGAAGCGGACGGTTCAGTGGAAATGGAAGAATCGACAAATGTCGTCGACGCAGTTTCATCGGAAGACGAGTGGACTTATACGAATTCGCACGCCGAGGAAATGACCTGTCGAAAGACGAACGTCAAAGTTTCCTTGGATTTCGGCGAGGTTGTGGACAATGATAAAACAAATGTCACACAATTGTCGAAGAAACAAATCAGTCCGATTAGTAAGCGTTCGGGGGAAAATGAAAAATGGAACTGTGAAAAGAAGAATTGTCAAAGGGAGAGTGGTGACGAATTGAAGAGCGACAAGTACAATATTCATCGACTTGTCATGGAAGTGGAGAAACTAGTTCGAGAGGAGGGACGTGTCACGCCACTTATTTTCGAGGATCGCAAAGGGGGCGATCTCAACAGCAATCGCGCCAAATACGCTCGAATTCGCGAATGGCTCAAGCTCAATTCCATGGGGAAATATGACGAGAAATCAAATTCAGAAGTAAGTTCATTTATTTATTTTATTTTATTCGATTTGTTTAGTGAATGCGAAACTAATTAGCGTTCGTTTATTTTTGCAGTATCGATCGTTAGACAGTTGCGATGCAAGTGGCGAGTACACGACAGGTGAATCGGACATTGAGAAGCAATCGATTTCATCGGAGGATTTGCATAGCAGTGTAGCGACATATCGACGGCTCGATGGATATTTGGGTTGTGTGTCGCAATCAGTTTCGCAGGAAATTTTCGATTCGACGGACAATATGCCGGTTAATGAATGCCATCAGCAGCAATTGTTATTGGACACGAGTACACCGAAAGTTGTACTTCGCACGAAGCGAAAGACAAATGGACCGCGGCCATGGAGTGTTTCCTGCATTACACAAATCAGAAACAATTCAAATGCAAATGAGGGTAATGACTCAATCTCACAATTCTCCATCTCGGAAACGGCTCTCCATCAACTTGTTGCTTCGTCGCCTATCAAATCCTCCTCACTAGACGCATCGTGAGTACAATTTTCTTCTTCTTCTTCAAATAATTTTCTTATTTTATTCATTTTTAATTGTAGAAATGTAATTAAATTTTCTGTCTGGTACATTTTTGCATATTGTGATTGCGAATCGAAAAAGAACCGGGTTTGTCAGCAATCGACAAAAAGCGCTAGTCAATCAAATTGCAGGCTTTGCACTCTGACTCATCTACTAAAACCTAGTATTTACTATTTACTACTTTTTTACGATTAGCTACTATTTGGATACTTTTTTTAAATTCGTGACACTGAAAGCCACTTTATTCATTTTTTTTCTTTTGCCTGAAAATTCGCACAAATTTGAATCTGCTAATTAGTTGAAATAAAAGAAAAATATTCTTAAAAAATATAATAAAATTCTTTGAAAAAATTCAAAACTTCAAAAACTTTTTAAAAATCTTTCGCAAGAATTCAGTTATTTTTAAAAACTAAAATTTTTCACAGAAAATCAATTATACTAAAATATTTAATAAAATTCGTTGCGAGAATTCAAATTATTCTCGTAAATAATAAAATTCTTCTCAGGAATTTAATAATTTTCGATACAATTTTTATTAAACTTAATAACTTTATCGAAAAAAATCAATTTTTAAAAATATTAATAAAATTCTTTAAAAGAATTCAATTATTTGAACAAAAAAAAAAAATTTTAGTAAAATTCAATAATAAAATTTTTAATTTAATTAAATTGTTTATTTTAATTAACTGACAAACACTATTATTTTAAGAAATTGAGAGAAATTCTTCGTAAAACGTTTAAAATTTTTATTTAAAATTATTAGAAAAAACTACATTACATATTTTCAAAAGATTTAAAGAAATTTAATAAAATTCTTTGAAGTAATTCAAAATTTCAAAAATTTAATGAAAATCTTTCTTAAGAATTCCATTATTTTTAAAACTAATAAAAAATTTTTCACAGAAAATCAATTATAGATAATAAAAAAAATTTAATAAAATTCGTTTCGAGAATTCAAATAATTTTCATAAATAATAAAATTCTTCTCAGGAATTCAATAATTTTCGATACAATTTTAATAAATTTAATAACTTTTTCGAAAAAAATCAATTTTTAAAACTATTAATAAAGTTCTTTAAAAGAATTCAATTATTTCCAAACAAAAATTTTAATAAAATTGAATAATAAAATTTTTAATTGCAATAACTAACAAACACTGTTATTATTTTAAGAAATTGAGAGAAATTCTTCGTAAAACGTTTAAAATTTTTATTTAAAATTATTAGAAAAAACTACAATATTTTCAAAAGATTTAATGAAATTTAATAAAAAAAAATCTTTTATGGAATTCAATTATTTCTTAAACATTTTAATATAATTTTTCATTTACAATTATTAACAGAAAACGATTATTTTAAAAACGTTGAGAGAAATTTTTTGAAAAAAATTTAATTAAAAATTTCAATATAAAAACTAAATTTTCAATTAAAATTTTTTTAAAATTAGTCTATTTTTAATAGATTGAAAGAATTTAACCAAGAATTTAATTTTTTAACAATTGTATTATAATATTTTAATAAACTTTAATAATAAAATTATTAATTACGAATTTTTAACAAAATTGATTAATTATAAAAATTGAATTGTTATTCAAATATTTTCAAAAATTTTAAGGAAATGTTTTGTGAATTTAATTATTTTTATAAAATTTGATAATATTCTTATTCAATTTTAAGAAATAATCAATTATTCTATTAATTATTTATTTTTTTATTGAAATAAGTGAATTCTTGTGGAACTTTCTAATAAAAATTGATTTGAAAATAAATTTCAGTTACAATTTTTTACAGTAAAATTGAATATTAAAAATGCGTTATAATATAAATTTTTAGAAATAGATAAATTTCAAAATGCTTTTTAATTAAACTTATTTAAAATCTCCATTCCAGGGGGAAAATAAATGAGTATTTATATATATTTATTGTAGAAAAATTATTCCAGTAAAAATAATTTAATTTAGAAATTATAAAAAAATTAATCTTTTGAAAAATGTTAATTAAATTTTTTTGAAAATAAGGAAATTCTCTTAAAATTAAAAATGTTTATTTAAATTTCGAATTAGGAATTTTGTCAAATTTAATTGAAATTAAATTTTTAATTTGAAAAAATTCATTTTTTTACTTTTAAAAATTATTTTTAAAAATAATCGAATTTTTGAAGAATTTCAACTAAAAATTTGGAAAATAATTGAATTTGATAAAAATTTAGAATTAGGATAAGAAAAACAGTGTATATTTTTTATCGAAATCAGGAAAATGTCAGGGAAACAAAGAATTAATTTCTTGTGATTTTTCTAAATAGATTAAAAATTTTAATTAAATTTTTTTGAATATAGGGAAATTCTCTTAAAAATTAAAAATATTTATTTAAATTTCGAATTAAGAATTTTGTCAAATTTAATTGAAATAAAATTTTAATTTGAAAAAATTTATTTTCTCAATTTCAAAAATTATTTTTAATAATAATCGAATTTTTGAAGAATTCCAACTAAAAATTTGGAAAATAATTGAATTTGATAAAAATTAGGATAGGAAAAACAGTGAATATTTTTTATCGAAATCTGAAAAATGTCAGGAAAATAAGATAAAGAATCAAATTTTTGTGATTTTTTTGTATCGACTAAAACGAGTTTTTTAGTCATCAAATTTAATTTTTCGATAGCCACTTTTTTACTCCTTTTTTCAGTCTCAAAGCTACTTTTTTAAAATCAATTATTGATTGCAAAGCCTGAAATCAAATTAGTTAAATAAAACAATTTTTGCAAATTAATAAAATTAAAAGAAAAAGAAAATTAAAATAATATACTAAAAAATATTGCAGAGGATCGTCGGCTCTATTCAACAAATCGACATCGACTCTTTTGGAGGAGACGGTGAGCGGTCAGGATGCGAGGACAATAAGAACGAGTTCGTTGCGTCGACGAAAAAGTAGATTACGCAAAAAGACAGTGAGTCGTAAAAGTGAATCTGGATCGGACGGTGTTAATGCACAGCAAACATCGGGAAGCAGTGATGCCAGTTCGAAAAAAGCGCAGCAGGCATGCCGTGCAACGAGAACAATTGGCCGCGATTCACATGGACGTTTAACGACACTCGTTAAATCGGGATCATTCTCTGGTTCATTGGGACATCAGGAATTGGTTAATGAGAAAATAACAGTCAGCGATCCCGTTTCTGCTGGACTTCGATTAACTTACTGTCAATCGAATTCCTCGACATCCGACACGGAGGAGGAAGAGGACACTTGCAATCGTGGCAAGGAGCACACGAACGCTCTCAACATTGACAGCGACGCAGAGAAAAATAGTCTTGGAAATGTTTCATTCTCCGAGCAAGCTTGGGATAATTATCAGGTAATTCATAATAATTGTGATGATTTATTAGAAACTCGACTAGTAAATGCAATAATTCTAGTATAGAAAATCTTTTCTCTTTGAGGAAGCAATAAAAAAAGAAAGTAAATATAATATAGAAAATGAAAAAAAAATGAAATATAATATAGAAAATAAGAAAAAGAAATAATATAGAAAATAAATACAATAAAAATTATTTTTGTTTTAGGAGAAGTACATGAGCGAGCCTTACAGCGAGACACCGGACCTCGACGCGGCTCGCCGTCTCCTGGACTTTGGAGACGATTATAGAAACTTTCTTGATAGTCAATCAGATTGCGCGTCTAGTATGAGCGCGATTCGCGACTATTCCTCGCCAATTCCAAGAAGGCGTATCAAAGTACGTTCCTTTATGATGTTTTTTTTTGATCGTATGTCGATATTTTTACTATGACACAAAAAAGACGTCATATTTGTCATGTCAATTTCTGTGATTTTGTTAACAAAAATAGAGTACAGAAAAAAATACAATTGTTTTTTTTGGCAATAATTTGAAAAATGTATCCCATTTTTTACTAGTTTTTCCTTTAGTTTAGAATTTCTATTGGCTATTTTTTCCCTTATTCTCGAAAAAACTCAAAATAGCTTTCATTAATCAAGCTTTTTTTTCCACTTCTTTTATTCGCATTATTTCGACTAACTTTATTAATACATATAATAATGCATGAAATTCTCTCTAAATCTTTATGCTTTGTGCTTACAAAAATACGTTTTTTTTTCTTTACAGACTGCAGTGACTGAAGACAGCGACAGCGACGTTGAGGACTTGAGCAAATTGTTTAAAAAGTCACATTGTCAACTGTTGCACGCTGAAAATTGTGTTATGAAAAAGGGACACGTCGTTGGACATGATTGCGTATGTATCCAAGTCGCGAAATTCATTCATAAAGTTATTAACTTTTTTCACTTTTTGTCGCAATTATTGAAAAAAGTTAAGAATTCCTTTTATAAATGTATAAAGCTTCCACTTCGCTTCTGTGGTAAATTTATCAATTTAATTGGCTCTTCAGTGGCAAATATGTTTAGATTTTTATAAAGAGACAAAAGATGAAAGGAGAAAAATGTGATACTAGTCTTTAAGAAACATTTTTTAAAATGAATTAAATTGAATTTTTTTCAATCTGCGTATTTTTGAAATACACAGATTTTTGAGAAAATTTTCTTTTAAAAATCAATTTTTTTTTCATTTTGATTAAAAAAATGAAAAAAGTAAGAAAAAATAAGATTAATATAAAATTGTTATTTTCGAATTTTAACATATTTGCTATTTATTAACATTATTTTGCTACGCTATTAACATTTTATGCTATTTATTAAAAAAAACTGTGGAAATTTTATTCATTATTTATAATTATTTATTATTTATTGTCCATCTTCGTACATGTTTTATATAAATTTAAATTAATTATTTCAACAAAGAAACAATTTTGACTCTGCAATAAGAAAAGAAAATATAATAAAATATATTTTATAGAAATTTAATGTTTCTCCTGTTTCTTTGTATGAAAGATGTGTGAAGATGTGTCTTGCTGTGTTTGTGTATTTTTGTGTCTGTGTCATTAACTGTCCTTGTCTGCCATGTTGCATGTTGCAATTTACTAAAACTAATTGCTTTCTTTTTGGCTATTTTGGAAACTTTAATTTCAATCACCATAGAAATGTTTATTAATATAATTAATTTAATTAATTATATTGAATATTTATAGACTCATTCTCAATCAGTATTTCTAATAAAAAAAATATACAATTGTAAGGAAATAATACAATTGATTGAATTCAATTTATATGAATAAGATTGAAGTAATAAATTATTTAGAAAATAATTTGAAAAATCGCCGAGGTTTCTTAGGATATTAGAGAATATAATAACCTACTAACTTCCTATCCTGTAAATACAAATTCCTTAGGAATTTAATTAGTTTTTTTTGTATATTTAATAGTTTTTTATTAGTTAAGAATAAATAAAAAAAAATTTATAATAAAATTTAGTTTAGTTTTAGTTATAATTTATTTTAGGATATTAGTTACAGGTCAATAGACTTTTGACCTGTAGAAAAATCAAAGTTTAGGAATTAATTCGTAAAGGAGAAAATGACGAATTGTGGGAACTAGCAGTTAAGAAGACTCTGATTTGGAAGTGATCGCGTGGGCCAAAGGAGAAAAGTAAATTTAACAGCTATTCGCGTGTTGAAAACCAATAAAACTGTCAATCAATAAAACAATTTATAGGTAGCAGAGAAATTTATCAAATGCAAGAATATTATAGACACTATTCTGGCGTAATGGCTTTTTGTCATGGAAGAATTTTGTAAATATTTAAGTCTTCGCCGATAGAGATTTCACTGATTAAACTACTGATATTATCAATTTTATTGCTTAGATTAAAACTAGTCGATATTAATTTTCAATATTTATCGGAAGTTAATTAACTTATCGGAATTTAATTAATTTTTATATTTAGCGGAAAGTTATAATTATATTTAACAGAAATGTTCTTTTTTTGTTTGAAAATGTTTTTTTTTCAAACGATTTCTGTCGTTAATTTTATCAGTACAGTAAGTTAAAAATTTTCTTTGATCTTTAGTTATAATTATTATTTTCACTTTCAAGAAACAAGTGAAGTGAAAATTACTTAAGTTGATAAATTTGATTAATTAAATGTATTTAAATTTTTTTTTGTAATTTAGTCTTAGTTTAGTTTTTTGTTAAAAAGAGTAGTTTATTTCGAATCGTAGTTTTAATTTAGTTAAATAATTTACTAATAATTAACTAAATAATTTCTCCAAACTAAAAAAAAAAAAAAAACGTATCTAATTCAAATTTATATTATTATTTTAGAAGTAGTTAAAAAAAATTAATAATATTACTAATTAACAAAAAAGTTTTACAATAGTGGAAAAATTCTAGTTTCCAAAAGCCATTATTTTAAGAAAATTTGTTTGTTTGTTCTCTTATGATTATAATTGTAATTAATTGTTTGTATATATTCAAAATAATTTTTTTTGTCGAAATAATTTATTGCTGTTTTTGTTTGGCTTTGTGAATGTTTTAAAATTTTGTAAAAAGAAAATTTCTTTTACAATTTGTTTTTTTTTCTAAAAGAGTTGATTGAATTTTACAGGGAGAGATAGTATGTATGTGCAGAGAGAATATAAAATGTCTTCATACAATTTTGGAGACTAGTGGAATTTCTCATCGAGATGATAAACAAAGCAAGCAAATTCGTGGTGAGTACAAATATTTGAATATTATTTCTTTGAGTCGTCAGAAATTTTTCGGCGTGAAGTTTTTTCAAATTTTATGTTTTTTTCTACGGCGAATTTTAATTAGTGAACAAATATTATTAATTTGAACAATTGGGAGTTGTTAACGTTTATATATTATTATTATTATTATTATTATTATTATTATTATTATTATTATTATTATTATTATTATTATTATTATTATTATTATTATTATTATTATTATTATTATTATTATTATTATTATTATTATTATTATCAACTTATTATCATAAATCAGCGTCAAATTAATATTCACATTTGATAATAATTTTTCTCGTGGTTCAATGTTAATTATTTAAAAAATGAAAAAAATAATTGGCATGTTTCGTAACTGTTTCATTCGTTCATTGAAAATGGACATGCGGACAATTTGTCATTAGGATAATTTATAGTCGAGTAGAGCATTTTAGTAACTCATAACTGTATGATTGAGTGTTTAGCAAGTTCAATGTCCTTATATTTATTTATGCATATTAGTAATCGTGCGATTTTCACCTTGGCAAAGTGCAGGTAAAATGAAAGGTATGCCACACACGTGCGTAACTTTTTTCTTTTCTTTTTTTCTTTTTTTTTGCTTTTTATGTTTTTTCTCTTCACTTCATACCAGCATATCGTTTAGTAATGGCAAAAACCATCTGTTTCAAATGCTTTATACGTCTTTTGATTACCTCATGAAACTTGGATATATTCAGTAACAGGCAAATGCCTCTTCAATAATAAGTATATGTATATACGAAAGTCCAATATACTTTTCTCCTGTTTCCAATTGACTGCACTGATGCATATTATAATCTCTCGTCGATTTACTTCTCTCTATAAGTCGTCTCTCTATTCAATTCTCAGTATTCAATCTATAGGAATTATCTTATCAGTTGTTGAGGAAAAAAGAATAATTCCTATTGGAAATTTTTTTTTTTTTTTTTTGAAAAGTATTTAATGAAATAAGTAGATAAATCTTTGTAGGAAGTGGAGAAAAAAATCAGCCAGGTTTTATTTTTAGATTGCATTTAATTTGCAATTGATTTCAAATATATATTCTTTGTTTTCTTTTGTTAGGGATTTTTTTTGGGTGAAATTGAAATTGATCTAAATTGAATTTTTCAAATAATACTCTTTCGTTTTTTTAGTCAAGGATTCTTTTCAGCGAAAAATTTCGAATTGGATTTTTCAAATATACTCTTTGGTATTTTTTTTCTTAGTCAAGGAATTATTAGCGAAAAGTTTCAAAATTGAATTTTTCCAATTTCGCAATTCTTTTTGAATGAAGAGTGTTTAGATAATTAAAAATTGTTAGAAGGAAACTACTTTGTTTGCAGAAAAATTAATATTTATAATATTAAGTTTGGTTTACTATTTCCTATTTTTTTTGTAATTTCCCCTTCTAAATGTTTTGAATTTTGAAATGAGTGAAATTCTAATTTAATATTTTGAAGATTATATAATAACGGAAATTAATTTAAAAAAATTAACTTCTAGAAATTCTATATCACATTTGTTCTAATTAGTTCAAATATTCACTAAATTATTTTAATTTTGATTTAGAAATTTCGAGAAGAAGTTTTCTTAGTTTTAAAAGATAACTTTTTTGTTTAAAAAAAGTTGTAACTTTCAAAATTTTTAATCTGAAATAATTTAATTCGTGAGAAGAATTTTATTATTTTTATCAAAATAATTGAATTCTTTCGAAAAATTTTATTAACATTTTTTGAAATAATTGAATTAATTAAAAAAATTTTAACAAAATTTTAATTTTTTTTGAAAAACTTTATTAAAATTGTCAAGAATAATTGAATTCTTGCAAAGAATTTCATTTAAAAATATTAAAAATAATTGAATTCTTGCAAAGAATTTTATTTAAAAATATGAAAAATAATTCAATTCTTTTTCTAGAAATTTTATTAAAATTGTTTTGAAAATAATTCAATTCCTGCGATGAAATTTACTATTTTCGGGAATAATTGAATTGTTGCAAAGAATGTTATTTAAACCATTAAAAACAATTTAATTCTAGCTAAGAATTTTATTATTTCTGAAAATGGTCAAATTTCTTTAATGAATTTTATTAAAATGTTAATAAAAATGAAATTTTTCCAAAGAATATTATTACAAATATTTTGAAAATAATTGAATTTTTGTGAATAATTTTAAAATTATAAAAATAATTCAGTTTTCTCGAGAAATTTTAATAAAATTGCAAAAGAAAATAATTGAATTCAGCGAAGAATTGTAAAATTATAAAAATAATTAAATTAAATTCTTTCGAGAAATTTAAAAAAAATTGAATAGAAAATAATTGAATTTCTGCGAAGAATTTTTGTTATTTATGAAAATAATTCAATTCTAGCGAAGAAATTATTTAAAATTTCTGGAAAGAATTTGAAATTGTTTTGTAGAATTTAAAATTTAAAATTTTTTAAATAAATAAATTGAATTCAACAATTTAAAATTTATAAAAATAATTTAATTCCTGTGAAAAATTTTATTAAATTTTTCTTAAATAATTGAATTTCTGCGAAAAATTTTATTAAAATTGAATTAATAGCATTTGAATTTCAGTGAAGAATTTTATTATTTATAAAAATAATTGACTTCCAGAATTTTATTACTTTATAATAATACCAGAATTTAACTGCTTGTTAAAATAATTGAAATCTATTTGAGAAATTTCTTAAAATTTTCGAAAATAGAATTATTTCACCAAATTTTCTTTTAAATTAGAAAAAAAATAATTGAATTCTTAGAAATTTTTCAAAAATTGTACATTTGAAACAATTGAATTTCTCCGGGGATTTTTTATATTTATGAAAATAATTGAATTCTAGAATTGTATTATTCACAAAAATAATTGAATTCCGATTTAATTAAAATTTTTGAAAATAATAAACAGCAAGTAGTAGTTAATTAGATTTTTCTTCTGATTTTAAATACAAATTTTTTGAAAAATTTAATTTTCTATCTCAAAATAAAAAAAAACTCGGCGATATAAATACATGAAAAAATTTGCCAAAAGAATTTTTTCTTTAAAAAAGTATTCTTTCGTATATATATACGTACAAGGAATAAAGTTATGAAATTATTGGAGGAAAAAAAGAATGCACTTTGGGAGAATATATACCGTTAGGAAAAATAAAAGGGAGATTGATATCGCGGTTTAAAAAAATGTGACTGTGTACTTTAAATCGATATCATGTGCAATAAGAAGAAAAGTGAATGTGTAGCCAAAATTGTGTAGGAGGACGAGTGCCAGATCATTGCACCGGGTACAAACGTTTCGTAAATCTTGTCTTATAAATACTGTGCGTGTTTGTCGAGCAAGCCGATTTATTTAGCACAACCTACTATTTAATCTAATCTAAATTATTTCATTCAGGGAGAAACGAGTTTCTTTTGAGAAAAAAAATTTACAATTTTTCATTTTTATTCCTTGAGGTAATTTCTTCCAATAATCGCTCTTAATCTCCTTTGTTTTCGTTTTTTCTTCTCTTCTTTTTTCCTTCTTGTCTTTTTCTTCTTTTTTTCTTTTTTCTACTTTTATTTTGTACTTCTCTTCTTTTTTTCTACTTTTCTTTTTTTCTACTCTTCTTTTTTCTTCTTTCTACTTTTATTTTGTACTCCTCTTCTTTTTTTTCTATTTTTCTTTTTTTCTTCTTTCTATTTTTATTTTGTACTCCTTTTCTTTTTTTCTACTTTTCTTTTTTTCTACTCTTCTTTTTTCTTCTTTCTACTTTTATTTTGTACTCCTCTTCTTTTTTTCTACTTTTCTTTTTTTCTACTCTTCTTTTTTCTTCTTTCTGCTTTTATTCTGTACTCCTCTTCTTTTTTTCTACTTTTCTTTTTCTTTTCTACTTTTCTATTTTTCTTCCTTCGTTTTCCTTTCTGTCTTTTAACTTTTTTCCCCTAAATTTTCCTTCTTTTCTAATTTCGAATTTAAATATTCCCAGCACTACTGTTTCGTTTTTCGAAATAAGGGACGGAAATTGACGAGCACTGGCGAATACAAACGAGACGATTGATTCGTGTGTTTTCGATTGAATTCGGTGGTGAACGCGACGATTCGTATATTAGCGCGGAAACTTTTGCTTCGCTTCGCGAGTGATTCTGGTTCAACCACCTATTAGTTAGTTCTGTTGTATATAGTTTGAGAGAGACTCTGTGTATAAAAGATTGTACTTTTGCAATTCTGGTGTTGTTGTACTTCTTTTCTCTCTCTCTTGCGTCTTGCGCGCATCTTTTCCACAACTCTCGTGCGAAACGAGTTTTATTATCTCGTATATATGGTCGACAGTCACCGCAAAACAGTCTCCACAAATTACAGTTTTAAACTGACAGCGAGACAAACACTGGCAATGCTCGTTTATGTATAGTTAGAGAAATGTATAAAGATCACTTTGCGCGCGATTTACTCAGCGAGAGACATTCAATCGTATCTTGAGAAGTGTGACATAAGCACGCGTGTTTTCCTCCAACACCACCTTTCATTTTGTCAGTATTATTCTTCTTGTCGTCCAGTAAACAACTACTGTCATCATCATCGTCGTCGTCACGCGTTAATCTCGCCTCTCGATTTTCTTTTTTTTGCCTGAAAAAAAGAGGAAAAAAATTAAAATAGTGAAGAGATTTTTGGAGGAAAAAATTAGTGACGAAATTTTTGGGAGGAAAAAAATTTAACAGTGGCGAGAATTTTGGGAGAAAATTAATTACAGTGACGAGATTTTTGGGAAGAAAAAAATTTAATTGTGGTGAGAATTTTGGGAAGAAAAAAATTAACAGTGACGAGATTTTGGGAGAAAAAAAATAAGTGTCGAGAAGTTTGGAAGAAAATTAATTACAGCGACGAGATTTTTGAGAGAAAATTAATTACAGTGACGAGATTTTTGAGAGAGAAATAAATTTACAGACGAGAATTTTGGGAGAAAATTAGTTACAATGACGAGATTTTTGGGAGAAAATTAATCTCAGTGACAAGAATTTTTTTTTGAGAAAATTAATCACAGTGACGAGATTTTAGCAGAAAAAAGTGTCGAGATTTAGTGAGATTTAAAAAAAAAAACAGTGACGAAAAGGGCGAAAAAAAACACTCACGAAATTTTTAGCAGAAAAAAATGACAAACTGTGCAAAAAAATCCCTGTCGACAAAAAAAGTGATTAATCGTTCATGTATATTTGATTAGTGAGTTCTTATAGTGAAAAATGGAGATTTTTGGAAAAAATTAACGATTTTGTGATTTCTTTTTCGCTCGGCTTTTTAATGGATCTTCAAGTTGCTTCGTTAGGGAAAAAAATGTTTGTTCAAACTGACAGTAAGGCTGAGGATTTTACTGAAAGTTCATGTACGTAATAATTTCTTGGCAATTTGCTAATTTGTTTTCTGCATAATATAAATTTGTGTGGTCGGTAGATAAGAAACTATATAATTCACGTGTGGGTTATTCATAGAAATTTTGCTAGAAGTTGCAAAATATTTAATATTTATGACTATTTTTTTTATGTAAACAATTCACTTAGTGGGGGAAATTAAATATTTGTAATAAGATTTATTAGTGAGGGAATAAAATATCTACTGGTAATAATTATCTGTCAGTGGGCATTAATTGGTTATTAATTGCTGATAGTATTTTATTAATTGGTAGCAATTTGTAATTAACAGTTATGATTGGTATTTATTAACAGTTATGAATGACTAAATTAATTAATTTTTATTCTTAACAAGGAATAGGTATTTGCATTCGATTTAAATATTTATTATAATTATTATAATTATAATAAATAATTATAATTAGATAAATAGTATTTCCCAAAAGTTCTTAGCGTTCAAGTGAAAAAAATGGTTTTTCTGTTTAAATTTTCTTTTAATTTACTAAATGAAATAAAAAGTGATATAATTTTTTTTGTTATTATTCATGATAAATATTTTCATTCAGTTAAAATTTAATTTAATAAATTTTAATATTTTTAACACAAAAATATTTTTTTTTTTAAATGCAAATTAAATGGAGTAAAAAACATATCGTCGTTCATTGAAACGTAAGAATTTTTAGAATCATTAAATAATTATAATTAGGTAGTTTAATAATTGTAATTTTGTAACTAATTATAATTATTAAGCTACATAATTATAATTATTAGTTAATAATAATTGGTTAAAAAATTATAATTAGTTTCAAAAATACAATTAATTAATTATAAATATAATTGATTAAAAGTGAGTAAATTATGAAAATAAATTTCAACTACAAAAATTTTTTATTATCAACAAATGAATATTTATTGAAGCAGCAAATAAGAATAGTTATTTGCGTTAAATAAATATTTGCTGTAAAATGTTTTCCGTTAAATTTATCATTGACTCAAATTTTTATTGTCAGCAAATATTTATTAAAAACAAATGAATAATTATTTACATTAGATAAACTTTCATTGGATTCCATTTTAGTGTCAAGTTTATTTGCGAAAAATATTTATTTAATGAATTTAAATAAATATATTAAACATAAATTTGTATAAACTTTGATTATACGGAAAATTCTGTTTTAGACAAGTAATTTTATTTTTTACAGGCAGAAAGGATTTCCAAAAATAGTTCAAGATCAAATAAGACAAATATAAATATTTATTTAGCGCAAAAAAATTTGACGAAAAGAAATTATAAATTAAAATTAAATTTAAATTGTAAAATTAGGATTAAATTTGAATTAAATTTAAATTATTAAAAAAAAAATTTCTTTCGCTGCAAAAAATGATGTTTTTGCCGCATCAGATTGCGCATATATATTTTTGCTACGATTATAAATTGAATGACTGAGTTTTTTTCTCGCTTTCCTTTTGTAAATATGTATCGTCTCATCTGACATATATAATATATTAAAGTGGCATCTTATTATGATAGAAAATATCCATCAGATACTTGAAGAGAGCAAATCAGGTTATCCGCCTTATGTGCGCGTGTAGGTTTCAATGTTATAAAGAGAAGAGATCAGAATCACCTTAAGGAGTGTCTTTTCATTAATCTCAGCATTTTTAGATATGATCTCATCATATTTCGATTAGAAATTGTTTAATATTGCGTATATATAATACATACGAGTATAAATCAATCGATGATCCATACTGCCGATGCCGTTAATGATTTACAATATCGGAAATAAAACTTGAAGAAAATATTGTAGGTAAATACCTGTGTATGTACTATACAGATGCAAAATATCAATCTTAAGTTCATTGCCATTGACTGAAAACCAGTCAACATTGACTTTACGCATTGCAACTCAAGGAAATCCTTTCCTTTTTTATAATGTGAACCGAAACAAGATTTGTTGGGAAACTGAACGATAATATTCATTTGATTTTTTTAGTTTTTAATGTTTCATTCATTTATTTATTGATTTCCAAATTATTTTTCTAATTTTTAATTATCTTAATTTTCTGAATCTTCATTTTGAGAATAATTTCTTTTTCAATAACTTAATTTTTCAAGAACTAAGACATAAAATTATGACTTATAAATTATTTATAATATATTTATTTATATTATTTATATTTTAATTTTTTTTTCTAGTGATTAATAGAAGAATTTTAGTTAAAAATAATAAAAAAAATTGAATTTTGGAAAAGTTATAAATGATTCTAGAAATTTAATTATTTTCAAAATTTTTAATAAATTTCTTCGAAATAATTCAATTATTTTTAAAAGTAATAAAATTTTCACAGAAATTCAATTATTTAAAATACAAAATTTCATAAAATTTTTCGAAAAATATCAATTATTTTAAAAAAATTTTCATAAAATTCGTCTCAAGAATTCAATTATTTAAAAAAATTTAACAAAGTTCTTTTCAAGAATTCAATTATTTTCATTAATAATAAAATCCTTCACCGAAATTCAATTATTTTTAAAAATTTTAATAAAATTTTTAGCAAAATTTCAATTATTTGCAACAATTAAAAAAAATTCTCATCAAAATTTCAATTATCTTTATAAATAATAAAATTCTTCTTCGAAATTAAATTGTTTTTTAATTTTAATAAAATTCTTGGCAAAATTTCAATTATTTTCAAAAATTAAACAAAAATTCTCGTCAAAATATTAATTATTTTTATGAATAATAAAATTCTTCTCCGAAATTCAATTATTTTTAAAAATTTTAATTAAATTCTTGGCAAAATTTCAATTATTTTACTAAATAATAAAATTCTTTTGCGAAATTCAATTATTTTTAAAAATTTAAATAAATTCTCATCAAAATTTCAATTATTTTTATAAATAATAAAATTCTTCTCTGAAATTCAATTATTTTTAAAAATTTGAATGAAATTCGTGTCAAAATTTCAATTATCTTTTGAATAATAAAATTTTTCTCTGAAATTCAATTATTTTTAAAAATTTTAATAAAATTCTTGGCACAATTTCAATTATTTTCAAAAATTAAACAAAAATTCTCGTCAAAATTTCAATTATCTTTACAAATAATAAAATTCATTGCAAAATTCAATTAGGTATTTTTATAAATAGCAATATTAATCACAAGAATTGAATTACTTTTAAAACTAATAAAATTATTCGTAGAAATTCAATTATTTTCAAATTTTTTAAAAATTATCGACAAGATTTCAATTATCTTTATAAATAGCAACATTCTTTGCCAAAATTCAATTATTTTCAAAAATTTTAATAAAATTCGTTGCAAAATTTCAATTATTTTCAAAAATGTTTCTTAATTCAATGATTTTTAATTTTTATTATTTTACTAAAATTTCCCAAAAGAATTCAATTATTTAAAAAAAATGACATAAATTTGTTTGAAAAAAATCAATTATTTAAATTTGTTATAAAATTCTTCGTAATAATTCAATCATTATCATAAATAATAAAACTCATTGCAGAATTTTAATTATTTTTAATACAATTTAAATCAAAATCCTCGAAAAATGTAATTATTCTTACAAATTTTATTAAAATTTATCAAAAGAATTCATTTGTTTAAAAATTTCTTTATAAAATTCTTTATGAGAATTCAATTTTAATAAATATTCAATTATTCAATAAATTATTTATTTTTTAATTTAAATAATTTAATTCTTCTAGAATTTTCTAATAGAAATTGATTTCAAAATGAATTACCGAAAAATCGATTTATTATTTATGAAAATAATTGAATTATTGCAATGAATTTTATTACTTTTTAAATAGTTGAATTTTTTTTGAGAAATATTACTTCTTGTAAAAACAATTGAATTCTTGCGAAGGATTTTATTAGGATTTTTGTAAATAATTAACTTTTTGTTTGAAAAATTTTATGGTAATTTAAATTATTACATTACTATTTTTGTTATTCAACTTAATTATAAGTTTTTGTTTTGTAATTTGTTTAAATTTACGAGTCTTTTTTTATCAATTTGTCATTTTTGTTATTCGTTATTTTAATTTACGAGTTTATACATATTTTTTGTTGTTGTTGTTGTTTTTGTTGTAAACAATTGCAATCGTAAAAAATTCCCATTTCACTCTTGAGATATAAAATATAAAATGAAAAATGAAGTTTGTAATGAGATTTTATATGAGAAAATTCATCAGTGTAACTAAAACCAGTTTTTAGATTCAAAATGATCCACTTGAACAGTTTCGTTCTTTTTTTCATACGTTTGCTATAGGGAGAAAATTAATTGAGGAAAGAACTCTCATGTCAAAGCTTAAAAATGAAAACGAGTTGAAAATCTCGTTGGTGAACCTGTCTGTAAAATAGCTTTTTTATTTCAAAATAGAAAAAAATAAGTGCTGCTCAGATATATCCTTTTTCTAATCGGTTTTTAATTTTATTAAATTGGAAATAATTTGTCGAAAAATTAATTCACAAAAAAATAATTTCAAAACTAATTATTGTCTCAACATAATTAGAGAAATTTTTTTCTGAAAGCTATACAATCATTTATCATTTTATGATTTTATTTTCTTTGTACTATTTTTTTTTTATTATTTTATTTCGTTTGTCGTAAAACGATATTCTTTAATAAAGAAAATTTTTTGATTTTACTTCTTTTATTTATTCTACGAAATAAAAATAATAAAAGTGAAAATAATAAAAATAAAATAAAAAAAAAAATAATAATAATAATACTAAAAATATTATTTATTATTTTTTTATTAAAAATAAAAATAATGATAATAATAATACAGAAAATAATTAAAATGCAAAGAAACGTGACAAAAATTTTCGTATAGAAATAAAAAATCCCCGTGACTCTTTTTTTTCGTTTATTTATCGTTTATCATTCTATGACTTTATATATTAAATTATTAATACAGTTTATCTTTAAATACAAGATTTCATATCAATTCTAATCATTTCTGATCATATTAAGAACGTTGAATAGAAAATTTTTGTCTATCAATGAAAGCTTTGGGAAATAAATATATCGAAAATAAAGTTATTTCCATTTGAAATTTAGGCCAGTATAGCAATTCCGTACTGACTGTCGTATATATTTAAACTGTGTCCTCTTTCCCTATAACTACTGACCTATCCACTGCCAAGTGCAATTAAAAAATTTATTTCACGATTATAATGATATTTCCTCTATAGTAACAAGAATAATTATTGGAATGAACTTTTAATTATATCAACATTTCGAGTAATTAGTTATTCTCGATCGAATAAATATAAGTAATTGTAAACGATAACATAGTTACAGATGATAAATAGATTAATTCAGGATAATTATGATAAAATTAATTTGTATCTGGCTTTTTTTAAAAAAATAATTAGTTTGTTCAAATGATTAAACTATTGCTCTATTGAAAGTAATATTTTGTATTTTGCAATTTAGTTTGTTTTGTAAATGATTAATTAATTATTATCTGAGTGGAAGCTAAATAATTAAAATTAATATTTTTAAATTAATTAATATTTTTTCGTATTTTGCAATTTAGTTTGTTTTGTAAATTATTAATTAATTATTATCTGAGTAGAAGCTAATTAATTAAAATTAATATTTTTAAATTAATTAATATTTTTTCGTATTTTGCAATTTAGTTTGTTTTGTAAATGATTAATTAATTATTATCTAAGTGGAAGCTAATTAATTAAAATTAATATTTTACGACTTGGTTTAAAAAATAGTTCAAAATAGTTCAAAATAGTTTAAAATAGTTCAAAATAGTTCAAAATAGTTTAAAATAGTTCAAAATAGTTCAAAATAGTTTACAATATTTCAAAATAGTTTAAAACAGTTCAAAATAGTTTACAATAGTTCAAAATAGTTTAAAATAGTTCAAAATAGTTCAAAATAGTTTACAATAGTTCAAAATAGTTTATTATAGTTTATTATAGTTTATAATAGTTAGAAATTGTTTTAAAAAATAGTTTAAAAAATAAAAAATTGCAATTTTTTATTATAAATTAAAAAGTACATTATTGACACTTTATTTTAGATTCTAATTCTTTTCCATTTACTTGTATACGTTAATTATTAAATTTTTTTTCGCAATTAATTTAATTTAAAAAACTAATACTTTCCAACATTTTCTCTCCACTTTCTTAAGTCAAGTGTGAACCACATTCTTTTTAGTCATTAGATAATGATGCGTGGTTACTTCTAAAATAATTTATTAAACTTTCCCTAGAAATAAGTTGTTTCTATCGATTTTTAGTGTCTCTATTCCCTTTTTTGCGTATTTTTTACTCTGCTTTCAATAACTTGAAAGATTTATTTGCAAAATTTCTTTTCAGACAATATAATTATTTAACAAATTTAATAAAAAAGTTATTACGTCTGACAATATTTTTTTTTATTATAAAATGAAGTAAACAATTTATTGGTGAATTTTTTTATTTATGAACTTTTTAAAAAATTGATAAATTTGCCAAAATAATTGAATTAATTATGAATTTGATTTTTTAATTTTTAGTCAATTTCGTGATTTATCAATTGTTTTATTTCTAAATTAATTGATCAAATTGATAATTAATTGATTAAATTGAAAATTACTTAATTGTTTAATTTTTCTTTCGATTAAAGTTTACAATATTCATTGTTTAAATTCTCAATTAATTATTAAAATTTCCAATTCTAAATTATAATTTTTAAATAAATTTTTTTGCTTTCAATTAATTATTAAAATTTTCAATTAATTGTTAAAGTTTTCAATTATTTTTAATAATTAATTGATAAATACTTCAATGAATTGTTTAATTTTTAAAATAACTGTTTAATATAATTCAGTTATAATTGATATATTTCCAATTATTAATTATTTATGTTAAAAAATTTATTGTTGAAATTTCCAATTCATTTTTAAAATGTTTAACTATTTGTGAAAGTTTTCAATTATTTGTAGTGTTTTCCATTAATTGTAAAAATTGTCAATTGTTAAAGTTTTCAAAAAATTTCAATTAATGGTAAAATTACCAATTAATTGTTAAATGTTTTAATTGACTGTTAAAGTTTTCAATTCATTTTTAAATTTTCAATTAGTTCTAAAAGTTTTCAATTAATTGCTTATGTTCTTAATTAATTGTTAAAGTTTCCAATTAATTGTTAAAATTTTCAATTAATTGCTAAAGTTTACAAATAATTAAAAAAATTTCCAATTAATTGTAAAAATTCCTAATTAATTGTACAAATTTTTAATTAACTGTTTAAGTTTTCAATTAATTGTTAAAATTATGAATTAGTTCTTAAAGTTTTTAAGTAATTTCTTATATACTCTCAATTAATTGTCAAAGTTTCCAATTAATTGTACAAATTTTTTAATTAATTGATAAATTGCTTTAAGCTTGCAATTAATTGTTAATAATTTAAATTAATTAATTTAATAATTAATCATAAATCTTTTTAAGTACTTAAATTTTTTTCCTCAAAAATATAAAATATAAATTTTTATAAATACTTGACAGTTAAATTAGTCGTTAAAAATTTTAGTTAGTTTTCCTTCTTTTTTTGCGCGCAGAAAAGATAAAACTTGAGCGTAAAATTTAAAAATGTCAAAAAGGGTCAAAGAAGCCAGAAAAAAGCTTCTATATACAAATCCAGCGTGAAATTCGTTTAGTTGAGAATATCGCGTGCTTATAATTTTTTCTCTCTTATTTATTATCTATAAATTTTATAAACATTTCGAATAAAATTGCCAAGAATAGGATATAAAAACCGCTTGATCTATATATTGCCTCGCTCAGTGTCTAAGAATTCAAAAACATTCTTTGTGCTCTTAAATGGTCAGGGTCACAGGTTTCCTTATAAATGGTCACGGTCTTCTTCGATACTTGTTTCGAGGACGTGATTTAACCAGGTGAAGAAATTCTCTCTAAGAATTTTATAAAAACTACCTTATACAAGAAAACAAAAACAAAACAAAAAAACAAAACAAATACAAACACGCAAATGCCTCGAGTAAATCGAAGCTATTTTTTTCCTATACATTTTTGTAGATCGTTGGATTTAAATAGAGTCGTTTATTTTAATGTTGGGAAAAAAAAGGATTGTTATAAACTATTTACAAAGAAGTTGGAGAGAAAAGAAGAGAAAGGATTTTATTTTTCACATCGGGAGTGATGATAATTTACAATATATACATTGTTGATTGGTTTATTGTTGAAAATGTTTCTATCTCTGCTGTGGAGAACCGCTAACTCTTTGAAGCTGGAGTTTTAAAAAGTCTTTTGAAGCCTTTAAAGGCAGAGGAATCTTTTTAAAGTCGAGAGTCTTAGCAAGTTATAATGTTATAGCGATGTGAATAAAGTAGCTTTTTAATATGTGTGAATCTGTTTGTATTTAGCATTGTTGTATCTTAACTGTAAATTTCTTCAGTGGATTTTCTTATAAGTGAATTATATATATAAAGAGTTGGTCATTTTCAAAAATTTTAAATCAATTTTCCTTTTCCTGCAAAGTTTTGAATTTTTTAAATGATTGAAATTTTTGTTTTATTTTTTATTAATTTTGTTTAACTTTTTTTCTTGTTATAAAAATATTTTTTATCTCAATTATTATTTTACACGGGAACGAATTTTAATTTCCAAATTTTGAAAGTAATTGAATTGTTTTATCAAATTTTTTTAAGATTCAATTATTTTCAAACGAAGTAAATTAAAATTTTTTAAAAACTACTTTTTACACTTATTAAAATTGCGGAAAAATCATTTTCATATTTATAATTTTGAAATTCTCCAAAAATTCGATTTTTTTATATTATTCAAAAATTCTATTATTTTAAAAAGATTTTACTAAATTTCAATTATTTTTAAAAAAATCCTTAATAAATTTCAATTATTTGTAAAATATTTTACTAAATTTCAATTATTTGTGAAATATTTTATAAAATTTCAATTATTTTTAAAATATTTTACTAAATTTCCATTATTTTAAAAAGATTTTACTAAATTTCAATTATTTGAAATTTTTGAAAACATTAATTTTTAATGAACTTTAATAGAAATTTCAAGAACAACTGATTACAGAAATTCAATTCTTTTCAAAAGTGATAAACTTCTTCGCATAAATTCAATTATGTTCAAAATTTTTTTAAAAAATTCTCGTCAAAATTTAAGTTATCATTATAAATTATAAAATTCTTCTCCGAAATTCAGTTAATTTCAAAAAATTTAATAAAATTCTTGGCAAAATTTCAATTATTTTCAAAAATTTCCCTCATTTAAATTATTTTTAATATCTACTATTTTAATAAAACTTTCCAAAGAAATTTAATTATTTACACAAAATTTTAATAAAAATTCCACAGGAAGTCAATTGCTTATACCAAATTTTTATAAATTTCTTCGCACCAATTCAATTATTTTTTATCTTTTAATAAAGTTTCTCGAAAGAATTCAAATATATTCAGAGAATTGAAAAAAATAGTTCTGAAAAATTCAATTATTTCGAAAAATTTAAATAAAATTCTTTTAAAAATTCTATTATTTAAAAAAATGTTGACAAAATTCCTTACAAGATTTAGTTAATAAAATTCTTCTCAAGAAAATCAATTATTTTCAAAGTTTTCTAAAAATAAAGGAAAAAATGTTTATAAATTCTATTTGTCAATTACAAATCTTAATTGAAAATGAAATTGAAACTTTTTCAATTTTTAGAAAATAAAGGAAAAAAATTTACTCAAAAAAAAAAAGTTCTGTTACATTTATTTACGAATTTCTTTTAAATTATTCGAAAACATCAAAAACTTTTTTTTTAAATAAATAATTAATTATTATTATTTTTCCATTGGAATTAAGATTTTCAAAAATTTCAAATTCAAACCTTTTTGAAATTAAACAACTTATAAAAAATTGTTATAAAATATGAACGAGTGATAAAATCATTATTTTATGTTATAAGAATATTGTTATACTGTAGGTAACTTCTTCAAAATTATTTTCATCATTTCAATTCAATTATTATTTTCTAGAATTTTTAATTACTTTTTATCAAAATAATTGAATTCATTAAAAAAGTTTTATTATTTATGAAAATAATGAAATAATTGCGAAGAAATTCATAAAAAATGTGTAAATAATTGAATTCCTGTGAAATTTTTATTATTTTGGAAAATAATTAAATGTTTGCGTACAATTTTATTACAATTTTTTTTAAATAATAAAATAATAAATTAAAAAATAAATTTTTAAATAAATAATAATCAAACCGATTATTCGATTCATTTAAGTATTTTTTTTTTTGCATTAAAAAATAATTTTTACGATTAAAAATTATTTTTGTGTCTCATTGCAAATAAAAAAAACTACAAATAAAATAATTTTCATAAAAATATTTTGTTACATTCTACACCCCATTAATATTCTGATCCGAGCCCTGTAAATTCGAAAAATTAAATATTTTGAAATTTTATTGCAATTAATTGAGGGGCTGGATGCTATAATGTGTTACGCGCCATGTTAAGTGAATGGCGCGTAGCACATTATAGCATCCAGCCCCTCAATTGTTTAATGAAATATTTTCATGGAAAATATTTAATTGATTTGAGTGTTCAAAAATAGAATATGAATAGGGATGAAAATTGAAATTTTGATTCTTGTTTCATACAGTTTTTTGTATAAAAAAAAACCGATTTTTTTGTTTTTCAGGTTTGCTAGAGAGATGGGAATCTTTGTCATCCAGACTTGAAGAAGTCCAAAAAGCAAATGCAATTCATCGGGACATGTCAGCAATGCACTTGGAATTCCGTGCGGCTCACGACAGAATCATGGCCTACGAAGTTGTCTTAGAAAAAGCTCACATCCTCGACGAACGCATTAATCAAATAACGGTAAGTCTCTTTACATTCAAAAAATTAATTAATTTCCGATTTTTATACCTACTATAAAGTCCCCAGTTTTTTTCAAAATCGTGAAAATTTAATATTTTCTTCAATTTTATGTATTATTTTCATTAAAAATTTGGAAAGTAATTAATTTCGTTCGAGGAAAATTTTATCAAATAATTGTATTAAACTTCAATAAAGTTTATTAAAATTTTAACAAAAATTAAATTTTTTTAAAGAATATTATTTTTAAAAATTTTCATAATAATAGAAATTCTGTGAATAATTTAAAAATTGTAAAATAAATAATTGAATTCTTTCAAGAAATTTGAATAAAATTGAAAAGAAAATAATTGAATTTCCGCGAGGAATTCTAAAATTATAAAAAAAATTTGATTTTTTGCTCTAATTTTGGATAAAATTCGAAATGATAAAATTTAAATTTAACTATTTCTCTAAAGTTGGTTTTCTAAAAATTTATTTTCAATTAAAGTTGAATGAATTATTTTTGATTATAATTTATTACTTCAAAATGAAACTATTAAACTTTAATGCAGAATAGAGTTTGCTATTTATCTCAATTTTTTTTTTGGTTTAAAATACAAAACTTGATAGTTATACGACTTGTATGAAATGTTGATTCGATTTATGAATATACACACATGAAGTTGAATTAAATTTTCTTGTTTGGAGAGTGAATATTCTGCAAAATATTAAATCTTCATGATTTATAAATCTGGGATTTATAGTATATAATATAAAATTTTGCCTTTCTCAAATTTTTAATTTCCACTCGTCCGAAGAAGGGGAAGACCAAGCCTCTATTTGCGATAATTTTAATAACAAAAAAATTATTCGTATAATAAAAAAAATATTCATTAAAAAAATTATTCGTGTAACAAAAAGAAAAAATATTCATCAAAAAAATTATTTGCATAAAATAGAAAAAAATATTAATTAAAAAAATTATTCGTGTATCAAAAAGAAAAAATAGTTAAAGTAACTTTAATTCGGTAAAATTTTTAATTTTTTCAAAAAATTTTAACAATAAACTTTTTCTCTTTCTACTAGAAATTTTTTTTTTTAATTGCAATTTTTTTCGAATTCGTAAATTGCGTGCTTAACGGAATTTTTCTCGTTAGGAAGTGTATATATAAAGAAAAACGTGATACTTGCGGGACTTTTGAGAGTTCTACTTCTGTGACGAGATTTGTTCGAATATTGTGTGTATATATAGGGATTACTAGACGACATTGCTCAACCGGTTTTTCAATATTGCATTTCAAAGTACCTAAAGATTCCATATGAGACATATCAAACATGAATGTATATATCATGCGTGATATGTTTACATATTCTGAAATTTTAAAAATCGCACTTGTGAATATATAATTATTATCGAGAAAGTAAATAATTTTCTGTGTCACGTTCGCGATTTCAAATTTTTTTATATAACGAGAAAATTGAAAATTTCTATTCATCTGTATTTTTCTATTTTGTTTTTGTATTTTTCTATTTATTCTATTTTCCTTTTTTCGCATTTGTATTTTTCTATTTTTTGTTTTTGTATTTCTATACAAAAATACATTTTGTATTTCTATACAAAAACAAAAAATAGAAAAATACAAATGTGAAAAAAGGAAAATAGAAAAAATAGAAAAATATAAATGTGAAAAAAGTAAAATAAAAAAATACAAATACAAAAAAAAATAAAAAAAAAATAGAAAAATGGAAATTCGAAAAAGGAATTGGAAATCAGTTTCATTGAACAGAACGCGATTTTTTTTTTAACAATTGACCAATAAGGTTTAAATTGATATTTTATGAACGCAAATCTCGCGAATGGTATTTTTCTGATGAGACAAAAGTCGATTAACATGACTATACATACACAGTGAAAGTTCAATGCCCATTGTGCGATGTAGAAGATGGTTATATTTTTAAACCGATGCTTAATTTACGACTGTTAGTGTCTTCAAATGTGTGATAAAGGAGAAAGTTTTAATGACACTGCAACAATTGCTTTTCGATTAAAACTTATCTATTCTTCTCCTTCGGTTGATTATAATTAGTCTTATTCTTTTTTCTCAACAGAGATATCCGACTTGCTTCCTTAAAAATTCAACGAAGATAATTAAATACATTTTTCTAATCCAACATATTTAATTATCTTTCATTGAAGAATTTTTCTACGTCATTTTTTTCTAGAAATTCTCTTTTGATTAATTTTTAGAAATTTTGTTTATTACAATTTAGAAATTCACTTGGTTTTTTTTCTCTAATTTGCGCCATATATTTGAAATTAACTTTCCAATATTATGGTAAATTCAGTAATTTAATTGATTTACTAATTAGGGATCGTCCATATATTACGTAACACTTTTTGGGGGGAGGGGGGGTCAAGCTATTTGTTACGATAAGCCAAAAAAATGGCGCTAATGTATGTAACAGCGTGTTACATGGGGGGAGGGGGGGGGGTCAAAATTTTCAAAAATTAGCGTTACGTAATATATGGACGGCCCCTTAGGTGAATAATTATTAATTCATAGTTAAGTGTAAATTTATATATCGAACTTTTGGTTTAAAATAAAAAATGATAATGATTGAAAAAATAATTAATTAATTGAATAAATAGAAAATTTATTAATTGCTTCACTTAATTAACTCTGTACTTAATTAGTCAAATAATTAATTTCATATTTAATTACTACTAATTTAAAAACTATTTAACTAATTATTAATAAATAATTTATTTAAAATAATAAATTTAAATACTAACTAAATTAAATACTAACTAAATTCATTAATTACCAAAATACTTAATTAATTATGTAATTAATTGGATAATTAAACAGGAAATTTATTAATTGCTCACTTAATTAATTGTGTACTTAATTAGTTAAATAATAAATTTAACATTTAATTAGTCAATTAATTGGGGAATTAATTACATAATTAATTAGGTATTTTGTTAATTAATGAATTTAGTTAATTATTAAGTTAGTAATTAAATTTATTATTTCAAATAAATTATTTAATAATTAGTTAACTAATTATTAAACTAATTAACTAATTATTAAACTAGTTAACTAATTATTAAATTAGTTAACTAATTATTAAATTAGTTAACTAATTATTAAACTAATTAACTAATTATTAAACTAGTTAATTAATTATCAAATTAGTTAACTAATTATTAAACTAATTAACTAAGTATTAAACTGATTAATTAATTATTAAACTAATTAATTAATTATTAAACTAATCAACTAATTATTAAACTAGTTAACTAATTAATAAATTAGTTAACTAATTATTAAACTAATTAACTAATTAATAAACTAGTTAATTAATTATCAAATTAGTTAACTAATTATTAAACTAATTAACTAATTATTAAACTAGTTAACTAATTATATTAGGTACTTAATAAGTAAAATAAAATTAATTAACTAAATAATTAATTATAATATTTTTTCATTAAAATATTAAATGAAAATTAATCAATAAAAAAAAACTCTGAGAATTAAAGAGTGTAATTTTTTTTTCAATAAAATTCGAAAAATTTATTTTGCTTAACTTTCTAATATGTGATTTTCTAAAATTTCATTTAATCAGAAAGTAACTATTAGAGCTCAGTTTCAAATTGCGAGCCTGTATTGTGAATTTATACGAATAGCAACTAGTAAAGAGGAAGTAGGGCGGATAAAAGAATTATATCTGATGGTAGCTAACAACCATGACACACGAGAAAGAACATATATGGTTTGCAACAATGCCACTTTATTTATCGTTTCAATTTCTTCCAAAAAGAATTAAAACAGGAATTCTGACTTTTTTCCTTGAAAAAAATATTTTTTTTTCTAAATATTTTATTGTTTTGGAAATCTTACTTTAAAGATCGAGAATTTTTAGTTTGTCAAGAAATAAAAATAGTGCAATTTTTCGATTTTGTTTGTTTTTTGTATTTATTAATTAATTTATTAATTTTGTGAATGTGGGAAAATTAATTAATTTACGAAAAAGTGATTCTAAATTCAGGTAAGTAATTGCTACATTACCTTATATAATAACAATAATAATAATAATATAATTATTTAATAAATAATAATATGAATAATTTAAAGCAGTATTTTAAAAAAATTGAGAATTCATTGAGAATTTCAACTTTTGAATTTTGGCGCCATTCGCTTCGGTAGACAGATGTCGATAATGCAGTTTACTGCAATCTAGTAAATTTCTTATCATTTTAAAATTTACCGTTAGCTTCGGGGAAACCCCGCGAGTGTCGCATTTCATTGAGCGTTGGTGACTCTAGAGTTTGTGTGTTTTATGAAATTGTTTAGTATTATTAAAGGAAAAAAGAATTTCATCAAATTGAGACGCTTATTTTATTGAAAAAATTATTTTACACCTTTTTTAGGTTTCAATTACTTAGTGTGTAAGTTTATTTTTAAACGGTGAAACACAATGTCTTCGAGAAAGAAGGTAAGTCATTTTAGTACTATAGTGGAAACTATAGTTTAAGTGCTTTAGCGTGTAATAAATTATAAACGCTTCTTTTCTCCCAGTATTTTGCCGGTATAATTGGTATAATTCCAAATTTACAAAATTAATTTCAGAAAAATTAGAATCAACTGTTTTTTTATGTGTTTAAATATTGGATTTTTGTTGGAAAACTAAAAGTATTGTGAGTGAAAAACAAAGGGTGTTTATGTTTTTAAGGACCTGGTGTCAACCCATAGAAAAATATCTGACAAATAAAAATTTACGATATTTACACCATTTAGATGAATTTATTCAGCACTTTGTAATTTGTACTACAATTCATGTTCTAAAGAATAAATCTACTAGAAATTTCTTCTCTCTTTTTTTTCTTAGAATCTAATCTTTGTTTACTTTCGTTGTTCCCATAAGTAATTGGAGAAATATGTCCTTGAAATTTGCCTGTTGGTGAAAAATAATAGTAATCATTTTTTTATGTGGGAATTTTACAATTAGAATTAAAACAAGAATTAGTTTTCTTTGTAATACTTTCAGAAAAGATTAACATTTAATTACAATTTAATTTTTTTATTTTTAAATACAATTAATTAGTTTAATTTACTTTTAATTACAATTAATTAATTTAATTTTAATTACAATTAAAATATAGAATAGTTCTATATGGAAATTTATGAACTGAACTTTATTAAGGTTATGGATTCAAAGGATCAAAAACGACACTCCAGAAATTGTAGTGTTAAAAAGGGACCAGGACAATATGAGGAGCCGGATGTTGTGAGTTCAAGTGACGAAGAGCAAGGGGAACAAATCACTAAAGATAAGACTTTGAAAATTATCAATGCAGTTCGTAGACGTCAACCTTTATGGGACAATCGACTAACGAAAGTGGACCGAAATGCTGCGGTTCTTCTACGATTGTGGACCGAAGTAGACGAAGAATTGGGTATTTTACACTTATTTCTAATTTTTATTTACTTCAGGGCTCGAACTAGGTCTGTAAATTCCCTAAATTATTTTCAAAGTAATAAAATTCTTGGCAAAATTTCAATTATTTTCAAAGATTTTCTCAATTCAATGATTTTCAATATTATTTTAATACAATTTTCCAAAAGAATTCAATCATTTAAATAAAGTTTAATTATTTTCATAAAATAATAAAAATTTCACAGGAATTCCATTATTTACAAACTTTGCATAAATTTCTTCCCAACAATTCAATTACTTTCGTAAATATAATAAAATTCTTTTTAGAAATTTAATTATTTTCACAAATAATAAAACTCATTGCAGAATTTCAATTATTTTTAATAAAATTATTAAAATTCGTCAAAAGAATTCAATTATTTAAAAATTTGTTGAAAATATTCTTTATGAGAATTGAATTTTAAGAAACATTCAATTATTAAATTAATTGTTTATCTTTGCAATTAAATAATTGAATTCTCGGAGAATTTTCTAATGAAAATTAATTCAAATATGAATTTCAGTTAAATTTATAGATAATTGAAATTTTATAAAATTGAATTGAAAGAAAATGAATTTGAAAATTTTTAAAGAACTTTTTTAAATATTATTATACATAATGGATTTATAGAAGAAATTCAGTTAAAAACACTAAAAAAAAATTAATTTTGGAGAAATTACAAAATTATTGGAGAAATTCAATTATTTTCAAGATTAATAAAATTCATAAAAATAAATGCAATTTTGTTCAAAAATAATAAAATTCTATATGACAATTGAATTTTAAGAAACATTCAATAAATTATCAATTTTTGTATTTAAATAATTGAATTCTAGTAGAATTTTCTAATAAAAATTGATTTAATCTTAAAAATAATAATTGAATTGAAAAGATGAAAATAATTTTAAAGAAGTTGAATTAACAATATTCTTTTAATATAAAATAATGATTATATCACTGGGCCATCTTAAATTATTATAAAACATGAAGAAATCGAACACTCCGAGTCGAAGACTCGGAGTGATCGATATCTTCATGTTTTATAGTTATGAAAAATTTTAATTTATAGTTTTTAGTAAAATGTTATTAAATAACTTTCACTGGATCGAGCCCAGTTTTTTTTACCTTTCATTTAAATTATTTATTAACAAATACTTTTTTAATGACAGGATTGAAACCCGGAGTGGCGAAAACAACATGGTCTACTACTCGGCACAAATTCAATTCCGAGAGACGCAGAGTTGAAGGTGGAAATCCTTCCAATTGGCCATATTATCCTAATCTTAGTTTCCTTCTTGTCACTCGTTCTAAACTGTAAGTTTTTTTTTCCTTTCGAAAAAAGAAAAAGAATTCGAAAAAATGATTTTTTTCCTTTCAGAAAAAAATTCACATTTTCTTCTACAAAAATTTGTCAAAAAAATTATTTGAAAAAGAAAAAAATATTTGTCAATTAGAAAACAAACTAAATTTCTAATTATTCACAGGCCATTGGACGATTCAATGAAACCACAATCATCAAATATTATCGTTCCTGAGCCAAAAGTGCAACAACCAAAGAAAAGGAAATCAGCGGTAAATCATCAAGTTATTGAACAATCGACACAAATTATTCCAGTTCCAGTTGTTTCACGAGGGCAAATTAGAAACAATAGGCAACCGCTTTACATTCCGCCCAGACATTCTTTGGATGACACAATGAAACGTGAACTGCCAATTGAATCTTCCGATTCGGAAGTTGATGTCGTTGAGGAGATTAATATGAGAAATGGTTCAATATTACAGAGGCACATGGAAAATCCATTACCCTATAAAAGAGTTTGCATTCGACAGATGCAACAAACAGAAGTGCAAAATCTTGACGAGGACGATGAGGACGATGAAATAAAGCGATTTTGTTCATATCTCGAAGTAATGTTAAGAAAAATGCCAAAAATGAATCAAGAATTATTTTGCGAAGAGACATTGGATCATCTCGCAAATATGAATCGTAAATTAAGAAGAAATAATTTTTAAATTAAAGATTTAGAAACTTTAAGAATAAAGATTTAAAAATAGGATAATGTAAAATAAAAACAAAGAGTATTTTATGATATTTGTCATAGTACAAAATAATTACAAATTTTTTTTTTGTTCGTTATAAAAAGCATTTATTATTTTATTTTTTTCATTTATTTTTTTTTTATGTTTTTGTACTTTACGCAAAATAAACATTGTCTGGAGATACACTTAAAAAAGTGTGCATTTTAGTTGCTGAGATAAAAAAAATTATATTTAAGCAAATTTAAGAAAAGCTTTTTTTATTTTTTAATATATAATTACGTTTCTTGTAAACAGTCGAGTATGTATTTGTAATAAAGATTGTTAAACAGTTAATTATTCTCTCAATTTGTGTTTACGATGTTTCTGAATTTTTAATTTCATTGTTTATTGACATAATTATAATAATATAAATATAAAATTAATTATATTTATAAATATATATATATATATTTATATTTAATATAATTATATTTTAAAAATATAAAAATAATTTTCATTTACAATAAAAAAAAATTGAATATTTGTATCTTTGCTAAATTTAAATTTCCCGCCGAGCGACTAAACTGACATCTATAACAGCGAAGCGTCTAAAAATTTATATTGGCAGCCCTGCACACGCCACGTTATCGACATTTTTCGTGTATTTTCGGTATACTTCGCTTTCAGATAAACTGTAATTTTTTTTTATCTCGTGTATCTTTTATTTTGGCGGTGTTTAATATCATCGATAAATTTGGCTTTTATAGCCAATTTAATCGAAAAGAACTCTTTTGGTTGATAGAATAAGTAATTCGAAAAGTGAAGGAAGAAAGACACATTTTACAAAATGTCGGATTCCACCAATCTCGTCTACGTAAGTACACAATTAAATGATATTACTCATTGCGTCTAAATATTGAGGTTAAGACTCCTCCCCTGAATTTTATGGTTCTTAATGTTTTACATTTTGCGACTTTTATTTAGCATTCAGAAGCAAAATACACGCAATACTTCATTCTACACGTGTACACAAATATTTAGCTACAAATTTTTCAAATATTTTTAACATACTTTATTTGTAAATAGACTTTTCAATTTTAATTGCATTTTTGAGGTTAGGTTTCTAATGAAGCCAAGAATTTGCTAATTTTGTCAGATTAGAGGGTTAGAGTGATTTACATATTTAAATATTATAATTAAAACGATGGTTTTTATTAATTCAATGCAAAGATTATCTTTCTGAGAATGTGGAGAACAGAAAATTTTCGGTATTTGCTTATGACAAATTTGATAAAGAAAGCTGATAGTATTTACTTTAGGCACTTTAGGTAAACACTTAAAGCATATTGTTTATTGATGAGAAATTAAAATTGTAGATATGTGTTCACTGTGGACAAGTTGTTGAAAATAAAGACAGTGAATGGCACGACAGACAGTGTCCTGCAAAAAACATAAATTTAGACGATGAACAAGAGGATATCGAATTAAATGTTGATGAAATTGACGATGAAACACCAGAAGCCAAACAACAGGTCGAAAAAGAAGCATACGCAGTTCGATTAATAAATGCTGTGAAACCTCGTGTTCTACTCTGGGAAAGGTATCAAAAACGTGATGTTCCAGCTAGACAAAAATTATGGGCGGAAATTGAACAAGAATTAGGTAAATAAATCATTTTTTAGAAATATTTTTTTATAGAGAGTTCTTTACTCTTCTGTTAAGAAAATTAATTGCTGAATATCTATTAGAAATTTTAATTATTTTCTAAATATATATATAAAAGAAGCTTTCAATTATTTTTCAAACATTTTTTTAGTTTTTTTTCAGGGTGGCCACATGTGAGTAAAATCAGAGAAATAATGTTTTTGTCAGTAAAGTCAGGGAAATATCAGGAAAAAAATTTTTGTCAGGGAAATTAAGAAAATTGAGACTTTTATCGACTTTTTTTCTAAACATTGCAATAAAATACCACAATTTTTAGTTAAAAAAATGCAACTTATTTTGATTTTTTTAATTAAAAGTAACTAAACAAATCTTTCAAAAATTGTTTTTAAATCATTTTTTAACATAATTAAGTTTTTCAAATATATTTATAATAAAAATCTTTTTGAATAGTTGGAATTTTGTAAAATTTAATTGAAAATAGGTAATTAATTTATTTCAAGAATTTTTCTACAATTTTTAAAAATTAACATTTGAAGAATTTTAATTGCAAATTTTGAAAAAAAATTGAATTATCAAAAATTTTAACGGAAAATCTTTAAAGGTAAATTTAAAATTGAAAATTAATGAAAATTTGCTTCTAATTTTTTAAAATGTAATATTTTCAGTATTTTCAATTACATATTTCCCAAAATTCAAATACATACAAAAATAATAACATTTTAGAATTATTTTTAACATTTTGGAGAAAACAATCATGTTTAAAATGTTTACTTAAAATTCATCAAAAAATTAATTAGTTTTTTTAAATTATTCAAAAATTCTTCAATTATTTTCAAAAAATTACACTAAAATATTTTTGAAAACTAATTCTTAAAATTTTTTTATCATAATTTTTTAAGATTCAATTATTTTTGAATAATTTAAATAAAAATTTACGAAAATTTACTTTTTGGACTTATTAAAATTTCTGAGAAATCATGATCCTGTTTATAATTTAAGTTCTTAAAAAATTTGATCATTTTTATTTATATTTTTCAAGAATTCAATTATTATCATTAGAATTAATTAAATTATTCTCTGAAATTTATTTATTATTTTCAAAATTTTCCCTCAATTCAATGATTTTCAATATCAACTATTTTAATAAAATTTTCTAAAAGAATTCAATTATTTACAAAAAAATTTAATAAAGTTCTACAAAAACCTTCAATTATTTCCAAAAAATAATAAAAATTTCACAGGAATTTCACTATTTACAAATTTTTTTTATAAATTTTTCGCAATCATTCAATTATTTTAATAAATAATAAGACTCATTGCAGAATTTAAATTATATTTAATACCATTTTTTATCGAATTTCTCGAAAAAATGTAATAATTCTCAAAAATTTTATTAAAATTCGTCAAAAGAATTTAATTATTTAAAAATTTGTTAATAAAATTCTTTATAAGAATTAAATTTTAAGAAACATGCAAATATTTAATAAATTGTTTTTTTTTTGTATTTAAATAATTGAATTCTAGTAGAATTTTTTCATAAAAATTGATTTAAAAATGGATTTCAGTTAAAATTTTAGATTATAATTGAATATTAAAACCATTAGAGCGTAAATTTTTAGAAATAATTGAATTTTAAAAAGGTTTCAGATTAAAATCTTTGAAAATTTGAACTTTTCATATTTTTAACTAACAATTCTTTGGAATTAATTTTTTTTGAGAAACTTTAATTGCGGATTCTTTTTATATTATTTGAAGTTTTTATTTTCTAATATATATTTAATTCAAGTGGATTTGAAAATTGTCAAAGAACTTTTTTGAAAATTATTAAAAATAATTGATTTTAAGAAGAAATTTAGTTAAAAATTTTTGCAAATTCTTGAAATTCTTTTTCTTAAAAAAACTTGTGACCACTCTGATATTTTTTGTTGTCTTTCTAATAACAAAATTGAAATTAAAGGTGCTGAAGCCGGTGCGGCGAGAAGAGATTGGAATCATATTCGTGATAAATATCGAAGCGAACGAGCGATTCTAAACAGAGCAGCAAAAGCAGGTCGACCAGCGACATCAAACTGGGAGTACTACAATCACTTATCATTTCTTGAACAGAATGAACTGTAAGCAATTGAAAAAGAAACTCCATATTCATTTATATATTTCTTCTGCAAAAAAAATCTAATTTTATCTCTATTTTTTTAGTCCAAGGCCAACAACTGGAACGAATTCAGCGCCAACAATTGTCTCATCAAAAATAGTGACAGTGAATGGAAAGAAAATTATCACCCGCCAACGTGGTAAACCAGGTCCAAAACCCGGTACAAAAAAGAAAAAGACGATAATATTAAAACCAATAACAAGATCGAAACGCGAACCAAAACCAACTCATTCACAATCATTAGCAAAAATTACCACACCAACTACAACGGCAAAAATGAATGAATTGCGCGTTGTTGTTTCGAGAAATGATTATTTAACGAATAGACAAAATATGAATAGCCATTCAATAATGAATGATTCGAGTTCACGTAAACGACCGCAGCAAACCGATTTGGAAACAACAACACTTAAACAAGTGTGCATTAGAAATAACGAACAAACACAAATGAACAGTACAAACGATCACGATACAGTTGGTAAATTTTGTTCTTATTTAGAAGTTATGTTGAGAACATTACCAAAGGAGAAGCAAGAAGTTTTTTACGAGGAAACACTCGATCACCTGGCGACATTAAAACGACAAATACGAAGGTCGAATCATTCAAATCCAGCGACCAACTACATGTGAATTGATTGAACGTTTTTTTTTTATATTTTTCATTTTGTCTTGTTCATTGATAAAAAAAAATCAAAATTTATGTCAAATGTTTTCCACGGGGATCGACATTGAAACGAAATTAAAAGAAAAATTACTTTTGTTTTCGTTTTTTTAAAAGTCTAAAACAAGTGGGAAAAAAAGGGAAAGAAAACTGCATTTAGATTCAGAAAATTGTTTGACGAAAATCTAAAAATAGAACAAATATTGGAAGATTTACTTAATTTTCTGTTGGACAATAAATTGCGTTCTTGACTTTGGTTTGAGTCGAAACTAAATTAAGATTACAAGACGAAATTAAATGCAGTTTGACAAATAAAAGACTGAATTAAGTTTCGGATTAACGAAATTAAATTCTGTTTTTATTTTCGTTTCCTGACACGAACATGAAACGAGAAACGCAGCGGTCCCAGATTTTCAAAGTATAAATCTATAAACTATATATATATAATTTTATATATTTTTTTTTATATATAGCACATGTATTATAAAACAGCTTTAAGTTTTTTAGATTATTATTATTCTTAATTTTCGTTTATCTTTACGTATTAAAAAATTAAAAAATGTCTAAAAATTTGAAAAAAATGTTCAATTTCTTTTTTGTTTTTTTTGTTTGGTACACGCTTTTCTTTTTTGGGTGCGAGAAAAAAAAGAAATATTCGTAAATGTAAAATATTCTTATATTTTTTGTAATAACGATAAATTGTTAGTTTCGTTTATTGTAAATGATAAATCGAACTTCAGAGAGTGTTAGATATTTCTTTTTTAATTCAAAAATGTATGACGATTTTACTTTTTCGCGAGAAAGAATTTAGTCTATTTTCACAAAGAAAGTGGGAGAGAAAGAGATAGAGAGAGAGAGGACGACGAATGAATGAAAAAACAAATAGTGTTTTCTAATTTAATACATAGCCCTTTATATGTGTCGAAATAAAACTGTCCAATGGTCTAAATAGAATTATTATTTATCGTAAAAAAAACTATTTCGTGTAAGTTGAGTTACCACAAACTTTGACTTTTCTTTTACTATTTTCACAACGTGGAAGTCAATTATTAAACGAAGTTTCCATTGGATACTGTCAAATTTATTTTATTAACAACAATGTATTACTAAGGCTTCGTTTGTTAAAGCACAATAAATTGATATAACTTTACAAAAGGGCTTTTTTCTTGCCCAGATTCAAATTTTTCGAAGGCATATTAAGGAATTAGTTGAAAATTAGGTCTCTATTCAATTGTAAGTTTATTTATGGATTTTTTGTGTGTTAATTACTAAAAATAAGAAAAATGTGATTAATATTTAATTCTGTATTTTAGGTGCTAATTTCTGGAAATTTGATAACTTTACGAGAAGGATTATTTTTTTACTGAAGAGCTGAAAATTTGAGAGCTGCTCATGGAATGGTGAAGACTGGTCAATGTAAGTTTATGTAAATTTTCTAAATTGCAGTCTTCGGATATTATGACTTTTTCGACTCTTCTTCCAAATATTGCAAAAAAATACCACATTTTTAGAATAAATTGCAAATTATTTCAATTTTTCTAGTGTGAAAAATAACTATTGACAAATCTTTCAAAAATTATTTTTGAATAATTTTTCTAATCAAATTTTCGAAATATACAATTAAAAAGATTTGGAATTATTGGAATTTTGTAAAATTTAATTCAAAATAATTGATTTTTTCAAGTATTATTAATACAATTTTTGAAAATCAACTTTTAATGAAATTTAATTGCAAATTTTGTGAAAATAATTGAATTCTCAAAAAAATTTAAATGAAAATTCTTTAAGTGTAAATTTATGAAAATAAAAATTAATTAAAACTATAGCTTCTAAAAAAATATTAAAATCTTTTTTTAAAAAAGTAATTCTTAGAATTTTTTTTATTATAAATTTTTAAAATTCAATTACAATAATTACAGTTGGAAGATAAAATTTTCGTTGCAACACTAAATTAAATAAACGACTTTTTCGACCCTTTTTGAATTTTTAATCGACTAAAGCGACTTTTTTTGTGTCTTAAAGTCGATCCGAGGCCTGAAATTGTTTTTCTCTGTAAAAAATATAAAATTAATATTGAATTCTGTATTCCAGGTGCTAATGAGAGTATTTTTGAGGAACTTCCGGAAATCCGGTTGATAATAGGATTCCTCCACGGGGCTACAAGGAAGTTAACGAATTTCTATTTCCTAAGACGAGGAAATGAGGATCCGTGCAAAGGTAACGATCCTTTTTTTGAGCCAAAAAAGGAAAAAACTTTGGTCAAAGGACAGTCAGGAGGAGAAGAGAAAGTTTGAGAAAAGATGGTAGCAGAGAAATGTGAATTTCACAGTTGACGAGAAGGAGAGAGATCGAGAGAGATCGAGAGAGAGAAAGAGAGAAAAAGAGGGGGTGTAAAAGCGTAGTCGTGTCGCACGTACGCTCGTCTGACGGCGACGTGCCTGGAATCTAAACTCTCCTTCGGAACGAACCCGCAGCTAGGAGCGCCTGTGATGCCAACCCCCAGAGTCTCTCTCCAACCCTCGGAACCTACGCTCGGAAACCGTCGCCTCTCTCTACCTCTACAATACTCTCTACCTCGACATCCCTTTCTCGGCCTCATTGCGAAGACCAAACACATGCTCCCTATCTATCATCAAGATGTATTAGCGTCCAACATTTGCTGGCTGAACTCGTCGTTGTGCTGCATTATGCACGAGGCAAACCTGCATTACCCACCACGATATCCTAATCCACATACTCTCGTGTTGTGCCTTGTTTGTTTTACATGCACCAACAGAACTGCGTTATACCAACAAAACAGGCAAAAAAGAAAAGGAAGAAGAAGAAGATTGTGGAAACAAAATTTTTCATACGCTGCAGTCAAAAATATTCTCCAATTTTCTCTAATTTTTCTAGGCAACAAAGAAAGCTCACTGGAATTTTTCTAAAATTTCCTCAATTTTTAGTTTTCAAATTCATTTTTTGCTTTTACTTTGGAATTAGTCAAAATTATAAGCAGCAGGGTTGCTAAGCAATCAGGAAACCTGGAAAAGCTGGAAATGTCAGAGAATTTTATAAACCTTGAAAAAACTTGGAAAAGTCAGGGAATTTTGATCGAAATCCTGGGAAATTGTTGTTTACTAAAGTTATTGTGTTTATTCTTGAAATCTAATTTCACTTAAATATTTCAAAATTAATTCAATTTTAAAAGAATTGCTTTTTCAATTTTCATAAGTAGATAAACTTTAAAAGATTTTCATTTAAAATTTTGTAAAACTTCAATCTTAAATGAATTTCATTAGAAATATAAAAAAAACTTAGATTTAAAAAAAAAATTTTTAAAATAAAATTCTTCTGAAATTAGTTCAATTTTTTAATATATATTTAATTAGTTTTATTAAAAATAATGGATTTATAGAAGAATTTTAGTTAAAAACACTAAAACAAATTGAATTTTGAAGCAATTACAAATTATTGCAGAAATTCAATTATTTTCAAAATTAGTAAAATTCTTCTCAAAAATTCAATTATTTTCAAATAATATAATTCTTGGCAAAATTTTAATTATTTTCAAAAACTTTCCTCAATTCAATGATTTTTAATATCTAGTACTTTAATAAAAATCTCTAGAAGAATTCAATTAGTGAAACAAAATTTTAATAAAAATCTACACAAACATTTAATTGTTTTTATAAATAATAACATTTTTTACAGGGATTCAATTATTTTCATAAATAATAAAATTCAATGATGAATTTCAATTATTTTTAATACAATTTTAATGGAATTCCTTGAAAAAAGTTATTATTCTTAAAAATTTGATTAAAACTTATCAAAGAAATTTAATTATTTTAATAACTTTTGCTACAATTTATTTATTAGAATTTAAGTATAATACTTAAATTTTTTTGTAAATTTTTAAACATAATTGGATTTCTGCGAAGAATTTGATTAATTTTTAGAAATTATTTTGAATAAATTTTTAATTAAATTTCTTTAAAGAATAAAATTATTTTCAAAAATTTGAATGCAATTCTTTGCGTTTAATTTTATTAAAATTATTTTGAAAAAAATTGAATTGTTACACAAAGAATTGCATTAACATTTTTGAAAATAATTTTATTCTTTAAAAAAATTTAATTAAAAATTTATTGAAAATAATTTCAATAAATTAATAAAATTCTTCGCAGAAATCCAATTATGTTTAAAAATTTACAAAAATTCTTGTCAAAATTTCAATTATTTTTATAAATAATAAAATTTTTCCCCTAAATTCAATTATTTTCAAAACTATTAATAAAATTCTTGAAGCAGAATTTCAATTATTTTTAATACAATTTTCATCAAATTTCTCGAAAAATGCAATTATTCTTAAAAATTTTATTAAAATTTGCCAAGAGAATTCAATTATTTAAAAAATTTTTGATAAAATTCTTGATGAAAATTCAATTTTAAGAAACATTTAATTGTTTAATAAAAAAAATTTATTTTTCTAGTTAAATAATTGAATTCTCGTAGAATTTTCTAATAAATATTGATTTAAAAATGAATTTCAAATTAAAATCTTTGAAAATTTGAACTTTTCATACTTTTAATTAAGAATTCTATAGAATTAATTTTTGCTCAATAAGTTTAATGGAATTTTTTTTAATTATTTGAAGTTTTAAATTTCTAATATATTTAATTGAAGAATGGCTGAATAATCGAAATTTCGTAAAATTAAATTGTAAATAAAAGAGTTTGAAAATTCACAAAGAACTTTTTCAAAAATTATTTTAAAAAAAATTGTCTTAAAGAAGAATTTTAGTTGAAAATTATAGAAATGAATAATCGTAATAATGAAAACAATTTCTGAAGAAGTTACAGTAACAATGTAGCAAGTTTTATTAATAATATTCTTAGTTATTGAATTTCAAATTTTTGATTATCTTAATTTCTATAAAAAAAATAATGATTAAATGGAAATTTTTCTATTTGAGAATTTTTATTTCGACGAATTCTACATCAGGGTTGTCACAAATAAAGGAAATCAGGGAAAATTTGGGAAATTTTGTTAAAAGTAATGAAAAAGTATTAAAATTCTAGAATTAAAAAAATTCCAGTTTTTACTGTCCAGCAACTTTTGAAAATATTAAAAACATTTTTAGTTTTTTTATTAACTTTTCAGATTTGTGGACAGAATTTTGTTTTTTTTATATCATTTTATTCATTTTCCTAACGTTCTTTTTGAATTTTTTTGTTCGCCTGATAAACTTTTGGAAATTATCAATAATTTCAATAACATCTTCAATTTTTCCATTATTGGCAATAATTGATTATTTATCCAAATTATAAAATTAAAACTTTATAAATTATAAAAATTATAAATTAATTAATTAATTAATTAATTAATTAATTATTTATTTAAATTTTTTTTCCCATCAAAATTAAATTGAAAATTCAGTAAAAATTCAGTAGAATAAGATTGCAACGAAATAAAAAATTCTTCAGAGGGAAAATTAAAGTCCCTATCAATCAGAATTGATGAAAAATTAAACTAAATAGAAAGGCATTACTGATTAATTATCATCAAATTTAAATTAAAAATTCAGTAAAAATTGAGTAGAAAAAGGATTCAGAAAAATGAAAGTCTTCATCAGAAAAATTAGATTTCTTAATGGATTCCACAATGTTTGAAAACTAAAACTAAAAAATCATCATCTCTGTTAAAATTCAGATCGATTGAATTAAATGAGAATTACAACTTTATACTGAATGAGAATTTAGTTTAAAAAAAAAGAAGAAAAAATTTGTTTCGATTGTTCTCGGCGACCGTGGTGTGGGTTGTCGCGCAGTAAATGAATAAAATTCAAGTGGCGCCAGCAATTGTATTGCCCTCGTAATGATTAATTGATCAGTTGTGTGTGCGGTGTGCCAGACGTGGACAAATTCATTTGAAATTCACGACAGATTGCGTAAAACACGACAGAATGAATGAATACAACGAGAGATGCGCCACTTGGGAATTGCAATATTGTGTGTGAAGCGCATCTATTATACATTCGTAAACATGTGCGCAATCCGATTCAACATACCATTGCCAGTTTTACCAGCATAAATGATTATTCGTGTATAATTCGATGAGAGGATAAATAGAAGAGATAGACAGAGAGAGAAGGAAACATCAGAAAAGAGTATTTCAACAATTTTATTACGAAAATATCAAAACTTGAAAATTGGACTTAGTAGATTATTATTTTCGGAACATTTTTGAATTTGGAAAAGAATTAACCGAATTTCCAAGTTTGGTCTGATCGAAAGAAACTTTCCTCACTGGTAAGTTTTATCTCTTGATTTTATCACCTTTTCTCGTAATTAAATTTTTCGTAAGTTATTAGAATTATTTTTAATATTTTAATTTATTCGTACAATTTATTCCGAATTTTATTTATAGTTACATTTATCATTTCTCGATTCTATTCTTTTTTTCTCGTTAAGTAAATTTTGCAAACAATTAATGGATTTTTTCCTCCCCGCACAGGTGAATGGAAATCTTGGCAATGAATGAACGTGGTCAAGGTCCAGGAGAAAAAGAGGAAAACTTTGGAAAATGACGATATGAGTGGAAAAATGCGAGGAGCAAGGGAATGGAAAATACGTTCGGAGGGCTGGAAATTGTGAACGCACAGCATTGATATTCCAAACGCATTGGGAAAGAGCAGAAGCAGAGAGAGGAGTTCCTCCTCCGTTGAGAGACACGCGCATTCCGATCTAATTCAATTTCCAATCAACAGCCAATCAATTGATTCGAATTCGGTATACAGAACGGTCGCTTCTGCTCCGGGACTTGCATGCCTATGAGGCTGTTGTGCCCCTCTCTCCCTCTCTCTCTCACTCACTCTCTTTAAGCACGTACACCGTAAAAGTAGGGAATTAGCTTTTTACGCCTCGTAATTCTGATGATACTACACACCGAACAAAGATTCGCTCCTATGCTATTTTAATTGCGACTCTTGACGAGAGTTCTTTACACGATCAGGGTGACAAAAAAAAAAGAGAGAGAGAGAGAGAGAGAGAGAGAGAGAGAGAGAGAGAGAGAGAGAGAGAGAGAGAGAGAGAGAGAGAGAGAGAGAGAGAGAGAGAGAGAGAGAGAGAGAGAGAGAGAGAGAGAGAAAGAAATGCAGGCGAATAAAGAATCGCCTAATAATTCTTGTTGGAGATAAATTATTCGTCTGTACCACTCAGTGCAGAATTAGTACTCGATCAAATTTTTTCTCAGTTGCAGGCTTCGCACTCATCTACTAAATCCTACTATTTGCTACTTTTTTGGTACTTTTTTAGATTTCAGCCACTAAAAGCTACGATTTCTGTTTTTTTTTTTTGAGAATTTCCACTACTTTAAATTTGCTAATACTAGAAATCAAAAACTATTCTCAAAAAGTATAATCAAATTCTTTAAAAGGATTCAATTATTTTCGAAAATAATAAAATTCATCGCAGGATTTCAATTATTTTTAATACAATTTCAGAGGAAGTACTCAAAAAATGTAATTATTCTTAAAAATTAAATTTCGAATCCTCGAAAAAAGCAATTATTTAAAAAATGTTTTTTTTAATTCTTTGAAAGAATTCAATTATTTACAAAAATATTCGAATTTTTCACAGGAATTCAATTATTTTCAAATATTTTAGTAAAATTGTTCGAAAGAAATCAATTTTTTTAAATACAGTTTTAATTAAATTTTTTTGAAATAATTAAATTACTTTTTTAGATTTTTATAAAATTCTTCGCAAGAATTCAATTATTTAAATAAATAATTCTTCGAAAGAATTCAATTATGTCAATAAATAACAAAATTATTCTCTCGAAGATTGAATTATTTTGAGACATTTTAATCAAATTCTTTGCAAAATTCAATTATTTTCATAAATAATAATATTTATCACAAGAATTCAATTATTTTTAAAAGTAATAAATTTCTTCTTGAAAATTCAATTTTTTTTTGAAAAATTATAATAAAATCGTTCGCAAGAATTTAATTATTTTCATGAATAATAAACATTTCTCAGGAATTCAATTATTTAAATTAGAATTTGCATAAAATTAGTCGAAAAAAATCAATTATTTAAAAGTTTTTATAGAATTTTTCGCGAGAATTAAATTATTTTTTATAAATATTTAAATTCTTTCATGAATAATAAAACTCGTTGCAGAAATTCAATTTATTGGCAGGATAAGAAAGAAGTAAATATTTTTTGATGAAAATTAGGAAAAAGTCAGAAAAATAAAATATAGAATGGAATTTTTGTCAGTTTTGTAAAGTGTCTAAAACGAATTTTTTTGGTCGTCAAGTTTAAATTTTCGATAGCTACTATTTTTTTACTACCTTTTTTAGTTTGAAATCTACTTTTTCCTACTTTTATAAAATTAATTATCGAGTACGAAGTCTGCGAGTTGAATAAATTTTTCTATACGATTTTCCTCATCGAAAAAGTAAGAAAGAAGGAGTATTTTCGTTTTCTCGAAAGAAAACTAAAAAGTAAGAAAGGAAAATATATTTCCTTTTCCTTACTTTCTAGATGTTCAGATATCAAAGATTTGGATTTTTTTTCTCTCCTTTCTTGGATCATGTTTGATCAAATTCGAAAAAAAGGGGAGCCTAGGCAAACTGTATAGACGATGAAGAAAGCTCCGTCACGTTGTCACGTCGCCGTCGTCCTACTTGAGGGAACTGACGAGGACCGCATAAATAACCCTCAGGTTTACGACGGCGACGCAGAGAACGAGAGAAGCTCGTTCCTCATATACCCGTTCCATTGCTCTTCTCTTTTCGCCGTGACCAGGAGTTGGAGTGCTCGTAAAGCTCGTCCTTGCGGTCATTTTGCATCATACAACATCCTAGGATCTTTTTTTCTCCTCCATGTGTGGCAAAAGGAAGGAAAAAAAGAAATCTTTTTCCTTCTCTTTGCTAGACTTTTGTTTCCAACTTTGGAAAAAGAAACTCCACTCACTCTCTTTCTCGCTCTTAAGCTAAAAAATCTAATCTCAGACCTCTCGTCTCCTAAAAAGCTACTCAATTCTTTTTTTACTATCCTTTTTTCATTTTCTTTTTTTTTCTCTTTTTGTTAAGGTAATATTTTTGGAAGTCTTTTTTTCGGCAAAAGAAGGCGAATATTTATTTAAATTGAAAAAAAAATTCTATTTGTAAGTGGAAGTTGTCACTGAAAAGAATTTTGGTTTGTTCCAAGTTGAACTCAAAAAGAAACACTTAGAATTCTTACTTAATATAAATAAGTAGAAATCTAAAATAACTATTGAATTCTGGACCAATTAGAATTCTGGTATACAATTACAAATGATTGTAGAAATTCAATTATTTTCAAAAGTAATAAAATTCTTCTCAGAAATTCAATTATTTTCAAAATTAATAAAATTCTTCTCAGAAATTCAATTATTTTCAAAATTTTTTTAAAATTCTCGTCAAAATTTCCATTATCTCTAAAAATAATAAAATGCTTCTTCAAATTCCAATTATTTTCAAAAATTTTAATAAAATTCTTTGCGAAATTTCAATAATTTTCAAAAAATTTTCCTCAATCCAATGATTTTCAATATTTACTATTTTAATAAAATTTTCCAAAGAATTTAATTATTTAAAAAAAAATGTTGATAAAATTCTAAGCAAACATTAAATTATTTTCATAAATAATAAAAATTTCACAGGAATTCAACAATTACAAATTTTTTATAAATTTTTTCGCAATAATTCAGTAATTTAATTAATTTATTAATTAATTCATAAATAATAACATTTTTACAAAAATTAAATTATTTTAATGAATAATAAAACTCATCATAGAATTTCAATTGTTTTTAATACAATTGTAATAATTGAATTCCTCGAAAAATTTAATTATTCTTGAAAATTCTATTAAAATTCCTCGAAAAAAATCAATTTTGTTGATAAAATTCTTGATGATAATTCAATTTTGAGAAACATTCATTTATTTAATAAATAATTTATTTTTGTATTTAAATAATTGAATTCTCGTAGAATTTTCCAATAAAAATTAATTTAAAAATAAATATCAGTTAAAATTTTAGATAATAATTTAATATTAAAAGAATAATTATAGCCTGAATTTTTAAAAATAATTAATAATTGAATTCTTTTGAAGAATTTTAATAAAATTTTTGAAAATAATTACAGTTTTCAAAGAATTTACTTAAAATTTTATTAAAAATAATTGAAATCATGTGAAGAATTTTATTAATTTATGAAAGTAATTGAATTCTTGCAATGGATTTTTTCAAATTTTTTTTTAAATAATTGAAATAATGTAAAGAATCTTATTATTTATGAAAATAATTGAATTCCTGCAACGAATTTTATTACATTTTTTTTTAATAATTGAATTCTTTTGAGAACTTTTATTAAAATAGTAGATTTTCAAAATATTTGAATTACAATGAAGAATTTTATTATATTAGTGAAATGTAATTAAATTGCAAAAAATTTAAGAAAATAATTCCATTTTTCTAGGAATTTATATTAAATTTTATTATAAATAATTGAAATTCTCAGAAAAATTTTATAATTTATGAAGATAATGGAATTCTTACAACATACGAATTTTATCAATTTTTTTTTAAATAATTGAATTTATGTGACAAATTTTATTACTTGTAAAAATAATTGATTTACTGCAACGAATTCTATTACATATTATTTAAATAATTAAATTCTTTCGAAAACTTTTATTAAAATAGTAAATTTTGATACTTTTTGAATTTCAGCGAAGAATTTCATTAAATTTGTGAAATGTAATGTAATTCTTGCAAAAAATTTTTGAATATAATTTCGTTTTTCGAGAAATTTATTTTAAATTGTATTAAAAATAATTGAAATCCTGTGAAGAATTTTATTGTTTATGAAAATAATTGAATTTTTTTGAGAACTTTTATTAAAATAATATAGATTTTGAAAATATTTGCGAATTACAACGAAGAATTTGATTATATTCGTGAAATGTAATTAAATTCTTGCTAAAAATTTAAGAAAATAATTCCATTTTTCTAGGAATTTACTTTAAATTGTATTATAAATAATTGAAATCCTCAGAAAAATTTTATAATTTATAAAAATAATGGAATTCTTACAACATACGAATTTTATTAATTTTTTTTAAATAATTGAATTCATGTGAAAAATTGCATTAATTGTAAAAATAATTGATTTTCCGCAACGAATTTTATTACATTTTATCTAAATAATTAAATTCTTTTGAGAATTTTGATTAAAATAGTAAATTTTGATTATTTTTGAATTTCAACGAAGAATTTATTATTTGTGAAATGTAATTTTATTCTTGCAAGAAATTTTTGAATATAATATTCTTATAAGTTGTTGAATTTTAAAAATGTTTGAATTTGAATGTTTTGAAGAATTTTAATTCCTATGGAAAAATAATAATTAAATACTTATTTAAAAATTTGCGAATAATTTGCGAATAATTTTACAATTTAAGAAATTCGTAAGTAAATGTAATAGAATGTTTTTTTTGGGAGTATTTAATAATTTTTAGAGTGAATCAGAATATTCTTTAGGGTGAGGAAAAAATCTGGAAATCATGGAAAAGTCAGGGAAAAACAAAATTAATTTGTTGTGTTAACCCTGAATTAACTTGAATTCTGATTAAGTAATTAAATAATAATCCGAAATAAATATAGAATTCTGGTATAATTTAACAGCAATTAAGAATTGAAGGAATCATTTACAGGGATGGGTCAATGATGGTCTCGTGTTTTTCTCTCCGGATTCCTTTCATTTATTTATTTATTTATTTACTCTTTTTTTTATCTATTTCAGGAGGGGGAAAAAATGTGTGTATATCAGTGTTAGCTTTAAGCGGTTTGGTCTTGCCCCATAGATTCTAAGATGAAGGTGATTTGTTTGAATTAAGGAACCGGCGGTTGGCAATAAAAATGTATATTTAATGTTGCAGAGCGAACTTACCACGCTGAAGGAACGTAAGATTGCGATGTTGGCGTTGAATGTTTCGACGCACCGACTTCTCACTGATCTCGGTCCATCGGCTGCTCCAGCTTTTGCCGCACTCAAGGATGGAGTCGCTGATCTCTATCGCATCTGGGATGAAACGGTTCAAAAGTGAGTTCATTTTACATATTTATATGCAATTTTTTATTTATTTTCTTCATTTTTTTTTCTTTTCGTTCTTTTTATTCTTTTTTATTTCTTTTTTTATTTTTATATTCCTTTATCTCATTCTCATAATATGTGACGGTATTATTTTTATTTTATTTCTTTTAATATAGAAAATTAGGAAGTGCCACAGTTTTTCTAAGGTTCTCAAATTGAGACAAAAAAAGTATCAACTTGAGGACTTTAGAAAAACTTTGTGAAGAAATTGACTTGAGTCTAAATTATCCATTTTTCTTTATAAAGAATAATTATTTCGTTATTATTTAATAAATTTTGAGTTTTTATTCAATAGAATTTTAATTTTACTAATTCTTTTGATTAGGAATTCGGCTAAATAAAAATTGCGACTTAGAAAAATTCTAAATTTAATAAAAATTTGACTGAGTAGAATATTCATTATAAGTAAAAATTAAGGTAAATTAAATTTTTGTGATTAAAAATTTGGCTACATAAAAATTATGCTTAATAGGAATTCAACTAAATAGAATTTAAATTAGCTTAAAATCCAAGCAAATTTAGTTTTTTTGATTAAGAAAAAAAAGAAAAAAAAATTTTTTTTAGTTAACTAAAAATTTAGCTACATTAAATTCTATTTCTTAGAAATTTGGATTAATAAAAATTCCAATTAATAAGAATTGATTTTAATTTAAAATTGTGATGAATAAAAATTCGATTAATTAGAATTTCTGTTCAGATAAATTAAATTCTTCTGATTAAGAATTTGGCTAAATAAAAATTGTGATGAATAAGAAGTTGACTGAAGAGAATTTCCATTAATTAATTAATTCAGGAAAATTGAATTCTTTTGATTAGGAATGTAATTAAATAAAAATTCCAATTAATAAAAATTGCGATTAATTGAAAATTCTGTTTAATAAAAATTAGACTAAGTAAAATTTTTATTTACTAAAAATTCAAGAAATTTAAGATCTCTTGATTAAAAATTTGGCTTAATAACAAATTCAAATTAATAAAAATTGCGGTTAATTAAAAATTCTGATTAATAAAAATTAGACTAAGTAGAATTTTATTAATTTAACATTCAAGTAAATTAAATTCTGTTTAATAAAAATTAAACAAATTAGAATTTTCATTAACTAAAAATTCAGGAAATTTATGTTCTCTTGATTAAATGTTTGATTTATTAAAAATTGCGGTTAATTAAAAATTCTGATTAATAAAAATTAGACTAAGTAGAATTTTATTAACTACACATTCAAGTAAATTAAATTCTTTTGATTAGGAATTTGGCTAAATTAAAATTGCGGATAATAAAAATTAGACTAAGTAGAATTTTATTAACTACACATTCAAGTAAATTAAATTCTTTTGATTATGAATTTGGCTAAATAAAAATTGCGGTTAATTAAAAATTCTGTTTGAAAAAAATTAGACAAATTAGAATTTTCAGTAACTAAAAATTCAGGTAAATTAAATTCTTCCTATTGAGAATTCGGTTTAATAAAAATTTCAATAAATTCGAATTCCGACCAAAGAAAAATTCGATAGAATAAGATTTGGACCAAACAGAAAAATTTCAGCTAATTAATTGTAAATTATAAATATTCTATTGTAAAATTAAATATTTAGCTGTAAATTTAAATATCTAGCTGTAAATTTAATTATCTAGCTGTAAATTTAAATATTTAATTAAATTATTAAATAAATTATAAATGTTAGTTTGTAAAAAAAAAATTGAAATTTGTCCCTATTGTGATTAAAAATAACCCGTGCGAAATTTTTGCATTTATTTAGAATAACTTTTTCCCTTTGCTCGATAAGAAATAAAGTAATAAAAAGGGTTATCATGGAATATCATTATTGGAGCAAAAAAAAGAAAGGAAAAAAAAAGAAAAAGGTGGGAGAATGCTAACAGTATCGTTGAGGACCTTTTCCGATTAAACTTGGCAATTCTCCCTCCCTTCCTGGCCCTTCTCTTTATAAAGCTGGTAATCCCGTGACACGGGTCAAGACTGCTATCTCGTATCTTGGATGATCCCCTTTCTCACAATGCTCGTTGCCTATTTATGATGTTCTCCCAGTTTTCCCAATGTTTGCTCTCGAGGCTTCATTACCTTTCACAATATTTGCTCTACGTCACATACCGAGTAAGTGACGGTCAGTCAATGAAAGAACACCCCCCCTCTCTCCTACTTTATTATTTTCAACCCCTCTATTTGCCTCTATTCTCAACAAATTTATCAAAAAAAAAAAAACATTATATTTGTTAAAAATATACCTTAAGAAAAATGGTTTGAAATTTTTTGTTTTGCATTTTTATGAAAAATTTTCTTATGAAAAATTATATTTTTCTTGTGGAGAAAATATAATTTTTCGTCTCGGAATCGTATGATTAAATGTTTGGATATGGAAATTAGAATTTGAATTTTTATTTATGAATTGAAAATTATTTTTTGGGGGAGGAAAAATTATTGACGAAAAATGAATTTTTTTTTAAGAAGGAAAAACTGTTAATTAAAAGGTCTTCTTAATATTTAGATTGAAAAAGTAGAATTTAATATTTGAGTTCAAGATTGAAAATTATATTTTTGTCCAGAAAAAAAATTGTCGGAAAATTCTATTTAGAAAAAGAAAAAAATTAAATAATTAGACAAATTAAAAAATTTAATTGTTAACTAAATGTTTCGTTCGTTGCATTTAGATTTTAAAATTAAACAGAGTTTGAATTTTGATTTTTAAATTGAGAAATATTTTTTGCTGATTTATCGAGAAATTGATTAATTTAATTAATTTTTTTGTAAAAGGGAAATTGTTAAATTAAATAATTAAAAAAAATTTCTTAAGCGTTTTGTTTAATGTCTAGATTTGAAAAGTAAAGAATTTGGATTTTTTTCTAAACTGAAAATTGTTTTTTGCTTTAGGAAAAAATATTGAGAAAAAAATGATGTTTTTTTCAAAAGAAGGTAAAATTGTTTGAGTAAAATTCACAACATTTATTTTTCGTCAAATTGAATTTGTTGCTTATGAAAAGATCCCGGGATCACGATTCATGGGAAATTAGACTTGACCTTTGTAATCTGCAAAAACCCCGAGTGGGTCAGTGGTCAATCCCGTTTTACATGAGCCTCCTATCAACCGAAGGGGATCAAGTACTTATATGGAAATTAAAATAGGGTTTAAAATCCTAATAGAGGAAAACATTTTATATGATCCGTCGGTTTATTCCTTTGAGAAATAAAGAAAATTGGAATTATTCTTTTTCATTTGGGAACAAGTAATTAAATAGGTATTAATTAAAATATACCTAGACGAAATTTTTCGATTTCTGATAGTTTTTTCCAAATAAATAGAATTTCCTGAAGATCGAAATTAATTTCAAGAGTTGGAATAAGTTTTTTCTATTTATTTTCACTATGTGAGGGGTTTCGAGATAAAATGTTATTTTTTGCTGAAATTAGAAGAGAGGGCTCTTGGAAAAAAACAATGCCCCTTATTTGTCTCTTAAGAAATTACTTCCTCTCTTCATTTTTGTTGCGCTTTATTAACTCAAGTCAATCAAATGAATCTTGAAATTTTTTTACCACAATTTTTCTTCTACTCTTTTAGAAATTTACCAAATTTTTAATTATTAATTTTATTTGCAATAAAGTTTATTCATTTTATTTTTATTGCAGGGAAATTAGAGAAAAGTCAGGGATTTTTATTAAAAGTACTGGAAAAAATTAAATGTTTAGAATTTATAAGAAAATTCATTTATATTCAGGAATTTTTATAATATTCATTGTAAAATTCAATTCTTTTCATAAATAACAATATTCATCACAAGAATTCAATTATTTTCAAAATTAATAAAATTCTTCGCAGAAATTCAATTATTTTTAAAGAATCCAAAAAAGATCGTTATCATTTCAATTATTTTTATAATTGAATAGCAAAATTCTTCGACAAAATTCAATTATTTTCAGGAATTTTAAAAATAAAATTCACTGCAAAATTCACTTATTTTTAAATGTAATAAAATCCAATTATTTTCAAAATTTTTAATAAAATTCATGGCAAAATTTCAATTATTTTCAAAAATTTTTCTTAATTCAATAATTTTCAATATTCTGCTATTTTAATAAAATTTCTCAAAAGAATTCAATTATTTAAAAACAATTCAATTGTTGTAAATTTTTTTATAAAATTCTTCGCAATAATTACATTATTTTCATAAATAATAAAACTCATTGCAGAATTTCAATTATTTTTAATACTACTTTAAATTAATTAAACGAGAAATTCAATTATTTTCACAAATAAAATTTTCATAATATTTATTATATTTCGAAATAATTAATTATTTAAAAAAATGTTTTTAAAATTCAATTATTTTGAAAAATAACAAAATATTTTACAAAAATTCAATTCTTTTTAATTTAATTTCAATTCCTCGAAAATAGCAATTATTTAAAAAATGTTTTTTTTTAATTCTTTGAAAGAATTCAATTATTTACAAAATTATTAGAATTTTTCACAGGAATTCAATTATTTTCAAATATTTTTAAAAAATTGTTCGAAAGAAATCAATTATTTTAAATACAATTTTAATTTAATTTTTTTTTTAGAATAATTCAATTATTCTTTTAGATTTTAATAAAATTCTTCCCAAGAATTCAATTATTTACATAAATAATTCTTCGAAAGAATTTAATTCTGTCGATAAATAACAAAATTATTCTCAAAAATTCAATTATTTTCAGGCACTTTAATAAAATTCTTTGTAAAATTCAATTATTTTCATAAAGAAAAAAAAAAAAAAAAAATTCCTGAAAAGAATTCAATTATATTTAAAAGTACATATAATAAATTTCTTCTTGGAGAATTTCAATTATTTTTAATACAATTTTAAACAAATTCCTCAAAAAATGTAATTATTAATAAAAATTTTATTAAAATTCCTCGAAAGAATTCAGTTATTTAAAAATTTGTTGATAAAATTCTATATAGGAGTTAAATTTTAAGAAACATTCATTCATTTATTCAATAAATTATTTACATTATTATGTATTTAAATAATTGAATTCTCGTAGAATTTTCTAATAATAATTGATTTAAAAATTAATTTTATATAAATTTTTAGATTTAACTTTGAAAAAATTATTAATTATTGTAATTTTTATAAATAATTGAATTTTATAAAGGTTTCAAATTAAAATCTTTGAAAATTTGAATTTTTTATACTTTTAATTAAAATTTTTATTATTGGAACTAATTTTTTTCAAAAAGCTTAATCGCAATTTTTTAAAATTATTTCAAGTTTTTATTTTTTAATTTTATTTATATTATTATTATTTATATTTATTTTATTTATATTTTTATTTACATTTATTTGATTAATTTTTTAATTTTTTTATATTTAATTAAAAAATTTCCGAATATTCTTTCAAGTTATTGAATTTTAAAAGGTTTGAATTTAAAATTTTTGAAATCTTTTTTCCTATGAAAAAATAATAATTTTTATCTATTTTTTTTTATTTTTTATTGGTAATAAAATTTATTCTATATTCATTAAAATTTTTATTTCTACTCTTTTAGAAATTTACCAAATTCTTTATTTATTTGTTTCTATTTATTTTTTATTTGTAGTAAAATTTATTTATTATATTTTGCCATAAAATTTATTTACTTCATTTGTCATAGAATTTCTGTATTTTATTTTCAAATTGAATATATTTAAAAAATTACTATTTTTAGTATTATTATTATTTTCACCAATTTTATGTGGAATTTTATTAATAATAAATAGAGGAAAGTTGAATTGACGATAATTTTTTTGTTATTGCAGGGGTAATCAACAATTATGTGCCTTGCAAGCAATTCAACAATTCGTCGCGCGTTTGACTGAATTACAATGTGCATTGCGAAGAGATAAGGACGCCCTTGGAGTTTTAGATGCAGCCCTTCAAGCAGGTGCCACCAACGAAGTAGCGTCTTCCGTACGCGACGTTGCACGTCTCCTTTCCGAGAAGCAGGACGCCAATTGCCAAGTAAGTTGACAAATTTCAATAAAGCTAAATTATTGTTATTAACAATAAAAAAAGTATTGTTAGTGACAGTAATAATAAATCTTTGTTGAAATAATAATAAAAAATCGTAAGTAACAATAATAAAGGCAGGGACAATAACAAAAAATTATTGTTAGCGATAGTAATAATAAATTTTTGTTGAAATAATAATAAAAAAAATAGTAAGTAATAATAATAAAAAATTGTAAGTAACAATAATAAAGGCAGTAACAATAACAAAAAATTATTATTGGTAATAATAATAATAAAAAATTAATGTCGAAAACAACAATAATAAATTATTGTTGGAAGCAATAATAAATTATTGTTGGAAACAATAATAAACTATTGTTAGGGACAGTAATAATAATAAATAATTGTTACTGTAAAAAATGATAATATTATTATAATTTTTTGGTCTATTGCTGATGCAATAATTTCTAATTATTGTTAGCAATAAACAAAGTTTCTTATAAAATGAAAAATATGCAAATCAATTTGCTGGTAATATTACGCGTATGATTTTAATTGACTAGGAAAAGAATCTCAGTCTCTCGACCTTTGCTCTTTGATTCCTTCGTCCATTCGCGTCTACTTCCTTTTTTCCAATGGCTCATCGTACCTGTATATTCAAGTTACTAATTTAAATCGTTTGGCTATTATTAGTAATGATCCATGACGAGACATGAAGTGATTGCAGTGGGTAAGGTAAGCGCACAGCCTCGCGATTAGTATATCATCTTCCGTCCCTATTTTCCTCTCGTATTCGTCGATTATTATTCACTTTTCAAATACCCTGGTGTATGAGAATTGTTCAATTACACTGATTCCGAATAATTCCTATATTTTCATATATATTTTCAAGTGTTCCGAAAAAGAAGTAATTTCCAATTTTGTTTCATTTCTTAATAAATTTTTATTAGAAAATTTTTCGAAAATTCAATTATTTACATACAAAAATAAATCATTTATTTAACAGTTGAATATTTCTTAAAATTGAATTTTTATGTAGAATTTTATAAATTTTTTTTTAAAATAATTGAATTCTTTCGGTGAAATTAAAAAAAATAATTTAAGAATAAATGCAATTTTCTATCATCATATTTAAAATAAAATTGTATAAAAAATAATTTAAATTCGGCGATAAGTTTTGTTATTTATGAAAATAATTGAATATTCTTGCAACGAATTTTATTAAAAAATTTCTTAAAGAATTGAATTCTTGTAAAGAATTTTATTTGTAAAAAGAATTGAATTCCGGAGAAAAATATTATTATTCATGAAAATAATAATTAGTTTCTTGTGAAGAATTTTATTCAAATTTTTTTAAATAATTGAATTTCTCAGAATTTTTTTAAACTTTTAAAAAATAATTAAACCCCATCGAGAAATTCCATTAAGAAATTGAAAGTAATTGAAATCTGACAAGGAATTAAAAAAAATTCTTTTTTAAATAATTGAATACCTGTGAAAATGTTTATTTTTGAAAAGAGTTGAATTCTTGGGAAAAAATTTATTAAAATTTCTTAAATAATTGAATTGCTTCGAAGAATTTTAGTTTTTACGAAAATAATTGAATTCTTTCGAAGATTCTTATAAACATTTTTGACAATAATAATTGTATTCCTAGAAAGAAACGTTATATTTTACAAAAATAATTCTATTCTACGACCAATTTTATTATAATTTTTCAAATTTTACAATTACAAAGCATTTTACCAAAATTTGTTTAAATAATATTGAATTCCCAAGAAAAATTTTATTATTTATAAAAATAATTGGTTTCTATCAAAAAATTTTATTCAATTTTTTTTTAAATAATTGAATTCACATAAAAAAAAGTGTATTATTTATGTGAAAATAATTGAATTCTCAAGAAGAATTGTACTGAAAATAATTGAATTGTATAGGAAAATTTTATTAAAATTGCAAGTTTATTAACTAAATCTTGTAAAGAATTTTGTCAACATTTTTTTAAATAATAGAATTTTTAAAAGAATTTTATTTTTCAAAATAATTGAATTTCTCAGAACTATTTTAAATTTTTTTCAATTTTCTGTATATATTTGAATTCTTTGGAGAAACTTCATTAAAAATTGAAAATTATTGAATTGGTGCAAAGAAATATGTAAAAAAAAATGGTATAATATTTGAATTCTTGTGAAATTTGTATTAAAATTTTTTTTTGAAATAATAGAATTCTTTTGTAAAATTTTATTTTAAAATAGTAGATATTAAAAATAATTGAAATGAGGAAAATTTTTGAAATCGTGCCAAGAATTTTATTAAACAAAAAACACCAAAATTCAGAATGTTCTTATATAATTTCTAAAAATTTAATTTTTTCCGATACTTTTAATAAAAATCCATGACTTTTCCCTGATTTCCCTGACCAATTCTAATTTCCCTGATTTCACAGACTTGTGGCAACCCTGTACAACTTAATTTTTTTATTTAAGTCATTTAAAAAATTTTTAATGAAGAGGAATTTTAATATTTATTATTTAACTAAATTTCTGATTGGTGAAATTTTTTTTACTCAGTTCACTTAAATAAATTTTAACGAAGGGGAATTTTATTAATTATTATCTAACCAGATTTCTGTTAAGCAAATTTTTTATTTTCAATTTATTTGAGTAAATTTTAACGAAGGCGAATTTTATTATTTATAATTTTACCAAATTTATGACTAGTAAATTTTTTATATTTAATTAATTTAAGTAAATTTTCAAGAAGACGAATTTTATTATTTATAATTTGACCAAAAACCAATTTTCTAATTATCAAATTTTTTTATATTCAATTCATTGAAATAAATTTTAACGAAGACAAATTTTATTCTTTATTATATAATCAAATTTTTGATTTATAAAAATTATTTTACGATAACAAATTATAATAAGCAGTCATTAAACTTGAAAAAAAATGTTTAAACAATTTTTTCTGAAAAAATTAATTAGCTTAAAGGATTAATTAAGTTGAATGAATTGAAATTGAAAATAAATGAATATTTTTAAATGAAAGTTAATTGTTTGAAAAATAATTGAAAAGTGGAATAAAATAATTTGCAGTGCGAAAAAGTTTGATTGTAGATCAACGCGAGTCGACTTGATGTTACCATGATGCCCTTTGCACTCATCAAAGATGATGGTTCTCGGTCCTCTATATATAAAGGCTATGTTGTTTCAGGATATTCAGTCTCTCAAGATTAATTTCCCCAAGCTGATTACTAAAAATAATGCTTTCGAAGCGTAAACACTCACGAATTATCCACGCCAATTTAACTTTCGAATTTCCCCACCATATATATTAAACACGTATTTCTCTTTTCCCATTCACCGCACAAACCAAAATATCTGATTTTTTATATTTTATTTTCAATTCTCCAGAAATCAGTTATTAATTGTGTGAAATAAATTTCCATAAAGAAATTTTCATTCATTTTATTTTCCAAAGAAAAATTTTTCGAAGTCAAAATTTGTTCAATTAGAAAATTGCCTAATAATGAGAAATTCATTAAAAATCAAAATTTGGTTACATTTTTTTGGTAAAAGATGAAGCAATAAAAAAAGGGGAAAAAATCAGTAAAAATAAAAAGAAGTTTAAAAAAAAAAATAAGGCAGGCGAGAGAAGACAGACTTTCTTTTGCCCTCTCTTGAATTATCGCCACGCCTTCCACCTTTATAAGTCGTTCTTGTAATATTCCTCGTTTCGCGTCCTATCTTTCCTTCATACATCCCGACAGATCTCGCCGCCTTTCGCGTACCACCAGCATACGCGGATATGAAATTCCCACACTCGTGTATATAAATACCCCAACTCTCAAAAATTACAATTATTTTTATAAATAAAAATTGAAACTAAAAGGGTAAAGGTAAAATTATAACTATAATAATGATAATAATAATGGGAAATATAGTTTAATATTTAATCATATAGCGATGAAATTTAATGAAGAAATCGTTTCGGAATTGTTGTTTGTGTTTTCCCTTGATTTTCAATCGGTGAAATAGCTCTGTTTGCAATTATTCAACGTCAATGGACGGGGCAACGGGTCCCGCGGGTACCGCTTGTGCCGCGCATAAAACGATTTTCTCGGCTAGATTGGAAAGAACGGAAAATTCAAGGGATATATAAGTGTCGTAGATCTTTAAATGCTATCCTCCATGTACGTTAATGTTGACTGAGGATAAAACGATCTTTTTTTTTTAACCAAATCTCGAATAGAATTTTCGACCAAATCTCGTCCTCAGAAAAATTCTGAATTCGAATTTATTTTTAATTTGATCGACAAAATTTTGTTCGAAAAAAATTTTAATATTACCTATATGAATAATTGTAGAAAAATGGGCAAAATATAATTATTCTTAAGGGTCATTTTTAAGCAACAAAAATTTTTTTCAGGAACTCAGAATACGGCCAAATGAATCTTAATCTAAATAAAAATTTTAGATAAAAAAAAACAAAAAAAAACTAAAATCTAAATTTTAGATAATAGACTAGAACAATTAATTAATGCTTACTTAATTCATAATGTCTAATTAATTCATTAATCTTTAATACCTTCATTCATTAAATAAATGATTATTATGTACTTAATGAAAGAATTCTATCGAATAAATTATATTTAATAAATATTCGGTTGAATCGAAAAAATTTTAAATAAGAATTTAGCTAAATAAAAATTCTTTTGGAATAAAAATTTCCAGATAAAAACTCTAGAAATACTCTCTAAATTTGTATTAGTAAAAAATAAAAACATTTACTAATTTAAAGTCAAAATTGATTTTTTTTCTTTTGAATTAAAAATTTCAAATTCAAACCCATTTAAAATTAAACAACTTATAAAAAATTGTTATAAAACATGAAAAAAATGGATCACTCCGAGTCTTCGACTCGGAGCAATCGATATCTTCATGTTTTATAATAATTAAAGATGACCGAGTGATATAAATTTGGTTATTTTTGAAAATATTTAAATTCTTGCCAACGATTTTATTAGAATTTATTAAAATAATTAAATTTCCAAAAAGAAATATTAAATTTTTTACTTTTGAAAATAATTTAATATTTGTCAGGAATATTGTTATTTATAAAAATAATTGAATTTTGCAAAGAATTTTATTAAAGTGCCTGAAAATAATTGAATTTTCGAGAATAATTTTGTTATTTATCTTCAATAATTGAATTCTTTCGAAGAATTATTTAAGTAACTAATTTAATTTTTGGGAAGAGTTTTATTAAAATCTATAAGAATAATTGAATTATAACAAAAAAATTTAATTAAAATTGTATTTAAAATATTTGATTTCTTTCAAACAATTTTATTAAAATGTTTGAAAATAATTGAATTCCTGTGAAAAATTCTAATATTTTTGTAAATAATTGAATTCTTCCAAAGAATTTAAAAAAAACATTTTTTTAAATAATTAATTTTCTCGAAGAATTGAATTTTTGGAAAAGAATTTTTGACCAATGCTTGTAAAATTATATGAAAAAAAAATTGAAATCCTGTGATGTATTTTATGATTTATGAAAATAATTGAATAGTTGTTTAGAATTTTATTAAAATTTTCAAAAATAATTGAATTCTTGAGAAGAATTTCATTATTTATGCGAAAATAATTGAATTATTGCGAACGATTTTATTAAAAATTTTTTTAAATATAATTGAATTTTGAAGAAGAAATTTATTACTTTTAAAAATAATTGAATTTTTGTCAGGAATATTGTTATTTATACAAATAATTGAATTTTGCAAAGAATTTTATTAAAATGCCTTAAAATAATTGAATTTTCGGGAATAATTTTGTTATTTATCTTTAATAATTGAATACTTTCGAAGAATTATTTAAGTAATTAATTGAATTTCTGGGAAGAATGTTATTAAAATCTAAAAGAATAATTGAATTATTTGAAAAAAATTTAATTAAAATTGTATTTAAAATAATTGAATTCTTTCGAACAATTTTATTAAAATAATTGAATTCCTGTGAAAAATTCTAATATTTTTGTAAATAATTGAATTCTTCCAAAGAATTTTAAAAAAACATTTTTTTAAATAATTAATTTTCTCGAAGAATTGAATTTTTGGAAAAGAATTTTTGACCAATTCTTGTAAAATTATATGAAAAAAAATTGAAATCCTGTGATGAATTTTATGATTTATGAAAATAATTGAATAGTTGCTAAGAATTTTATTAAAATTTTTTAAAATAATTGAGGGGCCGGATGCTATAATGTGTTACACGTCATTCACTTAACATGGCGCGTAACACATTATAGCATCCAGCCCCTCAATTGAATTCTTAAAAAGAATTTTATTATTTTTGAATAGAATTGAATTCTTGCGAACGATTTTATTAACATTTTTTTTAAATAATTGAATTTTGTAAAGAAATTTATTAAAATGTCTCAAAATAATTAAATTTTCAGGAATAATTTTATTACTCATCGAGATAATTGAATTCTCTTGAAGAATCATTTATGTAAATAATTGAATTCTTGGGGAGAATTTAATTGAAATCTAAAAGAATAATTGAATTATTTGAAAAGAAATTTAATTGAAATTCTTTTTAAAATAATTAAATTTCTCATCAGAAGAATTTTATTATTTACAAAAATAATTGAATTCCTGTGAAAAATTCTAATATTTTTGTAAATAATTGAATTCTGTAAAAAAAATTTAAAAATACATTTTTTTAAATAATTGATTTTTTCCAGGCATTTTAATTAAATTTTTAAGAATTATTACATTTCTCGTGCAATTCGTGTAAAATTATATTAAAAATAATTGAAATCCTGCGATAAATTTTTTTATTTATGAAAATAATTTAACACTTGCTAAGAATTTTTAAAAATTTTCAAAAATAATTGATTTCTTAAAAAAAAATTTTATTATTTATAAAAACAATTAAATTATTGCGAAGAAATTTATAAAAAAATTTGTAAATAATTGAATTCCTGTGAAATTTTGATTATTTATGAAAATAATTAAATGTTTGCTTTGCGTAGAATTTTATTAAATAATAAAAAATAAAATTATATTGACAAAAATGTTAAAAAAAAACGACTAAAGGATTTTTTTAGGTCTAGGTCTTAAAGTCGATCCGAGCCCTGTTTTTGTAAAAATCATAAAAATATTCAAAAACTATCAGAAATTTTGCTAGACAGACGAAATGATTTGAAATTGAGTAACAAAAAATTAAAAAAAATTTTAAAAAAATTAAAATTGAGTGTTAACACTCAAAAATCGGAAATTGATTCAACTCTTGGTAATCAAGCAAAGATTGAATCAGAATTCGGAGCGAGAGAGAGAAATAGAGAGAGAAAATGAGAGAGTAGTCTGAGTGATGACACCTGTCACTGTTAAACGCCTCGTCACGCCCTATTCCCTTGACTTTCCATTGGAATTTGCATATAAAGTAAACCCGGTAGCGCAACCACGATTCGGCTAAGAATTTCCTCAGGCACCACTCAGGCAACACTGAGGAAAAGTGTTTCGAAACTTGATGTCGATTGCCCCAGCACACGCTCATTTCATCTGTCAAGAAGACTAACAACCGCGCTACAATTCCCTCCCAAAGACGCGAATCTTTTTCTGATACATGTGTTCTCAAAACCACACTTGGCACAATCTAACTCCCATATAAAAAAATTGCATCTTTTCTAACGTTATATAGTGTGCACGGGGGAATAATTTCATTTGCTCGCGGTAGTGAATCGTCTCTTTTTTTCTTTTTCTTTTTCTTTTTGAGACTTGGATTCATCTTTTAGATCGACGGATCTGCGACTCTCTGTCCCCCTTTTCGAAATCTTCAATTCCACCCTCTCTTTATTCGCGGTTGCTTTGAACGCAGATGCCAATGATGTTCTCTGCGATTTAAACCCTATTTGCATGTGTTTGGAAATTTGTCTCTCGAAATTGCTCCAAATATTCTCTCTAATATTTGGATTTATGTTTTCTTTCATTTCTATTTTTGTTTCTTTTCATTTTTTTATTTTGTGTATTTCACTTTAATTTGGTTTCAAATTGAATTGAATTTATTTATTAAATTGAATGAATTGATTGGTTCAAATTAAAATTTTGTTTATATCGAATACAATTCTGTTTTGTTAAAATTTTTTTTCAATAATTAAATAATCGTCAAAATTTCAATTATTATCTTTAGAAATATTAAAATTCTTCTCAAAAATTCAATTATTTTCAAAAAAAACTAAAAAACATTGTCAACATTTCAATTATCTTTATAAATAAATAGCAAAATTCTTCGACAAAATTCAATTATTTTCAAAAATTTTATTAAAATTCATTACAAAATTTCAATTATTTCCATAATTAACAATATTTATCACACGAATTCAATTATTTTCAAAAGAAATAAAATTCTTCGCAGAAATTCAATTATGTTCAAAAATTTTAATAAAATCCATTGCAAAATTTCAATTATTTTCAAAAGAAATAAAATTCTTCGCAGAAATTCAATTATGTTCAAAAATTTTTAATAATTCTCGTCAAAATTTTAATTATCTTTTAGAAATATTAAAATTCTTCTCAGAAATTCAATTATTTTCAAAAATTTTAATAAAATCCATTGCAAAATTCCAATTATTTTCAAAAGTAATAATATTCTCCGCAAAAATTAAATATTGTTCAATGTCTACTATTTTCATGAAATTTACCAAAAGAATTTAATTATTTAAAAAAAAAATTTAATAAAATTCTACAAAAAACTTTTAATTATTTTCAAAAAATGATAAAATAAAATCAAAAAATAATAAATTTCTTCGCAATCATTCAACTATTTTCATAAATAATAAAATTTTTACGGGGATTCAATTATTTTCGTAAAAAATAAAATTCTTTTTAGGTATTCAATTATTTTCAATAGAATTTTAATCGAATTCCTCGAAAAAATTCTTAAAAATTTTATTAAAATTCCTCTAAAGAATTTAATTATTTAAAAATTTGTTGATAAAATTTTTAATGGAAATTTAATTCCAAGAAACATTCAATTATTCAATAAATTATTTATTTTTGTATTTAAATAATTGAATTCTGGTAGAATTTTCTCATAAACATTGATTTAAAAATTAAAAATATATTTCAGTTAAAATCTTAGATTATAATAATTGAATTCTTTCGAATTATTTCATTAAAGTTTTAAAAATAATTGAATTTTATCGAGACATTTTTTTAAAATTGTCTTAAAAATAATTGAATTTCTAACAAAAAAAGTTTTATCAAAAATTTTTGAAATGTTTGAATTTCTGCAAAAATTCTGATATTTTTGAAAATAATTGAATTCTTGTGAAGAATTTTATTAAGACTTTTGAAAATAATTGAATCTGCAAAGATTTTTATTATTTTACGAAAATATTTAAAATCTTGAGAAAAATTTTATTAAAATTTCTGAATGTAATAATTGAAGATCTGCTAAGAATTTTGTTATTTTTAATTTATGCCAAGAATTTTATTAAAATTTTTAAAAATAATTGAATTCCTATTAATTTTTTACAAGAATTTATTTATTTTCGAAAATTTTAATAAAATTCTTCGCAAGAATTCAATTATTTTCATAAATAATAAAATTCAATGCAGAATTTCAATTATTTTATTTATTTTTAATACAATTTTAATCGAATTTCTCGAAAAATGTAATTATTCTTAAAAATTTCATTAAAATTCGTTGACAGAATTCAATTATTTGATAATTTGTTGATAACGATTTTTTATGGGAATTGAATTTTAAGAAACGTTCAATTCTTCAATAAATTATTTATTTCCTTTTTATTTGTATTTAAATAATTGAATTCTAGTAGAATTTTCTAATAAAAATTGATTTTCATTTCATAAAAAATAAATTTTAGTTAAAATTTTAGATAATAATTTAATATTAAATGCAATGGAGCGTGAATTTTAAAAAATAATTTAATTTTGTAATTAATTTTTTTGAAAAAGTTTAATTGATTTTTTTAAATATTATTTTTAGTTTCTATTTTCTAATATTTATTTAATTAAAGAATTTAGGAATAATTGAAATTTTGTAAAATTGAATATTGTAAAGAAATTAATTTGAAAATTGTCAAAGAACTTTTTCGAAAATTTAAAAAAGTAATGGAAGAATTTTAGTTAAAACTTCTTGTAAATAATAATTGAATTTATAATGATTTTAATTATTATAAATTATTTTTATTAATAATTATTATTAATTATTATAAAACATGAAGAAATCAATGACTCCGAGTCGAAGACTCGGAGTTATCGATTTCTTCATGTTTTATAGTTATGAAAAATTGAATTTCTAGTTTTAAGTAAAATATTCTCTTATTTGATTCGGCCTGATTCTATTTTTGTCAGTTGGTCCATAATTTTTAATTTTTGGTCCATAAAGTCCGTATTTTTAAATACTTTCACTGCTTCGAGCCCTGGATGAGAAAATTTTTCTTTAATCCGAAAATAAGTAGCCAATTAAAAAATATGTTTGAATTAAACATATTTTATAATTCAATTAAACGTAATTTTTATTGAATCAAAATTATTATGTTTGATTCAAAGATATTGTTTTCTCACTGTAAGAAGAAAAAATTGCATTTTTTGAAAATAGTAAAAAAAAGACGAATATTTCAGTATAAAAATTAAAAGAAAATTTAAATTCTAAGAACAGGGGGAATCGAATTTACGTAATAAAATATTCATTTGTGAGAGTTTCATTCTCTTTTTCTCTCGTAAGTTCTTTTAGAATTTTTCTTTTTTTTCGCCTTTTTTTCATCGTCATTGTTACTCGATCGCGAAAGAATCTATAAATTTTGATAGCTACTAAATAAAATATTGCGAATGGGTCAAGAGGTGTGGTTCGGGTGGCGAGGTCGAGGGTCGAGTTTAGGATCACCTGCAGCCAGGACTAGTATATACGGGAATCCAGTTGTTCTCGAGAGTCAAGCGACTCCCTCGGGAGCTTGGATCGTTAATCGCCCGAACGATTCGCTTTCCTGTCACGTACCGGGATGGCCCGTGGAATCAGCGTAAAAATACAAATTTAATATCACCGCCCCGAGATCCTTGTCCAGCTGCACTCTCGCACTCAAATACCATAAGTAGAATACTCGTTCAAGCCTTATTCTTTCTCTTTCCATCGCGAAATATATCCGCCGCGTAATTGGATTCATTTCGAATCACATTCTCGTCAAAAGGGACTAATTGATCGTGAAAGAAAACAAAAATTTCCAAAAAAAGTTTTGTTTGGCAAAATTTTGTTCTCTTATAATAATAGAAAAAAATGTAAAGAAAAAAATTCTTTTATGAAAATCATATAACAAATTGAGACAAAAAACGAATCAAAACGTTGCTTCGCAACAATTGTTGAGAAGCAACGTTTTGATTTGTTTTTTCTTTCAATTTAACAGTAAAACGTAAGGTGTTAAAATAACATCAAAATGGATTAAAATAATCTGCAACAGTTTAAACCCTCTAGGATTAAATTAACACCAGAAAGAATTAAAATAATCTATTTTGGTGTTATTTTTAACTATGAATTAAATTTTACTTTAAATAAAACACCAAAGTCAACGATTTGTAAAAATTCAACGAATTTAGATTCTCCAGGGAGAATAGTAAGTTAGTTAGTTAGTTACTAACTTACTAACTAACTTAGTAACATAATTACTAAATTCAAATTTTCTTCAAAAATTTAAAAAAATTCTCGTCGAAATTTCAATTCACTTTATAAATAATAAAATTCTTCTCTGATATTCAATTGTTTTACAAAATTTTAATCAAATTCTTGTCAAAATTTCAATTATTTTCAAAAGTTTTCTAAAATTCAATGATTTTCAATATCTACTATTTCAATAAAATTTTCCAAAAGAATTCCATTATTAACAAAAATTTCAATAAAATTCTACGCAAACATTCAATTATTTTCATAAATAATAAAAATTTCACATGAATTAAAATATTTACAAATTTTTTATTTTTCTTCAAAATAATTCAATTATTTTTAATACAATTTTAATCGAATTCCTTGAAAAGTGTAACTATTTTAAATTCTATATCAAATTATGTTTAAAAATTTACAAAAATTCTCGACAAAATTTCAATTCTGGTTATAAATAATAAAATCTTTCTCCAAAATTCAATTATTTTCAAAAACTTTCCTCAATTCACTGATTTTTAATATCTACTACTTTAATAAAAATTCTTAAAAGAATTAAATTAGTTAAAAAAATTTTAAATAAAATTCTACGCAAACAATTAATTATTTTCATAAATAATACAAATTTCGCAGGAACTGAATTATTTACAAATTATTTTCATATATTATTCAATTATTTTCATAAATAATAAAACTCAATGCTGAATTTCAATTATTTTTAATACAATTTTAATGAAATTCGTGAAAAAAAGTTATTACTCTTATAAATTTTATTAAAATTAATCAATGAAATTTAATTATTTTAATAACCTTTGTTACAGTTTATTTATTAGAATTTAAGAATTATTTTCAAAAAATTTTTAATTAAATTTCTTTAAAGAATAAAATTATTTTCAAAAATTTTAATGTAACAATTCAATTGTTTTCAAAATAATTTTAATAAAATTCTTCGCAAAAATCCAATTATGTTTAAAAATTTGCAAAAATTCTCTTCAAAATTTCAATTATCTTTATAAATAATAAAATTTTTCTCCGAAATTCAATTATTTTCGAAATATTTGATGAAATTCTTGGCAGAATTTCAATTATTTTTAATACAATTTTCATCAAAGTTCTCGAAAAATGCAATTATTCTTAAAAATTGTATTAAAAGTTGTCAAGAGAATTAAATTATTTAAAAATTTGTGGATAAAATTGTTTAATTAAATTATTTCCAATATTCAATTTGAATTGAAATCCTCAAAAGAATTTAATTATGTTTATAAATTTATAAATTACAAAATTCTTTGCAGGAAACGTCATTCTTGCTTTTGAGTTAGAAAATTTTACAATAAAAAAAATAAGAAAATAAGAAAATTAATAAATAGTTTCTTTTTATGAGAATTTAATTTTAAGAAACATGAAATTAATAAATTATTTATTTTTGTATTTAAATAATTGAATTCTCGTAGAATTTACTAATAAAAATGGTTTTAAAAATGAATTTCAGTTAAAATTTTAGATTATAATTAAATACTAAAAACATTATAACGTGGATTTTTAGAAATAATTAAATTTTGAAAAAGTTTCAAATTGAAATCAATGAAATTCTTAATTTTTCATATTTTTGACAAATAATTCTGTAGAATTAATTCCTTTTAAAAGTTTAATAGGATTTTTATTGAAATTATTTCTATTTTTATTTTCCAATATACATTTAATTGCAAAAATTTCCGAATAATTGAAATTTTCTAAAATTGAATTGTAAACGAATGAATTTAAAAATTCTCAAAGAACTTTTTTTAAAAATTATTAAAAATAATAGATTTATAGAAGAATTTTAGTTAAAAACACTAGAAAAAAATTTAATTTTAGAGAAGTTACAAATTATTGCAGAAATTCAATTATTTTCAAGAGTAATAAAATTCATCACAGAATTTCAATTATTTTTCATGCAATTTTAATTGAATTCTTTGAAAAAATAATTATTTTCATGCAAGTTTTAATAAAATTCGACAAAAGAATTCAATTATTTAAAAATTTGTTACTAAAATTCTTTATGAGAATTGAATTTTGAAAAACATTCAATTATTCAATAAATTATTTACTTTTGCATTTAAATAATTAAATTCTTGTAGAATTTTCTAATAAAAATTGATTTTCATTTCATAAAAATGAATTTCAGTTAAAATTTTAGATTATAATTGAATATTAAAAGCAATATAGCGTGAATTTTTAGAAATAATTGAATTTTGAAATTAATTTTTTTGAAAAAGTTTAATTGAATTTTTTTATATTATTTGAAGGTTTTATTTTCTAATATGCATTTAATTAAAGAATTTAGGAATAATTGAAATTTCGTGAAATTGAATATTGTAAACAATCGGATTTGAAAATTGCCAAAGAACTTTTTCGAAAATTATTCAAAATAATTGATATAAAGTAAGATTGTAGTTAAAAATTTTTGAAATAATAATTGAATTGAAGTAATGAAAATAATTTTGAAGAAGTATAATATTCTTATAATATAAAATAATGATTTTATTACTTGGTCATCTTTAATTATTATAAAATATGAAGAAATCGATAACTCCGAGTCGAAGACTAGGAGTTATTGATATCTTCATGTTTTATAGTTATAAAAAAATTTAATGAACTAAAATTTCATTCATTGTAAAAAATAACATTAATTGATTATTTTAATCTTCTTTGGTGTTAATTTAATCTCCAACACTTTTTAATACCTCACCATTTACTGTATTGTTATTTTTAGAAATTTCCTCAAATTGATAATTTACGAGTGAAAAATTATTCTGAAGAAAATGAATTGAAACAAAAATAATTAAATGTCGCTTTGTTGTTATAAATAAAAAATAGATTTGTTTAAATCAGCAACTAAGAAGAACGAGAGGAGAAGCGGCCCCCCACCATGTGGACTTCTTCTCCCCTCCCCTTTCCGTTCAACTCTACCCGTCCCACTGTCTATACTCTCACAGTCCTGGTGAATATTATACCTACTTTAAATCCCTACTTTTTAAGTATATCAATAACCCTCTCAATTCTTTTGATCCCTTTCTCAAATTGATCCCCCCTCCCCATTATTTGAGTAAAATCAGAAGAAAAACTGATGAATAATCTCCTAAAATAAAATGATACCATAAAAGAAGAGCTGTTGATTAGATCAAGTTGTGCGAAATCGGGATAGATACGGAAGTGTAGTATGATATCGAATATTGTATAATCCAGTGGCTCCGATGTAAGACGATGATATAGAGAAGGAGAGAGGGAGAGAGAAAGAGAGAGAGAGAGAGAGAGAGAGAGAGAGTGAACTCTGATAGCACAAGGGCAGGGAAAAGAGAAAAAGGAGATCGAAATAGGAAAGGGGGATTGAGAGAGAGAGAGAGAGTAGATTTAGGCTGTTTGCACCAGTGGAGATGCGGGGAACGAGCCTCCGGTAATGAAAAGCGCGATCGGAATACCAAGTAGCAACCTCTAACCTAACCCATATACAAGGTGGTAGTGTGTATAACGGATAAAAGGTACGACCCCGCACCGAAGAAAACATCTCAGAAGGCCCAGCAATCACGTACCAAACTACTAAAACTTGGACCATTGCCATCCAAGAATCGAGACAGATATATCGATTCTTCATATCTTCCTCTCTGCTAATAGATTTCTTTTTTCGACACAAAAAATTTATTAATCATTTTTCGAAATAGGGAAATATTTTTGATGATAAAATAAAAATTTAGGGTGTAGTCACTTGAAATCTGAATTAGTTAAATAAGTAACTAAGTGTCAGTGTAAAATAGTACCATATATTTTGAGTTATATTTAATTTTTTAGTTCTGTAATTTTCTGAATGGAATTTTTCCTTCTGTGTTTCAGAATGGAAAGCTGTTGAATGAGACGTTGAAGGAGGACTCGAGCGACGCCGGATCAAAGTTTGATGACACGACAGTGATTTGCCTAACGCAGGAGGGTGGCTCACTGTCGGACAGTGGAATATCAGACAGTGGCAGCGAGCAGGAGTTGAGTGAACGTGAACGTCGTCTGGCGGCACTTCGGCGATTGACGCGTTCATTGGAGAGCCAATTGGCACCAGGAAGCGACGCCTTGGCGGAACTTTGGAAGAGAGTCGAGGATGCCGAGGCGGAACTAAGAACGCTGCAGAAACAATGTCGCGAACTCATTGTCCGAACTGCCGCCAGCGTTGAATCACGTTCGACAAATCGAGCATCCAGTCCCATCAATTTTCCCATTTCAATGTGAGTTTTATTTTCAATTTTCGATAATAGAACATTCATATTTTATTTTTATAAAAATTAAAGACGACCGAGTGGGAAAATTATAAATTAATAATAATTATATTAATTATAATTATTATATTAATAATAATTATTATATTAATAATAATTATTATACTAATTATAATTATGATCTACAAGTTTCGAACGTTGAAATGAATATTTTCAACTACAGTCATCTCTCGATAATAATTAAACTTTCGATAAGTTGAACTTCTTAAATAATTGAAGTTCCTTTTGTTTTCCCAGAAAAAATTTTAATACTAAAATCGTTCGATTCATGAAACATTTGATAATTTGAATTTTTTAAGTCCCTTGAGATTCATTTTATAGAGAGTAGACTGTATATCAAAATTTTAAATACACTACTAAATTTTAAATAGTATTTTAAATTATTTTGTTTAGTATTTTTTAAATACTACTTTTGATAAATTAAATCTCAATTGCAAAAATTGATGTAAAAAACGAGAAATAGAAATTTTATTAAATTTTCTTGTTTGTTGAAAAAAAATGAAAAAAAAAATTCAGGGTCGTTTTATTGGAGACAAATTTTCACAACAATTGTCAAATTATTTTGTACGGTATTAAAGAATTTGCATAACGTGAAAATGAGAAAGTTAAGAATGACGGCGTCTATTTTAAGTGTGAAGAAAAGAAGGGGAGTCGTCGCAGTTCATAATGCTTGCCCCTATAATGCGCCTTCTCATTTGAATTTATAAGAACTTAACTGTGAATGAGCAAAATTCTCCCGTGAATTGTATTAGTCAAAAATTAACAATAATTTCTGAAAATATTTTCCAAGTAGAAAAGAAAATTTTGGTATTTCCTTTTGAAAATATGACAAATCGTAAAAAATAAAGCTCTGAGAAAAGAAATCGACAAAAAGTACGAAAAAAGAAACTTTGAGAATTGGAATCTGTTTATTTTTGATTTTTAATAAAAAATTAAAAGTAAAAGAAATTTTATTTATTTATATAATAATTAAATGATTTTCATTTAAATAAAACAAACATTTGCTATAATGAAATAATTTTTACTTAAATCAAACAAATATTTACTTGAATCGAAAAATTTGTAATTAAATCAAACAAATATTTATTTGAATCAAATAATTTTTATTTCAGTCAAACAAATATTTGCTTTAATGAAATAATTTTTATTTAAATCAAACAAATATTTACTTGAATCAAATAATTTCTGTTTCAATCAAACAAATATTTTCTTGAATCAAATAATTTTTAATTACGTCAAACAAATATTTATTTGAATCAAATATTTTTTATTCAAATCAAACAAATATTTTGTTTTAATTTAATCAAATAATTTTTAATTAAATCAAGCAAATATTTACTTGAATAGAATTATTTTTATTTAAATCAAACAAATATTTATTTGAATCAAATAATTTTTCTTTCAATCAAACAAATATTTTCTTGAATTAAATTATTTGATTCAAGTAAATATTTGTTTGATTTAAATAAAAATTATTTGATTCATGTAAATAATTATTTGATTCAAGCAAATACTTGTTTGATTGAAAGAAAAATAATTTGATTCACTCAATTATTTACTTCAAACAAATAATTAAAAAAAACGTATTCAATTAAATATTTGTTTAAATGAAATAAAAATTATGTGTTTGAAATAAATATTTGCTTGGTTTAAATAAAAATTATTTGTTTTATGTAAATATTTGCTTAATTGAAAGAAAAATTATTTTACTCAATTAAATGTTTAAATGATTAAATTAAAAATTATTTGATCCAAGTACATAATTGTTTCATTAAAATAAAAATTATTTGCTTCAACTAAATAATTGTTTGATTGGAATAAAAATTATTTTATTCAACTACATTTTTTTATTAAAATAAAAACATTTTTTTTCAAGTAAGTATTAGCTTGATTTAAATAGGAATTATTTGATTGAAGCAAATATTTGTTTGATTGAAAGAAAAATTATTTGTTTCAAGTAAATAATTGTTAGAATGAAATAAAAAATAATTCACTCAAGTATATAATTGTTCGATTAAAATAAACATTATTTAATTAAAATAAGAATTATTTGATTTCAGTATTTAATTAAAATAAACATTATTTGTTTCCAGTAAACATTAAAAATATTGATGAACAATATTTAAATATTTTAAACTTTTTCTAATCAAATGATCGAAATTTAATTATTTCTCGCTTAAATTAAATTTCTATTGCAATAATTTTGCGTCATTAATATTTAAACAATAAGAATACAATGAATATTTAAATATTCCTTACTTGTTAATTAAAAGTAAAAATATTATGAATTTAAAATTTTAAGACAACTTTTCTGTTTATGTATTAAAAAGAAGAGAACCACTGCAGTGTGTGGGGGTCAACTGTTAAAATGAATTATAGCTTTTCATATAAGCATCCTTGCCATCTTTTCTCACCCTCAAATTTCCAGCGCACAATATGTTCGAAGAATTCTGAATTTTGGGGAATTGCTGGAGGAATTATTTCCTTCTTAATTTGACCTGAATTGACCCAAAAAGTGGTGATTTTGATTTAAAATTATAAATTGTTGTCATTTTTCTCTATCATTTCATTTCTATGAAATGATTTATATTTCTCGTGTAATGAACTAATAATTTCTCATATTTACTTATATATCTGCTGAAGAACTAATTTATATTTCTCATAATAGTATTCGGGAAAAAAATGAAGTGAATAATTTAGTTATTTTTTAATAGACTACTTGCTACAGTTACTTTCAATGTAAATTTAATTTATATTCTTTTTAAAGTTAATTTAATAATTAATTTACTAAAAGAAAAGAGGAAACTTACTACAATTTCGATCTATGTCCAATTTTCTTTTTATCTTATTTTTACAATTAGTATTCGTGAGTGTTCGTAATAATACTCACGAATATTAATTGTTAAAATACTAAATGTAAATAAATACTAAAAATACTAATTGTAAAAATAAGGTTAATTAAAACAGACGTTAATTGAAATTTAATTGAAATGAAAGGTAATTTAAAGGTAATTTAAAGGCGTGGTTAAAAGGGACCGATTTGATATGTAAGGTGCTTGACTAGAAAAGCAGAGCGCAAGCGCGGGAGTGGGAGTGGGCAATGAGTGAGAGAGAGACGTTCCCGTCTTTCTCACTTCCACTCATAGTCGCAGGTACTGGAGTGGGGACAGCTGCGCCTGCGCTCCACGTCTTAACCGAGTTAACGAGTTTTTTTTTCCCTCTACATCAATGAAACGAAACTTTTCATTTGAGGCTTCAATTATTTTCAGCTGTGCCATTATCACTGGCCACCTCATTTAACTTTGTTTCTGGGGATGTTTTTCCTTTTTTTTTATAGTTACGTTTAATCACTGACTTCTTGCGGCGCACTGGTAATAGGTTTAGTTCGGTTGGGTGCGAAACGTCTCCTTCTATATTGCGTCGTAAAAAAAAGTTGTAAAAAACTCACGCCCGCATTCACGTCCATCAATTCGTTACGCTCTTCCCTCTCGTGTTTGCTTGTATTTTTGACTTATGCAAACAATTCGCGTATCGAATTTTAAATTTGGGGTAAAATTATAGAAATTATTACAAATTTAAAAAAAAATATTATTACAACTTATTATAGAAACTAGCTACAATTCGCACCTGGCTGACTTCTCTCTCACTTTTTTTTAAAATAAAATTATCAATTTTAAAAATAATGGAACGTAAAAATTTTTAATTCAAATTCTTTTTTTTTTGAAAATAAAATATGAATTGGAATATATAGTTTTAATATTATTATAATTTTGAAGAAGTTACAAATGATTGCAGAAATTCAATTATTTTCAAAAACAATAAAATTCTTATCAAAAAATTTAATTATGTTCAAAATATACAAAAAAATCTCGACAAAATCCCAATTATTATCTTTATAAATAAAAAAATTCTTCAAAATTTAATTATTTTCAAAACTTTTAATAAAATTCTTGTCAAAATTTCAATAATTTTCCTCATTTCAATAAATTTCAATATCTACTATTTTAGTAAAATTACCTAAAAGAATTCAATTATTTAAAAACAATTTTAAGAAAATTGTACGCAAACATTTTATTATTTTTGTAAATAATAAAAATTTCACAGGAATTCAATTATTTAAAAAAAAATTCAAAGCAAGAATTCAATTATTTTCAGAAATAATAAATTCTTTTTAGAAATTCAATTATTTTCAAAAAATTTTCTTAATTCAATAAATTTTTATTTGAATTTTTCGAAAAATGCAATTATTCTTAAAATTTTATTAAAATTTGTCGAAACAATTAAATTATTTACAATTTTTTTTGATAAAATTATTCGCAGTAATTAAATTATTTTTATAAACATTAAAAATCTTTTCAGAAATAATAAAACTTATCTCAGAATTTCAATTATTTTTAATACAATAATTGAATTTCTTGGAAAATTCAATTATTCTTAAAAATTTCTTTAAAATTCGTCGAATCAATTTAATTATTTAAATTTTTTTTATAAAATTCTTCACAATAATTTACTTATTTTCATAAATATTAAATTTCTTTTGAGAGAATCAATTATTTTCATAAATAATAAAATTTTTTTAAGGAATTTAATTATTTTCATAAATAATAACAATTCCACAGTAATTCAAATATTTACAAATTTTTTCGCGATAATTCAATTATTTTCGTAAATAATAAAATCTTTTATAGGGATTCAATTATTTTTAACCAAAATAAAATTATTTTTATAGGAATTCAAATATTTTTAAAAATTTTTCTCAATTCAAGTCAATTTTATTTTAATTTTTCAAAAAATGTAATTATTCTGAAAATTTTATTAAAATTTGTCGAAACAATTCAATTATTTAAAAATTTTTTATAACCTTCTTTGCAATAATTTAATTATTTTCATAAATATTAAAATTCTTTTCAGATATTCAATTATTTTCATAAATAATAAATTTCTTTTTAGGAATTCAATTATTTTCAGAAATAATGAAATTCATGGCAGAATCTCAATTATTTTTAATACAATTTTAATCGAATTCCTTGCAAAATGTAACTATTCTAAAAAAATTTTATTAAAATTCGTCAAAAGAATTTAATTATTTAAAAATTTGTTAATAAAATTCTTTATAACAATTAAATTTTAAAGACTATTCAATTATTCAATATATGTTATTTACTTTTGTATAAAAATAATTGAATTCTCGTAGAATTTTCTAATAAAAATTTCTTCATATTTCATAACAATATTTTATAAATTGTTTAATTTCAAAAAGGTTTAAATTTGAAATTTTTGAAAATCTTAATTCCAATGGAATAATAATATTAATTAATTAATTTTTTAAAAATTTTTTCCTTCATTTTCGATTAAATTTTCTAATTGACAAATATAATTTATAAACATTTTTTTTGTTTATTTTTAAAAAACTTTGAATTTCATTAAAACAATTCAAATTAAAAAATAGAATTGATGCAAATTATTTCGTTATGAAAATTGAGAATTTTCTACAAAAATGTTAAGAAACGGGAATATCTAATGTTTTTCTTCTCAAAAGAAAAAAATGAGTTTGTAAACAATATTGTTATTGAGAAATAAAAATTATTTTCCTACTTTTTAATAAAAATTTGTCAACAATTAACAATTTTCTAGTATTTTTTTACAAATAAAAAGAAGAATAATTTACATAACAATTTAGATTAGTCAAACAAAATTTGTTATAGAAAAAAGCATATAACAAACAGAATGGGTATATTTTTTATTTGTTAATCATAATTTTTAAAAAATTTTTATTTTTATTATTCTTTTAATGATAGAAAATGTAAATTTTCTGTTCCAGAAAGCGGAAGAAGGTGGCGAGTCTTGTGGATTCGGAGAACGAATGGAATCCAAAACAAAAGAAGAAGGGTTGTGTCACGAATTCTGGCGATCCAGAAAGTGAACCTAGTGAACCTAATAGTTGGATTTGGCGAATTTTGAAAGCAGCTTTACCATTTCAGCTGGCGCTTGTCGCTTTATTTTGTGCAGCTTGCCTTTTGGAGCCACATTGCTGTGAAGCGGCCAACAGCCTTAATTTGTCGTTAACGCCGCAATTGCGTTACGTTCGCGGACCGCCTCCAGTCTAAACTGCAAAGCAGAGACAAAAAAAAACTTACAGAATAAAAAAAGTCAACGTTGGCTTTTTTTTCGAAAAAAAAAATAACAAATGAGACTGAAAATCCACACTGATTTTTTTTTTTTGCTTTTTTTTCGACGTCACGTTTAGAGGAGAAAAATAGGCTCAAAGAGAATTTTGGCCTAAATCTTTCGATAATCAAAAAGATTTCGAATTAGAAAAAAAGTAGTCAATACTACTAGTACTAATAGTCAATCAAACTACACAGTGTACTATTAGCAATAGTATACGAAGTTTACTATTTTAAAAATAGTAAACGAATCACGCTTTTTTTGGGTGTATAAAAATACACGCAAAAATTCGAGAAAAATCTCAAACGTGATGTCACTAGGTGGATGAAAAAAAAAGTTGACGATCGATTCGTAAAGTTTGAGTGCCTTTTTAAAGTCACTATATTGGCGCAAAAAAAAACGGAAATATTTACAAACCGTTGGCGCCAAAATTATTCTCGATTCAGAATAGTGAATCGAGAATGCAACTTTAATCTGTACTTTCTTGATCGAGAGAAAATATAGTGAAGAGAGTGAGGTACGTATAGTAGATTAGAAAAATTTTCGAAGAGTTTAAAAATACGTTTTCAATCATTTACCCGTAAAGTATAGATAATAAGATTATCCCAACGCTTTTGAGGTAGATAGAAATTAGAAGAGGATTAAAGAATAAAAAAAAAACGATATTGGCACAATATTGTAATGCAAAAATATTTTTTTTTATCTGAAACTTTGCATTACAAGCAATATATTTTTCTCACGCTTTTAAAGCGGGGAAAAAATTCTAATATTTCCGAATTTTTACACTCAAGTGCCTCATTAAATTTTGAAAGTAAAAAAGCAAAAATCGAATGATCTAAGTCATTTTAAAAAAAATTTGTGTACACAGAAAAAAATTTGGTTGATTCAAAGAAACACTGGCTTGTCGATTATCAAATTAAATTTTTATTCGTTTCAAATAATTTTCAGAGCCAATCAAATATTTATTTTCTTCGTTTAAAATTTATAATAAAAATTATTTGTTTCATGTAAATATTTGCTTGATTGAAATAAAAATTATTTAACTCAAGTAAATAATTGTTTGAGTGAAGTAAACATTATTTGATTCAAGCAAATATTTATTTGATTAAAAGAAAAATGATTTGATTCAAGTAAATAATTGTTTGATTCAAGTAAAAATTATTTGTTTCAAATGAATATTTACTTGCTTCAAATAAAAATTATTTGTCTCAAGTAAATATTTGCATAATTGAAATAAAAATTATTTTACTCCAGTAAAAGATTTAAATAAAAATTAAATGACTCAACTAAGTATTAATATTCGATAATAGACAAGTAATTGTCTATTTGAATTAAATAAATTTTTTTCATGTGTATTTAGTTGGAAATATTTAAAAAAAGTTTATTTGAAACTAAAATTTTTAAATGCCTTCACAAAATATCAAAAGCAACTTCCAAAATCTTTTTATCAATAAAAAAATAGACTCTTTCTTAATAAACAAATTTCCAACTATAATAATTTTTTATCAAAAACTACTTAATATTTTTTTATACATCAATTTTGTAAGAGGAAGGAATCTAAAGTTTTTTTTTTAAATAAAAAGAACATTCAACATTTTATAAGAAAAAGGAACAAAATATCCAATTTTTCAAAAGAAAAAAAATTTTTTTTTTTTTGAATACGAAAAGGTATTTTTTTGAAAAAATAAAAAAAAAAAGAATCCACTCTATGAGTGATGAAAATAAAAGTGCCAATATTGGTGAATTGCTTTTTAGTGAAAGAAAATAAAAGGAAAAAAAAAGTTGAAGAGTGAATTAAAATTAGTTTCGATTGTAAATATGTAAAAAAATAATTATAACGATAATCAAAGAGCGGATTAATAATAATAATTTGCTATAAGTCTCTACCTGCGAAGATGTACTATTTTTTCAGCGTTTGTTTCAAGTTTGCATGCAACTTTTTGATATGAATAACACATCTCTCATAATAATAACTTTTTTAAACTAGATGTTTTTTTTCTAAACTATAGAATCTATAATAATCTCGTATCAATATCCACGTGTGTCACACGCTTTCTCCGCTTTTCTGCTTCCCAGATTTTTTAACATTAATGTCTTCTCGTCCAAAAAATTCCTATTTTTTTTTCTTAAAAAATTAATTATTCAAATAATTATTTAAATAATTGTTTAAATAATTATTTATTCAATTAATAATTAATTAACTATTTATTATGAAAATTATTAATTTTTATTTTTTATTTTATCCATTAATTAACATTATTTAATATTATTTCTCCAAAGCATTTGAATTTTTGCAAAAACTATTTGCAAAAATATTGATGTTCCTAAAGTTTTGAACGTTCAAATGACGGACAGTTTTTTTTACTCTTTTTTATTTTGCATTTTATGAAAAAAATTATTTGTTACATTAAAAGGATTAATTTTCACTAAAAGGATTAATTTAGTATATTTTTAATTTCCATTTTTCAATTATTTTTCACTCCAATAGAATAATTTTTGAAAATTTTTAAATAGAAAGAAAAATTTTGTTTATTCGAATATTCAAAACTTTAGGGAAATCAATAATGCTTTTAATTCAAGTCCTTTGGGGGATAATATTAATTAATATTTATTTGAAATTAATCAATCGTTAATTAATTATTCTTCAATTATTTATATTAATTAAAAATTATTAATATTCGATGAATAATTAATCAAAAATGTTAATTTTGATTAAAAATGGTTAATTTTGATTAAAAATTTTTAATTTTGATTAAAGATGGTTAATTTCGATTAAAAATGAAGAATAACAATTATTAATAATTATATTTTTCCGAATTTTATATTTCCGAAAATCAATTTTTCCATAGAGATGAATATTTTTTTTATCATAAAACGTTTATTGATATTGATAACCATGTGAAAAGAAAGTGATGCTAATTTTTATTATCGCGCAGGTAGAAAAGAGAAAAAATAATCAAAAAAATGAAGAAATATTTTTTAAATAAAAAAAATGGTCCAGAGATAGAAATATTTAAAACAAAGGACAAATCACAACGAAAGATAGAAAAAAGGGAAGAAGAATTAAAAACTAGTCATATCAGAAAGAGAACACAGTAGTGCTCCATTTCTCTAAATAGAAATAAAATCCTCTTTTTATTTCCAACGCTCAGCGAAGTTACATATTTTCCTTGATTATAATTGTTTTTCTCGTGTTATATTTTTTTTTCCTATTAAATAAATATACATTTACCATGTAAGTGTGCACTTTGTACTATATTTAAAAAAAAACTGTTAATATTTAAGGCACGATGATTAGCAAAATATTTGTTTTCAAAAGCGTTTAATTTTCAACATTGAACGCTTTTTTTTATAAGTCTGAATTTTTCTTTTTCTCTTTATATATTTAATATAAGTTGATCATTAATGCCGCAAAACTCCATTGTGTATCTTTTTTTTTTTTTTGTTCTTTCTTGTTATATAAAGAATTTATTGATAAGATTTTTTTTCATTAAGACTTATATTTACAAATATTTTTATTTATGTTTTATTATAATATATACACAATGGAGACTTTTTTTTTTATTTATACGTAATTACAGAAAAATATAGTGCGAAGAGCCAATCATGCATGTTATGTTGTAAAGTTATATATTGTTTTCTATAATATTATACATATATATATTATATATTTTTTTTATAAAAAATAAGTTGCAATTTCGGAGTTTGGTTCTTAAGAGTTTTTTTTTTCTATGCACCAACTCGAAATCAACGTAATAGTATATTATAGCTTTTGGCTCTCCTGTGGGACCTAAAAATTCACAGTTTATTGAAGAAAAGCAAAGTTTATATATATTTATAGAAGAAGCATTGAGAAAAAATTTCTTGAGATTATTTTTCAATGACTGGAGATGCACAAAACAAAAATCTTTCGAGTGGAACTTTCAATGATTTTCTTTTTTGACTTTGAAACAATTTTCGCAATAAATAAAAAATAAAAATAAAATAAAAAAAGAAAAAACGAAAATAATAAATAATAAATAATAAATAACAAATAAGTAAATAAATAAATGAACAAATAAATAAATTAATAAATAAAGAAACAAATAAATTAATTAATTAACAAAGAAATAAATTCGAGAATAAATTAATTAACAAATAAATATGAAATTAAATTGAAAATTAATTAAACTTCAAAATAATGAAATGGCAATAAAATTTAGTTACAGCTATAATTATTTATTGAATAATACAAAAAATTATAATTTATTCACAAGTGTGAATTTTATTCTAAAAAAATAGATCACTACGAAAGTCAATTTAAAGATTCACTCTAAAGATTTTTCAAATTCCACTAAAAAAAGTACTTATTCGATCACTATATGAGTTGAAAACAAAGTGAGGATTGTACTTTAAGAGATTTTCGACAATTTTTTTTACATACTTTTAATAAAAGAAGTAGAAAAAAATTATAATTGAAAAAAGAAACGATAAGAAACGAAATAAAAAAATTCAATTAATAAAAGGAGTAGAAATAAAATTATAATTGAAAAAAGAAACGGTAAGAAACGAAATAAAAAAATTCAATTAATAAAAGGAGTAGTATTTTAATAAAAGGAGTAGAAATAAAAAAATTATAATTGAAAAAAACGTTAAAGTGAAAATAAAAAAATTCAGTTAATAAATAAATTAATTTCCTTCTAATAAAAGGAGTAGAAATAAAAAAATTATAATTGCAAGAAAGAAACGATAAAGTGCGGAAATAAAAATATTTTAATTAATTTAATAAGAAAAATTTTGATACAAGTTGAAAAAAATAAATTAAATAAATAAATTAAATAAATAAATTTTTATAAGAATAATAGCGAATAAATTATAATAATTATACAATTAATTATAACAATTTATTATTATATTAATTAATAATTATAATAATGATGATAATATGGAAAAAACATAATAAACAGAATTTCGAAGGAAATAAAAAGAAAAATTGTCGAAACTCTACTAAAACGATCCTCACGGGATAAATAATAATTTATCGGTTTGCAGACTTTCAGTATACGCAATAATAATAGTATATATTTATATGTTATACATATATGCAAAAAAAGAGTATTTTATGATTTTCATCATAAAATGTATTTCTACGGAATTCTCTATATTATTATAATTATAATAATATTCTAGTACTCGAAAGAATAAGTATTTTCTATATATATATAATATTAAATATGTTCGTGTTTTGATTTTTACAAACATGAAAAGACAGATTACCTGTAATTTTATTAATTTTTTTTTTCCCCCGACATTATCATGTATGACTTCTAGATATACATCCGAATGTCCTGTTTTTTTTTGTTCTTTATAAAACTGACAGGAAATATTCTTGTCAGCATTTATAATAATAATAATTGGACGAGGTTCACACCGCCTTATAATACATACATATATTTAGAAAATAATTCATGATAATGTGTATAAAGTACCTGAGAATAAGAGTTTATATTTAAATATGTCTATAATATAAATATATTATATATTTCGATAAACCATTTAATAAGGATCATAAATAGTGCAGTGTATGATTAATATGCAGCAGTAATGGTCGTTGTTAATTCAATTTTAATCGAAATTGGGAACAAAGTTTCGAGTGTCTTTTTTTAAAAAAATATTTTTAATATTATTTAATATTTATTTAACGTCGACTTTGAATTTAAGTTTCACTTTGACTTTGATTTTGACTTTAACTTTGAATTTAATTTTTACTTTGACTTTGACTCCATTTTGACTTAAACTTCGATTTTAATTTTGACTTCGACTTTGACTTTGATTTTGACTTTAACTTTGAATTTAACTTTTACTTTGACTTTCAATTCCATTTTGATTTAAACTTCGATTTTAATTTTGACTTTGACTTTGATTTTAACTATGAATTTAACTTTCACTTTGACTTTCGTCAATTCAAATTTTTTTTAATCCTACGAATTATTTTTTGTTTTAAAAGTTACTTGGAATTTTCCCAAATTCTACGATTAAATTGAAGCTTTATATATGTGCTTTTTTATTGAAAATATTATGTAGCGTTTTCACGTTGATAATATTTGCATAGCTATAATTTGCATGCGGTTTTGAAGAAAAAAAAAATAATCGTCAAAAAAAAATAAATAAAAAATAAAAAAAAGAGAGATTAGTTGTAAAACGTGAGTTTTAAGCGTGTAAAAATATTTTGGATAATTTGAATACAAGTATAGGTAATGTAAGAAAAGAAAAAACTGTATAAATACTGTTTTTAATAGAAAGGAAACGAAAATATCCCCCATTTCTTTTTGGGGTCAATTCTAGTTTGATCGTTGTTCGACAAACTATTGACGAATTTTGACGAAAGAGAGAAAAAGAGCGAAAAAGAAAATTTCTTTTTATGAAAGAGAAAGAAACAGAGAAAAGAGAAAAACAGATTCCATCGAGTTTAAACAATCGCTTTTAAAATTCGACAGAAAATACAGAACGTTTTTTTTCGTCGATATAAAAAGCAAAGAGAGATGGAAATCGAATTTCCAAGTATTTTGATACTGCCACGATTTTGCGACAATTTCTATAAATCTTTTTTTTTTAATTGTACTCCAAGACAATCGGTGGAGGAAAAAAAAGAAGATAAATACTGCTCAATATAGTGATTTTCTCACTGAGAAAGACTGTAACGTGTCAAATGTGATGAAGTTGATTTTATAAGACTTTTTGGATAAACGAAATTTTTCTACAATTTTTATAAACAAATAAAAAACGTACCAAATATGGCTTAAAATTTTTTTACTATTTATAATTGTAACAATTTCATCAATTTTGTACACGAGTGCGAGCAAAAAATTTTTTTTTCGAAAGGGTAAAAAAGAGTTTATTTTATTTTTCAATTTTTTTTTTGAACTCTACACATGAATCGAAATGTCATAGTTTTTTCAAAAGAAAAAAGAAATTTGGAGAAAATAGGACATTTGTGATTTATCGTTGTTTACATGTTTTTTGTTCACAGAGAAAAAATACAACTGATGCCAAATATTTTTTTTTAGATTTTTAAAGTAGAGTTATTTGTAGATTTAGTTTCTTAATTTTTCTCTTTAAATAATTATTGATTTAGAAGGAAATTTTATTTTGCATTTATTTTGGTCAGTTGATTTTTTTCTCAATCAATCATCGGACAAAGTTTCTTCCCACAATATTTGTATTTTTCTTTTGTGGGATTATTATTATTATTATTTTTATTGTAAGAGAGAAAAAATTTTGATTTTTGTTTCGATAGGAAAAAGAAAACATCATTTCAAATCTGCATGCTTCATTTGACAAAAATCGTATTATGGAATTTAAATATTCTATATTATGTCGTTTTGTCTTCTCATTCGATTAATTATTGTAATAGATAGTTATATCATTTTTCATCATCGCTCATCAATATTCATTTGATTCATTAATTTTATTTTCTCGTTAACAACATGCGATTTTACTAACAGTACACGATAAAATATAGTTTTTGGTTACGACATTATTTTCCTTTCTTGAGGGAAAGGCCGCTATGTCATTTTTTTGGAAAAGTATGGTAATAAAATTTGTTTCAAAAAAAAAAATAAATAAATAAACGAATTTGTATTTTATTTCTAGTTGTTTGTACCTTGTCCTTTTTTTTAAAATGAAAATTGAGAATTAGTTTGGAATTATATATACAAATCGAGGAATATTTTTTTTATGTAGAAAAAATATTTCTAGTCTGTTTTTACAAAGTGTTGAAATTTATTACAACAATTTTTTTATTTTTATTATTATTTATTTTTTATTTATTATTATTATTTATTTTTTATTTATTATTATTATTTATTTTTTATTTATTATTATTATTTAAAAAAATTTTTTGTATTTACTATTTTATTATTTTTATTTATTCAAAATTCTTATTATATCTTTCAAACATTATTCTACTTAACAAATTTTTTTTAAAGAAATTTCTATAATGATTTTTTATAAATATTTACAAATATTTTCTTTTCTATTCTCTTTTTAAACGAAGCATGTAAACTTTAAACATTTTGAATATTTCTCGTGATATTCCATTTTTTGGAATATTTTTCCCGATATTCCAATAGTAAATATTTTCAATAAAGATCCATCTGGCGAATATTTATATTATAGGTAAGTAAAGGAATGACGAAATAAAGGAATTTTTGAGCGGCTCTCGGGAATATTTTCCCTGATATTCCATTGTTGGAGAATATTTTTGAAATGACATTTGGTATATGTACTTATTATGAATATTTTTCTATAGAAATAAGGGACATTTGAATGTTGTGTAGAACTTGAGCGGCTCTTTCGAGAGTTAAGAGTACTTAACGTAGTTAGGGTTGATTTCAAGAGTGTAATGCCGACCATTTCAGCACGAGCAATAATGATTATCCAGCGATTGATACAGGTAAGATGATTGCGCTATTCCCGGGCTCAATTGTTGCGGCCCTAGTGAGATCTGGTCAAAGGGCACAGCCGCTATATTATTAGACTCACACCTGTACCGACAAGAAGAAGACCACTGTGGCCGAATTGTTTCTTATATACGACTTTTAACTTAATAGACCGAAGGCTCAACTTTATTTTTTATTACAGCTACATTTAATGCCAATATAATGTCAAGAAAAATTATTGTCCATTTAAAAACAGAAATTTTCTATTCTCAAAAAATTTATTTTATTCTTAATTGTATGCTTGTAAAACTAGTGCCTTTCAAAAATTAATTTAAAATCTTTTTCAAAAATTAATATTAGGAATTTCGTTATTAAAAATTTTTTGAAAATATTCTACCTTAATATGTTTAAAAAGAAAAATGGATAGTTTCAATTATCATAAAAAATTGAATTTTTGTATTAAAATATTTGAATTCTCGAAGAAGTTTCAAAAAATTATTAAAAGTTAATATAGAAAATTAATTAAGGGATGAAGTTTATTTAAAAATTGTAGATTGTAGAATTGTAGAAATTCAATTATTTTCAAACATTTTAATAAAATTCTTGGCAAAATTATAATTTTTTCAAAAACTTTCCTCAATTCAATGATTTTTAATATCTACTACTTTAATAAAAATTCCTAACAGATTTCAATTAGTTAAAAAAAAATTTCAATTAAATTCAACGGAAACATTTAATTATTTTCATAAATAATAAAAATTTTACAGGAATTCAATTATTTTCATAAATAATAATAATTTAATTCTTGGGCAAATTTTAATTATTTTCATTAACAATATAACTTATGGCAGGATTTTAATTATTTTTGATACAATATTTTAATCGACTTCCTCGAGAAATGTAATTATTCTAAAAAATTTTATTAAAATTTGTCAAGAGAATTCAATTATTTAAAAATTTGCTGATAAAATTCTTTATGAGAATTCAATTTTAACAAACATTCAATTATTCAATAAATTATTTATTTTTGTATTTAAATAATTTAATTTGTAGTAGAAGTTTCTAATAAAAATTGATTTAAAAATTAATTTTAGTTTAAATTTTAGATAATAACTATGAATTTTAAAATTCAATTATGTTTCAAAGTTTAAAAAAGTTCTAGTCAAAATTTCAATTATATTCATAAATAATAATATTCTTCATCGAAATTCAATTATTTTCAAAACTTTCAATAAAATCCTTGGCAGAGTTTCAATTTTATTTAATATTTTTATTTATCTGAAACAACTATAATTTTGATTGCAATGGCAAAATTTTTTAGTTCGTTCACTTAAGACTTTCGCTATTCTAGAGAAAATTATCGCTGTTCAAGATAAAATATTATCTAGAAATTAATTAATTGTCTGGTTATTAAAAAAAAATTGCTTTTACTTTAAAAATTAATTTTTTTACTTTAAAATCGACTTTTTTTTGAAAATCTATATTTGAATTTTTTTTTTTTTTTTAAATAGTTTCTAAATTTCAGATTAATTAACGATCTAAAAGAACCATTATCATAGACTATTTACCGATTAAACCTATCGTCATCATTATATAACTTTGTCACCTGACGGCTCTTTATGCTACTCACTTAATGGAGAAACTTTCATGTTCTAATTTGTAATTTACGCCTTCTATAAAACGAAGGGGGTGAAAGGGACTATCGGTTGGAAAACTTGTCCAGCGAAAAGTCACTTAAAACAAAAATGAGAGAGAGAGAGAGAGAGAGAGAGAGAGGGGGATGAAAAACTTAAGAGTTGAGAAAAGCGGAAAGAGAGAAAGAGTGAGAGGGGGGGGGGGCAACAGAGGGAACAGTGGCAAATGAGTGAGGACAAGAGGTATTATTTTTATGGAAGAGAAAAGTCCCTCGGCGAGTAAATGGGTCGCTCTACGACTCATCGGAGAAAACGACACAGAGAGATAGAGAGAGAGAGAGAGAGAGAGGGGGGTCTTGAATTTCACCCCGTCGTATATATTTTAAGAAAGCGAGAATCGCCTTCTACCCTTGCTTCCATGGGTTTAAAGAAGCAAGAAAAAAAAGGGTTGAGAGTTCAAGTTGTAAATTACCAAGAGGGCATTTTGATTAAATTTTTTATTGTAGCGTCGTTATAGTCTCTACAAGATCTCTACTCTTTCAGCCCCCCTCTCCCCCCCCCGGCCACCTTTACGTCTGGGTGATTTAATAGTGTATATACATATATACATAAATGTGCGAAAAACGTTTTTCATTACATCTCTGATACTTGCGACTATTATCCTTGCGAAGTGTTACTTAATTAAAACAAATTTTATTATTTATTTCCACAGTTTTTCTAAGGATATCAAATTGAGACAAAAAATAACTGTGCCGAGTTTAGTATAATAGTGAATTTAATAACATCAGATTTTTCGAAAATAATGTATAATCTGGAAAAAATATAAAAAAAAAATATGTAAATAAAAGTACATGAATAAAATATATAAATAAATTGGTCTTAGAAAAATTGCGTTTTATATTTTTTTTATAAAGCAGATTTTTGCAAAAAATACGTAATTGTTCTTTTTGAGAATTTTAAGCTCTCGCCCCATTTTTCTGAAGACATTACGTATTTTTTTTAAATTGCCCCTAATATTGAAGAAAGAAATTAAAAATTATATTTTTATTATTATGATTAGTATTTTTTATTTTGTTATTAATAATGCCCTGAAATAAAAAATTATTTGATTCAAATAACCGATTTACTTACTTGAATCAACTAATTTTTTATTTCAGTCAATTAAATACACAGTAAATCGTAAGGTATTAAAAAGTGTTGCAGGATTAAATTAACACCAAAAAAGATAAAAACAATCAATTTTGGTGTTATTTTTTACAATGAATGAAATTTTAGTTTATTAAATTTTTTTATAACTATAAAACATGAAGATATCGATAATTTCTTTATATTTTATAATAATTAAAGATGATCAAGTAATAAAATCATTATTTTATATTATAAGAATATTATACTTCTTCAAAATTATTTTCATTATTTCAATTCAATTATTATTTTTAAAAATTTCTAACTACAATTTTACTTTATATCTATTATTTTTAATAATTTTCGAAAAAGTTCTTTTGCAATTTTCAAATTAATTTGTTTACAATATTCAATTTCACGAAATTTCAATTATTCCTAAATTCTTTAATTAAATTCATATTAAAAAATAAAAACTTCAAATAATATAAAATAATTCAATTAAACTTTTTCAAAAAAATTAATTTCAAAATTCAATTATTTCTAAAAATTCACGCTTTGTTGCTTTTAATATTCAATTATAATCTAAAATTTTAACTGAAATTCATTTTTATGAAATGAAAATCAATTTTTATTAGAAAATTCTACAAGAATTTAATTATTTAAATGCAAAAGTAAATAATTTATTGAATAATTGAATGTTTCTCAAAATTCAATTCTCAGAAAGAATTTTATTAACAAATTTTTAAATAATTGAATTCTTTTGTCGAATTTTACTAAAACTTGCATGAACATAATTACTTTTTTCAAGGAATTCGATTATAATTGTATGAAAAATAATTGAAACGCTGCGATGAGTTTTATTATAAGTAAAAATAATTGAATCATTAAGAAGAATTTTATTACTCTTGAAAATAATTGAATTTCTGCAATAATTTGTAACTTTTCTAAAATTAAATTTTTTTCTAGTGTTTTTAACGAAAATTCTTCAATAAATCTATTATTTTTAATAATTTTTAAAAAAGTTCTTTGAGAATTTTGAAATTTATTCGTTTACAATTCAATTTTACAAAATTTCAATTATTCGGAAATTCTGCAATTAAATATATATTGAAAAATAAAAACTTGATATAATTTCAATAAAAATCCTATTAAACTTTTAGAAAGAATTAATTCTACAGAATTGTTTGTGAAAAATCTAAAAAATTAAGAATTTCAATGATTTTAATTATAGAAACTGAATGATTTTAATCATTCATCAATGATTTTAATTTGAAACTTTTTCAAAATTTAATTATTTCTAAAAATCCACGTTAAAATGCTTTTAATATTTAATTATAATCTAAAATTTTAACTGAAATTCATTTTCAAAATCATTTTTGTTAGTAAATTCTACGAGAATTCAATTATTTAAATACAAAAATAAATAATTTATTAATTTCATGTTTCTTGAAATTAAATTCTCATAAAAAATGTTATCAACAAATTTTTTAAATCATTAAATTATTTGGACGAATTTAAATAAAGTTTTTAAGAATAATTACATTTTTTTTTATTATTTATAAAAATAATTAAATCCCTGTAAAAAAGTTATTATTCATGAAAATAATTGAATTATTGCGAAGAAATTTATTAAAAAAATTTGTAAATAATTGAAATCTTGTAAAAAATTTTATTATTTATGAAAATAATTGAATGTTTGCGTAGAATTTTATTGAAATTTATTTTAATAATGGAATTCTTTTGAAAAATTTTATTGAAATAGTAGATATTGAAAATCATTGAATTTTAGAAAACTTTTGAAAATAATTGAAATTTTGACAAGAATTATTGATTAAAATTTTGTAAAATAATTGTATATCAGAGAAGAATTTTATTATTTATAAAGAGAATTGAAATTTTGACGAGAATTTTTTTAAATTTTTGAACAAAGTTTGAATTTATTAATTATATTACTAAGTTAGTTAGTAAGTTAGTAACTAAATTAGTAACTTACTATTCTCCCTGGAGAAGGTAAATTCGTTGAATTTTTACAAATCGGTGACTTTGGTGTTTTATTTAAAGTAAAATTTCATTCATAGTTAAAAATAACACCAAAATAGATTATTTTAATCCTTTCTGGTGTTAATTTAATCCTAGAGAGATTAAACTGTTGCAGATTATTTCAATCCATTCTGGTGTTATTTTAACACCTCACGTTTTACTGTGATTGTATTTGAAGCAATAATTTCAGTATTATTTATTTATTATTTATTTAAATACCATTTTATTGATTTAAAAGTAAATTTAAATATAAAAAATTAAAAAGAAAAATTATTTAATTCCTTGATTAATAATAATAATAATAATAATAATAAATTATTATTATTATTATAAAATAAGAAATATTATAAATGTAAATAGAGTAAAATACAAGAAATATAAATCATGACAAATAATTAATTATTGTCATGTTCGATGTATTATTATTACTATTGTTATTCTTTTTATTATTGCTATTTATAATTATCATTATTAGCATTATCGTTATTTTATCAATCTATTTCTACAATTTTGAGTAATTATAAGAATCGTTCGATGAATTTTACGCTGAAGAACTGTGTCGAGTAAATTGGAAAAGTTAAATTATCATTTCTGTACAGTAGAAACAGTGGAGTAACGTCAGACATAATGGTTGCGAGATTAAAGTTTATACTACTGAAAATAGTAGTGCAAGTAGATAGTGCAGTGGAACGGAGACATTAAACGTGACGTATTACAAGGAAAATAAATCATTTTTAGTATCCCTATATAACAATCGTATTTTTATAAATTGCAAGATATATTGTTTATTCTAAAAAAAGTTTCTGCAATAAAAAATACAATAAAAAATACATTAAAAATACATTTAAAAAAAGATTTAATATTTAAGTGGAAAATAAATTATTGTTCAATTTAGTTAAAGGTAAAAATCAATTTCTTCTGTATTTAAAGAAAGGAAAGGCTCAACAACAATTAAGAAGAGACATTTATTTATAAATAATTATTTAAATTTACTGATTTATGTATTATAAATCTATTTATTTACACTGAAAAAAAATTTTAATTGATTCAAATAATTATTTAAATTTATTTATAAATTCATTTATAGGGATTAAAGAATTATTTTGAAGTACATTGAAAGTTTTACCACTGGGAAATTCAAGTATCTCAATAACTGGAGTTCGAGTGTATATTGAAAAAAAAATTGTCAAGAATATCTTGAGGTGAGTAAAAGATGTAAACAATTGAATAACAATTTGCATAATAATTGCATTTCTGTATAGAATATACTGGACCTCCTGTTACTAGTAACAACTTACTATTCATACGTTCAGCTCTCTCGATAATTGGAGTTCCAGTGTGCGAAGGAAATTTTCATTAAAAAAAAGTGACGTTAAAAAAATATTGTTGAGAATAAAATTAATAAAAAACAAAGAATTTAGTTTCAGTTACGTTCAATTTCCAAGTACACTAATGCCTCAATTTTCTGGTCGCTCCATTATCTAAACAACTGGAGTTCTAGTGTACAGCAAAAATTTTTCAAAACAAAGCGGTGCGGTGGTTGAAAAGTTGCTGACAATATAATTAATTAAGAACAAAGATTTTAGTTTCAATTACGTTAAATTTCTAAGTACACTAAAATCTTAGTTTCTAGGACAGTACTTCTACTTTTCTTGGCTCTCTCAACAACTGGAGTTCTAGTGTATGTATAAAGTGGGGTTTCAGTGTATGTAGAGAATTTGCCATAATAAATTTTGTTTATATCTAGTTGCAGAGAATATAAATCATTAATATCAAGGAAGAATTTACCTTAAGTTTGGTAAATTTTAAAGTACACTGAAACCTTAGTTACTGGGACGCTCGGCTGTCTCAACAACGGGAGTTTCAGTGTAGGAAGAAAATTTGCCATAAAAAATTGGTAGTTGAATAGTTGCCGAGAATACATTTAATTAATATCAAGGAAGTCAGTTATCAATTTGGTAAATTTTTAAATACACTGATACCTTATTTTTCAGGTGTCCCAATAATTCGAGTTTGAGTGTAGGGTAATTTTCAAGAATATGAGACAAACAACAAAGAAGAGACAAAATTTACTAAACAAATACTTTTTTTAGAAAAGAATCCTTCTGGAGGAGGTCACAAAATTCCTTCTGGAAGTGCTACTGCTTCTGTCCCACCAACGCGAGTTCCACTGTACCGAAAAATATAAATTCCCAAAAATAGGACAAATGGAACAAAGAATTTCTTTTAAAAGATTTCTTTTCTTTCTTTTTCCAAGAGTTGAGTTCCAATATTGTTGACTAAGAAAATTGTTGATGAAGAAAAAACTTTGTTTTCGCTCTTAAAAAGAACAAAAAAAAAAGGAAAAGTAGATTGTGAGTGAAGTAGTTGACGAAGTAGCGGAAGAGTCGCGTTGCGCATGGGCTCAACAAGTGTTTCTCGGATGTAAAACGGGGATGCCGCACATAACTCCATCCTCCTGGCGGTAACCGCCGCCTGCTGCCGCCTCCACGAAGGAGGACACGACATTTGCGTTGCTATCGCACCTAGGTGAATGTCGCGGCGGCGCCACTTGGCACAGGCCCCGCCCCCGCGAGGCAACCCGATCCAACTCCCGTCATTCATGGCCGAGCCAAAGGCTGCGCCACTCACCTCCGGCACCGTCCGGCTCCGGTTCGCAAGCGACTCTCTCGACGCACACCTGTTCGAATCCACCGTCGCGAATTGTGCCCCCACGCTAATTACATGTGTGTGCGCGACCATGTAGTGTCAAGTCCGGAGAAAAATATTCCGCCACTTCAACTTCGTTATCACCCTTTTTTTATTAATATTCCCCATTCGGGCAATTCGGTCAATTTTCGGTCAATTTTCGGTCAATTTTTTATCGGTAAGAGTTTTTCTTCGGTGAAATAGTTTTTTTTCGTGTGAAAGAGGGATTAGTTAGTTCGAGAGAAAAAGAGAGGAGAGAGAAAATAGTGTGAAGAAAGAAGGAGGGAAAGTAGTGTGAAGAAAGGGAGGAAGAAAAGGAATACAAGAAGAAGGGGAGGGAGAGGGAAATAGTGCGCGAAACATAGAGTGCGGTGTCTGGAATAATAATAATAATAATAATTATTTAGTGAAGGAGTGTAAAAAATTAGGCTTCGTTGTGGAGGGGTGGCTGATGCACCGCGGCGGCGTCGCCGGCGGTGGTTCTGGCGGCAGTGGAGAACATCCCCCAACGATGCCAGGGGCCCCTGGATTCTCATGGGGGGCCATGCTCGCGGGGCATCACGCCGCCGCTGCAGCTGGCACTTTCGCCGGCGGAGAGGCCCACCATGTGGCCACCCATCCCCCAATGCCCATGGACCTACACGTGTCTCAAGCCTTTCCCTACTACAGGTGCGTTCCCCTTTTTCACTACTTTTCTAAAACTATACTTTAACTTAACTTTAATAAACTTATAAACTTATAACTTACTTAGTTTTTATAAACTTTTATACTTTTATTCAAGAAAAATTCATGTTAAAAAACAATTTCTAAAAAAATTCAAAAAAAAAAAAATTTTCTCCCCTTTAAAAAGGGGATAAACAGTTTTCTTTACATAAAAAGAAAATACTCATTATAGGGTTGCCACACGGAGAAAAATATAAAGTAACTTTTACTACTTTTATAGTAAAAAATTTCCGGTAAAGCATTTCTGGTAATTTTTACTATACTTTTAGAGTAAATTTTGCTATACGTTCGAAGTAAATTTTACTAATTTTTACAAATATTTACTTTCGAACGTAGCAAAATTAACTTCAAAAGTAGTAAAAATTACCAAAAATGCTTTACCGGAAATTTTTTACTATAAAAATAGTAAAAGTTACTTTATATTTTTTTCCGTGCACGCTTTTTCTCTTTTCAAATTCCCTGACTTTTCCAGAGTAAAAAACGTAATTTTTCCAGGTTTTGAAAACGAAAGTAATTCGAAAACATTAATAAGATCATTTTTAAATAAATATTTAATCACTATTTTTTTATAGAAATTCAGATATTCAAAAATTTGAAATTCAATAACTATGAATATTATTATGAAACATGAAGAAAATAGAAAACATGAGAAAATCACTTTTCGCTTTCTTCATGTTTTATAATATTAATTAAAACTTGCTACTTTGTTACAGTAACTTCTTCAAAAATTATTTTCATCATTACGATTATTCATTTCTAGAATTTTCAACTAAAATTCTTCAATTTTTTAAAAATAATTTTTGAAAAAGTTCTTTGTGAATTTTCAAATTCTTTTGTTTACAATTTTATTTTACGAAATTTCGATCATTCTGACATTCTTCAATTAAATATATAAGAATTAAAAACTTCAAATAATTAAAAAAAAAGTTCCATTAAACTTATTGAGAAAAATTAATTCTATAGAATTCTCAATTAAAAGTATGAAAAGTTCAAATTTTCAAAAGATTTTAATTTGAAATTCATTTTTAAATCCATATTTATTAGAAAATTTTATCAGAATTCAATTATTTAACTATAAAAATAAATATTTTATTAAACAATCGAATGTTTCTTAAAATTAAATTTTCATAAAGAATTTTATGAACAAATTTTTAAATAATTGAATTCTTTCAGCGAATTTTAATAAAATGTTTAAGAATATTTACATTTTTCGAGAAATTCGATTAAAATTGTATTGAAAATAATTGAAATTCTGCAATGAGTTTTATTATTTATTAAAATAATTGAATTCCTAAGAAGAATTTTATTATTTTTGAAAAATATTTAATTTTTGCGAAGAATATTATTATTTATTATATTCTTGAAAATAATTGAATTTCTGTAATAATTTGTAACTTTTACAAAATTAATTTTTTTTTCGTGTTTTTAACCAAAATTCTTCTATAAATGCATTATTTCTCATAATTTTTAAAAAACTTTCTTTAAGAATTTTTAAATTCATTTGTTTACAATTCAATTTAACAAAATTTCAATTATTCGTAAATTCTTCAATTTATTAAATATAAAATGTTAGAAAATAAAAATTTGAAATAATTTAAAACAAAAAAATCCATTAAACTTTTTCAAGAAGACGTAATTTCACAGAAATGTTAATTAGAAATATGAAAAGAAACAGATTTTTAAAGATTTTAATTTGAAACCTTTCGAAATTAATTTATTTCTAAAAAATCACTCTCTAATTGCTTTCAATATTCAATTATAATCTAAAATTTTAACTGAAATTCATTTTTATGAAATGAAAATCAATTTTTATTAGAAAATTCTACTAAAATTCAATTAGGTATTTAAATACAAAAGAACAATTTATTGAATAATTGAATGTTTTTTAAAATTGAATTTTCATAAAGAATTTTATTAACCAATTTTTAAATAATTGAATTCTCATGATAAATTTTAATAAAATTTTTAAGAATAATTGAATTTTTCGAGAAATTTGATGAAAATTGTATTGAAAATAATTGAAATTCTGACAAGAATTTTATTAAAAGTTTCGAAAATAATTGAATTTTAATGAAGAATTTTATTATTTATGAAGATAATTGAAATTATGACGAGAACTTTTTGTAAATTTTTAAACACAATTGAATTTCTGCGAAGAATTTTATTAAAATTATTTTGAAAACAATTGAATTGTTACGCAAAGAATTGCATTAAAATTTTTGAAAATAATTTAATTCTTTAAAGAAATTTAATTATAAATTTATTAAGAATATTACTTAAATCCTAATAAATAAATTGTAGGAAATTTTATTAAAATAATTAAATATCTTTAATAAATTCTAATAAAATTTTTAAGAAGAATCCACTGTTTTCGAGAAAATCCATTAAAATTGTATTAAAAATAATTGAAATTCAGCATTGAGTTTTTATTATTTATGAAAATAATTGAATAATATATGAAAATAATTTGTAAATCATAGAATTCCTGTGAAATTTTTATTATTTATGAAAATAATTAAATGTTTGCGTATAATTTTATTAACATTTTTTTTAACTTATTGAATTCTTGTAGGAATTTTTATTAAAGTAGCAGATATGGAAAATCATTGAATTCAAGAAAGTTTTTGAAAATAATTAAAATTTTGCCAAGAATTTTATTAAAATTTTTTTAAATAATTGAAAATAAATAAATAAATAATTGAAATTTTGACGAGAATTTTGGTTCAATTTTTAAACATAATTAAATTTCTGCGAAGAATTTTATTAAAATTATTTTGAAAACAATTGAATTGTTACGCAAAGAATTGCATTAAAATTTTTGAAAATAATTTAATTCTTTAAAGAAATTTAATTATAAATTTATTAAAAATAATACTTAAATTCCAATAAATAAATTATAGCAAAGGTTATTAAAATAATTAAATTTCTTGGATCATCAATTTTAATAAAATTTTTAAGAAGAATCCACTGTTTTCGAGAAAATCCATTAAAATTGTATTAAAAATAATTGAAATTCAGCATTGAGTTTTTATTATTTATGAAAATAATTGAATCCCTGTAAAAAATGTTATTATTTATAAAAATAATTTGTAAGTAATTTAATTCCTGTAGAATTTTTATTTATGAAAATAATTAAATATTTGCGTACAATTTTATTAAAATTGTTTTTAACCAGAATTGAATTATTTTAGGAATTTTTATTAAAGTAATAGATATAAAAAATCGCTTATTTGGGGAAAGTTTTTAAAATGCCAGGAATTTTATGAAAATTTTTGAAAATAATTAATTGAATTTCTGAGAAGAATTTTACTACTTTTGAAAATAATTGAATTACTCCAATCATTTGTAATTTTGATTCGTTTTTTGTCTCAATTTGATAACACCAAAAAAACTGTGATACAATTTTGAATGTCTTTCGCGTACAGTAGAGTTCCGTTTCTTAGAATTGACAGTTTGGGTGTCCCACTAACTGGAACTTGAATGTATTAGAAAAAAATAAAGAAAAACTTCCTTCTTATATATAGAAAAAGTAAAAAAAAATTCAGTTTTCAAATGGAAAAATTTTTGAAACAAAAAGATCACTCCGAAAAAAGTCATCTTCTAAATATTAAATAACTATAAAATATTTTTTCTCTCAATATATTGTTCCCGGAAGATTAAATGCTAAGCCAACGTTGTTGCGCTCATTCTTCTACTTATAATCATTACTCTATTTTTATGACCACCATTCAAGCTATAAGTAACGTCAATTGAGTCAAATATCGGACGAAAAAAATATAATCTTTTATTTTTATTTCACTTTGACAAGAAAAAGTATAGTAAGAATAAATTCGTCTATTGCAAATATTTTATAATTTATGATTAAATAATTTAAATGTTAATTACTTAATAATGTTGTACAAAAATAAAAAAGTAATTACAAAGGAAATTAATTCTTATCAAAGTTAATTTAAATAAAACTTGATTTTATTTAGTTAAATTAAAACCACGCTTATTAAATTAAAAAGTAATTTTTATCAATGTTATCTCTAATGAAATTAATTTTAATTAGTATTATTTTCAATGCAAGTAAGTTTAATTACTGCTATTTTCATTGAAATTAATTTTAATCAATTGATTAAAATTAATTTCAATAAAAAACGTTAAAGTTTTTTATTTATGTACTATTTATTTATTTAAAAATGTTACATTTATTAAAACAACATTTAATTCCTCTTATTTTTAGGTATATAGAAATTAAATTTAATCACTGTTAATTTTAGTGAAATTAATTCTTATCAATTGTTACTTTTATTGTAATAATTAAACTGTTTATCGAAAATTTAAACAATGAATTCATCAGTTCATATATTACAATATAAGAGGAGAAAGAGTTGTAAATAATTTTGAAAGAAAATTGAAAGACGATTTCTGAGAAACTAACAGATGACGTGAATGCCCGGTCGTTATTATTACACTAAAACAAAAAAAAAAATAAAACAAAAAAAAAATGAGAGAAAAAAAGGCCTAAACGGGAGTTAAACTTCACGCTGTGTTAACTGTGTGTAGTGCTAAGAACTACCTGTCTGCTTTATGGATGCTTGCGCCATATTAACGATGTTAGACGAGAATCTCTACCTATTAATTTTTTCTCACTCTCTTAAATGCTCCTCTAGTCCCTTCACACAAACGACCCAGAAGCGACAAGGCGTTAACATTGTAATATTATGATTCACTTTGAAAAATTCGACCACTTTAATCATCTCAGTAAAGAGGAAACCTTTATTCGCTCAATTTATTCGAATTTATTACAATTTTTATTTTATTACTATTATTTCTGTTATTATTATTTTTATGGGTTGTTTACCAATATTTTTATTACTAATATTCCTGTTTCTATTTTTTTTTAAAATTTTTTACCACTATTTTTATTACTATTATTTTTTTTTACTATTTTTATCATTATCTTTATTATCATTATTATTTTTCTCGTTTCTATATTTATAATTTTTTTACTACTATTTTTATTAATATTTAATATTATTATTTTATTTTTGTTCATTTTATAAAATTTCAATTTTGAATGAATTTAATTAGTTTGAAGTACTTAGATTGTTGAAAAATTTTAATAATTCCAATTCTTCTAAAATTAGTTAAATTTTTTGGACAAATATTAAATTAATTATTAAAAATAATGGATTTATAGAAGAATTTAAGTTAAAATCAGTAAAATAATTGAATTTTGAAGAAGTTACAGATTACTGCAGAAAATCAATTATTATCAAAAGTAATAATAATTTCAATAAAATTCTCCGCAAAAATACAATTATGTTGAAAAATTTACAAAAATCCTCGTTAAAATTTAAATTATCTTTATAAATAATAAAATTCTTCTCAGAAATTAATTTATTTTCAAAAATGTTATTAAAATTCTGGGAAAAATTTTAATTATTTTTAATACAATTTTCATCTCTCGAAAATTCAATTGTTTAATAAAATATTTATTTTAGTTCAACAAATGAATTTTCGAAGAACTTTCAGAAAATTATTAAAAGTTAATATACATAATTAATTGAGAGATGAAGTTTAGCTAAAAATTGTAGAAAATAATTGAATTTTGAAGCTATTACAAATGATTGCAGAAATTCAATTATTTTCAAAAGTAGTTAAATTTTTCTCAGAAATTCAATTATCTTCAAAAATTTTAATAAAAATTCTTGTCAAAATTTTAATTTTTTTTCAAAAACTTTCTTCAATTCAATGATTTTTTAATATCTTTTACTTAAATAAAAATTCTAATTCGAAAGCAAAACATTCCTCAAAAAATGTAATTATTCTTAAAATTTTTATTAAAATTCGTCAAAAGAATTCAATTATTGAACTGTTTTTGAACAGTTTTACAATTTAAGAAATTCGTAAATAAATGCCATAGAACATTTTTTTGAGTATATAATAAATTTTAGAGTGAATCAAAATATTTTGTAGGGTCACGAAAAACGCGTCTAAATTTTGTCTGGAAATCAGGGAAAAGTCAGGGAAAAAGAAAATTAAATTTTTGTGTCAACCATGATATTTTGTAAATAATAATTTACTCTAAGTAAAATTATGCAATTTCTAAAAATTTTCTAATTTTATGATAACATTTTAATTATTATTAATGAAAAACAGAAAATTATTCTAAATGTGAGAATGAATTTTCTGCAACGCAAAAGAAAAAAAAGAATAAAGTAATTTTCTCTGTTGTAAAAAACAAGTAAAGTAAATTTTACTGTACTTTTATAGTTTTCCTTTTACATATTTAAATAAATAAATAAAATTCAAACTATCTAGAGTCTCCATAAGCAACTTTTACTATCCGCTGTAAATTTTACTATTTCCGAAAGTGAATAATGTCAAAAGTGTAAAATAAAATTTTTATTTTTATTTAATTTAGTAGACTTTTTAATTTAAGTAAAAATTGTAAGAAGAAAATGTAAAGAAATTAAAAATCGTAAAAGTTACTAAACAGAAAAATATTGTTAAATAATTAAATATTAAACTTTTAGTCTCCTTTTTTTAAAAAAAACTTTTCTAAACTTCTCTAAAAAAATTGTCTAAACATAATGAAAATGAAATTTTTTACAGGAAAAATTTATTGTTTTTACAAAACTTCAATGTAATTTTATATAAATTTATTTCTCGCAAATTTCTATAAAGAATTTAATAAAATTTTTTCATATTTATAAATTTTCATATTTATTTTTTTCACACTTATTTTTTACATATTTACTGATTATATTATTATTATTATTATTATTGGAAAAAATTAAATTCTGTTTGACAATTTATCGCGGAAGTATATAGTGATGGATTTTTCCTTTTAATTTTTAATAGAAGAGATTTTTATTCGTGAATAGAAATCTATGGCTTATTGTTAACTTATATAGCGTTTGAATTAGCAACAGGTGATAATTGATGAGTACTCCTTTTTTTCAACATAATGCAATAACGTGTTTTGCAAAAGAGCAACTTTTAACTGACTGTTTAACTTAAGTCAATATACATTTTACCGCGACTACCAGGAATATGCACACCTTTGATTTAAAAGACAAAATGCAATTTTTTTTCTTTCCTATTAATGCGGATTAAATTTTTTTCTTACAAATATTTTTCCTTTTTTTTAATTTTTTTCACTCCAAAAAAATTTCTACTTATAGTTCAATAAAACTGATTCTATTTATTACTATTTCTAATTTTATTACTAATAAATTTCTTAATAAAAAATTTCCACTCTAATAATTTCTAAGTTTTCAATTTCCGCCTGTTTATAAATTCAAAACGTAGTAAATTATTAGCGAATTAATTTTTTTAGAAACTATTTTTAATTGTTTTCAAAAAATTTTTTAGAAACTATTTTTAACTGTTTTCAATAATTTTTTTAGAAAATATTTTTAATTGTTTACAATAATTTTTTACAACAATAAATTACTCAGTGTATTATTTTCACCAAATAAAGTTCCTACAAAAAAATTACCACTTGGAAAGAATAAAATTAAGAAGAAATTCCGTCAGTTTAAAAATTCAGTTTTGTATTTAAAAAAATGATAATAGAAAAAATATTTCTGAAAATTTGTAAAAAAAATTTGTAAAATATTAATAAAAACAAAAAAGACAAAAATCAGTGATGTTTAGTATTTGAATAATGAGGAAAAATGTGAAAAATTCGTTTATAAATGTAAAAGAGTAAATAATATTGATCGAGGGGAAAATTAGAGATTCCTGTTTTTTTTCGCTGTTCAGAAGGCATAGCAAGAAACCTATTATGATTCCTAGCTCGTTTCAGTTATTAGCATTCCACTATCAATTATCTCTGTCGCGTGCACGCATCTCCGTCGGCAAGGTCACTCTTTTCGAGAGTGATTGCCCGCACTGCGAATAATATTAAATCTTACGGCAATGTCGACGAATCAATATGGACATTCGTCCAAAAAGGTGTTTTTAATGGCAATTTCCCTTACTCTTTACTCCATAAAAGAGGAATTCAAATTCTTTCAAATAAATTTACATAAATTCATAGAAAATACTTCCTTAAGAATAATTAGATATTAATTAATGATCACTTTTTTTTATTACTAATGTTTTATTTCTAATTTTTATTTGTAATAAAAAATTATATTATTATTAGTAATATTTCATTACAAAGAAAATCGAATAAAATTAATTACATTAGTAATAATTACTATTAAATAATAATTAAATTGATAAGTATAATTTCCTAATAATATTTAGTTAATTATATAATTAATAATTATTAGTTACTAAGCAGTATTAACTATAGTTATTGTTAATTAGAGTTATTAACTAATTATTATTAGTAACTAATTGATAGTAAGTAGTTAATAACTAATTAATAATAATTTATTAATTTAAAAAAAATCATCTTCAAAATTTCAATTATTTTCAAAAATCTTAATAAAATTCTGGTCAAAATTTCAATTGTTTTCCAAAATTTTCCTCATTTCAATGATTTTCAATATTTACTATTTTAATAAAATTTTCCAAAAGAATTCAATTATTTAAAATCAATTTTAATAAAATTCTACGCAAACATTAAATTATTTTCATAAATAATAAAAATTCCACAGGAATTCAAATATTTACAAATTTTTTAAAAATTTAAAACAATTTTTAATAAAATTCAAAGCAAGAATTCAATTATTTTCAGAAATAATAAAAATCATCACAGAATTTTAATTATTTTTAATACAATTTAAATCAAATTTCTTGACAAATGTAACTATTTTAAAAAATATTATTAAAATTCGTCAAAAGAATTCAATTATTTAAAATTTGTTAATGAAATTCTTTATAAGGATTAAATTTTAAGAAACATTCAATTATTATTTTTAAAAATTTTAATAAAATTCTTGCCAAAATTTTAATTACTTTCAAAAACTTTCCTCAATTCCTAAAAGAATTCAATTAGTTAAAAAAATTATTGTAATAAAAGTTTCTAAAATTAATTGTATTTTTAAAATTATATTTAATTAATTATTAAAAATAATGGATTTATAGAAAAATTTTACATAAAAACACTAGAAAAAATTGAATTTTAAAGAAATTACAAATGATTGCAGAAATTCAATTATTTTCAAAAGTATAATTATGTTCAAAATTTACAAAAAAATCTCGACAAAATTCCAATTATTATCTTTATAAATAAGAAAATTCTTCTTCAAAATTCAATTGTTTTCAAAAATTTTAATAAAATTCTTGTCAAAATTTCAATTATTTTCAAAAATTTTCCTCATTTCAATGATTTTCAAAATCTACTATTTTAAAAAATTTACCCAAAAGAATTCAATTATTTAAAAACAATTTTAATAAAATTCTATGTAAACATTTAATTATTTTCATAAATAATAAAAATTTCACAGGAATTCAATTATTTAAAAAATTTTTTAATAAAATTCAAAGCAAGAATTCAATTATTTTCAGAAATAATAAAATCTTTTACAGGGATTCAATTATTTTTAATAATTATAAAATTCTTTTTAGAAATTCAATTATTTTCAAAAATTTTTCTCAATTTAATATAATTTTATTTGAATTTTTCGAAAAATGCAATTATTCTTAAAATTTTATTAAAATTTGTCGAAACACTTCAATTATTTAAAATTTTTTTTTATAAAATTATTTGCAGTAATTAATTTATTTTTATAAACATTAAAATTCTTTTCAGAAATAATAAAACTTATCTCAGAATTGCAATTATTTTTAATACAATTGAATTTCTTGAAAAACGCATCAATTATTCTTAAAAATTTTATTAAAATTCGTCAAAAAAATTTAATTATTAAAAAAATTGTTAATAAAATTCTTTATAAGAATTAAATTTTAAGAAACATTTAATTAATCAATAAATAATTAACTTTTGTATTTAAATAATTGAATTCTCGTAGAAATTTCCAATAAAAAATGATTTTTAAATGAATTTTAGTTAAAAATTTAAATAATAATTGAGTATGAAAATAATTTTTAAGAAGTTACAGCAACAATATTCTTATAATATAAAATAATGTTTTTAGCACTCGGTCCTCTTTAATTGTTATAAAACATGAAAAAATCTATTGCTCCGAGTCGAAGACTCGGAGTGATTGATTTCTTCATGTTTTATAACAATTTTTTAAAAGTTGTTTAATTTCAAAAAGGTTTGAATTTGAAATTTTGGAAAATCTTAATTCCTATGGAAAAATAAAAATAATTAAATATTTAAAATATTTAAAAAAGAAATGATTGTTTTCGAATAATTTTACAATTAAAGATATGCGTAAATAAATTTAACAGAACATTTTTTTCAATAAAATTTTTTTCTTTATTTTCTAACAATTTCAAAGATTTTCAGTTTCATTTTCAATTAAATTTTCTAATTGACAAATATAATTTATAAACATTTTTTTCCTTTATTTTTAAAAATCTTTGAATTTTATTAAAACAATTGAAATTAAGAAAGAGAATTGATGCAAATTATTTCCTTATGAAAATTGAGAATTTTCTACAAAAATATTAAGAAACGGGAATATCTAATGTTTTTCTTCTCAAAAAAAAAATTGGTTTTTAAACAATATTCTAATTGAGAAATAAAAATTATGCATAAAATGGGTATATTTCCTACTTTTTAGTCAAAATTTTTTAACAAATTAACCATTTTCCAGTATTTTTTATAAATAAAAAGAAGAATAATTTGCATAATAGTTTAGATCAGTCAAACGAAGTTTGTTATAGAAAAAAGCATATAAGAAAAAAATGGGTATATTTTTTATTAATCATAATTTTTTTTAAATTTTCTAATTTTTCAAACAATATTTTTTAAAGAAAAGAAAAATCATACACAGAAACTAACTTCAAACTGCGGACAGAATAAAAAAAAGGGAAAATAAACTAAAAACCGAAACAGAAAAAGAATTTTTTTCTTGTTTCACTAGAAAATCAGGCACAAAAAGATTTTTTTTTGTCTTGTTCGCAAAATGAAATACAGAGAAAAAAGACGTGAATGTAAAATAAAGTAAGTTCGTTATGCTTCAAGTATAAAAATGTTTTGATTACAAAAAGGGCGCGAGAGATGCTTATAACTGGGAATGAAACAACGAGGAAGGGAAAGAGGTCGTTGCTGACACTTGTTGCCGCCCTAAAACTTAAGTCCCTCGTCACTCATTCACTCGGTCAACGCTCAACTCTGCGTATGATAGCCGCAGGCACCGGAACCACTTTTAGTTGCTCATTCTCAATATATTTTATAATATCCTAACCGAAAAATAATCATTTCATTTTTTTATCTCTCACTTAACAATCGCCAACTGCTCTTTCGAAAAATCAATTAATTTCAACAACAAAAATTGTTCATTAAAAAAAAAAATAATCGTTATTTTTCGTTATTTTTTATTAAATTAATTTAATCATAAAGTATTAGCGAAATATTTAGTTGCCTCAGATTTAAAACTTTCCCTATTCTAGAAAAACGTATCGCTGTACCAGGTAAACATTTTTTTTCCGTGTAATCTTCGAAATAGTAATAATAATAATAATAATAAAAATAGTAGTAAAAAAATTAAAAAATAGTAATAAAAATAAGTAAAAAGTTTTTTTCTTTTTTTTTGCGAAATTTTAATGAATTTATTACACAGAAGTAGAATATGTTTATCGTCTGGCCTCTGTGCAATTTCATTCATTCAGTGAAACGGCAACTATTAACATTAGCACCTCATAAATCTTTCATTCATGCCAAGTACCGGAAGAAGAGTGATTATTGAATTTCTTAGCACCCAATATGTGTGTATATGTATAATGAGCTCACGCAACAAGTCAATGTTGTTTGATGAACATATCGCGAAAAAAACTATCTATCACATCCTGCTTATATAGAAATTCATAAATCTTTAGATTTTCATAAATTATCCCTCTTTTTCATATTTACAAATCCTTCGATAAATAAATCCTTAAACATATTCAATTCATAATTTAATTCATGAATACTTATTCATTATTATTATTATTTTTATTGCTATTTTTATAATTTCTTCTACTATCATTGTTACTATTATTATTTTATTACTATTTTCATACCTTTTTTTACTACTATTTTTATTATTATTTTATTACTGTTTTTAAATTTCATAATTATTTTCACTTTTATTTTTATTATTATTACTAGCAACAATTCGCGCGGCTAACTTTTTACTTCATTTTTTAAATAAAATTATCAATTTTAAAAATAATAGAATTTAAAAATTTTAAATTCAAATTTTTGTTGAAAACCATAAAATATTTCAATTTTAGAGAAATTGCAAATACATCATTTATTGCAGAAATTCAATTATTTTCAAAAGTAATAAAATTCTTCTCATAAAATTCAATTATGTTTAAAATTAAAAAAAAAATTCTCGTCAAAATCCAAATTATCTTTGTAAATAACAAAATTTTTCCCCAAAGATCAATTAATATTTTCAATATCTACTATTTTTAAAAAAATTTCCGAGAAAAATTCAATTATTTTCATAAATTGTTAATTATTATAAATTATTATAAAAACATAAAGAAATCAATCACTCCGAGTCTTCGACTCGGAGCAATCAATATCTTCATATTTTATAGCAAAATAATTTTATAAGTTGTTTAATTTCAAAAAAGTTTGAATCTGGAATTTTTGAATGTCTTAATTTCTGTAGAAAAATAGTAATAATGAAATATTTATTTAAAAAATAAATTATTGATGTTTTTGAATAATTTTACATTTAAAGAAATTCGTAAAAATGTAACGGAATATTTTTTTGAGTAAAATTTTTTCCTTTATTTTCTAAAAATTCAAAAATTTTCATTTTCAATAATATCGACATTTGAAAGAATTTAAATATAATAATTGAAAAAAATTGAATTTTACAAACAATTTTACATAAAATCGTTTTTTTATAGAATTTTAATTTTATAAATTGAAAAAAAATTGAATTTTTTAAAGAATTTTTCAAAACATTGAGTTTTCAAAGAAATTTAATTTCATAATTGAAAAATAATTGAATTTAATAAATAATTTTCTTAAAAAATCGATTTTTTGAAGAATTTTAATTTAATAGTTGAGAAATAATTGAAATTTCCCAAAATTAATTTCAAAAAGGTTTGAATTTAGATATTTTGAATGTCTTAATTCCTGTAGAAAAATAATAATAATTAAATATTTACTATTTCTTAATCATAATTTTTTAATAAATTTTCTATTTTTTATAAATAAATATTTTCGATTTGTCAAAACAAATTTTTTTTAAAGGAAAAAAAAACAAAAGAATACACAAACACTAACTTCAGGTGTGGACAGAATGAAAGAATGAATAATATGATTATTATAGTTAATTCTTATTTCTATTTTTTTATTCTTTTTTACTATTTTTACTATTATCCTTAATATTTTAGTATAATTACGTGGAAAAAAAATATTTATCTGGTACAGTTATACGTTTTTCCAGAATAGCGAAAGTCTTTAAACTGAGGCAACTAAACATATCGCTAAAATAGTAAAGTACAAGGATAGTAAAGTATAAAAATAGTAAATTATAAAGATAGTAAAGTATAAAAATAGTTAAGTATTAAGATAGTAAAGTACAAAGATAGTAAAATATAAAGATAGTAAAGTATTAAGATAGTAAAGTATAAAGATAGTAAAGTACAAAGATAGTAAAATATAAAGATAGTAAAGTATTAAGATAGTAAAGTATAAAGATAGTAAAGTATGAAAATAGTAAAATATTAAGATAGTTAAGTATAAAGATAGTAAAGTATGAAAATAGTAAAATATAACTATAAAGATAGTATAGTACAAAAATAGTTAAATATTAAGATAGTTAAGTATAAAGATAGTAAAGTATGAAAATAGTAAAATATAACTATAAAGATAGTATAGTACAAAAATAGTTAAATATTAAGATAGTTAAGTATTAAGATAGAAAAGTATGAAAATAGTAAAATATAACTATAAAGATAGTATAGTACAAAAATAGTTAAATATTAAGATAGTTAAGTATTAAGATAGAAAAGTATAAAGATAGTACAGTATGAAAATAGTAAAGTATAACTATAAAGATAGTAAAGTATAAAGGTTGTAAAGTATAAAAAACTTAAGTATAAAGATAGTAAAGTATAAAGGTAGTAAAGTATAAAGATAGTAACGTATAAAAAAGTTAAGTATAAAGATAGTAGAGTATGAAAATAGTAAAGTATAACTATAAAGATAGTAACGTATAAAAAAGTTAAGTATAAAGATAGGAAAGTATGAAAATACAAAAGTATAAAGGCAGTAAAGTATAAAGATAGTAAAGTATAAAAAAGTTAAGTATAAAGATAGTAAAGTATAATAAGATAGTAAAGTATAAAGATAGTAAAGTATGAAGATAGTAAAGTATAAAAATAGTATGAAAATACAAAAGTATGAAACAGTATTTTCATTATTTTGGAAGAAAAATGATTGCGGAAGAAAATTGTGACCCCTGACAAAGGGATAATTTTTTTGCTCGGGAATAAAGAAAATATGAATTGACGGAGAGAGAATACGGTGCCACCCGGTATATATGATAGGTATCCATAGAAGCGAAGAGTGTGTGCTGCTGGCAGCATCGCATCGGGAGCATTATTGAATGATGGGGCAGGCAACTACTAATGGGGACGGACGCCCGGATACAAGGGATCGTAAGAAGCTGCGGCGCGGCGGATCAAGGCTGCTGCGTCCAGCGACGAGTGGATGCATTCTTCCGCCGTCGTCGTCCTCGCGACCAACGTGTTCACTTGCGGGTGATATCCGTGGTTCGTCAATTGTTGACCGACCAGGGACGTTGATTTACGATCATGCTTCACTATTTATTTCTCTCCCTCTACTTACCCACCCATCTTCCAAAGATCCAATCACTAAGATTTAACTGATTCTCTCCTTTTTTCCAAACTCCTTTTATTTTCAAAATTCCCTTTTTGTGCAATCACTATCACTATTCCTATCACTATCGCTATTGTTGTCACTATTGTCATCACTATCACTATCGCTATTTTTATCACTATTGCTATCTGTATTACTATCACTATTGCTATCACTATTACTATCACTATTGTCATCACTATCTCTATTGCTATTATTATTGTTATTACTATCGCTATCAGTATTACTATCACTATCGTCATTACTATCTCTATTGCTATTACTATTGTTATTACTATTACTATCGCTATTTTTATCACTATTGACATCACTATCGTTATTGTTATTACTATTGCTATCACTATTATTATCACTATCTCTATTGCTATTACTATCACTATTAGTGTTATCACTACTGTTATCTCTATCACTGCTATCACTGTTACTATTACTATCGCTAATAATACTTCATATAATAATTAATTAATAATTACTATCGCGATAGCAATAGTGATAGCAGTAGAGACAGTAATAGCAATAGTGATAGTGATGGCAATAGTGATAGGAATAGCGATAGTAAAGCAATAGAAATAGTGATAGGAATAGTGATAACATTATAGCGATAGTGATGGCAATAGTGATAATAATAGCGATAGTAATAGCAATAGAGATAGTGATGACGATAGTGATAGTAATAGTAATAGCAATAGTGATAAAAATAGCAATAGTAATAACAATAGTGATAAAAATAGCAATAGTGGCAACAATAGCGATAATTACTATCGCTATCACTAACAGTCACTATTTTATTTTTGAAATTTTTCAGAGCAATTTAGTGATAGTGATGGTGTTTTACAAGAAATATTTTATGACTATCACTTTATATAGCATATAAAATAATACTATCACTGTATATACAACATACAGTGAAACCTGTCGAAATGCAACTCGATTTTTTCAATTTTATTGCAGTAAATAAGAGGAATAACTTACCATCGCGATAATTGCTCCATGCCACATTGAACCTGAAATGAAACATGGCAATTAATTTATTATCCAGTAAATGTATTATTAAAAGAAACTGCTTATTAACTACTTTTTAATGACGATGATAATGATAAATTAAGTACAAAATTATCTCGATCATTTAAAGAGGCATTAAAAATTAGTAAACACTTGAAACTAATAGTTATTGCTGAAGAAAACTGAGAATCACCACGAAAATGATCATTATTAAAATTTAATTAATTTGTCACCAGAAAAATGTTAAAATTATCAATTTACGATTTTTCGAGTTCGAAAAATAATAATTTTTTATTTATTATAGATTAACGATAATATTTATTAAAATTATTTTTCTTATTATTAAAGCTCGAAAGAAATTCAATAAACGATTAGGTTTTGATAAGAAAAAAGAGAGAGAGATTCAAAAAAAATAATTTTCCAATTATATTAAAAACAATAATTATGGAACTTTTTGTAATTATTAAAGACAGGAATTATTTCAATTTTTTTTCTTATTATTAAAAATTGAGAGACATTCTATGAACGATTTGAAAATAATTTGAAAATAATTCAATTCCTAAAAAGCATTTTACTATTTATGAAAATAATTGAATTTTTGCGAATGATTTTATTGGAATTTTTAAAAATAATTGAATTTTGAAGACAAAATTTATTACTTTTAAAAATAATTAAATTCTTGTGACGAATATTTCTATTTATAAAAATAATTGAATTTTACAAATAATTTTATTAAAATACCTCAAAATAATTGAATTTTCTTTTTTCAAAGAATTTAAAAAAACATTTTTTTGAGGAATTGAAATTAAATTTTTAAGAATAATTACATTTCTCAAGCAAATTCTGTAAAAATTCTATAAAAAATAATTGAAATCCTGCGATGAATTTTATTATTTATGAAAATAATTGTATAGTTGCTAAGAATTTTATTAAATTTTCAAAAATAATTGAATTCCTGACAAGAATTTTATTATTTATGAAAATAATTGAATTATTGAAAAATATTTTATTAAAATGTTTAAAAAGAATTGAGTTTCCAAGAAAAAATTTATTGCTTTTAAAAATAATTGAATTCTTGTGATGAATATTGTTATTTATGAAAATAATTGAATTTTGTAAAGAATTTTAATAAAATGCCTCGAAATAATTGAATTTTCGAGAATAATTTTGTTATTTATCGACATAATTGAATTCTTTCGAAGAATTATTTATGTAAATAATTGAATTTTTGGAAAAAATTTTATTAAAATCTAAGAGAATAATTGAATTAATTCAAAAAACTTTAATTAAAATTATATTTAAAATAAATTATTTCTTTTGAAGAATTTCATTAAAATATTTGAAAATAATTGAATTCCTTTGAAAAATTCTAATATTTTTGTAAATAATTGAATTCTTCTAAAGAATTTTGAAAAAACACATTTTTTAAAATAATTAATTCTTTTAAAGAATTGAAATTAAATTTTTAAGAAGAATTACATTTATTATCGATCAATTTCTGTAAAATTGTATTAAAAATAATTAAAATCCTGCGATGAATTTTATTATTTATGAAAATAATTGAATAGTTGCTAAGAATTTTATAAAAATTTTCAAAAATAATTGAATTCCGGTCAAGAATTTGTATTATTTATGAAAATAATTTAATTATTTCGAAAAATTTTATTAAAATGTTAGAGAACTGAATTTCTGTGGAAAATTTTGTTCTTTTTTGAAAATAATAAATTAAATTTTTCATAAGAATTTTATAAACATTGTTTTAAATAATTTTTTTGAAATATAATAAATATTATGAAAATTTTATTTTTGAAAATAATTGAATTTTTCGATTAATTAAATTAAAATAATATTAAAAATAATTAAAATTTTTCGATGAGTTTTATTATTTATGAAAAAAATTGAATTCTTGCTTTGAATTATATTAAAAATTTTTTTAAATAATTGAAATTCCATGAAAAATGATATTATTAGTAAAATTAATATTGAATTATTGTGCAATTATTATTAAAAACAATAAAATTATTGTAACTTTCTGTAATAATTAATTTCAATTTTTGTCTTATTATTAAAAATCGAGAGGGATTCAATGAACGATTAGATTTTGATAATGAAAAAGAAAAAAGAGCAAGCAAGAGAGAGAGAGAGAGAGAGAGTGTGTGTTTCGAAAAAAAAATAACTTTGTAATTAATAAAAACAATAATTATTAAATTTTTTTTTTTATTATGAAATATCGAGAGGGATTCTATGAACGATTAGATTTTGATACAAAAAAAGAATGAAGGGAAAGGGAGGGAAAAAAGAATAAAGTGGAATGGGGGATTCTTTCCGTTCGGATGGACACACGGGGGCCAGTGACACCAGAGGAACATCCTCGGGCCCCGGGGGGAGGACGAGCACGCCGCGCCGAACTTTCGGCAGGCTATAATCAATTCTGATTGTAGGCCCAGGAGCGGTGCAGAGCGCGATCCACTCCCCGATATAGAGCCAGCGAAAAAAGGGCAAAGCGCGCTTCCAACTACCGGCTGGCCCCGCAGCCAACAACTGCACGTGTGTCTGTGTCTGTGTTTGTGTCTGTCGTGTATTTCAGAGCCAACGATGAGAGGGAAAAATAAAAACGCAATAGGCAAACTTACAACAAAATAAAAGGAATGACACAAGCAAAAAAAGCAGATCAAGGCGCAGAAAGTGGAAATTAAAATCATTAATCCCATCTTCGCTCAATTTATTCTGCGATACAATTTTCTTCTCTTTTTCTGTGCTTCAATTTTATTGCTTTTATTTTTTAGTTTAGTCTTTGTTTTTTTAATTTTTACTTTTTATTTTTTGTTGCCATTATTTTTCTTTTTTTTCAACTTTTCTTTTTTTATTTTTTGTACTTCAATTTTTTCAATTTTTTATTTTTCCTACTTTTATTTTTTTAACTTTTTATTTTTCTTGTTTAAAATTCTTCCTACTTAATATTTTTCTTGTTTTTTTATATTTCCTACTTTTTATTTTTCCTACTTTTAATTTTTTTGGTTTTCAATTTTTCCTATTTACTATTTTTCCTACTTTTTATTTTTCTTACTTTTTATTTTTCCCACTTAATATTTTTCTTGTTCTTTTTTATTTTTCCTTCTTTTATTTTTCTAACTTTTTATTTTTCTTGTTTTCAATTCTTCCTACTTAATATTTTTCTTGTTCTTTTTTATTTTTCCTACTTTTTATTTTTCTTACTTTTTATTTTTCCTACTTTTTATTTTTTTGTTTTCGATTTTTCTACTTAATATTTTTCTTGCTTTTTTTCCTACTTTTTATTTTTCTTGTTTTCAATTCTTCCTACTTAATATTTTTCTTGTTCATTTTATTTTTCCTATTTTTTATTTTTCTTACTTTTTATTCTTCCAGAATCTTCCTACTTAATATTTTTCTTGTTCCTTCTTATTTTTCTTCTTTTCAACCTTTTCTATTTAATATTTTTCTTGTTCTTTCCTATTTTTCTTGTTTTCAATCTTTCCTACTTAATATTTTTCTTGTTCTTTTTTATTTTTCCTACTTTTTATTGTTTTTAATTTTTCCTACTTTTTATTTTTCCAACTTTCGTTTTTCTTGTTTTCAATTTTTCCTACTTTATATTTTTCTTGTTCTTTTTCATTTTTCCTACTTTTGTTTTGTCCAATTTTTAACATTTCTTGTTTCTAATTTGCCTCAATTTTTTTTTCTCACAAGTTAATAGAATAAACACAATTAATTAACAATATAACAAAATTAATTGTACCAAATTTTTTTACACTGATTTTAATAATTCATTGATTTTGAATAATTTACGATGTTATAATTTTAATATAATTCGAAAGTGTTTGAAATTATTATTTTCAAAATGCATTTCGAATAAAAATTAGAATCAAGAAAGTCAAAAGTCCGTAACACGTTTATCAATTATACGAAACAAATGATGTAGGTGAATGGCAAATTGCAAAAAAAGTATCTACATTCCCTTAAAAAGAAAATTTGAAAAAAGAGTGCCATTAACATTCCGGTTAATAAACTTTTTCCTAGTATTAAAGAAACGTCGCGTATACAACTTTTGCCTGTGGATTTATATTTTAAATGTAAAGTGTACGCCTGTAGAACGTAAGTTTTTTTCTTATATTCATTTCTGGATAAAATAAATACATAAGAACAATTTCTTAACGGGAATATAAGAAGAAATTGTAAAAACACTTTTCTTTCGTAATTTCTCTTTCACGTTTGTTATAAAAAAAAAAAAAAAAAAAAATTAAATTTACATTTACATTTCTTTTTGACAATTAAATTTTTATACTTAAATAGAAAGCTTCTAATAAATTAGTATTATATTAAAAAATTGTGGATTTAAGAAGAAATTATTTCGAATTCACAATTTCTCTATTAAATATTATTTTATTAAAAAATTATAATTTCAAAAAGATTTCTTTTCGAAAGAAAGAATCTTTTTTTATAAACGTAAACTGTTTTTTTCGAAAGCAGAAAGAAGGTCAAAAGATTTTCATTTCATCTTTTTGCAACATATATTCTTCGTAAACAACGAAGCTGAATAATAATTTTAATATATAATTGCCAGTGTCAATATTATACATAGGCATTCCTGCATTTAGTTTCGAGGAATGTGTCGATTCATAGTTTAGTCTATGGTTATCTTTAGCCACGCTGAATGTAAAATTATATTTATAATTATCCATAAAGCGTGAAATATTTTTTTGAAGCTCGAGTCGAAAATTAATTATTTTCAGTGCTAGGGAGTAAAATTGCCATTTCTAACACTAGGGCATTTATTAATTTCTTGCAAAGTTTCAATTTTTCCAACTAAAATTAACAAACATTTCCTTTACTAAAAAAGAAGAATTTTTTCTCACCTAAAATCGAGTTGTCAAAAAATAAATAATTGAAAATAATAAGGAATAATTGAAAAATAAAAAATAATTGAAAAATCGAGTCGTCAAAAACTGAATAATTAAAAATAAAAAAAAGAATTGAAAAATCGAGTTGTCAAAAACTAAATAATTAAAAATAAAAAGGAGTAATTGAAAATAAAAAGGAATAATTGAAAAATAAAAAAGAATACTTGAAAAAATGAGTTGTCAAAAATTAAATAATTGAAAATGAAAAAGAATAATTGGAAAATAAAAAAGAATAATTGAAAAATCGAATCGGCAAAAATTGAATAATTGAATATAAAAAAAATAATTAAAAAAATCGAATCGCCAAAAATTGAATAATTGAAAATAAAATTAAATAATTGAAAAATCGAGTCGCCAAAAATTAAATATTTGAAAAATCGAATTGTCAAAAATTAAATAATTGAAAATGAAAAGGAATAATTGAAAAATAAAAATAATTGAAAAATTGAGTCGCCAAAAACTGAATAAATGAAAAAAAAATTGAAAAATAGAGTTGTCAAAAATTAAATAATTGAAAATGAAAAGAAATAATTGAAAAATAAAAAAAAATAATTGAAAAATCGAGTTGCCAAAAACTAAATAATTGAAAATAAAGAGGAATAATTGAAAAATAAAGAATAATTTTAAAATCGAGTCTCCCAAAACTGAATAAATGAAAAAAATTGAAAAATCAAGTTGTCAAATATTAAATAATTGAAAATGAAAAGGAATAATTGAAAAATAAAAATAAATTGAAATATCGAGTCGCCAAAAACTGAATAAATGAAAAAAAAATTGAAAAATACAGTTGTCAAAAATTAAATAATCGAAAAATAAAAAAGAATAATTGAAAAATCGAATCGCCAAAAATTGAATAATTGAAAATAAAAAAAAATAATTAAAAAATCGAGTTATCAAAAACTAAATAATTGAAAATAAAAAAAAAATAATTGAAAAATAAAAAACAATTTTAAAATCGAGTCGCCAAAAACTGAACAATTGAAAATGAAAAAAGAATTGAAAAATCGAGTTGTCAAAAAGTAAATACATAATTGAAAAATAAAAAGTAATTGAAAAATAAAAAATAATTGAAAAATCGAGTCGTCAAAAAGTGAATAATTAAAAATAAAAAAAAGAATTGAAAAATCGAGTTGTCAAAAACTAAATAATTAAAAATAAAAAGGAGTAATTGAAAAATAATAAAATAAATGAAAACTAAAAAAGAATAATTGAAAAATCCCCGCTGCGAACAAGTGAGGATAGATTTCCTCTAATAAATCAATCAAGATCGAATACTTATCGACGACTTCCAATTAAGCACCGTAAATCGAGTGATTCTCTTGCCAAGTCTTGTCCGGCAATCGAAAATAATAATCACGACGCGTAGCTAATCAACGCCTATTTTTAAAAAACTTTTATAATAATAATTCATCATGCTTTTTCCTGTAGTTTCTTTCTTTCCAACTTGATATAAAATCGACGATTAATTTGTCTTGTCATGAATGCACCTCAGTATATATATTGTATAAAACAAATAGAGAGTTTTCATATAATGGAAAAAAAAGAAAAAAAACACCAGCTCCCGGTGCGCTTTAATGATAAATAAATTAATTCGATTTCTAGTAAAAGAAATAACGAAGCGTTCTAGTGCCAATTTAAGTTATACCGGCTTGGAATTTTTATATTTATCAATTTCCACTGAAGAAACACTAACACACACATACAAGACTTCTTCGGAAAGTCAGAGTGGTATTGCCGATAATGGCGATTGGTAATATTGAGAAAGATTTTTATTTAACACCTATTTCCAATTTATTGCGGAAAGTTTTTTTTTCGTTTCCTTATCTGAACTTCGAGAATTTTTAATGAGAATTTCTAAATTAGAATTTTTTTAAAATTTATTCTCATGAGTCTAGTTTGCTTTACTTTCCATTTTCTAGGTCAGTTTTGCCCTAAAACTTGAGATAATGTTTTAATCTAATAATAATTTAATTAAAAAAAAAAATTATTTAATTCAAGTAAAGTTTTATTTTATAACAGAAGACTTCGCACTCGATAATTAATTTTTAAAAAAGTAGCTTTCAAACTAAAAAAAGTAGTAAAAAAGTAGCTATCGAAAAATTAATCTTGACAACCAAAAAAACTCGTCTTAGCCATTTAAAAAAAACTGACATGCAAATACTAATAAAAAATAATTGAATTTCTGTGGAATTTTTATTATTCATGAAAATAATTGAATTCTTATGAAAATTTTAACAAAAAATTTTTCAAATAATTGAATGTCTGTGTGGCATTTTATTAAATTTTTTTTTAAATAATTGAATGATTGAATTTTTTTTAATAATATAAAGCATTTTTTTATTTATAAAAATAATTGAATTCTTGCCAAAGATTTTATTAGAATTTTTTAAAATAATTGAATTTCTAAGAAAAAAATTAACTAATCTTAAAAATAATTGAATTCTTGTGATGAATATTGTTATTCGTGAAAATAATTGAATTTTGCAAAGAATTTTATTAAAGTGCTTCAAAATAATTGAATTTTCGGGAACAATTTTGTTATTTATCGACTTAATTGAGTTCTTTCGAAGAATTATTTATATACCTAAATAATTGATTTTTTAAGAAGAATTTTATTAAAAATCTAAAAGAGTAATAAAATTATTTTAAAAAAATGTAATTAAAATTGAATTTAAAATAATTGTTTCTTTCGAACAATCTTTTTAAAATAATTTGAAAATAATGGAATTCCAGTGAAAAATTATAATATTTATAAAAGTAATTAAATTCTTTCGAAGAATTTTAAAAAAAAATTTAAATAATAGATTTTTTCCAGAAATTAAAATTAAATTTTTAAGAATTACAACATTTTTTAGCAATTCCTGTAAAATTGTAATAAAAATAATTGAAATTTTGATATGAATTTTATTATGTATTTATGAAAATAATTGAATAGTTGCTAAAAATTCTGTTAAAATTTTCAAAAATAATTTAATTCCTAACAAAAAGTTTATTATATATAAAAATAATTGAATTCCCAAGAAGAAATTAATTACTTTTAAAAATAATTGAATTCTTGCGATGAATATTTCTATTTATGAAAATAATTGAATTTTGCAAATAATCTTATTAAAATGATAAAAAGAATGGAATTTTTGGGAATAATTTTGTTATTTATCATTATAATTGAATTCTTTCGAAGAATTTTATGAAAATCTAAAAGAATAATTAAATTATTTCAAAAAAATTTAATTAAAATTCTATTTAAAATAATTGATTTCTTTCGAACAATTTCATTAAAATATTTGAAAATGATTGCATTCCTGTAATAAATTCTAATATTTTTGTAAATATTAAATTCTTCCAAAGAATTTAAAAAAAACATTTTTTAAATAATTAATTTTTTCTAGGAAATGAAATTTTTAAGAATAATTAAATTTCTCGAGTAATTTCTGTAAAATTGTATTAAAAATAATTGAAATCCAGCGATAAATTTTATTATTTATGGAAATAATTAAATTACAGAAAAAATTTTATTAAAATGTTTAAAAAGAATTGAATTTCTGTGAAAAATTTGGTTATTTTTGAAAATAATTAAATTCTTCATAAGAGTTTTATAAACATTTTTATAAATAATTAATTTTTTTCGAAATATAATAAATATTATGAAAATTTTATTTTAAATTATTGAATTCTTCTGGAAAACTTTCTTTGTGAAAATAATTGAATTTTTCTATTAATTAATTGAAAATAGTATTAAAAATAATTGAAATTCTTCGATGAGTTTTATTATTTGCGAAAATAATTGAAGCTTGCTTAGAATATTATTAAAATTTTTTTCAAATGTAATTGAATTTCCATGAAAAATGTTATTATTAGTGATAGTAATTGAATTATTGTGACTAATTGTATAAAAATTTTGTTAAATCATTGGATTATCTCGAAATTTTTTTGAAAATGCGATTCTAAATTAATTGAATTCCTGTAGAAATTTTATTATTTATAAATGAATTGTATTTTGGATGAATTTTATAAATTTTTTTTTTTGTTAAATAATTGAATTCTTTTGCGAAATTTTATGAAAATACTAGATATTGAAAATAATTGAGTTTCGATTTTTTTTTCGAAAATAATTGAATCGTTTTAAAGAATTTGAGACTTTAATTTTTTAGAAGTTTTTTGATTTCTAGTATTAGCGAATTTAAAGTAAGGCTTCGTCCATAAATTACGTCACACGTTTTTAGCTCATTTTTGACCCCCACCCCCCCTTTGTCACACTACGTAACATCTAAAGGAACCCCCTCCCTCTAAATTACGTCACAATTCGTAAACCCCCCTTTAAAAAATTTGATTTTTTTTAAATTTGGGGGGGTAGAGGGGGGCCAATTTTACCAATTTTGCTAACACCGCCTACTTTGTGAATTTTTTCTGAACATACTTGCAATAATTTATTTTTAAATAAAACGGACCGATTTTTGGGAAATTGAAAATTAAAAAGCCTTTCAGAAACATATTCTAAAAAAATTTTTCCATTACAAGTATGTTCAGAAAAAATTCACAAAGTAGCCAGTGTTATCAAAATTCGTAAAATTGGCTCCAAATTTTCGAAAAAGTCAAAAATATTTTTTGGGTCATTTCTACTTGATAGAACAACAAATTCCCCGAGTTTCAATTTTTTTCAAGAAGTTGAAATTTCAACTTAGGACATTTCACGTAAAATGCCTCATAATAATTAATACACTTTTTAATATTTTAAAAACAAGAAATATATTTGATATTTTTATTTATTACAATTTTCTCATTATAATAAATAGAGTATAAAGTGTGACATAACAAAATAAAAAATCCCCACCCCCCCCTTCTGTCACAATCAGTCACATTTTCATAGACCCCCTCCCCCCTAAAAAGTGTGACGTAATTTATGGACGAAGCCTAATGGAAGTTCTAAAAAAAACTGAAACAGTAGCTTTTATTGGCTGAAATATAAAAAAATAGTAGCATAACGAAAAAAAAGTTCTAAATAGTAGGTTTTAGTAGATGAGTGCGAAGCTTGTAATAGAAAAATCGGTTATTTGAATTTTATAAGTAATATCGATTATTTAAATCAATTAGATTCTAATAAAAAAATATACATTAAAAACAATATTCAAATCATATTTCGTCGAATCAAGAGGAAATATTTCTGTGTAGAAAAAAGAGAGGAGAGAAATAGTATAATGGATATAAATTCTTTTTCTCGTCGGGGATGTAAATTCAAATGCATCGAATTGGTATTAATTAACAGTTGAGTAGAAAAAATCACAAGGAGCTCAAAGTTACTTCACTTAAAAGCCCCAACGTTTTGAGTACCCTGATTCTTTATTAAGATAGAATGTCAGCGGTGGTTTCATTTCTTCGTAAAACAAATGGCTCGCGAGTTATCACACCCTCCCCACGGTTTGCATCAAAGAGAGAGAGAGAGAGAGAGAGAGAGAGAGAGCGCAAGAGAGAAAAAAGGTTAAAGCGAATACAACCCTCCCATTTAAAAAATGTAAATTCGTTAATGCAGTACCACTGCGAGAAATGGGACGCAAGAGAAGAAAGAGGGGGTGTGCGAAAATTTGTTCTTTCGTCCCTCTTGAGCTTCCTGCCACGCACCCTATTACCTGAGACTATTATCCAATACAAAAAATCAAATAAAGTATGCTAAGTTACGCTCCGCAAGGCTTTAGGGAGTCAATACTGCCTTAGGGGTAGAACAATTTTTTTTTCTTCTTCTTTTTTTTCCGCTGTTTTTTTCTCTCGAGTTACACACCAACACCTATCGACGATCCTCGCCAGTTAACCCCATAAGCATTTTCAACGTTCCCTCCATTAACTTTTCTAGTGGGGTCTTCGCTTGATCAGATTTTCTAAAAGAAGTGTCTCTGAGTCTTTTCTTTAATGATGTTTTATTTCAATCTTTACTTCGAAAATATTATCTCAATAATTGTATTGATTTTTACTTCATCATTGACAACTTATTTTTCTTTGAGAAGTAATGTAATTATTGGAGAGAGAGGGTGAAATGGGTTCTTTAATATTCAACGCCTAGATTGAGCCAGTGTTCGCCCAAGTGTTATTTTGATAATGGGAATGAAAATAATTTACTATCATTAGGGCCTATTGTTTACTAACATTTGACCTTTCCTGCTAGATAATGCTGTGATTAAGCTGCGAATATTTTCACCCAATATTCAGCCAAGATTTGACCAAGATTAACAGAAAGCAATGAATCAATATAATTAATAATCGGATTTAAGATTGTTTCGATATTCGCTCTAGTTCTGAAAATAGAGATTGTGAATCAAGTCAATCCTGCGACTAATCCACAAACATTGTCACCCAATATTTAGCCAATATTGATCCAGGATTGATAGAATAAAAAAAATCAATACAATTAATATTCAGAGCTAAGAATGTTCCGATATTCGTCTAAATTTTTTACCTACTAAATTCTTTAATTCACTATTCCACCAAGTTTGGTAACCAATACCGTAGATAAACGATGGATAATCACGCCCTAGATTAAGCCAAGATTGATAAAGATTTGTTGAATAAATGATAAAATATTACTTTAACCATTAGTTCCCAATATACTCGCTGATGTTTAAAACAGAAACTAAACTTGATTACCAGCACAAAAAATGGAGAAATAATTTCCAATCTTGGCTGAATCTTGGTTGAATCTAGGCTGAATTTTAATGCAAAAAAAGTAGCATATTAGTTTTAACTTTTAACTGTTTTAAGCGACTATTAACATAGTAATTAAAATCTTAACTTCAGTGAATATTTAGACAGTCTAGTTTAAAAATTTTGAAATAAACAACTGCGGCGCTGTCTGACAATCCAGGTTGAATATTGGACCAATCTAGTTAGTCAATTTTAAAGCGAATAATATTAAAAAGCAAATTAATAAAACGAACAATTACCATTTTTGGGTCAACAATGGTCAAATCTAGTATGTAAATTCTGAAACAAAGACTAAAAGCAATATTTACCATTCGTGGGTGAATCTTGGCACAAATTTTAAAGGAAAAAAGAGATTATTAGCTGCTTGCCTCTGGTGAATAGTGGAACAATCTAGACTGTTAATTTTAAAAGCAAAAATTGTAGTATTCGCCACCTATCTTGGGCGAATAATGAAACAATCTAGACTGGTAATTTTAAAAGCAGAAATTGTGGTATTGGACACCAAACTTGGGTGAATGTTGGGACAATCTAGTCCAGTAATTTTAAAAGCAAAAATTGCAGTATTTGGCACCAAAATTTAAATGAATATTGGGTCATTCTGGTCTGGTAACTTTAAGAGCGAAAGTTGTAGTATTCCACACCAAACTTGGGTAAATATTGGGGCAAGTTAGTCTAGTAATTTTAAAGGCAGAAATTGTAGTATTAAACAACAAATTTAGGTGAATATTGAGACAAACTTGTCTGGTAATTTTAAAAGTAGAAATTTTAGTATTAGATACCAAACTTGGCGGAATATTGGGTCAATCTAGTCCGGTAACTTTAAAAGCAAAAATTGTAGTATTCGCCACTACACTTAAGTGAATAATGGGTCAATTTAGTCTGGTAATTTTATTTTAAAAGCAATACAGTATTCGACACTAAACTTGGGTGAACATTGGGTATACCCAATGTTCACCCAAGTTTGGGTGAACTAGACTATAGTCTAGTTTCTCAATCACAGTTTTTCTAAGGATATCAAATTAAGAGAAAAAACGCATCGATGCGTTTTTTCTCTTAATTTGATATCCTTAGAAAGACTGTGAAGTTACAGCAACCAACTACAATCTTACTCACCATTTTTCTGCCAATTTCGGTCCAATCTATTTAAAAAAACTAATTTCAGTCCCTGAACAGTAGAAGCAACATGACTAAAAACAAACTCTTCTCCAAGAAGAAAGAAAAACTCACTTACTTTAATAAAAAAAAAATTGTCGCCTTTCTTTGTTTTTTGTTTCACCTGCAGCAATAAATTGCAGATATAAAAAAGCCGTTACCCTCTTTTGTGCCCTGGCGCTCGGTCATAATTTGTAAAACATATGTTTCGCGTAATCATTCACGGTGTTCTCTATTATCGGCACGGGGGTGGAAAACGGCGAACGAGTTTTCGGGGTGGTACGAGTCTATACATATTTAATGAGCTTGCGGCACACAGAGAGAAAGAGGAGAGCTCTCTTACTCTCGCCCTTCGCAAGAATATCTCTACTTGCGAGATATATATTTTTATTCAAATCTCATCCAATGCGTTGAAGATGCTCTCTCCACGGTGCCTTAAAGTAAAGGAGCGTTCATATTGGCAGGGGGGGTTTGAAAAACGTAAAAAGGGGTTGTGCGAAGAGAGGAGAGAATCGTGGGGGGATATCAAAGAAAAATACAGCGAGTGCCTTTCCTGCATGCATAAATGTAATCCCTGAGTAATGTATATTTTAAAATGTCACTGAGAATCCCACCGCTCATTATTATATCGGATCGATAAACTTCACTGTATATATACAAAAAAATACGGAACTGGGTCTTTGAAATTTTATTTTTATCATTTTGATTATTATTTCTCAAAGAGGTCTTTGTTTCTCTCGTCGTATAATCACACCAGTAATTGAGTAATTTACTCAATGGTAATTTATTAAATTATTTACTTTATTACTATTAATCAGTTTACTTCAATTATCATGAGATATTGCTAATTGTTATTATTTACTCGCAATATTGCAAATTATTGGTAATTACAATTGCTAGCAGCAATTTAATTACTAATTGTTACTTGCTACTTGCTATTATCTAAAACCAAGACAATTTTTTTTTACCTTTTGAAAATGTGGAAAATTTTCGATAAATTAAAAACAATTATAATATTTGTATACTACATATATATATATATATATATATATATATATATATATATATATGTGTGTGTATGAATCGAAAGAAGTTTAATCAACGTTTGTATCTGGTGACTAGTACACCGCCCACGCAACCACTTGACCTCTCAACGCCCCCATAGCTGACAATTAACCTTATCAACTCGACTCAACTCGACCTAACCCGAGTTTGTTCTCCTTGAGTATATCGTACGGGCATTTGTAACGAAAAAAATCAAATATTTCGAATTCACGTGCGCCTCACCGAGATTTACATGCCAAACGAAACTTGATGATTTTTTACCCTTTCGCGTCAAATCTAATTTATTTCTTATCTAACTTTTCGAAAATTATTATTTTCTCTAAAGTAATAATAATTTAGAAAAAAAAAATTTAACTGGAATGGAAATTTATTTGATTCACGTAAATATTTATTTTACAATGCACAAACAGTCGATTACTTGAATCAAATAAATTTTTCTTAATATAAAAATGAAATAAATAAATAATTATAATCACAGTAAAACGTGGGGTGTTAAAATAACATCAGAATGGATTAAAATAATCTGCAACAGTTTAATTCCTCTAGGATTAAATTAACACCAGAAAGGATTAAAATAATCTATTTTGGTGTTATTTTTAACTGTGAATGAAATTTTACTTTAAATAAAACACCAAAGTCAACGATTTGTGAAAATTCAACGATTTTAGCTTCTCTAGGAAGAATAGTAAGTTAATAAGTTAGTTACTAACTTACTAACTAACTTAGTAACATAGTTACTAAATTCAATTGTGTTCAAAAATTTAAAAAAATTCTCGTCAAAATTTCAATTCTCTTTATAAATAATAAAATTCTTCTCTGTTATTCAATTGTTTTACAAAATTTTAATCAAATTCTTGTCAAAATTTCAATTATTTTCAAAAGTTTTCTAAAATTCAATGATTTTCAATATCTACTATTTCAATAAAATTTTCCAAAAGAATTCCATTATTAAAAAAAATTTCAATAAAATTCTACGCAAACATTCAATTATTTTCATAAATAATACAATTTTTTACAAGAATTCAATTATTTACAAATTTTTTTATAAATTTCTTCGCAATAATTCAATTATTTTCATCCTAAATAATAAAACTCATTGCAGAATTTCAATTATTTTCAATGCAATTTTAATCAAATTCCTCGAAAAATGAAATTATTCTTAAAAATTTGATTAAAATTCGTCCAAAGAATTTAATGATTCAAAAAATTTGTTGATAACATTTCTTATGAGAATTTAATTTCAGGAAACATGAAATTAATAAATTATTTATTTTTGTAATTAAATAATTGAATTCTCGTAGAATTTACTAATAAAAATGGTTTTAAAAATAAATTTCAGTTAAAATTTTAGATTATAATTAAATATTAAAAGCATTATAACGTGGATTTTTAGAAATAATTAAATTTTGAAAAAGTTTCAAATTAAAATCATATTGAAATTCTTAATTTTTCATATTTTTGACAAACAATTCTGTAGAATTAATTCTTTCTAAAAGTTTAATAGGATTTTTATTGAAATTATTTCAAGTTTTTATTTTTCAATAAATATTTAATTGCAGAATTTCCGAATAATTGAAATTTTGTAAAATTGAATTGTAAACGAATAAATTTCAAAATTCTCAAAGAACTTTTTTAAAAATTATTAAAAATAATAGATTTAAAGAAGAATTTTAGTTAGAAACACTAGAAAAAAATTTAATTTTAGAGAAGTTACAAATTATTGCAGAAATTCAATTATTTTCAAGAGTAATAAAATTCTTCTTAAGGATTCAATTATTTTTACTTGTAATAAAACTGATCGCAGCGTTACAATTATTTTTCATACAATTATAATTGAATTCCTTGAAAAAAGTAATTATGTTCATGCAAGTTTTAATAAAATTCGACAAAAAGAATTCAATTATTTAAAAATTTGTCAATAAAATTCTTTATGAGAATTGAATTTTGAGAAACATTCAATTATTTAATAAATTTTTTACTTTTGCATTTAAATAATTAAATTCTTGTAGAATTTTCTAATAAAAATTGATTTTCATTTCATAAAAATGAATTTCAGTTAAAATTTTAGATTATAATTGAATATTAAAAGCAATATAGCGTGAATTTTAAAAAATAATTTAATTTTGTAATTAATTTTTTTGAAAAAGTTTAATTGATTTTTTTAAATATTATTTGAAGGTTATATTTTCTAATATGCATTTAATTAAAGAATTTAGGAATAATTGAAATTTTGTGAAATTGAATATTGTAAATACTTGATCATCTTTAATTATTATAAAATATGAAGAAAGCATTGACTCCGAGTCGAAGACTCGGAGTTATCGATATCTTCATGTTTTATAGTTATAAAAAAATTGAATGAACTAAAATTTCATTCATTGTAAAAAATAACACCAAAATTGATTATTTTAATCTTTTTGGTGTTAATTTAATCTGCAACACTTTTTAATACCTCACCATTTACTGTGATAATATTAAGAGATACAATAATGATAGTAATCTCTGACCCATAATTTCTGCAAGTAGAGACTACAATGTCCTTTTGCCAAATGGGGCGAGAGTGTTAATCGGTTACAAAAGCATTAGTATGAAACACAAAATGGGGATAAGATAGATAATTCACTTAAAAGAAAAAACGACTGGCAAAAAAAAAAAAGATGATGAAGAAGAAATAAATAAATAAAAGTTTGCGAGGCCAAGATTTGTCACCGACCAGACATACTTTAGATTTAAGGCCATCTTTTCTGAAACGAACCTCTAACCTGTTTTCTGTTTGTAGTTCTCGTGAAATACGAGGGATATGCATTTACCGCAAGTAATCTCTCTTCGAGTGTGAGACCACTTTTACGCTTCATTTGACAAACCCAAAAAAAAGGAAAGAAAAGGAACGAAAAAAAAATGAAAAAAAGGACAAAAAAAGTCAATGAGTTTTTAAGGGAAATAGTGGGAAAGGGTTATTCCTTAAGAAAAAACGTATCGTGTAGCGAAAAAAAATTTCCTACATCTTTTTCCATTGTCATTCAAGACTCATTTTACCACACAAAGAGGAAAATTAATCTTTTTTTTGTTGAAACGAATTTACAAGATTGTAATTTTTGTAGAAAAATTTAAAAAAATTCTAGACTGTTAATAATTGATACTGATTGTTGTTTAACAACAATCAGTAAGTAATCAGTAATAATCAGTTTATTTTAATAACTAAGTTACTAAAATTATTATTCCAATCAATAATTTCAGTATTTGAAACAAAGTACCATTAAATTGAATTCAATAAATATTATTAGATTCAATTAAATATTTAATTGATAATAGTCAATTAATCGGTTATTTGAATCAAATAAATTTTTTTCAGTGTATGATTCATTTTTCTCTACAGAAAAAATGCCAATTTTGAACAAAATTCCATTATACTTGTATAAATTTATTTGAATGGCGTAAATAAAGGCAAAGTTCAAGGGCACAGGGAATTTTTTTTGCTTCTACAATCTGACGACAATGCTGCTACTCGAGGATACGAAATGGATAATACATATCAGAAGGTGAACATATACCGTCTCGGTATAATGAGAAAAGAAGAGAGGGAGTCCCGATGGATTCTGTGCTGCACAATTAGCTTCGCCGTTTTCCAATTTAATCGACGAATTATCAACCCTTCAGGGAACAGGGACTTGGTTGCTTTGCAAAAAAATAAGTATATCCATAAGGACGACCACGACGACGACGTTCGTCTACCGCGCTCGAATATTAACCATATAAACACAGCGGGGCATATCGTATTTTTATATACTTTGTGCCCCAAGTAACGTTATACGATTTGCAATATATGAAAAATTAATAAAATCCAGAAGAAAGACTTTGGCGGAAAAAAATTTAATATTCTTCAAATATAATTTTCGAAATCATTTTTCTAAGCGAAACAGAAACAGAAAATTATCTTAACAAGTCTCGAACCAGTGAAAGTATTTATTTGCTTTACAGACAAAAAAATGAAAAATTACGGACCACAATTACTGACAAAAATATAAATAGTCCGAGTCAAATAAGAAAACATTTTACTTAAAAGTATAAATTAAATTTTTTCATAACTATAAAACATGAAGAAATAAAATAAGAAATCGATAACTCCGAAAAAGTTCTTTGACAATTTTCAAAAACCAATTGTTTACAGTATTCAATTTTACGAAATTTCAATTATTCGTAAATTCTTCAATTAAAAATATATTAGAAAATAAAAACATCAATTAATATAAAAAAATTCAATTATAAACTTTTTCAAAAAAATTAATCTCAAAATTCAATTGTTTCTAAAAATTCACGCAATATTACTTTTAATATTCAATTATTATCTAAAATTGTGACTGAAATTCATTCTTGAATCAATTTTTATTGGAAAATTCTACGAGAATTAAATTATTTAAATACAAAAATAAATAATTCATTGAATATTTCTTAAAATTGAATTTTCATAAAGACTTTTATCAAAATAATTTTCATATAATTGAATTCTTTTGACGAATTTTAATAAAAATTTTTAATTTAATATTATATTTTTCTAGGAATTCGATTAAAATTGTATTATAAATAATTGAAATTCAGCAATGAGTTTTATTATTAATGAAAATAATTGAATTCCTAAAAATAATTTCATTATTTACGAAAATAATTGAATCCCTGTAAATATTTTATAACTTCTGAAAATAATAAAACGTTTGCGTAGAATTTTACTCAATTTTTTTTTAAATAATTGAATTCTATAGAAAAATTTTATTAAAATAGTAAATATCGAAAATCATTAAATTTAAGGAAAATTTTTGAAAATAATTGAATTTTGTTCGAAGAATTTTATTATTTATAAACATAATTGAAATTTCAACGAGAATTGAAAAGAATTCTTCTAAGAAATTCAATTATTTCGAAAAATTTAAATAAAATTCTTTTAAAACTCCTATTACTTAAAAAAATTTTGACAAAATTCTATACAAGATTTAGTTAATAAAACAGCAATTTTAATAAAATTTTCTTACACAATTAAATTATTTTCAGTACAATTCTTCTTAAGAAATCAATTATTTTCACGAATAATATATTTTTTTATGGGAATTCAATTATTTAAAAAAGTTTGAATAAAATTCTTCACTAGAAATCAATTAGTCTCATAAATAATAAAATTTTTCTTGAGAATTCAATTATTTAAAAAAACTTTGATAAAATGCTTTATAAATTTGGAAAATTATAATAAAATTGATCATAGAACACAATTATTTTCGTAAAATACAACATTCTTCCTAAGAATACAATTATTGTCAAAAATGTTTGTAAAAATCTTCGAAACAATCTAATTATTTACGTAAAAAATAAAATTCTTCAAACCAATTCAATTATTTAAGAAATTTAAATAAAATTCTTTCCAAGAATTAAATTCTTTTTAAAAAAAAAAAATTTTCACAGAAATTTAATTATTAAAAAAAATTCTTTTTTAATTCTATGTCAGATTTCAATTATTTTAAATTTTTTAAAAAAATTTCTCGATAAAATTTAATTATTTTCAAAAAGTGTTAAAAAATTCTGAAAAATTCAATTATTTGATAAATAAAATTTGAATAAAATTCATTACAAGAAATTAATTATTTTCATAAATAATAATATTTTTCTCCGGAATTCAATTATTTTCACAAATATAATTCTTTACAGGAATTCAATTCTTTGAAAAATTATTTGATAAAGTTCGTTGCTAGAATTCAATTCTTTTCATAAATAACAAAACTTATCGCAGAATTTCAATTATTTTTTATATAATTTAAAATAAAATGATAGAAAATTGTATTTATTCTTAAATTTTTTTTTAAATTCGCCAAAAGAATTTAATTGTTTTTAAGAATTTTAATAAAATTCTTCATAAAAATTCAATTATTGAATAAACTATTTATTTTTGTATTTAAATAATTGAATTCTCGTAGGATTTTCTAATAGAAATTGATTTAAGTGAATTTTAGTTAAAATTTTACATAATAATTGAATATTAAAAGCATTATATAGCGTGGATTTTTAGAAATAATTGAATTTTGAAAAGGGTGGAAATTAAAATCTTTGAAAATTTGAATTTATTGTTACAATAATCTTATGATATAAAATAATTATTTTATCACTCTGTCATCTTAAATTTCTTCATGTTTTATAATAATATTCTCATAAGTTATTGAATTTGAGAATCTTAATTCCTATAGAAAAATAATAATGATTTAAAATTGATTTCAAAAAAAAGTTATTGATGTTCTTCAGGGTCAGGGAAAAAGGTGCAAATTTTATCTGGAAATCAGGGAAAAGTCAGGGAAAAAAATTAAAGTTTTGTGGTAACCCTGTTATCAGTCTAGTTTGTCCAAACATAAGTCGAAAGATTGATAGGTAATACTTTAGTTCTTTGTTTTAAAATCCAAAATCTAGTTTGCCCCAATATTCACCCAAGTTTGGTGGTAAATACTACAATATTTTCTTTCAATTGCCAGCCAAGATTGTTAAATTGCAATGGACATTAAATATTTATGCCCATATACAAAATTATTCAAGCTTTCAGGCAATAAATTACTTATAGCATCATTTGGCAATCTTGGGTGAATATTGGGTGAAACTAGGCTGTCAGTATTAGCTGTCAATTTTGATTTTATCTTGACTATCAATAACAGAAGACCAGTTGTACCAATTACTACCAAACCTGGGCGAATATTGGCCTAATATTGGTTAATTTTGGTGAGCTTGTTCTTTTTCCGGAATTTTTCGAAACCAGCGGAAAAAATGTCTCTTTAAAAGAAGAAAGAAATGTGCGATTGAATTATGAAGAGACTGAGAGTAAAGTTAACACAGCTGGAGAGTCTTTTTTCCATTAAAAGTGGATTTCCACTCGTACATGTCGATTAACAAGGTTCTTATCTGGTTCTTGGATTTTTATTGAGAATAGCAGGCGCGCGTGGAGCAAGAAAAGATCTCCAGCGCTGGATGCTTCCAGCCTAGTTGTGTAAGCGAAGTTGTGCAGTCATCCGGCAGCTTAAACACAAGGATCCCCCAAGTAATCCCGGTCTTCTCGGACCGGTAAAAACACCTCGATACGAATCGACGATTTAAAGACGATTAGCTTCGGGCTACGAGATCCACAATATATACCATAAACATTTTTCGACTTTTGCCACGTATATATCTATATGTGTGTATGTGTATAATTTTTTTTTATCGCTCGTACAAGTACGATCGCGAAATTATGTTGCACGAGGGGTCTCAGCCACCGATCATCTTTGGGAAAATTGATCGCCATCGTGCCACTACCGCACCCACCGGAATTCATTTAGAATTGAGCTTGACCGCCGTGGAGAGAAGGAGCCTCTACTCTCTTGATTTATCTTTTCCCAAGCCTTCCAAGACTCTTCTTCCAAACGGAAGGCCAAAGCTACTTTTGGCACACAGGGTGGCACTAATAAGTGGTTCGCCATTCAGCTGACTAATCATCTTCTCGATCCGTAACCAGTTGACAAAGTGATTTCTAATTCCCAACTATCGAACCGTAGTTCCAAATTCCGAAAAGACACACTTTTAGTTTTAAAAAATTATTTTCTAATTGTTTATTAAAGACAGGGCTCGAACTAGGTCCGTAAATTCCGTCAAAGTTCGTAAAAGTCAGTTTTCATTAAAAAAAAAAAAAGGTCCGTAAAGTTCGTCATTTGATTGAAAAAGGACAAAAAAATTGTAAATTGTACGATATAATTTGAAGAATTTTAGAGAAATTACAAATGAATGGAAAAATTCAATTATTTTCAAAAATTGTAATAAAATTCTTGGCAAAATTTCAGTTATTTTCGAAAAATTTTCCTCATTTCAATTATTTTTAATATCCCAAGCAAAAATTGACAACTGGCGCAGTACTGCGCCAGTACTGGTGGAGTACTGGCCGCCATGGTTGAACCAGTACTGGCATTTAACCGAAATGATAACGCTTTTCAGTACTGGTTTGATATTACTGGCGCAGTACTGGCAGCCAGTACTGGTTCAGTACTGGTTTAGTTCCCGTGTAGAAAAATTTTCTGGCGCTGGCCTGAATCAGACCAGACCGTCTATTTTCCAATATAGTGGAAAATTTATTTAAATTCAATGTTAATATAATGAAAAAAATTAATTTATATTTACAAACATGTAATAATCCCCAACTTTTAACTTTCAATCAAATTAATGTTTACAACGCAGAATAAACGCAAACCTATAACGAAATAAAATTTGACACTGCGAGGAATCGAACCCACGACCTACGGACTTCCAGCCTAACACTCTAACCACTACCCTATCGAAGCTACAGGATAATAAATTTTAATTTCCGACACCTTTTACACTTACAGTTAATAAAGAGCGTTTAACTGTGTAATTTAGTTAAATTATTATTTAACTGAACTAAATTAAAAAAAATCAAATTAGTAAATTACCTAATAAATTTCCATAAATTACCTCTAAAATATCCATAAATTACCATAAATTACCGATGATAATTTTTTTAGTTCTCGTTTGTATTTTACATAGTTTTATAAACTATCGTCAAAATGTTTATAGATTACCGCATAAATTTCCATAAATTACCGCAAAATTTCCATAAATGATAGAAATCTAAAATTTTAATGATAATTTTTGCTTTACATATATTTACGAATTATTGCGAAAATTTCTATAAATTTCCACAAATTACAGCAAACATTTCCATAAATGGCTAAAATAAAAATTTTTAATTGTAACTTATGTGGAACATATTTTTATGAATTATTGCAAAAATTTCCATAAATTACTGCGTAAATTTCCATTAATTAGTTCCTAACTGACTATTGTCAGTTTACCGTGTTAGCAATACTGGCACAGTACTGGCGTAGTACTGGTTTGCCAGTGTTGTTTTCGCAATACTGGCTCAATACTGGCATAGTACTGGCATACCAGTCTTAAAGGGCAGTACTGGCGTAGTACAGAAATTTTAGTGAAGCCAGTACTGAACCAGTACTGGCGCAATACTGCGCCAGTTGTGAATACTGGCATTTGACAGAAATTTTTGCTTGGGTATCTACTATTTTAATAAAATTTTTACAACAGAATTCTATTATTTAAAAAAAATTTTAATAAAATTCTACGTAAACCTTTATTAATTTTCATAAAATAATCAAAATTTCACAGGAATTCAATTATTAAAATTTTTTTTTTAATTTTCCTCATAATTTTAATAATAATTTTAATTTTTTTTTTTTTTATAATTTTTATAAAGCATTTTATCAAAATTTTGTTAAGTAAATAATGAAAATAATTCACCGAAATTCAATTATTGTCAAAATATGCCCCGACTCAGAGTGATCGACTTCATCATATTTTATAATAAATTTAAGATGACAGAGTGATAAAATCATTATTTTATATCATCATAATTTATTGTAACTATAAATTCAAATTTTTAAAGATTTTAATTTGAACCCTTTTTAAAATTCAATTATTTCTAAAAATTCACGCTATAATGCTTTTAATATTCAATTATAATTTAAAATTTTAAGTTAAATTCATTTTTAAATAAATTATTATTAGAAAATTTTTCGAGAATTCAATTATTTAAATACAAAAATAAATAGTTTATTCAATAATTGAATTTTTATGAAGAATTTTATTAAAATTCTTAAAAACAATTAAATTCTTTTGGCGAATTTAAAAAAAAAATTTAAGAATAAATACAATTTTCTATCATTTTATTTAAAATTATATAAAAAATAATTGAACTTCTGCGATAAGTTTTGTTATTTATGAAATGAATTGAATTCTAGCAACGAACTTTATTAAACAATTTTTTAAGAATTTCTGTGAAGAATTCTATTTGTGAAAATAATTGAATTCTGAAGAAAAATATTATTATTTATAAAAATAATTAATTTCTTATGAAGAATTTTATTCAAATTTTATTTATCAAATAATTGAATTTTTCAGAATTTTTTAACACTTTTTGAAAATAATTAAATTTTATCGAGAAAGTTTTTTAAAAACTTAAAAATAATTGAAATCTGTCAAAGAATTAAAAAAGAATTTTTTTTAATAATTGAATTCCTGTGAAAATGTTTTTTTTTTAAAGAATTTAATTTTTGGGAAGAATTTTATTAAATTTTCTTAAATAATTGAATTGCTTCGAAGAATTTTTTTTTACGTAAATAATTAAATTGTTTCAAAGATTTTTACAAACATTTTTGACAATAATTGTATTCCTTGGAAGAATGTTATATTTTACAAAAATAATTGTATTCTATGATCAATTTTATTATAATTTTTCAAATTTATAAAGCATTTTATCAAAATTTTGTTAAGTAATTGAATTCTCAAGCCAACTTTTATTATTTATGAAACTAATTGATTTCTAGCGGAGAATTTTATTCAAACTTCTTTAAATAATTGAATAAAAAAAAATACATTATTTGTGAAAATAATTAAATTATTAAAAAGAATTGTGAAAATAATTTAATTGTATTATAGGAAAATTTTATTAAAATTGCAATTCTATTAACTGAATCTTGTAGAAAATTTTGTCAAAATTTTTTTACGTAATATAATTTTTAAAAGAATTTTATTTAAATTTTTCAAAATAATTGAATTTCTTAGAACTATTTTTTTCAATTCTTTGAATATATTTAAATTCCTTGGAGAAACTTCATTAAAAAATTAAAAATAATTGAATTGGTTTGAAGAAATTTAGAAAGAAAAAATTGATAAGCAATTGAATTCCTATGAAATTTTTATTAAAAATTTGTTTAAATAATACAATTCTGTGGTAAAAATTTTTTAAAATAGTAGATATTAAAACTAATTGAAATGAGGAAAATTTTTAGAAAATAATTGAAATTTTGCTAAGAATTCTATTAAATTTTTTGAAAATAATTAAATTTCGGAGAAGAATTTTATTGTTTATAAAAATAATTGAAATTTTGACTAGAATTTAAAAAAATTTTTTTTAACATAATTGAATTTATGCGAAGAAGTTCATTACTTTTGAAAATAATTGAATTTCTGTAATCAGTTGTTCTTAGAATTTTTTGAAACTTGGGTAAATATTGGGGCAAGCTAGTCTAGTAATTTTAAAGACAAAAATTGTACTATTCGCCACCAAACTTGGCTGAATATTGGGGCAATCTAGATTATCAGGTAAAAAACGGACAAGTACATTATTTAATTTGCTTTAAAACCAAATTTAGTAATAATATTAATAATAATAATAATTAATAATAATAATAATAATAATAATAATAATAATAATAATAATAATAATATTAATAATAATAATAAAAATCAATCAATTGTGCAGTAATGTTTATAGTAAAATTGTGAGTCTTCCGGTGTGTTTGATACTGAAGCGACATTCGTAACCCCAATGATTGTAACAATAACAACAATATCGATTTAATTATAGAATTATGGTGGTCTTAGGATTATTATGGTTGCATAAAAGTTATTCGGCCCATGATGCGACAGCAGTGCTTTACTGTCAATATCAATAATGACTGTCGGACATGACCGCAATTAAAACAGGTGTTAAACAATTAATCACCAATTCTAACTCCAGATTTTGAGCAACTAATTCCGATTATGACGATTGTAAATTTGCTGCCGCGATTACCATTACACATGCACCATTTCAAAGCCTAGTATATTAATTTAGATACTCTTTTTCTTTCCAGTTTATAGATTTTACTACAATCTATATGCTTAATGTATAAATAATAAAATAAATAATAAAACGAATAATAAAATAAATAAAATAAATAATAATCTAAATAATAAAATGAACAACAAAATAAATAATAAAACGAATAACAAAATAAATAATAAAACGAATAATAAAATAAACAACAAAACAAACAACAAAATAAATAATAAAATATTAAATAAAATAAATTAAAATTAAGTGTTAAAAAATTCAGAGAATAAATAATAAAATAAATAACAAAACGAACAACAAAATGAATAATAAAATAAATCTTAAATAATAATAATTTTAAATAAAATAAATAAGTAAATTAAGCGTAAAAAAATGTAGAGAAATAATAAGAAAAGAGTAAGAAAAATAAATTAGTAAAATAAAAACTGAAATAGTTAATAAAATAATATGGAAGTAAATAATACGTTACGTAAATAATAAATCAGAAAGTTAAAAATAAAATAGTAAAGGAAAACTACAAAACATGAAAATAACAGTTATGTATAGGTACACAGGAAAAATTTTCAACTATCGTTAGAAAAAATTTGTTCAACACTCGAAAAAACTAATTCTATCACTAATTAAAAGTTTACACATTTGAAAAGAAATTTCTTTTTCTTTTTTTTTTACTTTTTCCATTTCTTTTTCTCTGGGGGAAACTAAAAGGAATGAAGAATGTAAACAGACTGAAGACAATTTTACGATTACTCTCGTGTGTCTGCATCGTTAAGAGTGTATAGTGTCTTTCAAGTTGTCGGCAAAACTCAGTAAACCGCTAATAATAATTTACGTTATTCGATCTTCATTACATTTCTTTGCAAAGCGTTAATGTTTATTGCTTCTCATGAGAGTACTACAGCGAGAGAATAAGAGGACAGTATGTTTCTTTCACTAGCCGATCATCTGTCCAATGAATCGCAACAGTGCTCAACTCTTTTCTTGAATTGATAAAAGAGATGTGTCGAGATACATTAGCCAATTGACGTTTTTGTCGCATCATTTCACAACATCTCTAACCGATTGTATAAAGAGAATTTATCATTTTACTTTTTTTCTTTCTTTCTTTTTTTTATTCTTTAATTTGTAATTAAATTTATAATTGCTTGAATAATCTGTTTCTCTTGTTTTACAAAAAAAAAAAAAAAAAAATTCTGTATTACTACGTTAATGAATTAATTTTTTTAAAAACTAATTAATACTACAGTGATAAAAATTTCTTCATGTTTTATAATAATTAAAGATGGCACAGTGTTGAAATTATTATTTTATATTATAAGAATATTGTACTTTTTTAAAATTATATTCATCATTTCAATTCAATTATTATTTTTAAGAATTTTTCACTAAAATTTTTCTCTAAATCAATTAATTTTCAAAAAAGTTCTTCTACAATTTTCAAAATCCATTTATTTACAATATTCAATTTTACAAATTTCAATTATTTGTAAATTCTTCAATTAAATATATATTCGAAAATAAAAACTTCAAATAGATTCATAAATAAATAAATAATATACCCAAAAAAAAAAATTCAATTACATTTAAAAAAAAAAATTAATCTCAAAATTCAATTATTTCTAAAAATTCACGCTATATTGCTTTTAATATTCAAGTATTATCTAAAATATTAACTGAAATTCATTTTTAAATAAATTTTTATTAAAAAATTCTACGAGAATTCAATTATTTAAATACAAAAATAAATAATTTTTTAAACAGTTGAATGTTTCTTAAAATTCAAATTCTCATAAAGAATTTTATCAATAAATTTTTAAATAATAGAATTCTTTTAATGAATTTTAATAAAATTTTTGAGAATAATTATATTTTCCGAGAAATTCGATTAAAATTGTATTAAAAATAATTGAATCATCATTTCAATTAAATTATTATTTTCTACAATTTTTTACTAAAATTCTTCTTTAAATCAATTATTTTTAATAATTTTGTGATAAAGTTCTTTTGAGTATTTTCAAATTCATTTGTTTACAATTCAATTTTACGAAATTTCGATTATTTAGAAATTCTTCAATTAAACATACATTAGAAAATCAAAACTTGAAATAATTTTTAAAAATTTCGAATAAGCTTTTTGAAAAAATTATTTCCATAGAATTTTTAATGAAAAGTATGAAAAATTCAGATTTTCAAAGATTTTAATTTGAAAACTTTTAGAAAATTCAATTATTTCTAAAAATTGCAATTGTTAGTAACTTCACAAAAATTCAGTTATTATCTAAAACTTTGACTGAAATTAATTTTTAAATCAATTTATGTTAGAAAATTCTACGAAAATTCAACAATTATTTAAATATAAAAAAACAATTTATTGAATAATTGAATTTTTCTTAAAATTCAATTCTCATAACGAATTTTATTAACAAATTTTCAAATAATTGAATTATTTCGTCGAATTTTAATAAAATTTTTAAGAATATACTTACATTTCTCGAGGAATTCGATTAAAATTGTATTAAAAATAATTGAAATTTTGCAACGAGTTTTATTATTTATGAAAATAATTGAATTATTGCGAAGAATTTTATAAAAAAGTTTCAAAAAATTGGAATATTATCAAAATTTTTGTTTAATAATTGAATTCTTTTGGGAAATTTTATTAAAATAGTAGAATATTGAAAATTATTAAATTAAGAAAACTTTTAAAAATAATTGAAATTTTACCATGAATTTTATTAAAATTTTTGAAAATAATTGAATTATTCTTGGCATGAATACTATTATTTATGAAAATAATTGAATTTTGCAATGAATTTTATTAAAATTCCTGAATATAATTGAATTTTGGCTACGAATTTTGCTATTTATAAAGATAATTGAAATCTTGACGACAATTTTTTTTAGATTTTTTAAAAATAATTGAAATTCTGCGAAAAATGTTATTAACTTTGAAGATAAGATTTTAAATAAGATTTTTAAAAAATAATTGAATTTCTGCGAAGAATGTTATTAATTTTGAAAATAATTGAATTCTTGAGATAAATATTGTTATTTATGAAAATAATTGAATTTTACAATGAATTTTATATAAATTCCTGAATATAATTGAATTTCGGCTACGAATTTTGCTATTTATAAAGATAATTGAAATCTTGACGACAATTTTTTTTAGATTTTTTTAAAATAATTGAAATTCTGCGAAAAATGTTTTATTAACTTTGAAGATAATTGAATTCTTGAGATAAATATTGTTATTTATGAACGAAAATAATTGAATTTTACAATGAATTTTATAAAAATTCCTGAATATAATTGAATTTCGGCGAAGAATTTTGCTATTTGTAAAAATGATTAAAATGTTGAGAATTTTAAAAAAATTTTTGAAAATAATTGATTTTCTGGAAAGAATTTTAAATATTTATAAAGATACCTAGTTGAATTCTTTCAAAAGAAAGAATTGCATTAAGATTTTTTAAATTGAAACTTATTTCAAGAGAATTGAAATTAAAATTTCTCAAAAAAATACTTCATTAAATGATTTATAAGAAATAACTTTGTCAGTTCTTCAATAGAATTAAGTTATTTGAAATAAATGATTGTCAGAAATAGAAGAAATTTAAGGTTTTTTCATAAATTCAGAATTTTCTTACAAATTCTATACACGGAGAGAGAATATATTAAATTTTGTAAAAGTATTTTACAAATTGGGGAAAAAGTGAGACAAAGCGAAATTTTGATATAAAAAATACTATAAACTTTAAAAAAATGATGTGAAATTTAGTAGTTATATTAGAATTTTATTAATATTCTGAATATTTGATATAATTATACTAAAGTTCATGAGTTTTTTTTTAAATTTAGTATTTTTTATATCAAAATTTCGCTTTGTTGGAATTTTTTCCCAGTTTGTAAAATACACTGAAAAAAAATTTATTTGATTCAAATAACCGATTAATTGACTATTATCAATGAAATATTTAATTGAATCAAATAATATTTATTGGAGTCAATTAAATGGTTCAATTCATATTTGCTTCAAATACTGAAATTATTGGTTCAAATACCATTTAATTGACTCAAATATAAATATTATTTGATTCAAGTAAATATTTAATTGATAATAGTCAATTAATCGGTTATTTGAATCAAATAAATTTTTTTTAGTGTACTTTTATAAAATTTAATATTTATTCTCTCTCCGTGTAAACATTAAATTTTTCCTAGTACTTTTAATAAAAAATCCTTGACTTTTCCCTGATTTCCCTGACCTGTGGCAACTCTGGCGAAATTCAAAACAAGAAAAATTTTATTTAAATAAGATACCTATTAATTTTAAATAATATACAATTAATTAATATCTTTTGAAAAAGTAATAGGGTAAATTTCTAATTAAAATTTACTGGAAAAATGGTAAGTAATAGTTAAAATATAATTAATGATACGATTATTAAAGTAAAATTATAATCATATAAATCTTTTTTTATAATTTTTTGTTCTGGATCATTGGAAATTATTAATAAAAAGAGTATGAAATTTGTCGTTGAGAGGACGTATTGAAAAGGGGAGATACAAAAAGGTCAGGCAGTGGTAGAAGCATAATGAGTAAAATCATCAGTGAGTCTCTTGACATAACGGACTCAGTCTCATAGTATTTGTCCAGCGGGCGGGCTCTTCACGTACAAACATTGAACTTGAGGCTTCATCCCAAACTTTTATTTCTCTGATTCAATATAATATTTGCGAATGTCGAAGTATTTTTTTCTCCATCTCTTTCACCCATAAAAAAATAGGAAAACTTTCTGTACGAATTCCTCTCATTTTTCAAAGTCACTTTTAAATTTTCTCTCAATTTAAAACCGTTCACAATTTTTTTTTGAATATTTTCTACATTTATTTTTTCAGTTTGAAAACAAAATGGGACAAATATAAAAATTTTTAATTGTTAACTATTAATTGTTAACTATTATTTGAAAAAATAATTCTTTGACTAAAGAAAAAAAAATCCAGTGGAAATGAAAAGGAGTTTGTAAAAAATTATTCATACGAAAAAAACTTGAGGAAATGAAATGGAGTTTAGAAAAATTATTGGGACAATAATACTGCCACGTGGTTTTAAAACACAATATATATAAAAGAAAAAGAGCATTGAGGTAACGACAAGCAGATTCTTATCTCTTGTCGTCATTGCTACCGACTCGAATCGTATAATGTCTTTCCTTCTTGCCAGCTTGTTCTTACTATCGTATAACCATCCTCGGGATCTCTCGGGAAACTTTTAATTTGGATCCGGATAAGAAAAAAGAGTTACGAGTGCAAAAATTCTCGAGTGAGATTCGAATCCATCATTCCGGTAATGGGATTCCTTCTTCTTTTTTATTCCAAAAAATTAATGGAAAAAAAACAAAACTTCTTCAACTTCTATCAATTTTACATTTGTATCCACACAATTAAAAAAAAAAACAATGTTAATTCAAGAAGGTTGGACTTTTTTCCACAAGGGCAAAAAAAACTTCTTTTGCAATAATTCTTTTACAACGCTGAGAAGTTCAACGAGAAAGTATTCTAAATATGAACATAAATAATTAGTTCAATATTTAATTGAAAATTAAAACATGTAAATTAAAACACAAAATACCAAAAATAAAATAATTTCTATTTATGGTATTTTGGAAAAATTAACAATTTATTTTTTACTAGCAAATGTTACGAGCGTAAAGCGCAGTGTTCAATTTATTTTTATTGTGTAAATTACAAATTTTTTCAGTTTTAAATATAATCTTTAATTTTTGAATAATTTTAGATTCAAAAATTTATTAAATTCACTTATTAATTACATATTAATATTTATTATTTTTAAAAATTCTAATACAATTCTTCGCAAGAAATTCAATTATTTTCATAAATAATAACATTCTTCGAAAGAATTCAATTATATTTATAAACAGCAAAATTCTTGGTAAAAATTCAATTATTTTCAAAAATTAAAAAAAAACTTTTCACAAGAATTCAATTATTTTCAAAAATTTGAATAAAATTCTTCGCTAGAATTCAATTATTTTTATATATCAAAAAATTCTTTTCAAGAATTTAATTATTTTTATAAATAAAAAAATTCTTCTCAAGATTTCAATTATTTTTATAAATAAAAAAATTCTTCTCAGGAATTCAATTATTTCCAAAAAAATTAATAAACTCCAATAATAATCAATATTTTAATTATAATTATTAGCAGCAACGATTATATTAAAAATTAAAAAAAATTCTTAGTAAAATTGAATTATTTTCAAAATTCTCAATTAAAATTATTAAAAAAAAACGTTATTTTCAAAAAAAACTTGAAGAAATTCTTTAAAAAATCTAATTATTTGCGGAAACTAATAAAATTGTTCAAAAAAATTTAATTTTCTACCAAAAATTTCAATTAAATTTAATAATAAAATTATTCTTTACAATTATTAACAAAATCAATTGTATTAATAAATTAATAAATTAAAAGAACTTTTTCAGAAGAACTCCATTATTTTTAATATTTTAATAAAATTCCTTGAATGAATTCAATTATTATGAAAAATTGAAATATAATTCTGAGAAGAATTTAATTATTTACGAGATTATTTTCTAAAAATTTTGATAAAATTCAATAATTAAATGTTTAATTATAATTATAAATTTTCAATTATAAATTATTAAAAAAAACTCCATTATTTTCAAAAAATTCAAATAAATTTTTTATAAAATTCAATTATTATTAAAATTTTCAATTAAAATTATTACAAAACTCCATTATTTAAAAAAAAATTCAAAAAAATTCTTCAAAACAATTCAATTATTTTTAAAACTTTAAATAAAATTCTTCACGAGAATTAAATTATTTTCATACATAATAAAATTTTTTGCGAAAATTCAAGTATTTTCAATTTTATTAAAATATCTCGAAAGAATCCAATTATTTTCAAAAATTTTAATAAAATTCTTTGATGTACTTTCATGTATTTCGAATTTTTTGATAAAATTCTTTGCAACAATTAAATAATTTTTAATAAATTAACTTTAAAATTTATTTAAAAAGAAAAACTATTTTAAAAATTACGAAACAAATAAGCAAACAACAACTAACTTCAAAATCTGCGAACAGATTACCGGAACGCAACGATTATTAATATATAGATTTTATTTGTTTATTTATAATAATCAAAGTTCCTAGGCAAGAATATCGATTCTGGTTTTGATACCTAATTTTATGCAAATGAAAAAATATTTCTATATTAAATTATAAGGATAATAAATATTCAATGTATTGACCTAATTCGTAATATTTCTTCTTCTTCTTCTTCTTCTTCTTCTTCTTCTTCTTCTTCTTCTTCTTCTTCTCTTTCTCTTTCTCTTTCTTCAATTTCAGAACAAAAAGACGGAAAAATTAGGAATAACAAAAACCAGTAATAACAGGTTTTTTTTGAGCTCTTTTTGGAGTTCAGGTTTGTGATAAAAATAACGGACTCAAATACAAAAGCGATTGAAATCCGTGTATTTCGTGAAGCGTGAAATGGAGGGAGGAAAAAAAGGGAATTGGGTCCGTTGAAAATGATACAGTCACATCGAAATTGATGATGTGGGTGATGAATTTTTTTATAGTTTTAGAATTCAGAAATTAGAATTCAAACTTAGTTATTCGAAAAACAAACAAAAAATGACAAAAAAGAGGCATAGAATTGTAAAATTTGTAAAAAAAAAATTGCAAAATATTAATGGGGTATTATTACAATTGAATTTCTTCATGTTTTATAACAATTTTTTAAAAGTCGTTTAATTTCAAAAAGGTTTGAATTTGAAATTTTTGAAAATCTTAATTCCTATGGAAAAATAGTAATAATTAAATATTTATTTAAAAAAGAAGTTATTGATGTTTTCAAATAATTTTAAAAAAATTCGTAAATAATAAATAATAATTTACAGAAAAAGATTTCTCCTTTTTAAAATTTAAGACAAAAAGTAATTGAAAAATGTGAAAAAATGTCGATTAGTCGCATTTTACTCAAAAAAAAAAAATCTGGAAAAAGTCGAGTATAGTCGCATTTTCTCCCAAAAAAGTCAAAAAAAAGTCGCATTTCCTTAAAAAAAAGTCGAAAATCCGAGCACGGGTAATTTAAAATTTTTCTTCAGCGCAAATTCAGAATTGAAATAAACACGCATACAGACAGAGAGGCGCCGCGGTCACTCTCTGGACTAATAAATCCCGAAGTCCTCATTACTAAACTTGTCCCTTTTAATTGAAATCTCGTGTTTTTCCAAACTCCCTCTCCTTTCATTCTCAACTCTTTGCTTGAGGATTTTTGTCCTGTCTTGTCTCTTTTTTCACAGTCTTAGCACAGCTTCCAAGTTTTATATATTTAAAAACAAGCGACATCTCACTTTGGCGATAAGTCGAAATCGAAACTTTACGAACGAATGAAATGGTTCGCACGGATTGTCGTTTCTCGCAAGTGCAAACACGCGTGCGGCTTCCTGATAAACATTTTTTTAAAAACAACACAGACAGAAGAGAGAAAATATAAATACATGTTTCATTCCATAGATAAATATTATCGAAAATGCCAAATTTATGCGTCTCATTGGAAAGCGACACAAGTATTTTAAAGCCTGAAGATTGCTCTCGATTCCTGAACTAATTCGTCGATAAAATTATATATGGGATCACTGTTTACTTATTTGCATATTTTCTAATTTGTCTATTAAGGGGGAATATTTTCTTCCCTATTTTAGTAAATTTAAAAATTATTTTTATATCTGCTTCAAACTTTTATCAATTAATCTTCACTATCATTTTTATCTAGTTTTTCTAAGGATATCAAATTGAGTTTTTTTTAATTTTTCAACATAAATTAATTTCTGCAAAGAATTTTATTACTTTTGATGAAAATAACACAGTAAATCGTTATGTATTAAAAAGTGTTGCATATTAAATTAACACCAGAAAAGATTAAAATAATCAATTTTGGTGTTAATTTTGGTGTTTTCTACAATGAATGAAATTTTAGATCATTAAATTTTTTTAAAACTATAAAACATGAAGATATCGATAACTCCGAGTCTTCGACTCGGAGTCATCGATTTCTTCATATTTTATAATAATTAAAGATGACTAAGTAATAAAATCATTATTTTATATTATAAGAATATTATACTTCTTCAAAATTATTTTCATTACTTCAATTCAATTATTATTTTCGAAAATTTTTAACTATAATTTTACTTTACCGTCAACCGGGGCTATTTTGTGCACCAAATTGCTTTTTTTTGACTCAAAGATTTATTTAAATTCAGAATTAAAAGAATAAAGAAAATCAACTTTTGATATATGTTGTGGACATCCTTCTGAAGGTTTCCTATAAATTTGGCAAAGAAAAAAATTTTTTTGTCTTAGTTATAGTCATTGAATGTCGTGCACACAATAACTCCCGGGATGGGGCTATTTTGTGCATCGAACTTTGTTTTTCTATAATGTTGCGTAAACATTTTTTTAATCGTTTCTGCTTCATTAAATCTTTTGTGTATATATTTGAGAGTGAATTAAAAAAAAAATGACTTAGTAAAATTTTTTTTTGTAGATATTATGCAAAAAAATGTAAAATAATACACTATAAGATTTTGCTAAAATCTGGATTTACTAAAAATTAACAATCTTTCTTTAAATTGTATATTACGCAGGTATTAAATAACATTTTTTTCTTTTTTAATATATATTTTATAATAATATATTAATATAATTATAAATTGATCGTTTAAACACTTATAAATAACTTTAAAACATAATTTCAATAGGAGCTTTTTTAATGGTTTTGAATGATATTTTTAAAAAACTTGAAATAAATATTTTTAAGGTTAAATAAATAACAATTTAATATCTAATATGCTTTTCAAGTTATTTTAAGAGAAATGAGAAAATAGTTTTAAAACTAATTTGAAAAACTTATAAATATTAATTAATGTTCATTTTTTGAGGTTACGTTGCGCACCGGTTGAGCTTTTAATCGTTTTAATGATTTTAATTAACGTATTTACAGTTTTTTGACAGAAAAGTAAGACAAAAATGTATAAAAATGATAAACAGAATCTTCTTTACTTACTAAATAAAACATTTATGAAAAATATTTGATTTTTTTAAGTGCACAAAATAGCCCCATGGAATCCTGGTTTTTCAGTTTTTTCCACTTTTCTCTTAAAATAATGAATAAAAAGTTAGCGCATTACGTATGTATCATCACAACACAATTGACAACAAATATCAAACTCAGTTTATGAGACACATTAAAACTCTAGAAGATCTGGTATAATTTTTCCGAACTTTCAAAATTTTTTAAACAAATTTTCCGTTTTTAGGAATTTTTTTCTCTTAATTGACAAAGAATTAAATAATAACATTTAGTGCTCTCTATTGTCATGTAATCAAACTTTCATTTTACAAAATAGCAGATTAAAATAATTCATTTTAATAATTTTTTTCATTAAAAAACTCGCGTGCACAAAATAGCCCCAGGATGCACAAAATAGCCCCAGTTGACGGTATATCAATTATTTTTAATAATTTTCGAAAAAGTTCTTTGGCAATTTTCAAATCCATTTGTTTACAATATTCAATTTCACCGAAATTTCAATTATTCCTAAATTCTTTAATTAAATGCATATTAGAAAATAAAACCTTTAAATAATATAAAAGAAAATTCAATTAAACTTTTTCAAAAATATTAATTTCAAAATTCAATTATTTCTAAAAATTCACGCTATATTGCTTTTAATATTCAATTATGATCTAAAATTTCAACTGAAATTCATTTTTATGAAATGAAAATCAATTTTTATTAGAAAATTCTACAAGAATTTAATTATTTAAATGCAAAAGTAAATAATTTATTGAATAATTGAATGTTTCTCAAAATTCAATTCTCATAAAGAATTTTATTAATAAATTTTTAAATAATTGAATTCTTTTGCCGAATTTTATTAAAACTTGCATGAACATAATTACTTTTTTCAAGAAATTCAATTATAATTGTATGAAAAATAATTGTAACGCTGCGATGAGTTTTATTATAAGTAAAAATAATTGAATCCTTAAGAAGAATTTTTTCACTCTTGAAAATAATTGAATTTGTACAATAATTTGTAACTTTTATAAAATTAAATTTTTTTCTAGTGTTTTTAACAAAAATTCTTCAATAAATCTGTTATTGTTATTAATTTTTAAAAAAGTTCTTTGAGAATTTTGAAATTCATTCATTTACGATTCAATTTTACAAAATTTCAATTATTCGGAAATTCTGCAATTAAATATTTATTGAAAAATAAAAACTTGAAATAATTTCAATAAAAATCCTATTAAATTTTTAAAAAGAATTAATTCTACAGAATTGTTTGTGAAAAATATGAAAAATTAAGAATTTCAATGATTTTAATTTGAAACTTTTTCAAAATTAAATTATTTCTAAAAATCCACGTTATAATGCTTTTAATATTTAATTATAATCTAAAATTTTAACTGAAATTCATTTTTAAAACCATTTTTATCAGTAAATTCTACGAGAATTCAATTATTTAAATACAAAAATAAATAATTTATTAATTTCATGTTTCCTGAAATTAAATTCTCATAGAAAATGTTTTCAACAAATTTTTTAAATCATTAAATTCTTTGGACGAATTTTAATTAAATTTTTAAGAATAATTACATTTTTCGAGGAATTCGATTAAAATTGCATTAAAAATAATTGAAATTATGCAATGAGTTTTATTATCTATGAAAATAATTGAATTCCTAAAACAATTTTACTATTTATAAAAATAATTTAATCCCTGTAGGAAAGTTATTATTTATGAAAATAATTGAATTATTGGGAAGAAATTTATAAAAAAATTTTGTAAATAATAATTTAATTCCTGTAAAAAATTTTATTATCTATGAAAATAATTGAATGTTTGCGTAGAATTTTATTCAAATTCATGAAAATAATTGCGACGAATTTTATTAATTTTGAAAATAATTGAATTCTTGAGATAAATATTGTTATTTATGAACGAAAATAATTGAATTTTACAATGAATTTTATAAAAAAATTCCTGAATATAATTGAATTTCGGCTACGAATTTTGCTATTTATAAAAATAATTGAAATTTTGAAGACAATTTTCCTCGATTTTTTAAAAATAATTAAATTTCTGCGAAGAAATTTATAAAAAAATTTGTAAATAATTGAATTCCTGTACAAAATTTTATTATTTATGAAAATAATTGAATGTTTGCGTAGAATTTTATTCAAATTTTTTTTAATAATGAAATTCTTTTGGAAAATTTTATTTAAATAGTAGATATTGAAAATCATTAAATTTTAGAAAACTTTTGAAAATAATTGAAATTTTGACAAGAATTTGATTAAAATTGTAATTGAATATCAGAGAAGAATTCTATTATTTATAAAGAGAATTGAAATTTTCACGAGAATTTTTTTAAATTTTTGAACACAACTGAATTTATTAACTATGTTACTAAGTTAGTTAGTAAGTTAGTAACTAAGTTAGTAGCTTACTATTCTCCCTGGAGAAGCTAAATTCGTTGAATTTTTCCAAATCGTTGACTTTGGTGTTTTATTTAAAGTAAAATTTAATTCATAGTTAAAAATAACACCAAAATAGATTATTTTAATCCTTTCTGGTGTTAATTTAATCCTAGAGGGATTAAACTGTTGCAGATTATTTTAATCCATTCTGGTGCTATTTTACCACTTCACGTTTTACTGTTAATTGAATTTCTACAATCATTTGTAACTTTTCCCAAATTCAATATTTTTTAAAACTAAAATTCTTCTATAAATTAATTATTTTTAATAATGAATATGTATTAAAAAATTTAACTAATTTCAGAAGAATTTAAATTATTAAAATTTTTCAAAAATCTAACTTCTTTAATATTTCTATAATCGAATTCATCTTGAAAATTGAATTTTCTAAAATAAAGAACAATTTTTTGTTCCTGTTATTGCGCGAGAGAATATTGAAGAACGAAATAATGTGAAGATATTAAGGAACTGTGAACATAATAAAGTACAGTGTCACCGGTTTTGGATACAAGTCGAAACTATTACCAAGTGACAGGTGGAATTTAATATTAAAGTTTGTAATATATGACTACTGGGGCTGAAGAAATCGATCAGAAGTTAACAAGTTTAACTTTACGATTTCACGCGACAGTTTCTCTTTCCCCCCTCATATACAATACACACAGTGTATATGTACCAATTTCATTCTTGTTGTTTTTTTTCTTTTTTTTCCCTTCATTTATTTATTTTCTATCCGAGTTTATCCTCTCATATAAAGGTCTCTAAAAACTCGTTAAGAAATTTCTAGTCACTGAAAAACGAATTCAACTTCTAGTGAGCATAGGGAATGTAAGAAAAATGTTATTAGTAATCTTTTTTTTCTCATTAAGACGGAGACAGAAAAAAATTATTCACTCTGTACGTTCATTATGTGTACGATGATGTTTCTTTTCCATTAAATTCTCAATGGAAAAAAATTCTTTCTTCTGTTTGTTTCTTAACTTTTTAAATAAAATTAGAGAAAATGAAAAGTTTACTGAAGAAAGTTTTACTATACGTGGAGTTTATGCAACTAAGTCGAAAAAAATTCATTACAAAAATTTCACTGGAACGATTCAGTTAAATTTCTACATTGAACTCTAGTTTGAATTTCGCGCCAAAACAGTTCATCAAATCGCCGCCTAGATGGCATCAAAGTTCTCTCACAAGCGAAGTGAAAATTACGGCGAAAAAGGTTCATTTTTTCAAAAACAAAAAACGATCCTTTTTTGGCGCAAGAAGAAAGGGAAATGTTTGCCAAATGTCATGTGTATGTTGAATTTTGTTAATTAAAAACAAAAGAAAAATGATTTCAACGATAAATGACAACATTGCAGTACTTCATGATCTATATATAGAACCGGATTATTGCCGTGTGTTCAATTTTTTTCTTCTTCATTATTTTTATTTGAGAAAGAGGGAAAAAAAAAGATTTCGCTTCTTTTTTTCGTTTTTCATCATCTTCGTTCACGGTGAAATAAGAGAAGTAATTAATCGCAGCAAATCGAAGTCGAAGCACAGGATCTCGTCACTTAAGAATTACCTGCTACTGGTCTTATATATACCTGGGAGGAATTCCTGTCATCGTGGATCAACGTTCTCGGGAACGAAGCAGAACGAAAGAAAGAAGAAGAAGCGATGGAAAGAAAAGGAGAATGAGAGTAACAAGAAGGAAAAGGCCTCCTCCCACTCTCTCTTTGATCGTTGCTTTCAGTGGCTGTCTGTGTATATATATATATATATGTATATATACACAGAAGGCTGTTTTGCGTCCTTTTCCTTATCGGCCTCCAGTGTACCTTTTTATTTAATAATTGGAACGCCCGGTATGTTAGCTATATCTGTTCCGCGAATCCACTTCCATTTTGGGCAAGACGCGATGGTTACCGCACCGCACTACCTGGTTTTACGTGAGTCTCGTGTCACGTTCAAACTGATAACTTTTTTACATCTCGCAGAAAATTTCCTCCCTGCTCCTTGGCTTGCATGCAAACTCTTTGAAAAAAGTTTTTTTTTTCATTCAGAAAGTTTCTTTTTTTCTGCACTTGATTTATTCTCTATTGGAGCAAATATAGGGTCTAATAATAATTTTTGACGTTAAAAATTAAAAAAAAATTTTTTTTTTAAAACAATTTGTTATAAAGAAATTAAGAAAAATTGATTTTTATAAAAAACTGATAGCGCCATTCGATTCTACGCAAAAAACTACTACGAGAACATATGTTCCATTTTTTAAAAAAGACCTATTGTTATAGAAATGTTATAAACAATTTTATGCAAATTCTAATGTATAAACAATTGAACTCCTGAGAAATTTTTATTATTCATAAAAAGAATTGAATTCTGTTTGAAAATTTTAGGAAAATAGTAGATATTAAAAATCATTCAAATGCGAAAAGTTTTTAAAAATAATTAACATTCCGTTGGATCAAATTTTTCAATTTTACAAATAGATTTTATTAGAATTTATTAAAATAATTGACTTGTTCTAGGAAGAAATTTTTCTACTTTTTAACATAATTGAATTCTTGTGATGAATATTGTTATTTATGAAAATAATTTTATTAAAATGCCTCAAAATAATTTCGGGAATAATTTTGTTATTTATCTTTAATAATTGAATTCTTTCCTAGAATATTTTATGTAAATAATTGAATTCTTGGCAAGAATTTTATTCAAATCTAAAAGAAAAATTGAATTATTTCAAAAAAATTTAATTAAAATTGTATTTAAAATAATTGATTTCTTTCGAACAATATTATTAGAATATTTGAAAATAGTAGAATTCCTTGCAAAAATTCTAATATTTATGAAAATAATTGAATTCTTGCGGACAATTTTATTATAGAAATCTTTTAAAATAATTGAATTTTCCAGAAAAAATTTATCACTTTTAAAAATAATTGAATTCCTGTGAAAAACTCTATTATTTTTGTAAATAATTGAATTCTTCCAAAGAATTTAAAAAAAAATATTTTCTTAAATAATTGATTTTTTCGAGGAATTGAAATTAAATTTTTAAGAATAATTACATTTTTTGAGCAATTTCGGTAAAATTGCATTTAAAATAATTGAAATCCTGCGATGAATTTTATTATTTATGAAAATAATTGAATAGTTGCTAAGAATTTTATTAAAATTTTCATAAATAATTGAATTCCTGAGAAGAATTTTATTATTTATGAAAATAATTGAATTATTGCGAAAAATTTTTTTAAAAATATTTAAAAAGAATTGAATTTCTGTGAAAAATTTTGTTATTTTTGAAAATATAATAATTGAAGTAATATGATAATTGAATTCTTCATAAGAATTTTATAAACATTCTTTTGAATAATTAATTTAAAATATGAAAATAATTGAAATTCTTGATGAGCTTTATTATGTATGGAAATAATTGAATACTTGCTTAGAATTTTATTAAACATTTGTTTAAGTAATTGAATTTCCATGAAAAATGTTTAAGTGAAAGCAATCGAATCATTATGAGAATTAAATTTTGGATATTTTTTAGAAATAATTAAACCGTTTTAAAGAATTTAATTACAATTTTTGAGAATAGTTTTTTGATTTCTAATACTAGCGAATTTAAAGTGATGGAAATTTAAAAAAAAAACATAAACATTAGTTTTTAGTGACTGAAATTTAAAAAAAAGTACCTAAATTGTAGCACAACGTAAAAAAATCAGTGTATGGGTAATTAGTCCTTTTCTTCTTATTTTTGTCTTTTGAATTGCGACGACAATTTTTTATAGTCAAAAAGAGATATGAAGAAAAGGAAGGAAAAAAAGTGAAATAATCGAATTAGTCACAATGACTAATGAGGGAAACGTTCTCGTTATCAGCATCGAGATCGACAACTTTTAACCAGCACGCGAAACCTAATCGTCCAATTAAGCCGTCTACCTCTTTAATTATGTCTTGAAATCTCCCAACAACGTTCTGCTGTTATTTTCACCTTTTCATTTTACACACAGACGGAATTACAAATTGATTGTTAAGTCAATTATATCAATCAAATTGCAGTGAATTTCAAATTTATGCTTCGTGGGCAATTTTTTTTTGGTATTTACTCGAATTTATGTTCTATGCATTTATGTTCTATTTATGTCCATGTTGTATTTTTTGGTTTGACTAAAAAATCGTCAAGGAAATTCAAAAGACAAAAAAAGGAAGATAAATGTATGGATGAATATTTATGTCGTATTGAAATACCAGACGCTATTTAGGAGTCAATTTTGCAGAAAGAGTCAAGTTTTTTTTCCCCTCCCTCGACAAGTATGTTTCTCGAAATATATTGTTAAACAGCGCATTATTATTTAGACGACAATGAAGCGTAAACCACACTTGAATTCTCGCGTTTCGATCAACATATTATGGCGAATAAACACCTCACGGTCCTGGTCCTTGATGGCAAATTTTTTTTTCGCCGTCTTTTTTTTATTTCTTATCGAGAATAATGATTGCAACACGTATATAATACGCCTTTTAGATTGAAGGTAAAATCGACAAAGAGAGTGAGGAAAGCGGGTGTCTTTTTGTCGAAAAACTTATGCACGCATTCCTACGCGGTGTATGCATCACATCACGTGGAACGGAGATTGAAAGTGTACCCGTTACAAGACCGGTTTTCGAGTTATGGTAATCCGTTTATTTAGGTGACACTGGGAAAATGCGATGTCATGTTTCGTTGTGAAAGAAGGGACAAAAATGTGCGAAACACTGTATTATTGCATTGTAACGATATAAAAGAAAGCCGACCGTTTTGTTTTCTTTTGTTTCTTTGCTTACTTTTTTCCCTTTTTTCTTGCGCTCTTACTCTATATACTTACGTCTCGCTTTAGATCAAATTTTATTTCGTGATTGTAACTTTCCGGGGAGAGGGGGGGGGGGAGTTTATTTTGTGTAAAGTAGTTTTTTTTTTGTTTACACTTGAACTCGGGTTATTGAGACACTTATTTTATGAATAGATTTTATTGTCACCGCTGTCTTTGTTTTGTTCCAGTGAATTTAAAATTTTTACTTTCTACAAGATATACAATATTTCGGATTCGATATTTCAATCTTTCCAACTGAAAAAGTTCTATATAATTTCACTAGAATCATATTCTATATGAATTCTAGTGAATATTCTATAGAATTTTACTAGAGCGATTCTGTAGTATTTCTACATGAATTCTACTAAATTTTAGCGATTTTTAATTAGAACGAATATAAATTTCGTGAAATAATTTTCTTAACATTATATTATTATGTGGTTACTACAGGGCTCGAACAAGGTCCGCAAATCCCGTAAAGGTCCGTAACTAAATATGCTTGAAGTCCGTAAAAGTCAGTTTTTAAAAAAAAGGTTCGTAAAGTCCGTAATTTCATTGAGAAAAGATGAAAATTTCATAAATTTTACTATATAATTTAGAACATTTTAGAGAAATTACAAATGATTGCAAAATTCAATTATTTTCAAAAGTAATAAATTTCTAACAAAAATTCAATTATGTTTAAAATTTGTTTTAAATTCTCGTCAAAATTTCAATTATTATTCTTATAAATAATAAAATTCTTCTTCAAAATTCAATTATTTTCAAAAATTCTAATAAAATTCTTGACAAAATTTCAATTATTTTCAAAATTAATACAATTCTTAGCAAAAATTCAATTATGTTTAAAATTTTTTTTAAATTCTCGTCAAAATTTCAATTATTTTGATAAATAATAAAATTCTTTTTCAAAATTCAATTATTTTCAAAAATTCTAATAAAATTCTTGACAAAATTTCAATTATTTTCAAAATTAATACAATTCTTAGCAAAAATTCAATTATGTTTAAAATATTTTTTGAACTCTCGTCAAAATTTCAATTATTCTTATAAATAATAAAATTCTTCTTCGAAATTCAATTATTTTCAAAAATTCTAATAAAATTCTTGACAAAATTTCAATTATTTTCAAAAGTAATACAATTCTTAGCAGAAATTCAATTATGTTTAAATTTTTTTTAAATTCTCGTCAAAATTTTAATTATTCTGATAAATAATAAAATTCTTTTTCAAAATTCAATTATTTTCAAAAATTCTAATAAAATTCTTGACAAAATTTCAATTATTTTCAAAATTAATACAATTCTTAGCAAAAATTCAATTATGTTTAAAATATTTTTTGAACTCTCGTCAAAATTTCAATTATTCTTATCAATAATAAAATTCTTCTTCGAAATTCAATTATTTTCAAAAATTTTAATAAAATTCTTATTCTTGGCATAATTTCAATTATCAAAAATTTTTCTCAATTTAATGATTTTTAATATCTATTATTTTCATAAAATAATGAAAATTTCAAAGAAATTCAATTATTTACAAATTTTTTTTAAATTTCTTCACAATATATAATTCAAAGATTTGTTGTATTTAAATAATTGAATTCTAGTAGAATTTTATAATAAAAATTTATTTAAAATTGAATTTCAGTTAAAAATAAATGAATTTGAAAATTCTAGAAAAAATATTTCAAAAATTATTAAAAATAAGGGATTTATAGAAAAATTTTAGTTAACACTAAAAAAAATTGAATTTTGGAGAAGTTTCAAATTACTGCAGAAATTCAATTGTTTTCAAGAGTAATAAAATCTTTCGCAAAAATTTAATAATGTTAAAAAATTGTAAAATTCTTCTGAGAAATTCAATTATTTTCATAAATAATAAAAATCAATGCAGAATTTCAATTATTTTTAATACAATTTTAATCAAATTTCACGGAAAGTGTTATTATTTTTAAAAATTTTATTAAAATTCATTAAAAGAATTCAATTATTTAAAAGTTTATTGATAAAATTCTTCATGAGAATTTTAATTTGAATAATTTTCAAAAACCTTCCACAATTCAATGATTTTTAATATCTATTACTTTAATAAAAATTTCTAAAAGAATTCGATTGGTTAAAAAAAATTTTTTTTAAATTCTTCGCAGAAATTCAATTATTTTTAAAAATTTACAAAAATACTCGTCAAAATTTTAATTATCTATATAAATAATAAAATTTTTCTCCGAAATTCAATTATTTTCAAAACTTTTAATAAAATTCTTGTCAGAATTTCAATTATTTTTCATAAATTTTCATCAAATTTCTCGAAAAATGCAATTATTCTTAAAAATTTTATTAAAATTTGTCAAGAGAATTCAATTATTTAAAAATTTGTTGAAAAAATTCTTTATGAAAATTCAATTTTAAGAAGCATTCAATTGTTTAATAAAATATTTATTTTTACAGTTAAATAATTGAATTCTCTTAGAATTTTCTAATAAAAATTGATTTAAAAATGAATTTCAGTTAAATGATTAATTTTTTTTAAATATGCAATATAATTTTTTTTATTTGAAGTTTTTATTTTCTAATATGTATTTAATTGAAGAATTTACGAATAATTGAAATTTATAAAATTGAATATTGTAAATAAATGAATTTTGAAAATTGTAGAAGAACTTTTTTGAAAATTAATTGATTTAAAGAAAAATTTTAGTGAAAAATTCTTAAAAATAATCATTGAATTGAAAGGATGAAAATAATTTTGAAGAAGTGCAATATTTTTATAATATAAAATAATGATTTTATCACTGGGCCATCTTTAATTATTATAAAACATGAAGAAATCAATGACTCCGAGTCGAAGACTCGGAGTTATCGATATCTTCACGTTTTATACTTATGAAAAAATTTAATTTATATTTTTAAGTAAAATTTTCTTTTATTTGACTCGGATTGGTTATATTTTTGTCAGTAATTAGTCCGAAATTTTTCATTTTTTTCCATAAAGTCCGTATTTTTAAATAGTTTCACTGGTTTGAGTCCTGTTACTAAATTAAATGAATTATATATTTAAATGATATAAACAATTTATGCCTAAAATTTGTCATATAAATAAAATGTAAAATTTAATTATACAATAATATAAAGTTGAATAATATTATTTTACGAATTTAAATTCTTACTAATTATAAATCACTAAAATTTAGTAGAATTTATGTAGAAATTCTATAGAATCATTCTAGTGAAATTCTGTAGAATATTCACTAGAATTTATATAGAATGATTCTAGTGAAATTCTATAGAATTTTTTCTCAGCTGGGTTGGGTCAATATTGGCTCCATCATGGCATATTTAATTTATTTGAATTTCAAAAAAAAAAGATTCAAAGTTCAAGAAACTTTTAGGTTAAATTTAAAGTGCATATTTTTCTAATCAGAACATCGGGGGGAGAAGGGACAAAAGAATTAAGCACAGAAAAGCAAAAAAAAAAAAAAAAAAAATTGAAATGGCGAAGAAGTGAAGAAAAATTGAAAAACATCCATTATCTCTCGCACGTCGATTGAAATTCTTGACCACGTGTTGGGAAGTTTTGGTTTGGCGAATGTACTTAAGCCTCATAATGGTTGAGCGGAAAGGGGGTCGCAAAATACGTGCTTTACAAGTGCTCATTGTGGTCCAGGAAGGGGCCTCGCGTTTGCATCACACATGGCGCGATCAAACTCCCCTTTAACGCCGGCTGCACGAAATGTCTATTCCGACACGAGTAGTATGGTATAGTTGGCTGCTGATATCAAACGGCGGCGTTAAAGGATGGGAGCAACTTTGTAAATGGAAATGGAATCAGGGAACAAAATCACGCCCTGGCGCAAAATTCCAGCATAATTTAACGACTAATCGATGCAACTGTATTTATGCGACTCTCGATCAATCGAAACATAATGAGCTATAAGGAGGAGAAGAAAAACGAATTTCGAGAAGAAATTTGCGAGTGGAAAACTTTTTCTGATAATCTGATAATTTCCTTCAATATTTCAAATTATTTTCACCTTTTCTACTTTTTTTTTCTTTTCTTCGTAACGTTCTGGTACTAAAGGGAGGAAAGGGAAAAAGACAAAAAACAAAAAGAAAGAGAGAGAGAGAGGGAGAGAAAATGGATTTCCACTACTTTAAATTCGCTACTACTAGAAATCAAAACACTATTCTCAAAAAATATTCGAAATTCAATTATTTTCTAAATCTAGTATTTTCCACAAGAATTCAATTAATTTAGAATAGCATTTTCAAACAAATTTCGAAAAAATCAATTATTCAATAAAATTTTTATACAATTCTTCACAATAATGAATAATTCAATTACTTTCACTAATAATAACATTTTTCATAGAAATTCAATTATTTAAAAAAAAAATGATAAAATTCTAATCAAGAATTCAATTTTTTTCATAAATAAGAAAACACATCGAAAAATTTCAATTATTTTTAATACTATTTTAAATTAATTAATCGAAAAATTCAATTATTTTCCCAAATAACGTTTGCCAATTCAATTATTTAAAGAATAATTGAATTCAATTATTTAAAATCAAATTTTCATAATATTTATTATATTTCGCAAAAAATTAATTATTCAAAACAATATTCATAAAATTCTTATGAAGAATTCAATTATTTTCGAAAATAATAAAATTTTTCACAAAAATTCAATTCTTTTTAAACATTTTAAAAAAAATTTGGCAATAATTCAATTATTTTCGCTTAAATAATAAAATTCATCTCAGAAGTTCAATTATTTTAGAAGATTACAATAAAATTCTTAACAATTATTAAATTATTTTCATAAATAATAAAATTCATTGCAGGATTTCAATTATTTTTAATACAATTTTACAGAAATTGCTCGAGAAATTTAATTATTTTTAAAAATTTAATTTCAATTCCCCGAAAAAATAAATTATATAAAGAAATGTTTTTTTTAAATTCTTTGGAAGAATTCACTTATTTACAAAAATATTATAATTTTTAACGGTAATTTAATTATTTTTAAATATATGTTAACAAAATTGTTGGAAAGAAATAAATTATTTTAAATACAATTTTAATCAAATTTTTTTGAAATAATTTAATTATTAAAGATAAATAGCAAAATTATTCCCGATAATTCAATTATTTTGAGTCATTTTAATAAAATTCTTTGTAAAAGTCAATCATTTTCATAATTAACAATATTCATCACAAGAATTCAATTATTTTTAAAACTAATAAATTTCTTCTTGGAAATTCAAGTATTTAAAAAAGTTTTAATAAAATCGTTCGCAAGAATTCAATTATTTCCATAAATAATAAAACTCAGCGAAAAATTTGAATCATCTTTAATACTACCTTAAATTAATTAATCGAAAAATTCAATTATTTTAACAAATAAAGTTTTCCAGAAGAATTCAATTATTTAAATAAAATTTTCATAATATTTATTACATTTCGAAAAAATTAATTATTTAAAACAATGTTTATAAAATTCTTATAAAGAATTCAATTATTTTCAAAAATAAGAAGATTTTTCAAAGAAATTTAATTATTTGTAAACCTTTTTAATAACATATTTCGCAATAATTTAATTATTTTCATAAATAATAAAATTCTTCTCAGGAATTGAATTATTTTCGAAAATTATAATAAAATTCTTTGCAACTATTCAATTATTTCCATAAATAGTAAAATTCATCGCACGATTTCAATTATTTTTAATAAAATTTTACAGAAATTGCTCGAGGAATTTAATTATTCTCAAAAATTTCATTTCCTCGAAAAATCAATTATTTAAAAAAATGTATTTTTTAAATTCTTTGGAAGAATTCAATTACTTACAAAAATATTAACATTTTTCACAGGAATTCAATTATTTTTAAAAGTAACAAATTTTTTCTTGGAAGGAAAAAAGTTGTCAAGAATTCAATTATTTTTATAAATAATAGAATGCTTTTCGGGAATTCAATTATTTTCAAAAAATTTAAAAAATAAAATTCTCGAACCGATTTCAATTATTTAAAAAAAATTTTGTAAAAATCTTCTTAAGAATTCAATTATTTTCATGAATAATAAAAATTTCTCAAGAATTCAATTATTTAAATTAGAATTTGCATAAAATTAATCGAAAAAATCAATTCTTTTTTGTATAAAATTATTCCCAAGAATTAAATTACTTTTCTAAATATTTAAATTCTTTCATGAATAAAAAAATTTGTTGCAGAAATTCAATTTATTAGCAAGATAAGACAAGTAATTATTTTTGATAAAAATTAGGAAAAAGTGAGGAAAATAAAAAATATGGAATGGAATTTTTGTCAGTTTTGTCAAGTGTCTAAATCAAGTTTTTTTGATCATCAAGTTTAATTTTTCGATAGCTACTATTTTATTACTTTTTTTTTTAGTTTGAAAGCTACTTTTAGCTACTTTTTTAAAATTAACTATCGAGTGCAAAGTCTGAGAGAGAGAGAAAAAAAAGAAGGAAAAAAGAAAAAATTGAGAAAAACAAAAGGGAAATTAAAAGAAAAAAGGGAGAAAGACAAATAGAGAAAATGAAAGAAGCGAGAAAAAGTAAAAAAAAGGGAAATGGACAAAAACAGAAATAGAAAAAAGCGAAAAAAAGACAAAAAGAGAAAAAGAAAAAAAGCGAGAAAAGAACAAAAAGAGAGCGATGGACAAAAAGAGAAAAAAGGAGAGCAAGAGTAAAAAAAATCGAGAAAAACAAAAAGAAATGAAAAAAAGACAAAAAAGAGAAAAAAAGAAGGGAATAAGGAAAAAGGGAAGAAAAAAGGGAGAAAACGGCAAAAAGAGAGAGAAAAAGAAGAGAAGAAAAGGGGGAAGACATTAGTGGTGTTAGAACCGACGCTCATAGAGATGTCCAGCAGCCCAATTACTACCGCATTAAATCAATGTTCTATGACCCGGGTCGGTAATAAACCGTGGTCTCGACATATCTTCACGCCCGCGACTCATTCCCCACTTGTATCTTGGTCCCCCTCCCCCTTTAAAAATACTCCCGGAATGCTCGTCTCTGTCGTAATATTTGGCTTTAAATCATGCTCCGCTGACAGGACATAGTCCTTTTTCCACGTCCAACGATTCATAGAACGAACAAGAATTCACGTTCCCAAAGATCCCTTCAAAAAACCAACCCTTATATTATATTGAGAAATAGACCGGTTTATCAATTATTATCACCAAATTAATCACCATTATCAGCCATTTTCGTTTCTTCTTCTCCTTTCACAATTTTATTCTCATTTTCAATAATGCAATTTTTCAAAACTTCTTAAATTTTCGATCAAATCTTAATGCAATTTGCAATTTTTCTAAGGCTGTCATTAAATTGAGACAAAAAACGAATCAAAATTGTTTCATGGCAACAATTTTGATTCGTTTTTTGTCTCAATTTGATAGACTTATCAAAGTTTTCTTGAAAGTATTAAATTTACACTAAATTGGATCAAATTGATACCAAAATTTGATACCAAAATTTAACTCGTGTTTTTATTTGATACACATTTTTGTTATCAATTCGTTACAATTTGATACTTTCAAGTTAGCAGTGTAGGAAAATTGTGAAAGTATTTCTATATTATTTTTATATTAATTTATTATTTACATCAATTATTTATTTAAAAAAAACAGAAATCGTAGAGAAGCTTAAATATTGAAATTTGAAAAAAATGTTCGCGAAAAGTGTATTGGAAATGAAATGAAAAGGTGCATTGTGTGTATGTATAACAATGTTTTCTATATAAGAAGTATGTCAAACTTGGCTTTGAAGAAGTCGAATTTTTTTTTTTTTTTTTTTTGCTTTAATATATAAACCGAAGCCACGAGATTAACTTCAGAAAAGCAATTTACGACTGAGATCTCATTCATAGCTGAGCTTTTATATAAAAGCTTTTTGGTGTAAGCTGCGACACGGACTTTGGTTAAGGGTACACTTTCCGAGAGGGGCAGTGCGACTTTTTTCAACCGCAGCGAATTAGCAATACGCATTTTTTACTTGTATTCTCAAAAATATCTATTTCTTGAAAAGAAAGTACTTTTTAAATCTAATTTTTTGGCTTTCAACACAAATGGCTTTCAACACAAATCCATTTAATATATTTAGACGATTCTTAACTTTGGTCATACTTTTGCTTTCCCACTGTTTTCAATTTAATAATCTTTAAAAATTATTCTCAAATCTTCTTCAAACTATATTGCACAATTAATCTTCACTATGCTTCTATTTTTATTCATTAATTAAAATTGTTAAGAATAAGAACACGAATATTTGACAATTATTCTGTAAATTAAAAAATTTTTTATATTCAAGAATAAACATTAATTTTTGAATGATTACAGATTTAAAATTTAAAGAGAATTCACTTATTAAATACTAAATATTAAATATTCTTATTCATTATTATTCGAAAATTTTAATAAAATTTGTCTCAAAGAATTTCATTATATTCTCATGAATAATAAAATTCTTTAGAGAAATTCAATTATTTTCACTACAATTTTAATAAAATTTCTCAAAAGAATACAATTATTTTTAAAAATATTAATTAAATTGAATTATTTTCAAGAATTTTAATATAAATTCAATTATTTTCGACAATTTTCATGAAATTCTTTTTAGAAAAAATAATAATTTTCAAAATTTTTAATAAAATTCAGTCAAAAAATGTAATTAATTTTCGAAAATTCAGATAAAATTCTTCGAAACATTTCAATTATTTTTATGAATTGTAAAATCCTCCTCAAAAATTCAATTATTTTCAAAAAATAAAAAAATTCTTTGCAATAATTAAAATATTTCCATAAGTAATAAAATTCTTCAAAGGAATTCAATAATTATTTTCATAAATATTAAAAGGTTTCGAAGAAATTCAATTTATTAATTTCAATACAATTTAAATAAGATTTCTCGACAGAATACATTTTCTTTTAAAAAGATTATTTAGATTCAATTATTTTTAAGAGTTTTAATAAAAATTCAATTATTTTCGACATTTTTTATGAAATTCTTTTAAAAAAAATTTTATTTTCCAAATTAAAAATTTTTTTCCTTCAAAAAATTCAATTATTTTCATAAATTCAGTTAAAATTCTTTGAAACAATTAAATTATTTTTATGAATTGTAGAATCCTCCTTAAAAATTCAATTATTTTTATAAATAATAAAATTCTTCAAAGGAATTCAATTATTTTCATAAATAATAAAATGTTTCGGACAAATTCAACTATTTTCAGTACAATTTTAATAACATTTCTTGGAAAAAATTCAATTACATTCAAGATAATTTTAATAAAATTTCCCTTACCAGTACAATTAATTAAAAAAATTGTAATAAAATTTTTCTAAACAGTTCAATTGTTCTCAAAAGTTTTTTTATAAAATTCTTTGTTAATTTCTATTATTTTCAAAATTTCCAATTAAAATTTCTTTAATAAATTATTTTTATCGAAATTTAATGAAATTGTTCAAAAAAATGTAATTATTTACAAAAACTCTAATACGTTTAAAAGAATTTAATTTTAATTTAATTTAATTTAATTTTTAATTCTATTTAAATATAATTTAATAAGAAAATCTTCAATTACAATTAATAATAAACACGATTATTTTAATGACTTAATAGAAAATCTTCATAAAATTCAAAACTTTTAAAACTTTCAGTAAAAATTATTAAAAAAAACTCCATTATTTTCAAGAAAATTGAAATAAATTTTTCAAAACATATTAATTATTTTAAAGAATTTGAATAAAAATGTTGCCAAGAATTAAATTATTTTGAATACAATAATTTTAATTACATTTTCCCGAAAGAATTCAATATTATTGGAAAAAAATGTTGATAAAATTCTTGAGATAAATTCAATTATTTTCAAATATTTGTATAAATACTTTACAAGAATTCAATGATTTTCAGTACATCGACAATTTAATTATTTCTGAAAATAATTGAATTCTTGAATAAAATTTTATTAAAACTTTTTTAAATAATTGAATTCCTGTCAAAAATGTATTATTGATATAATTGAATTCTTACGAAAAATTTAAAAATAATTTAATTGTCCCTGGAATTCAATTAAAATTGTATTTAAAATAATTGAACTCAATGATTTTCTAAGGACACAAATTATTATTTGAATTTACAACGATGTCTGACTAAAAGCGACTTTTACTACTAATTTAGAAATTGAATAAGTTCAGAGCAAAATTGTCCGACTATTGTTAAATTTTACTACTGATTTATAAATTATAAGTAAAGTTTTACTACGACTAAAAATTTGTACAACTGCTGAGATAAAAATTACTTGAAGACAAAAAGTTGTCTGACTGAAACTGCTTTTACTACTTACGCAATATTTCGAATTGTTTTCTTTTTGCTATTAATGCTAAAATTACTAGAAGCTAAAAGTTTGATTGCAAATGACTCTTACTTTAGATAAAACAGTTACAAAAATTCTGTCTGACTAGACTGTTGACCTTTACTACTTCTGGAGTTAAAATTGCACTAAAATTAGAAAAACAGTAGAAAAATTTTGTAATATGGATGATTATTCACTTATTGTCAGTGGTTTTTTCACTTCGTGGAGAATCACCCATATACTTAATATATTTTTCAAAATTGAAAAAAGTTCGAAAAAATTTCATTTGAAATATTAATGATTAATTTTATGTTAATTAAATTATGGTTAATTTTACTTTTAATTAATTAATTTAATTTGTTGTTACAGGTATCGAGATGATACTCTATGCTGGACTGACAGGTGAGAACTAAAAAACAATTCTAAAATTTCTATATCATTTTGGATTCAAATTAAAAAATTTTTCACACTATCCCTTTTTTTGAGAAACATTTTCTTAAAGAACAAGAAAATCGAGTAGAACTAAATTTTACTCTAATAACTACCGAAAAAAATATTTCACCTGGAACAACGATAATTTTCTCTAGAATAGCGAAAGTCTAAAATAAATTATCTAAAAATTTCGGCATTACAATAAAATCTCCAGTTATTCCAGATAAAATATTGTTAATATGCTGTACATTCAATTTTCCATATTTCAATTCCCACTCATTCCTCTCCTCCTTGAAAAATGATCGATACCATATTAATATATATTTAAAAATCGATTTTAAAATGAATTCCGAAATAATCGACACTGTCAAATTGGGTGATGTATTTTGATTTAAGAAAGATAATTTTCCCCCGCAATAAAAATAGAATCCTGGCTAATCATAAGGCGAAGGCTCATTATAGATTCAATCTCGCAAGTTGCTTCAATTATGCGAGAGAGAAAGAGAGAGAGAGAGAGAGAGAGAAAGTTGCACAAGCGTGTGCGAGTGCCTCTAATGGATCATGCTCTCAGCAAACCTAATAATCGCTTGCCATAGATCAGTCGCGGATCGTGGAGAGCAACCAAGCAAGTGCAGTTGGGAGGTGGGTTAAATAGCGAGGTGAAGATGAGAAAGAAAAACGGTACTTAAGCATCAATGTAGTTTAATAATCGCTGCCTCTTAAAGGCAAAAGAAAAAAGGAGAGGAGAAAAAAAAACAAGAAACATCAGGGATGAGAAGAGGAGAAGTCACTAATAATTATTATCCCCCGTCAACTTTGATCGATGCTCAACATACTCCTTAAATGTACAATTCATTTGACGCCACTTGTCACAAGTCATTAAATCATGACAAATTGAGTTTACTGCCATTTTTCTTCTATTTATTACATTCTTTTTAAATTTAACTGTTGAGATTTTTCATTTTCTGTCATGTTATATTACAAAAAAGAAGCTTTTTCCTCCCTCGAGTTAAAATGTACCATTTTTGTCCCTATAGTAGAAGAAAGAAGCCTTTTTCCTCCCTCGAGTTAAAATGTACCATTTTTGTCCCTAGTAGGAGAAAGAAGTCTTTTTCCTCCCTCGAGTTAAAATGTAACATTTCTGTCCCTATAGTAGAAGAAAGAAGCCTTTTTCCTCCCTCGAGTTAAAATGTACCATTTTTGTCCCTGTAGTAGAAGAAAGAAGCCTTTTTCCTCCGTCGAGTTAAAATGTACCATTTTTGTCCCTAGTAGGAGAATAGTATATTAAGCAACAAGAGGAGAAAGGCAGCCATTTCTTTACGGTGATTTTTGTGACACGAGTGGAGGTCGAGGGCGCCGTAGGCGCCCCGAGACCGAAACGAGTGTCACAAAAATCATCGTAAAGAAATTGGCTGCCTTTATTCTCGTGTTACTTACGATATTTTTTATTCCTAATGCACAAAAGCGGCGATTTCAGTTAGCAGACGACAGGGAGTAAAAGTCATTCACTTGTTCGATTTGTATGAAAATGGCGGCCGTCTTCTCCCTTGGGCAAGAAAAATGCATGTGAACAGCTAATTTTCTTGCCCTTGGGAGAACACGGCCACCATTTTCATACGATCGAAGAAATGAATGACTTTCCTCCCTGTCGACTGCTATCAGAAAGCGCCGTTTTTGTGCATGTGGGATAAAAAGAAGTCTTTTTCCTCCCTCGAGTTAAAATGTAACATTTCTGTCCCAAGTTCCAAAAAAGAAGTGCTTTTCCTCCCAAGAATTTTTAATTATTTTTCATCACAAAACAAAAGATTGTTTTTCACTTATAAAATTAAGAGAAGACTACAATAAAAATGTCTCTTTTCAGAACAGTGGAAAAGAATAATATTTTTTTCCAACACAAACTACGTATTCGATAATTAATATTAAAAAAGTAGCTATCGTAAAATTAAACATGACGACTAAAAAAAAACTCGTTTTAGACACTTCACAAAACTGACAAAAATTCCATTCCATATTTTTTTTCCAAATTTTCATCAAAAATAATTACTTCTTTCTCATCCTGCTAATAAATTAAATTCCTGCAACGAATTTTATTATTCTTGAACGAATTGAAATATTTATAAAAATAATATAATTCTTTGCGAAGAAATTTATAAAAATCAAAGAATTAAAGAATTAATTTCTTTCCACTAATTTTATGCAAATTCTAATTTAAATAATTGAATTCCAGATAAATTTTTATTATTCATGAAAAGAATTGCATTCCTACAAATATTTTTACAAAATTTTTTTTTAAATAATTGAATTCTGTTTGAAAATTTTATCAAAATAGCAGATAAGAAAAATCATTGGATTACGATAAGTTTTAAAAAATAATTAAATATCACAAAGAATTCTATTAAAATTTTTCCCAATAATTGAATGCCTGTGTGGTATGTTATTAAATTTTTTTAAAAATAATTGAATTCCTAAATAGGTTTTTATTTATTTATATAAATAAATAAATTCTTGCGAACGATTTTATTAGAATTTTTTAAAATAATTAAATTTCCAAGAAGAAATTTATTACTTTTAAAAAAAATTTATTTCTTTTGATGAATATTGTTATTTATAAAAATAATTGAATTTTGTAAACAATTTTATTAAAATGCCTCAAAATAATTAAATTTTCGGAAAATAATTTGGTTATATATCGACATAATTGAATTCTTTCGAAGAATTATTTATGTAAATAATTGAATTCTTGCGAAGAATTTTATAAAAATCTAAAAGAATAATTGAATTATTTCAAAAAAATTTAATTAAAATTTTATTTAAAATAATTGATTTCTTTCGAACAATTTTGTTAACATATTTAAAAATAATTGAATCCCTGTCAAAAAATTTAATATTTCTGTATATAATTGAATTTTTCCAAAGAATTTAAAATAAAAATTTTTTTAATAATTGTTTTTTTCGAAGAATTGAAATTAAATTTTTAAGAATAATTATTCATTTTTCGATCAATTCCTGTAAAATTGTATATTAAACATAATTGAAATTCTGCCATGAATTTTATTTTTAATAAAAATAATTTCAATAGTTGCTGAGAATTTTATTAAAATTTTCAAGAATAATTGAATTTCTGAGAAGAATTTTATTATTCTTGATCGAATTTAAATACTTATAAAATAATTTAATTCCTGTCAAGAATTTTATAAAAAAATTTAAATAACTAATTTCTTTTGACTAATTTTATGGAGATTCTAATTTAAATAATTAAATTCCTGAGAAATTTGTATTATTCATGAAAAGAGTTGAATTCTTAAGAAGATTTTTACAAGAAATTTTTTAAATAATTGAATTCTGTTTCGAAATTTTATGGAAATAGTACATATTGAAAATCATTGAATTCCGAAAAGTTTTTAAAAATAATTAAATTTTACAAAGAATTCTATTAAAATTTTTGAGAATAATTGAATGTGTGGCATTTTATTAAATTTTGTTAAAAATAATTGAATTCCTTAAAAGCATTTAATTTTTTATCAATTGAATTCTTGCAAACGATTTTATTAGAATTTTTTTAAATAATTAAATTTTCAAGAAAAAATTTAATACTTTTAAAAATAATTGAATTCCTGTAAAAAATTCTAATACTTTTGTAAATAATTATGTTTATTCAAAGAATTTAAAAAAAGTATTTTATTAAATAATTGATTTTTTCGAGGAATTGAAATTAAATTTATAAGAATAATTAAATTTCTTTATCAATTTCTGTAAAATTATATTAAAAATAATTGAAATCCTGCGATGAATTTTATTATTTATGAAAATAATTTAAATGTTGCTAAAAATTTTATTATAATTTTCAAATATAATTTAACTCTTGAGAAGAATTTTATTATTTATGAGAAAATAATTGAATTATTGCGAAATTTTTTTTTTAATGTTTAAAAAGAATTGAATTTCTGTGAAAAATTTTGTTATTTTGGAAAATAATTGAATTCTTCATAAAAATTTTATAAAAATTTTTTGAAATAATTAATTTTTTCGAAATATAATAAAAATTATGAATATTTAATTTTAAATAATTGAATTCTTCTGGAAAACTTTATTTGTGAAAATAATTGAATTTTTCAATTAATTAATTTAAAATAGTATTAAAAATAATTTCAAATTCTTCAATGAGTTTTATTATTTATGGAAATAATTGAATTCTGGCTTAGAATTTTATCAAAAATTTTTTTTATATAATTAAATTTCCATGAAAAATGTTTTTATTAATGAAAGTAATTGAATTATTGTTAAGTATAAAAATTTTGTTAAATAATTGATTTTTTGTAAATTTTTTTAAAAATGCTATTCTAAATTAATTGAATTCCTGTGGAAATTTTATTATTCATGAAAATAATTGAATTTTTGATGAATTTTACCAATTTTTTTTAAATAATTGAATTGTTTTGCGAAATTTTATAAAAATACTAGATATTGAAAATAATTGAATTTCGAATATTTTTTGGAAATAATTGAACAGTTTTAAGCGATTTGATTATAGTATTTGAGAATTGTTTTTTGATTTCAAGTACTAGCGAATTTAAGGTAGTAGAAATTCTCAAAAACGTAAAAAAGTAGTAAATAATAGATTTTAGTAGATGAATGCGAAGCCTGACATCATTACCAAAGGAACATTAAATTCTTCTTACAGTCGTATTGAAAATTTAAAAGTGTCAGCTTGTTTAATTTTTTTTCGTTTCATTGAAATCGGTATGAAAAAAGGGCGCAAAAAATGGGCGGAGAAGGGCCTAACGAGAAAGAGAGAGAAAGAAAAGTGGACGTACAACGACTGGGGGTATAAAAGACCCCACGGACGCGAAGAGCTGAGGTGATTGATAGCCGGAGATTGACGTCGCGATGCAATTCCATTGTTCAAAGTGACTACCAGCCAGAGCTCAACAAAAGCAATGAGCAAAGCGACTAAGTCCAAGGAGAGACGTATGAAGCTCCAGTTCTTCCACTGACTGTATAAATATATGACTTATAACGCCTACCTCTACCTCACTGTCAACAGGCAAAAAAAGAAAATTGATTCTTCTAATTAAAAAAATTCTATCAAAAATATAACAACCATTATTTTCTGCTATTTTTAGTTCCACCAATAGTAAAATAAGTGGAAGCAAAAATAGGTAAAAATTTTAAGAAAGAAAAAATTACATCTCGAATGTCGTGACGAAAAATGATTAGATCGAATAATAATTAATGGTAGCGATCGTGAATCACTGAGAGGGATATATTATAAGTGGGAGACGCGTTACATCAATTAACTGCTGGCCGATCGAATGCTAATTGCAACCAACCATCGATAATTAATAACAAGCAGTTTCTTCTCCCCTTCGTTCAATTTCTCATAACTCAAAATTTCACGCATACCTTCTTCAAAGAAAAGAAAAAAAAACAGAAAACCTGCATATGTATAAGAAACGATCTCTATAAAAAATTCACCCAAAAATTTTTTACCTCAAATGGAGTAATAAATGCTAATTAATAACAGAGAAGCTATTCTGATAATGCAATTCGCCCTTGTATCTTATCAGAATTCTCCTTTCTTTTCTCTTTTTTTTCTTCGCGATAACATCATTTATGAACGGGAGTAGTCGGTTAATTATGAAAAAAGTCTCGCCCAAAAGAGATTTTAGTACCTGTAAATTGGGGTTGGAGGCCCACACCGACATCAGAGAGAGAGGGCATTCGCTGGAAGCGAGTTAATAATTATTAAGGCATCGATTAAATGCAGCACTCCTCTCTTGATTGATCAGCACTTATATCGCGAATACATCGATTCTGCCGCAGCTCATGCTCTGCTTATTCTTTTATGCAACAACCTTCAGGGTTACATTGCCGAACGTATTTTTGATCTTCACTTTAGATAAACGAGAGCTGATGCCGCGCGCGTCTTTACCGTTCACATTTTGGAGCAGTGCTTCAGAATGATTCCTCTACACATTGGACATTTATTTCTTGTTTTTGTTTTCAAACTATTTGCAGTAATTAAAGATTCACAGTAATTATCGTGATGATTGGATGGGATTAATTTTTAGGTTTTTTTTTGGTGAAGGGAAATGAATGGAAGATTTAAAAACATTGCTGAATGATAATGGAGGATCTGGATGCTGACAACAGGGAATGGAAGAATCATTGAAAATTAATGGATGATGATAAAGAATTTAGGTGATGACAAAAGAAATAGAAAGCAACACTAAAAATTATTGGATGATAACAATGAATTTAGATGCTAACAACAGGAAATGAAAGAATCATTAAAAATTACTGGATGATGACAAAGAATTTAAATGATGACCAAAAAGTCTAGATACAAACAACAGTAAATGTAAGAATCATTAAAAATTACTGGATGATGCTAAAAAAAGATGATGACAAAGGAAATGGAAAGAAACATTAAAAATGATTGGATAATAACAAAGAATCTAGATTCTAACAACATACATTGAAAAGAATCATTAAAAATTGATGAATGATGACAAAGAATTTAGGTATAGACAAAAGAAGAAGGAACTAACATAAAAAATTATTGTATGATAACAAAGAATCTAGATGCAAACAACAGGAAATGTAGGAATCATTAACAGTTGCTGGATGATGATAAAGAATTCAGATGATGACAAAAGAAAACGAAAGCAACACAACAAATTATTGGATGATAGAGAATGTAGATGTTGACAACAGGAAATGTAAGAATCATTAAAAATTGCTGGATGATCATAAAGCATTTAGATGATGCCAAAAGATAATTAAAGCAATATTAAAAATTATCGGATGGTAACAAAAAATCTAGATGCTAATTAAAGAAAAAAAAACGACATCAAAAATTGCAGTATGATTACAAAGAATCCAGATGATGACAAACGAAATAGAAATCAACATTAAAAATTATTGAATGATAAAAAGAATCTAAATGCGTCAGCATTTAGATTCTTTTTATCATTCAATAATTTAACAAGAAATTAAAAAAATCGTTTGCATCATTCTTTATTTCTCTGATCATTTTTTTTTATGAAATCAAGATGATAAAGAATTTAGATGATGACAAAAGAAGATGAAAGCAACATGAAAAATTATTGGATGATATCAAAGAATCTAGATGCAAATAACAGGAAATGAAGGAATCATTAAAAATTGCTGGATGATCATAAAGCATTTAGATGATGCCAAAAGATAATTAAAGCAATATTAAAAATTATCGGATGGTAACAAAAAATCTAGATGCTAATTAAAGAAAAAAAAACGACATCAAAAATTGCAGTATGATTACAAAGAATCCAGATGATGACAAACGAAATAGAAATCAACATTAAAAATTATTGAATGATAAAAAGAATCTAAATGCGTCAGCATTTAGATTCTTTTTATCATTCAATAATTTAACAAGAAATTAAAAAAATCGTTTGCATCATTCTTTATTTCTCTGATCATTTTTTTTATGAAATCAAGATGATAAAGAATTTAGATGATGACAAAAGAAGATAAAAGCAACATGAAAAATTATTGGATGATATCAAAGAATCTAGATGCAAACAACAGGAAATGAAAGAATCATTAAAAATTGCTGAAAGATGATAAAGAATTTAGATGATGACAAAAGAAATAGAAAGCATCATTAAAAATTGCTGGATGATGAAAAAGAACTTAAGTACAGACAAAAGAAGAAGAAAGGAACATAAAAAATTATTGGATAATATCAAAGAATCTAGATCAAATTAGATAAAAATTTTACTCCCTACCTCAGATAATTTTCTCCTAATCCTTCTACATTCTTTAACAAACTTTTTCTGTATCTCCCAGCAATAATTAATCCAAACAACAAACCATTATGCAATTTCACGACATGAAATACTGCTGACGACAAAAAAAAACAATCAACAAACAAGTTATCGACTAATGACAAGAAATGATATTTATCCGCATGAATCAGCAAATGCGAAACAAAAAGAAAATGATCCCCCAAAGGAATCTTTTCCAAGAAAGGATGAAATTCCTCGCAGACTGCATTGGCATCCGAACTCCGAACCTGAAAAGAAGGAATTGAAGAACTGAATGATGATGCGTAGATCACTGTTAGTCAAGTTGAAAACGAAAAGAAAGGTGGAAGAGCGATGCCTTCTTGAAGCCCTTAAACAACAGCGTTACCGTATTTTTTTGCTGCCAGCAGATTTAACTGGATGTCGTTACTACTGTGGGTATTGTTGTCGGTTGATTCACCTTTACTTTTCAGCAGTTCAGATGAAAGCGTTCGCCCTTTTATTCCTTCTCTCTTTCTCTCTCGCTCGTTCTACGTTTTCGTTTGCTTGCTCGCTTTTCTCGCTCATCGCGGACACAACTCGCCGATCCGATGCATGCGCCGCCCGTAATTGATCTTGCCGTCCTGTCCAGTTCTCCCTTCTGCCCCCCTCCTCCCTCCCTATACAGAAACTTTTTCCCTTCTTCGATAGATAAAATCGGAATTGAGCCTACCATAGCCAAACCGCCAGAACCGAACCAATTGAGCAATCACAATTTTGTGCTTTTTCAAAATACTTTCAAAAAGAATATTTTTACAACTGTTTAGGAAACAATAAAATTCATATTCAACTTTATTACGGATTAGGATGTTGCACAATTTGATTAATATCCTTAAATACCAGAAATGCTTTTTTAGCGGATTGTAGAAAACCTACAAATCGAAAAGTATATGACTTCTTGTAAATCTTATCAAAAGGAAAGCAAAGAGCACATCATGCCGTGGAGCTTAGGATGCTGTACAATTTGACCAAGATCTTTTGATACTGGAATTACTTTGCAGAACCAGAAATATTTTTTGTTCGGTTTATTCACTGTTATCCAATTATCAAAAGTTTCCTAACTAATCTATTCTAACAAACAAAAATAGTTGTAATTACTCCCCTTGAAGTAATACAGCATGGTCAATATTTTTTACAATAAAAAACGAAAAACAGACAACAATTAGACATAAATTTTTTCCAGTTAATTCTTAAATTATTGACTTCTAATTTTTTGTTGATACCTAACAATATTTTTTGAACAGTCGTTTCAGGAACACATAAAGAATTCACTTCCGTGGATCGCTTATCGATTCAAATCGCGTACAAGTTGAGTATGAATGGTTGAGTTGGGGATGCCCCACGGGCAATCACGAACGAGTCAAACAACAACGATGCCTGCTACCAACGCAACGCCGCGCCGACGACCTAGATCGCGAATAACCCATTCCAATCGTGGACGACGAAATCCCTGTCCCGTCGGCACGCGCTGCAACGTCGAATCCGATAATCACCTCACTTCGTCACGCACACGCTTTGTTACCTCGCCTAAACCATATCTGTGTCTGTGTCTGCCACCGTTTGTCAGTGTATATACGCACTGCCCTTTTCGACGACTATACGACATGCTTAAGTCCTTATTTAGCAGCTGGTTTTCTGCCAGCAACTTCAACGATTCACGCCACATTTACCAACAACATCTTATGTCATTTAAACGAGCCACTCGACACTTATTGTCATTTGAATAAACCTGTCTTTTTCATGAAACGCGACTTATCAATTAACATCATCTTCTCAAAAGCGAAGAGAGAAAGAGACTTTTTGAAACGAGAAGATGATGATTATGATGATGATCAGAAGAGGAATGTTCCAGTGTAGACAACGAAATTATTTTCTACGATTTTCGACAAATGTTACTAATTAATTTTTTAGCATTTCTGTCAAAACTCATTTGTCAAAGAGTTGTGAATTCTAATCTTGATGGTTATAGTGATAATGCAGACAAGTAGTACCAAATTGATATCAAAAACTTAGATCAAATTGCTATTAAAAATTAGGATTAAAATGCAAGTCAAGTGGCTACCAAAAGTCTGGATCAAGTTACTAAAATAAGGAGCAAATTGCTATCAAAAATTTGGGTCAAGTTGCTAATAAAAATTTGAATCAAGTTGCTACCAAACATTTAGATCAAGTTATTATTAAAAATTTGGATCAAGTTACTAAAATTAGGAGCAAATTGCTGTCAAAAATTTGGATCAAGAAGTTGTTATAAAAAAATTTGGATCAAGTAACTAAAATTAGGAGCAAATTGCTGTAAAAAATTTAGGTCCAGTTGCTACCAAAAATTTGGATCAAGTTACTAAAATTATGAGCAAATTGCTGTTAAAAATTTGGGTCAAGTTGCTAATGAAAATTTGGGTCCATTTGCTACGAAAAATTTGGATCAAGTTGTTATAAAAAATTTGGATTAAGTTTCTAAAATTAGGAGCAAATAGCTACCAAAAATTTGAATCAATTTGCTATCAAAAATTTGGATCAAGTTTCTAAAATTAGGATCAAATTGCTATCAAAAGATTTGGATCCAGTTGCTACCAAAAATTTGGATCAAGTTACTAAAATTATGAGCAAATTGCTGTTAAAAATTTGGGTCAAGTTGCTAATGAAAATTTGGGTCCAGTTGCTACGAAAAATTTGGATCAAGTTGTTATAAAAAATTTGGATCAAGTTTCTAAAATTAGGATCAAATTGCTATCAATAATTTTGGTCAAGTTGTTTGAAAATTTGGATCAAGTTTCTAAAATTAGTATCAAATTGCTATCAAAAAATTTGGATCCTGTTAGGACTAGATCCACATTTTTAGTACCAATCAGTTGCAGTCTCATGCTTTCGAATGAACTCTGTTAAATTAAATCCACAATTAATATTTACATAAATTAAAAGTTCACATTATCGCTACTAAATAAAAAAAAAGATAAAAATACCATTTTACAATTAACTTGAAGAGTATAAAAAAAGTCAACTTTAGAAATTTCCATTGAACAAAAATTTCTACTTTGTCAGCAGGAGTAAAAAGTCTTGCAACATCTGGACCCACTAATGAAAAAAAAGGAGAGGAAAAAAAATAATTCAAGATAGTTTTGTGTCGAAAGAAGAAATAAAGTTCTACATTGCACAAGATTTTACAAATCCTTAAGTGGAACTCGTCCAACAGGTACCTACTCTACTCTAGACAGGCTACCATTTCAGAAAAGGACGTTTTTTACCCCACTCTGCCTAGTTACAACGTGATAATTCCCATCGTCAGATAGTTATATCTCTCTAATTTATAATTTCATTTTTATCTCTCGCTTACTCCAAATTTTCCCTTGTATCAATTTTTAGGAATCCTCTTCTTTAAAATAATAATCACTGTTAAATCAAAAGTATAAAATTTCAACAATACCCAACTAATAAACTAAATAATAATTTCTACTAAATTTCCATTTGTCAATTTGATCCAATTCGGAATAAATTTAATAAAAAAAAGTTAAGGTTAAGAAAAACCTTATGGCTTTTTATTGAAGGTATACAACATACAACATAAAATTTCAATCGATAAAAATTCTGTCCCTAAAAGAAAGAAACGTGTTTCTTTTTTTGCGAAATTGTCAAGGTCATAATTTGAGTAAAACCGGAACATAATAGGTTGTTCTTTACCTAGTTTGTTGAAAAGGACTAGGTTCGCGAAAGACAAAGAACATAAAAAAAAGAAAAAAAATACTGGTAGTCATTAAACGACATCACTGGCATCGAAATGGTCACTTAAGATTTTTCTGTCACTTGCACCTTGCACGCTTCAAACGGATGGACTGTGCTGAGTCCTTTATATGGAAAAACGAAAGAAATAAAACGAGTAGAGAATCTCTTCTCTCGCTCGATACTGGAGATTAATAGTCGATTCCTACTAATTACAAGTTGCTCACTGATGTTATCCTTGTATGTATTGACAATCTTTTTTTTTCTCATCATGTCCACTCGACAAGCCCTGCCACGTTGAAAATTAATCTGTTTTGATTTTAAGTAACATTTAACTTATAAATTGAGAATCGTTACTCGATTTACATAAGCGTTGTTTTTATTTTCTATAATTTTTAAAAATTTTTCCCTGATCTTTATTTTCTTCAATTCTTTGTATTCTTCCATTTTTTATTCTATTCAATTCTTTCTTTTCTTCGATTCTTTATTTTTTCAAAAATCATTATTTAGATGATGACAAAAGAAGTAGAAAGCATAATTAAAAATTATTGGATGATACCGCAAAGAATTTAGATGATGACAAAAAAAAGTAAAAAGCATCATTAAAGATTATTGGATGATAACAAAGAATTTAGTTGATGACAAAAGAATCTAGCTGTAAACAACAGGAATTATAAGAATCAATAAAAATTTCTGGATGATGATAAAGAATTTAGATGATGACAAAAGAAATAGAAAGCAACATTAAAAATAATTAGATGGTAAAAAAGAATCTAAATGCTAACAATAAGAAATGAAAAGTCTCAATAAAAATTGATGAATTATGACAAAGAAATTAGGTACCTACAGACAAAAGAAGAAAGCAACATGAAAAATTATTGGATGATATTAAAAAATCTAGATGCAAACAACAGGAAATATAAGAATCATTAAAAATTGATGGATGATGATAAAGAAAGATGATGACAAAAGAAATGGAAAGCAACATTAAAAATGATTGGATGATAAAAAAAATCTAAATGATAACAACAAAAATTGAAAAGAATCAATAAAAATTGCTGAATGATGACAAAGAATTTAGGTGAAGACAAAAGAAGAAGAAACCAACATCAAAAATTATTGTATGATAACAAAGAATTTTAATGCTAACAACCGAAAATGTAAGAATCATTAAAAATTGGTGAATGATGATAAGGAATTTAGATGATGACAAAAGAAATAGAAAGCATCATTAAAAATTATTGGATGATGAAAAAGAATGTAAATGCTAACAACAGGAACTGAAAGAATCATTAAAAATTTCTGGATGATGATAAAGAATTAAGGGGATTACAAAAGAAATAGAAAGCAACACTAAAAGTTATTGGATGATAACAACAGGAAATGAAAGAATCATTAAAAATTGCTGAATGATGGTAAAGAATTTAGATGATGACAAAAGAAATAAAAAGTATTATTAAAAATTATTGGACGGATTTAGGTACAGATAAAAGAAGAAGAAAGCATCATGAAAAATTATTGGATGATGTCAAAGAATTTAGATACAAACAACAGGAAATGTAAGAATCATTAAAAATTGCTGGATGATGTTAAAGAAAGATGATGACAAAAGAAATGGAAAGCAACATTAAAAATGATTGAATGATAAAAAAGAATCTTAATGCTAACAACAGGAACTGAAAGAATCATTAAAAATTTCTGGATGATCTTATAAAATTTAGATGATGATAGAAGAAAACGAAAGCAACCTGAAAAATTATTGGATGATAGAGAATTTAGATGTTGACAACAGGAAATGTAAGAATCATTAAAAATTTATGGATGATGATAAAGAATTTAGATGATGACAAAAGAAAACAAAAGCAACATTACAAATTATTGGATGATATCAAAGAATCTAGCTGCAAACAACAGGAAATGAAAGAACCATTAAAAATTACTGAATGTTAACAAAGAATTTAGATGATGCCGAAAGAAACCGAAAGCCACATTAAAAATTTTCGGATGGTAACAAAGAATCTAGATGCTAATTAAAGAAAAAGAAAGCGACATCTAAAATTGCAGTATGATGACAAAGAATCCAGTTGATGACAAACGAAATAGAAAGCAACATTAAAAATTATTGAATGAAAAGAATCGTTTGCATCACTCTTTATTTCTCCGCTCATTTTTTTTATGAAATCAAGAGGATCATTGTGACAAAGGGAAGGTCCAGTTATTGAGAAAAGTGGACTGTTGATATATTGGTTATAGCTCGCTTGGTACAACGTCCTATACCAAATTGAATGATACCCGTCCTCATTCCACTGCCATTTTTGGAAAACAGCATTTTATCATATACGAAAAAGGCACATAATCGCACGCAATACAATTCTGTGTGTGCGCGCGCGTGCAACACTATATTTTCTTGTGTGTGTACACTACCCAAAGATATCAAAAACAACAAAAAACTTCTTGTCAATTAAAATATATCTGTGCGGTATTATTCGCCGCGCGCAAAGAAGCCAATCGACAGTCTTTCTCTCCTCTCTTTCTCTCTCTCTCTCTCGCTCTCTTTCTTGGCTATATAGTTTTACGAGGAGCGAAAGAGCCGCCGGTGAGTGATTCCAACATTGAAAAACCGAAACATGAAATTACATTTGAAAGGCTCGTTTTTGCATTTCTTTTTACAAATGAAAAATTTACAAGACTGATGGACATCTTGCATTTTTCTTCGCTTTACACGTGTATCCATATAAATATTTATAATCCTTTTGTGCCCTTTTACCGTTTTACAATTTAACTTGTGATCAATATTTGTCTCAATGACAATCACGATTTTTGATTTTCAACGAGGCGAATTTATTGTTGAAGATGATGGCGAAATGTTTAGGCAAAAGGAGAATTCCAGCAATAGTGACAATAATGGCATAATTGCAATATTTAGCTAACAATAGGGACAATGCTGAGGCAACATAAAGGCCTTTTTATGTCAAAGTCAACAAAATTGCAGCACAGAAGCAAAATTATGTCAAAAAACGATCACAATTTTTTCTCAGAAAAAAAAAATTAAGAAAGAAATTCTGACATTGCTTAGAAGAAAATTTTTTAAAAGAAACTTACGAGTCAAATCCATTGATTAATTCAGATCTCGTTCACAGGAATCTTTTGCCGCTTGCGGAGGCTAACGATTCGCCATAAGAAACAATCGCAATAGCTCGCGCCGGCATTCCCGCGATCTAAAAAATGTGCTAAACCGCGTCTTCGCTCTGCATTCCTCTTCCGTATCGCACACGATACTCTTCTCCTTTTTGGAAGGGGGAGAGAGGAGATCGACATTTTTTTGGAATCAGTATAACAGTCACAGCGGTCCCTTAATTCGTATCATCTTCAAAAATAAAAGAATAAAAAAAAAGAAAAAAGAGTTAACGCAGAAACGAGTATAACAAAATGTTATTTTTCTTTCTCTATACTTGTTAGTGGTTCCATCGCGTTTTGCCGCGAAAGACAAAATGTAATCGGTTTTTCTCTATATATAGAAAAATAAAAAAAAAATTAAAAGTGATGCGCGCACTTATTTTACGACTTTCAATTTTTATTTTTACTTCACGCAAAATCTTTGGTTCAAAAAAAAATTGCAGTATTTCTTAAAAATGCAACTACATTTTTAAGAAATACTGCAACTTTTTTTGGCATTTTTTTACACTAATCAGTTTTTAGACTTGTTTTAAAACTGATCATTTTTCATTTGTTAATTTTATGCTTTACAAAAGATTTACTTAACGGAACTTTTAGTACTCTTTTTGGTTATTTGTAGAATTTGTCTATCTTAACAAAATTTTTAGTTAAACGAGTTTCGTTTGATGGAATTTCTATCTAACCGAATCCATGCAAGAATTATTTTCACTTAGTTCCAGAATATTGTAAAAATATTACAAAATAAGATTTTATAAAACAATTTGAGCCTTCGTACTTATCTACTAAAACCTACTACTTACTACTTTTTTTCTTTTTTTACATTCTGCTATACTATTTGGATACTTTTTTTAGATTTCAGCCACTAAACTACTATTTCTTTATTTTTTGGAATATCCATGACTTTAAATTCGCTAATACCAGAAATCAAAAAACTATTCTCAAAAATTATAATCAAATTCTTTAAAAGATTTAATTAGTTTAAAAAAATATTCGAAATTCAATTATTTTCAATATCTAGTATTTTCGTAATATTTCGCAAAATAATTCAATTATTTAACAAAATTTTTATACAATTCTTCGCAATAATTCAATTCCTTTCACTAATAATTTTTGTCAAATAAATTAAGGTCCTGAAAATATTCTAAGTTTCACTAATAATAAAATTTTTAATGGAAATTCAATTATTTAAAAAAATTAAGAAAATATTCGAAGCAAGAATTCAATTATTTCCATAAATAATAAAATTCGTCGAAGAATTTCAATTATTTCTAATACCATTTTAAATTAATTAATCGAAAAATTCAATTATTTTCGCAAATAAAGTTTTCCACAAGAATTCAATTATTTAAAATAAAATTTTCAAATATTTCGAAACAATTATTTATTTAAAACACTGTTTATAAAATTCTTATAAAGAATTCAATTATTGTCAAAAATAACAAAATTTTTCAAAAAAATTCAATTCTTTTTAAACGTATTAATAAAATTTTTCTCAACAATTCAATTATTTTCATAAATAATAAAATTCTCCTCAGGAATTCAATTATTTTTTTTAAATTTTAATAAAATTCTTTGCAACTATTCAATTATTTCCATAAATAGTAAAATTCATGGCAGGATTTCAATTATTTTTAATACAATTTTACAGGAATTGCTTAAAAAATGTATTTATTTTTAAAAATTTTATTTCAAATCCTCGAAAAAATCAATTATTTAAAAAAATGTATTTTTTTAATTCTTTGGAAGAATTCAATTATATTAAGAAAAATATTAGAATTTTTCACAGGAAATAAAATATTTTTAAAAATGATAAATTTTATTTTTTGGAAATTCAATTATTTTAACAAATTTTAATAAAATCGTTCACAAAAATTCAATTATTTTCATAAATATTAGAAGTTTTCACAGGAATTCAATTATTTTCAAATATTTTAATAAAATTGTTCGAAAGAAATCAATTATTTTAAATACAATTTTAATTAAATTTTTTTGAAATAATTCAATTATTCTTTTAGATTTTAATAAAATTCTTCTCAAGAATTCAATTATTTACACAAATAAATTCTTCGAAAAAATTCAATTATTTTGATAAATAACAATATTCATCAGAAAAAGTAAATTATTTTTAAAAGTAATAAATTTCTTCTTGGAAATTCAATTATTTTAAAATATTCTAATAAAATCGTTCGCAAGTATTAAATTATTTTCATAATTAATAAAACTCATAGAAGAATTTTAATTATTCTTAATATTATTTTAAATTAATTAATCGAAAAATTCAATTATTTTCACAAATAATGTTTCCCACAAGAATTCAATTATTTAAAATAAAATTTTCGCAAAAATTAATTATTTAAAACAATGTTTATAAAATTCTTATAGAGAATTCAATTATTTTGAAAAATAAGAAAATTTTTCCAAGAAATTCAATTATTTGTAAACATTTTAATAAAATTTCTCGCAATAATTCATTTATTTTCATAAATAATAAAATTCTTCTCTGGAATTGAATTATTTTTGAAAATTATAGTAAAATTCTTTGTAACTATTTAATTATTTCCATAAATAGTAAAATTTATCTCAGAATTTCAATTATTTTTAATACAATTTTACAGGAATTGATAAAAAAATGTAATTATTCTTAAAAATTTAATATCGATTCCACGAAAAAATTTATTATTTAAAAAAATGTATTTATAAAATTCTTTGGAAGAATTCAATTATTTGAAAAATATTAGAATTTTTCACAGGAATTCAATTATTTTAAAAAGTAATAAATTTTTTCTTTGAAGGAGAAAAGGTCGCAAGAATTTAATTATTTTTATAAATAATACAATGCTTTTCAGGAATTCAATTATTGGCAAAAATTTAAATTCAATTCTTTTACAAAATTTAATTATTTTTAAAACCGTTTCGCACATCAATGATTTTTAATATCCTCAATTTTCATAAAATTTCCAAACAGAATTCAATTATTTAAAAAATTTTTTGTAAAAATCTTCTTAAGAATTCAATTATTTTTATGAATAATAATCAGAAATTTAATTATTTATATTAGAATTTCCATAAAATTGGTTGAAATAAATGAATTATTTTAAAATTTTTATAAAATTCTTCGCAAGAATTAAATTATCTTTATAAATATTTTAATTCATTCAAGAATAATAAAATTCGTTGCAGGAATTCAATTTATATGCAGGATAAGAAAGAATTAAATATTTTTTGATGAAAATTGGGAAGAAGTCAGGAAAATAAAATATAGAATGTAATTGTTTTGTGAAGTGTCTAAAACAAATTTTTTTTGGTCGTCAAGTTTAATTTTTCGATAGCTACTTTTTTACTACTTTTTATTAAGTTTGAAAGCTACTTTTTGCTACTTTTTTTATAATTAATTATCGAGTCCAATGTCCTTGCAATTTTTCAAGGATTGCTTAATTAAAAAAATCGAGTTGCATTCCGACAGGTTTCACTGTAGGGTTTACTATTTTACTATTTTCCAAAGAATAAAACAATGAAGTTCAGAACATTTTCCCAAATAACTCTCGCATATATGATAACTTTAAATTTCTATACACAATCGATACAAAGAAAATTGCTCCTTTTCCAAGGAGCAATCGGAGGAATAAATCTACAACAAGCGAGTCTTTGGGGATACTTACAAGATAATCGCTACTCTCGGTTATATTCTAATCGATGATCTCCCGACCTGGATGCGAGTTATTAGTCTACTCAGTGCGTGCATGCGAGGAGAAGGATAGATATTTTAGGGTGTCGTTATTTGCCGTGTATGTAAGGGTAGAAAATATTCTCTCTCTCTCGAAAAAGAGAGATATGAGAGAGAGAAAGAGGGAGAGACTTTATTGGCACGACACGGGATTTTGCCGCTCGCGCGATACCAAACTCGCGCGCCCAAATGAAGATAGAGCATCTCAGCATCCCCCGCAAGTGTATATGTTTTGGTAAAGGTCCTTCGAGATCCCATAAAAGAGGGGCGCGCGCACTGCCAAAATTTTCAAGAGGGGATGAATTCGTAACTTTCCAAAGGCAGGAAAGTGGGGGATGATTTCGTAAATTTCCAGAGGCGCAGAAGGGAGGGGGACCAGAAACCAATTCTATATAGGGCACGCGCTTATACTCTCAAATTCAAGAGACGTGTCAACGTGCTCGACAAATCGCGTGCGCTGTTACAAAATTCTACTCATTTCAGTGACAGAAACAAATTAATAGAAAAATATCATTAATGTGCAATTAAATATTTACTGTCTTACCAATTTATTTTCTCTTACCAATCGTTCATTTTTGCTTTCAATTTGTTTATTTGTCTTTTTGTTTTTATTTATCTTCCTTTGTTTTTATTCGTTTTTTTTGTTTGTATTTGTTTTTCTTTTGTATTTGTTTGTATTTTGTATTTGCTTTTCTTTTGTATTTGCTTTTCTTTTGTATTTGTTTTTATTTTTGGTTCTTTTTTTGTCATTATTTTTTGGTTTCTTTTTGAAAAAAGGAAGAAGTGCGCACTTCTTTATAAAATAGTAAAGAGCGAGTGATTTTTAGAAATAGATTTAAAAAATTCCCATAATAAAATGTGTCAAACTTCTAATTTGTACAATGTACATTCTGCGTTAGCGCACTTGAAGACGAACAATAACGAATATGATTCGTGGTTTCATTCTAGGAAACCTTCAATGGACGATGTTGGTAATCCCACTTCAGTCAACGCACGGTGAGTACTTGTCAGATTCAATTAAAGCATGCTTCACCCATTTAATTTATCAAAAGAAACATTATTTTTTTCTTCCTTTCACTTTGGCGAATTTTTACATCTAACTTCTATCTCTCGTTCAAAAATATAGTTCTTTTTTTATAGAATACATTTTTTTCTTAAAAATACATTTTTTTAATTTAAATAGCATTTCAATTATTAATTAGCATTTAAATATATTAATTGTATTTAAATATATTAATTAACTTTTATATATTTTGGCCAATATATTGTATTAATTAATTTTTATTATGTATTAACATTAATTATTCTCTAAATTTGTATTTGTAGAAAATTAAAAATATTTACTAATTTGAAATAGTGATATTGACTTTTTACTTTTAAATTAGTAAATTTTACTAATTTCAAAGCAAAAAGTTTACTAATTACTAAAAGTTTACTAATTGAAATTAGTAAACATTTTTATTAATTCAGATTTAGGGAGTATATTAATTAGTATTTATATATTAACATTAATAAATTATATTAAAGTTAATAATTATGTGTCGCGCTCAGAAAAAAGGCGCCATAAGAAGCAAGGAATTTTAGGGTTATGTTTGGGCCACTTTTTACCATAATTTAAAGTTTCTCTGTTTAATTTAAAACTAAAGTCACTTTTTACTAATTATTTTCAAAGAAACAAAAACTTAGACATCAGTTAAAAAATTATGATTAAAAAATAGAAAATGAACTCATTTTATGCATAATTTTTATTTCTCAACAATAATATTGTTTCCAAATGCAATTTTTTCTTTTGGAAAAGAAAACATTTCCGTTTCTTAATATTTTTGTTGAAAGTTCTCAATTTCAAAATTTTGAATTTTTAGAAAATAAAGGAAAAAATTGAATTGTTAAAAATGTTCTATTTTTATTTACCAATATCTTCAATTGTAAATTTATTCGAAAACAATAATTTCTTTTTTAAATATTTTAAATATTTAATTATTACCTATTATTATTATTCCATAAGAATTAAAATTTTCAAAAATTTCAAATTCAAACCTTTTTGAAATTAATCAACTTTAAAAATATTGTTATAAAACATAAAGAAATCGATTTTCAAATCAATTATTATTAGAAAATTCTACGAGAATTCAATTTTTTAAATACAAAAATAAATTATTACTTATTGAATAATTGAATGTTTCTTAAAATTTTATTCTTATAAAGAATTTTATTAACAAATTTTTAAATAATTGAATTCTTTTGATGAATTTTTAAAAAATTATTAAAATAGTTCAATTTTTAAGGAATTCGATTAAAATTGTATTAAAAATAATTGAATTCTTGCGAACGATTTTATTAAATTTTTTCTAAATAATTGAATTTCCATGAAGAAATTTATTACTTTTAAAAATAATTGACTTCTTCTAATGAATTTTACTATTTATGGAAATAATTTAATAGTTGCAAAGAATTTTATTAAAATTTTCAAAAATAATTGAATTTTTGAAAAGAATTTTAGTATTTATAAAAAATAATTGAATTATTGCGAAAAATTTTATTAAAACGTTTGAAAAGAATTGAATTTCTGTGAAAAATTTTTGTTATTTTTGAAAATAATTGAATTCTCTATAAGAATTTTATAAACATTGTTTTAAATATATAATTTTTTCGAAATATAATAAATATTAGGTATGAAAATTTTATTTTAAAAAATTGAATTCTTGTGGAAAACTTTATTTGTGAAAATAACTGAATTTTTCAATTAATTAATTAAAAATAGTATTAAAAATAATTGAAATTCTTCGATGAATTTTATTATTTATGGAAATAATTGATTTCTTGCTTCGAGTTTTTAAAAAATTTTTTTAAATAATTGAATCTTCAAGAAGAAATTTATTACTTTTAAAAATTTTTTAAATTTGTTATTTATCCACATAATTGACTTATTTCGATGAATTATTTATGTAAATAATTAAATTCTTGGGAAAAATTTTATTAAAATCTAAAAGAATAATTGAATTATTTCAAAAAATTTAATTAAAATTGTATTCAAAATACATCATTGAAATTCTGCGATGACTTTTATTATTTCTGAAAATAATTGAATTATTGCGAAGAAACTCAAAAAAAATCGTAAATATTTGAATTCCTGTAAAATTTTTCTTATCTATGAAAATAATTAAATGTTTGCGTACAATTTTATTAAAATTGTTTTCAAATAATTAAATTCTTTTGGATGATTTTATTAAAATAGTAGATATTGAAAATCATTGAAATGAGGAAGATTTTTGAAATTAATTGAATTTTGAAGAATTTTTTTATTTATATACAAATATAATAATTAGAATTTTGTCGAGATTTTTGTGTAAATTTTGAACGTAATTGAAATTTGTGATAAGAATTTGATTACTTTTGAAAATAATTGAATTTCTGCAATCATTTGTAACTTCTTCAAAATTCAATTTTTTTTAGTGTTTTTTAACTAAAATTATTCTGCAAATCCATTATTTTGAATAATTATATAAAAATATTATAAATAAAATATTAGGGGAGAGTGGGGCAAAATGGGGTAGGCGGGTCAAATGGGGTACCTCTGTTTTTCCATGATAGGTACTTTTAATTTTTTTATCCTCGACATATATCATTCATGTTGATAAGAAACTGTTATTAATTATGAAGACACTCCAAAGAAAATTTTTTTTTGAAAGTTATACAACTTTTAAGTTTTAAGCAAAAAAAATATGAATTTTTTTCAAAATTAAAGTGCTCTCCAAACTTTTTGGGATAATGCATTTAATTTGGCAAGTGTGGGATCTTTTTCAGTACTTATTCTAGAGTAATTTCCAATAGAATAGATTGTTTAATTGTTTACAATAACTTGTAAACATTGCATTTTGTTTTAATATGCAGTGTGGGGCAGAATGGGGTACCTAAGTGTGGGGCATGCCGGAAGCTACGCCGTTTTATTAAAACTATTTAAAAATATTATATTATGCATATTTAAAGGTTTCCTGCAGAAGAATCGATATTTTTGCTTCGAGGCATTTATACTATCGATGTTTCATTATCGATATATCAATATTTTGCAATATCCATGTTTTTTTTGTTAAATTCTAATAAATATTACTTGTTTTTTCATAGTAATAAAGAATCCTACTTTTTGTTTGTATTTATAATCTCATACAACAAGAATTTAATGAATTTTGAAAAAATACTCAATGTTTTGTATAGTTATTTGATGCCACCCCATTTTGCCCCACGGGTGGGGCAAAATGGGATTTTAGCACTTTCTTAGAAAATACGATATAAGTTCTTTCAAAAATTTTTTTCTCCGCTATTATCATAATTTCCTCAAAGCTAAGTGTACAAAGAAGAATTCTGAAGTTTAGCTGAATCGATTTATTCGTTTGGTTCTCTGTAAACAGCCAATTTCAAAAAGGTACCCCATTTTGCCCCACTCTCCCCTATATAATATTTTATAAAATATATATATTGACAAATTTAACTAATTTTAGAAAATTTTGATTTATAAAATTTTTCAAAAATTTTAGTTTTTTAAATCAATCAATATCAATTTTTAACATTTTTACCATTGAAAAAAATAACCTGTTTACTCTATTTAAATTAATATTTGCATAAAATTAGTCGAGAGAAATCATTATTTATTGCCAGGATAAGAAAGAAGTAAATAATTTTTTTGAAAAATTAGAAAAAAGTCAGGTAAATAAAATATAGAATGAAATTGTTTCAGTTTTGTGAAGTGTCCAAAACAAGTTTTTTTGGTCGTCAAGTTTAATTTTTCCATAGCTACTTTTAAAAAATTTTTTTTAAGTTTAAAAGCCCATGTGAGGGCCGCTAAACAAAATCACATGACATTTGTGAAAAATATTATATTATAATTATTCCTATCAATATAATATTATTATTATTATTATTATTATTATTTATTATTATTATTATTATTATTATTATTTTATTTTTTATTATTATATTATTATTATTTCTTTATATTATTATATAATTATTATATTATATTATTATTTAATTTAATAGATTGAAAATTAAGAAATTTACATCCTAGTAAAGGCGGAGATAGAAGGAATTCTTAAAAAATAAAATAACTAAATAATAATAAAGAAAAATAAATAAATTAAGAAAATAGAAAATTGTCAACTATTTGAAAAATATACGCGGTAGGATTTGAGATGATTTGAGAGATTTGAGACGCATTTATAAAAATGAAAAAATAGATCGAAGATTGTAGATATTATAAATTAAAATTGAACAATTTTACGGAGCTCTCGCACGAGACTGGGCATAGTGTATATATATAAACGGTGTATAATGGTTTAATTCGCAAAAATTAGCATACTCTAACGACCGAACGGATATATGGGAAGACCATATACATCTGTCTCACTCGCTCTTCTCTTTTTAGGGGTCCCGCATCGGCCCAGAGGCTCTCTCAGAGGGGGAGGGGGCTCTTGTCTAAATAAGAGATAATTAAGATATCACTCTGGCACTTAAGTCTATATCTGATTTACTATTCGTGTCTCACAAACCAGCTACTGATTCAAATAATCTTTTGCAAATTTCTTCTCCTCTATATCTTCTTCGCAAACTTTAATCTACTTTCGAAGATTTCTTTTCTTGATAGTTTCCAAACCTTCTTCATTGATAGTGTCTTAAATGTTTCTACTTTTTTTCCTTTCATCCAATTCCTCAATTAATTTTTTCTTCTTCTACTTTCTCAAAATTATTTTTTTGTTTTCTCAATTTTTTTTTCTACTTTGTCAATTTTTTTTCTACTCAATTAATTTTTGAAAGTAGTAACGATGCAGCAAATTGATATCAATGTGCATCAAATTGATACAAAAAATTTTAATTAATTTGGAGACACATTTTTGGTATCATGATACCAAAAAAGAAAAATTGATACTTTTAAGTTAAGAGTGAAAACAAATATTTATAAAACACAAAATTTTTATAAAAAAAAATAAATCGAACATGGAGCTTATGTAGGCTTTCTTTTTGGAAATGAAAAGCGCGTCACTAAACAGGAATGTAATATCGAAGGGTATTGAATAAAAGTCGCTGCGTAATGTTCGATGAGTAAAATATTAAGTGAGAAATAAAAGGAAAGGCAAAAAATGGCAAGACTCTTGCGGGTGAGAATAACATTGTTGATCGTAAAAAGACTTAAGGCAGGCAATCGGAAGTCGGCAAACGGGCAGTGGTCGGTTGACCTCGGCGGGTAATAAGAATAAATGTGATTCTATTACGGTTCAATTGTTACGGCGCTAGATGGACCGGTCTCTCGGCGAATGGACCTAGGGTAGATGATCGCGGCTGATAGGATCTGATCTGTTCTCTCCGAACAATTTTATTCTTAAGTATCTATACTCTCTTTTCTCTCTTCTTTAGTTCTTTTTCGTAGTGTCTGTTTTATCACAATTTTTAAAAAAAAATTTCGCTTTAGGAACAATATTCTGAAAAATAGTCCTCACCTGGCGTACAAACTGACGATTTTTGAAAATAATTGAATCGTTTTAAAGAATTTGATTATAATTTTTCAAAATAGTTTTTTGATTTCTAGTATTAGCGAATAAAGTAGTGGAAATTCTTAAAAAAAACAGAAATAGTAGCTTTTAGTAGCTGAAACCTAAAAAAATACCCAAATAGTAGCAGAACGTAAAAAATGTAATAAATAGTAGGTTTTAGTAGATGAGTTCGAAGCTTGTTATATGTTTTCTTATTCTTCTAAGAAAGAAATTGTGAAAATTGACGCAATGAAAGAATCTTTTGTCAGTAAAAATTAGACAATCCTGATGAAATATGAAATTCTAGACCATATATATATAGTGCATAATAAGACTGTTCCCACAGTCCTTTAATCGTATCATTAAATTATGCGCGAGTGGGTTGTTGCTACTTGGCCACAGTGAGTCATTAATATCGTGTATGGTAATGATAATAGGCATAATACGAATTATGGACCACGTTGTATTATAATTCCAAGAGGAGATCGTTTAAGGTGGTAAAAACTGCTTTTTAGTCAATTTCTCAAGTGTCTTTTTTTGCCAAAAACGGAATAAAATTAAAGGAAGAACTGTTTTCATCATTTCATATTTAAATAATCTGTTAGGACACAGAAATTATTTGAATTTACAACGATGTCTGACTAAAAGCGACTTTTACTACTAATTCAATAAGTTCGAGAAAAAATTGTCTATTGTTGATATTTACTACTGATTTATAAATAATTAGTCAAGTTTCACAGAGTCTGACTAAAAGTTTCGACTTCTACTGAGATAAAGATTACTTGAATACAAAAAGTTGGCTGACTGAAACTTTTTTTACTACTGATAAAACTACATATTTTTAGTTCTTTTAACTACTTCTTGATGGTCGATACAAGCTCGCAGTAAAACGTGAGGTGTTAAAATAACACCAGAATGGATTGAAATAATCTGCAACAGTTTAATCCCTCTAGGATTAAATTCACACTCGAAAGGATTAAAATAATCTATTTTAGTGTTATTTTTGACTATGAATGAAATTTTACTTAAAATAAAACACCAAAGTCAACGATTTGTAAAAATTCAACGAATTTAGCTTCTCCAGGGAGAATAGTAAACTACTAACTTAGTTACTAACTTACTAACTAACTTAGTAACATAGTTACTAAATTCAATTGTGTTCAAAAATTTTTTAAAAATTCTCGTCAAAATTTCAATTATTTTCAAAAATTTTCTAAAATTCAATGATTTTCAATATCTACTATTTCAATAAAATTTTATAAAAGAATTCCATTATTAACAAAAATTTGAATAAAATTCTACGCAAGCATTTAATTATTTTCATAAATAATAAAATTTTTTACAGAAATTCAATTATTTACAAATTTTTTTATAAATTTCTTCGCAATAATTCAATTATTTTCATAAATAATAACTTTTTTACAGGGATTCAATTATTTTTATAAATAATAAACTTCTTTTAGGAATTCAATTATTTTCATAAATAATAAAACTCATTGCATAATTTTCATTATTTTTAATACTATTTTTAATTAATTAATCGAAAAATTCAATTATTTTTACAAATAAAGTTTTCCACAAGAATTCAATTTTTTTAAATAAAATTTTCATACCTAATATTTATTATATTTCGAAAAAATTAATTATTTTAAAACAATGTTTATAAAATTCTAATAGAAAATTCAATTATTGTCAAAAATAACAAAATTTTTCACAGAAATTAAATTCATTTTAAGCGTTTTAATAAAATGTTTCGCAATAATTCAATTATTTTTTATAAATACTAAAATTCTTTTCAAGAATTCAATTATTTTTGAAAATTTTAATAAAATTCTTTGCAACTATTAAATTATTTACATAAATAGTAAAATTCATCGAAGAATTTCAATTATTTTTAAAAGTAATAAATTTCTTCTTGGAAATTCAATTATTTAAAAAAAATTTAATAAAATCGTTCGCAAGAATTCAATTATTTTCATAAATAATAAAACTCATCGCAGAATTTCAATTATTTTTAATACAATTTTAATCGAATTCCGGAAAAATTGAACTATTCTTAAAAATTTTATTAAAATTCGTCCAAAGAATTTAATGATTTAAAAAATTTGTTGATAACATTTTTTATGAGAATTCAATTTTAAGAAACATGAAATTAATAAATTATTTATTTTTGTATTTAAATAATTGAATTCTCGTAGAATTTACTAATAAAAATGGTTTTAAAAATGAATTTCAGTTCAAATTTTAGATTATAATTGAATATTAAAAGCAATTTAGCGTGAATTTTTAGAAATAATTGAATTTTGAAAAAGTTTCAAATTAAAATCATTGAAATTCTTAATTTTTCAGATTTTTCACAAACAATTCTGTAGAATTAATTCTTTTTACAAATTTAATAGGATTTTTATTTAATTATTTCAAGTTTTTATTTTTCAATATATATTTAATTGCAGAATTTACGAATAATTGAAATTTTGTAAAATTGAAATGCAAACGAATGAATTTCAAAATTCTCAAAGAACTTTTTTAAAAATTATTAAAAATAATGGATTTATTGAAGAATTTTAATTAAAAACGATAGAAAAAAATTTAATTTTAGAGAAGTTACTACAAATTATTGCAGAAATTCAATTATTTTCAAGAGTAATAAAATTCTTCTTAAAGATTCAATTATTTTTACTAATAATAAAACTCATCGCAGCGTTATAATTATTTTTCATACAATTATAATTGAATTCCTTGAAAAAAGTAATTATGTTTATGCAAGTTTTAATAAAATTCGACAAAAGAATTCAATTATTTGAAAATTTGTTAATAAAATTCTTTATGAGAATTGAATTTTGAGAAACATTCAATTATTCAATAAATTATTATTTACTTTTGCATTTAAATAATTAAATTCTTGTAGAATTTTATAATAAAAATTGATTTTCATTTCATAAAAATGAATTTCAGTTAAAATTTTAGATTATAATTGAATATTAAAAGCAATAAAGCGTGAATTTTTAGAAATAATTGAATTTTGAAATTAATTTTTTCGAAAAAGTTGAATTGAATTTTCTCTTATATTATTTGAAGGTTTTATTTTCTAATATGCATTTAATTAAAGAATTTAGGAATAATTGAAATTTCGTGAAATTGAATATTTTAAACAAATGTATTTGAAAATTGCAAAAGAACTTTTTCGAAAATTATTAAAAATAATTGATATAAAGTAAAATTGTAGTTAAAAATGTTTAAAAATAATAATTGAATTGAAGTAATGAAAATAATTTTGAAGAAGTATAATATTCTTATAATATAAAATAATGATTTTATTACTTGGTCATGTTTAATTAATATAAAATATGAAGAAATGGATGACTCCGAGTCGAAGACTCGGAGTCATCCATTTCTTCATATTTTATAGTTATAAAAAAATTTAATGAACGAAAATTTCATTCATTGTAAAAAATAACACCAAAATTGATTATTTTAATCTTTTTTGGTGTTAATTTAATCTGCAATACTTTTCCTAATTTGATTTAGCGACTTATTGATTACTAAGCAGAGCAGTTAAACAGTAGTCAAATTTACTAGGAATTTTTAGAGTACATAGTAGAATAACTATTCGGTTAGAATTAGAAAAATAGAAATTCCAAATCTAAGGAAAAATAAGTCCCCTCAAGGGGAAAAAAGGAAAACAATTTACAAAACAATAGATTTCAGTGCACGTGGACAAAAGTATTTGTGTGTGTGCATGCACCCCGAATTTATACACGTTGACCATGTGGAATTCCTAATAAGTGAACGACTTGACTAGATGGAGAGGTGTTTGGTCCGTGTTGGCGCGCAGGTAACCTTGACGTCACAGATACGTGGGATTCCCCTTTGGAGGAGCAGCTGGGTCACGTGCCCAGGGTGAAACGTGAGCCCCCGTGCATGAAAACCGATCTAAATCGTTTGGTGTGTCTCGTCTCGTCTCGTCTGCCGGACCGGTCCTTCTTCAAATCGAAATTGAGCTCACGTTCTTATTCCGCAACCGAGGACTCAACGACTCAACGACTCGGCGACGACGACGCGCAACAGAGAAGGAATAACGAGACCAGTTTTCTGACAGCGGTTCCACATGGAGGCAAAATCGCAGCGACGTTGCGATTGTCGTGCTCCCACCATCCCATCTACTCAATGCACTCCCCGCCTGTGACGTCATGAGGGGAAAGCATTGTGTAGATGGGATGGTGGGAGCACGACAATCGCAACGTCGCTGCGATTTTGCCTCCATGTGGAACCGCTGTGACAGCGGTTCCACATGGAGGCAAAATCGCAGCGACGTTGCGATTGTCGTGCTCCCACCATCCCATCTACACAATGCTTTCCCCTCATGACGTCACAGGCGGGGAGTGCATTGAGTAGATGGGATGGTGGGAGCACGACAATCGCAACGTCGCTGCGATTTTGCCTCCATGTGGAACCGCTGTGACAGAATCACTGCCCCACTTCGGAAATCGCAACTACATCGCAGAAAAAACATCGGTTTGTTAAGCATCTGCCTATACACTTTGACGAAATTCGCAATGCAAAAATTTCTCGTTAGTAAGACGAGAAAAAATAAACAAACATAAAAGCAGATAAATAAATTTCAGAGAGATCGTTATGATGTGTGCGAGAGACTATTGTGTCATTGAACTGCGCAATTTTTTCCCCTCTTACTATTTTGGGAAATTTGTCTAGAAAAGAATTTTTCTAAATATCCTGGGGAATTAAAGAAGGTACCAAACGCGAGAAAAATTTCTTTAAAGGACAAATAAGCAAAAATAAATTTAGATTCATAGAAAAAAATAACTGACTTACCGATTGTCTCCGAATTCTGATCTCTTTCCTCTGCATATTTTTCCAGGAACGTTAAGACCCAAATTTGAAAAACTCCTTCCCGATCATTAAATTTTCCACAAAACATCCAAATCACCGTACTTTGAATTCTGAAACAAAAACATTTTTTTTATTTACTTATAAAAAAATGAAATTTAAAAAAAAAATCCATAAAGTTGTGGAAGAATTTTTTTGCTCATTACCAAACAACAAATTTCACCACAACACAGACGATTACTTCATACATATATTTAAATGTACTATTTTTAATTCACACATTACAATGAAGGACTATTTTGAAATTTAGAAATCGTTCCAGAAATTTTTTTTCTGAAATCTAATACAATAATAAGAAAGTAATATGTGTGCGATGAATTTCGTCATCACGTATATACACGAGAAATATAAAATATAATAAAACATTTTCATCAATTTCAAATACGTGTTACAATTAATTTTTATGTTCTCGAAACTTTTTCACATTCTGTGGTAATTGAATAAGATGAAAAAACCCAGTCAGTTGATAAATCAAACGTGAAACTTGGATATGTAGTTTAAACATTATTATGAAGGGGGGCCGTTTCTATACGTATACATGAATACTATGTTCATGTCCACATTCTCCGAAGCGCATTTTGCCAATTACTACTGCGGGAAATTAAATCAACTGTACTTCTATATACGAGGCTTTTAGTACTAACACACGAGATAAACATATTTCTTCCCCCCCCTCTTTTTTCAAGAACGAATTTATTTCAATTTTTCTCATTGCATTTCTTTTTTTTCACTATCAGTGATTTTTTTTATTAATTTTTTTATCTTGTCCAATTTTTCTGATTGTATTTCTTTTTAACTATTCCTACTGATTCTTATCAAAATTTTAAAAAATAATTGAATTTTTTTATGGATTTTTGATAAAATTTTTAAAAATAATTCAATTCACGTAAAAAAATTTTATTATTTATGAAAATAATTGAATTCTTGTGAAGAAGTGTATAAAAATTTTGTTTAAATTTAAAAAATTAATTTTTTTTTTTGAAAAAATTTTATGAAAATTGTATTTCGAATATATGTGAATTTCTGTGAAAATTTTACTATTTACGAAAATAATTGAATTTCTCTGACAAATTTTTATTAAAATTTTGTTTAATAATTGAATTCTTTTGGGTAATTTTATTAAAATCTTAATTATTTCAAAGAATTTTTATGAATATTATTTTAAATGTTTAAATTCCTGAAAAGTTTTATTATTTATGAAAGTAATAGAATTCTTTCAAAATTTTTTAATTATTTTTTAGAAACAATTCAATTTTTAATAGGGTTCAAATTAAAATCTTTGAAAATCTGAATTTTTCATATTTTGAACTAACAATTCTGTGAAATTAATTTTTTTTGAGAAAGTTTAATTACTGATTTCTTTTTTGAAAGTATTTAAAATTTTTATTTTTTAATGTATATTTAATATTGAAGAATTTATAAATAATTGGAGTTTCGTAAAATTGAATATTGTAAACAAATCGATTTGAAAATTGTCAAAGAACTTTTTCGAAAATTTTAAAAAATAATTGATTTAAACAAGAATTTTAGTTAAAAACATAAGAAAAAAAATTAATTTTTGGAAAAGTTACAAATTATTGCAAAAATTCAATTATTTCCAGGAGTAATAATATTCTAAGCAAAAATTAAATTTTGTTCAAAAATAATAAAATTCTTCGCAAAATTCAATTATTTTCACAAATCATAAAACTCATCGCAAAATTTCAATTATTTTCAATACAAATTTAATCAAATTTCTCGAAAAATGTAATTATTCTTAAAAATTTTATTAAAATTCGTTGATAGAATACAATTATTTGAAAATTTGTTGATAACGATTTTTTATGGGAATTTAACTTTGAGAAACATTCAATTATTCAATACATTATTTATTTTTGTATTTGAATAATTGAATTTTAGTAGAATTTTCTAATAAAAATTGATTTTCATTTCATAAAAATTAATTTTAGTTAAAATTTTAGATAATAATTGAATATTAAAAGCAATATAAATTTAAATTTATATTTGAATTTTGAAATTAATTTTTTTAGAAAGTTTAATTCTATTTTTTTAATAATATTTTAAGTTTTTATTTTCTAATATTTATTTAATTCAATAATATTACGAATAAATGAAATTTTGTAAAATTGAATTTTGTAAACTAATGGATTTAATAATTGTCAAAGAACTTTTTCGAAAATTATTAAAAATAATGCATTTATAGAAGAATTTCAGTCAAAAACATGAGAAAAAAATTTATTTTTGGAAAAGTTACAAATTTTTGCAAAAATTCAATTATTTTCAAGAGTAATACGCAAAAATTAAATTTTGTTCAAAAATAATAAAATTCTTTGCAAAATTCAATTATTTTCACAAATCATAAAACTGATCGCAAAATTTCAATTATTTTTAATACAAATTTAATCAAATTTCTCGAAAAATGTAATTATTCTTAAAAATTTTATTAAAATTCGTTGATAGAATTCAATTATTTGAAAATTTATTGATAACGATTCTTTATGGGAATTGAATTTTGAGAAACATTTTCATTTTTGTATTTTAATAATTGAATTCTAGTAGAATTTTCTAATAAAAATTGATTTAAAAATTAATTTTAGTTAAAATTTTAGATAATAATTGAATATTAAAAGCAATATAGAGTGAATTTTTAAAAATAATTGAATTTTTAAATTAATTTTGTTGAAAAAGTTTATTTAAATTTTTTAATATTATTTTTAATTTTTATATTTTCTAATATTTATTTAATTAAATAATTTACGAATAATTGAAATTTCGTAAAATTGAATATTGTAAACTAATGGATTTGAAAATTGTCAAAGAACTTTTTCGAAAATTAATTGCTTTAAAGAAGAATTTTAGTTAAAAATTCTTGTAAATAATAATTGAATTGATAATAATTTTATCACTCGGTCATTAATTATTATCAGTGTTAGCGAAAAGATTTCTTTTTCGTTAATACTGATTTTTTTGATTTAATTTTTTCTCTTCCCTTGAATATTTTCTGATTGCATTTCTTTTTTACTATTATCGCTAATTCTTTTATTAGATTACATTTTTTTTTCTTCTATATAAAATATTTTTTTCAAAAGCCGAAATTAAAAAAAAAAAAAAAAAAAAAAAAAAAAAAGAAGAGACGAAAAATAAAACAAATCGAATATTATCTAATTTCCCTGCATATAATTTCTACTTGAAATTGGTTATTAAAGCTTTTTGGAAAATTTGATTCGAGTATCGTAATATGGGGCTTGGAAATTATCCCTATATCAGACCTCTCTACCTACCTACCAACACTGGTGATGATTATAATACCCATCTACCTGCCTATTGGCTGGAAATAATCGCTGCGATTTTTTTTTTCTTAAATCCATTTCTTTATTTTTTTTTCCTCTACTCTCTTGAAGAATAATAGAAAAAAAGTATGTTGCGGATAAAATTAGTGTGTATTAAATAAAAAATAAACAAAAAAAGTATTTTTTTTCTTTAAAAAAAAAAAAAATTATCGGTACTGGTTATCGTGACCCACGGTGACGTATTGCGACGTAATAGTGACGAACATTATTTATTATGTTACAGATTTGAGGAGAGGCACTACGCTTTCGAAAGGTATGGCTCGACAATGTAATTAATTTTTAATTTTCTTTTTTTAATTACTTTTTTTTGTTTTATTTAATAATTTATTTATTTAAATATTTATTTCTTATTTATTATTATTTATTATTATTTATTTAAATATTTAATTTTTTTAACTTTGTTCCTCGGTAGTCTAAATATCAAAGTTTTGTTTATAATTTAATTAAAACTTTTTTCTATTTTCCTGGAGAAAAATGATTTTTTGATAAATTAGGTATGAGCACAACAAGAGGAAAGAAATTATAATTTCATAAGGGAACTAAACTGAAAATTTAAAAATAATGGTTTAGTGCGCTCATTTACGCAAATGACACTGACATGAATAATATAATGAAAGTGATCATTCGAGGCGTATGATCATCGGACATATATATATATATATAAAAGTATATATTCATAAGAAGATGCGCGAAATTCAAGGGAATAAGGGACGAGTTAATAATTATTCGTGGACGGACAATTAACTTTTTGTTACGGTACAGGGTCTCTCGCGCGCTACTCTATGATTTTGCGTATCACAAAAATAATAACGTCCAACATTCTGCAGGGACCGGATTTCTTCGACGATTTTCAGATCGAGGCCCTTCACCACGAATTGCCTCGGCTCTTTTATAAAAATAACAATCTTCCCTCGATAAGTGACTCCCGTTTATCCTAATAATAATTCTTCCTTATAAATTCAAATCACAACCATCTCTCTCGAGAGTAGAAAAAAAAAATCGTCCCGCACTGTCATTAATTTTTACTTTCGACTACATTATTTCATTTTTTTTTTTAAGTGTCTATGGATTTTTAATTATCTGTTTATTTGTTTCGTCTTTTTTTTATTCAAATTATTATTTTCGTGCAGGGCTCTATTTGTTTCGTCTTTTTTTTATTCAAATTATTTTTTTCATGCAGCACTCGAACCAGTGAAAGTATTTAAAATAATACGGACTTTACGGACCAAAAACGAAAAATTACGGACCAGTTACTATTACTGACAAAAATATAACCAGTCCGAGTCAAATAAGAAAACATTTTACTTAAAACTATAAATTAAATTTTATCACAATTCTATAAAACATGAAGAAATCGATCACTCCGAGTCTTATTCGACTCGAAGTAATCGATTTCTTCATGTTTTATAATAATTAAAGATGGCCCAGTGATAAAATAATTAATTGATATACATAATAAGAATATTGTATACTTCTTCAAAATTATTTTCATCATATCAATTCAATTATTATTTTTCAAAATTTTTAACTTAAATTCTTCTTTAAATCAATTTATTTTCGAAAAAGTTCTTTGACAATTTTCAAATCCATTTATTTATAATCTTCAATTTTACAAATTTCAATTATTCGTAAATTCTTCAATTAAATAAATATTAGAAAATAAAAACAAACAATATAAAAAAATTCAATTTCATTTTTTCTGAAAAAATTAATCTCAAAATTCAATTACTTTTTAAAATTCACGCTTATATTGCATTTAATATTCAATTATTATTATCTAAAATTTTAGCTGAAATTCATTTTTAAAACAATTTTTATTAGAAATTCTACTAAAATCCAATTATTTAAATACAAAAATAAATAATTTATTGAATGTTTCTCAAAATTCAATTCCGATAAAGAATCGTTATCAATAAATTTTTAAATAATTGAATACTATCAATGAATTTTAATAAAAATTTTAAGAATAATTACATTTTTCGAGAAATTTGATTAAATTTGTATTAAAAATAATTGAAATTCTACAATGATTTTTATTATTTATGAAAATAATTGAATTCATAAAAAAAAATTTATTATTTTTGAACAAAATTTAATTTTTGCGTAGAATATTATTACTCTTAAAAATTATATTTAGAAAATAAAATAAAATAAAAAATTCAAATACTTTAAAAAAAAAATCAGCAATTAAACTTTCTCAAAAAAATGAATTACACAGAATTGTTAATTCAAAATATGAAAAATTCAGATTTTCAAAGATTTTAATTTGAGCCCTTTTCAAAATTCAATTATTTCTAAAAAATAATTGAAAAATTTTGAAAGAATTCAATTATTTTCATGAATAATAAAATTTTTCAGGAATTTAAACGTTTCAAATAATATTCATAAAAATACTTTGAAACAATTACGATTTTAATGAAATTATCCAAAAGAATTAAATTATTAAACAAAATTTTAATAAAATTATCCAAAAGAATTTAATTATTAAACAAAAGTTTAATAAAAATTTGTCGGAGAAATTCAATTATTTTCTTGAATAGTAAAATTTTCACAGGAATTCACATATATATTTGAAATACAATTTTTATAAAATTTTTTCCAAGAAAAAATCAATTTTTTAAATTTAAACAAAATTTGTATAAAGTTTTTCACAACAATTTAATTATTTTCATAAATAATAAAATTTTTCACATAAATTCAATTATTTTAAAAAAATTTATCAAAAATCTTTAAAAGAATTCAATTATTTTTCAAAATTTTGATGTATAACTATTGATTACGAGAATTTAATTATTTTCAGAAATAATTTAACTGATTTCAATTACTTTTAATACAATTTTAAATAAATTCCTTTGAATAATTCAATTATTACATTTTTATTTTTTTTAAATTTTAATATAATTCTTTACAAGAATTCCATTATTTACAATTTTCGCATACAATTTTTATAAAATTCTTTCCAGAATTCTAAATTCTTAGAAATAGTTAAATAGCAAAAAAACAATTTAACATTGAAATCATTTAAAATATTTAAATGCCTGTGAATTTAAAAGCTTATTTAACAAAAATTTTGATTAACTATTTGAATGTAATTTAATTTAGAAATTATGATAATAATCAGTCGTTTGTAAAATTGTAATTAATTGTAATTGTAATTGTAATTTTTAAAAACTAACGCTCTAATGCTTTTAATATTCAATTATTATTTAAAATTTTTACTGAAATCTATTTTTAAATAAATTTTTAAATAATTGAATTCTTTTGACGAATTTTAATTAAATTTTTGGTGGAATTTGATTAAAATTGTATTAAAAATAATTTAAATTCTGCAATGAGTTTTATTATTTATGAAAATAATTGAATTCCTAAACAGAATTTTATTATTTACAAAAATAATTGAATCCCCGTAAAAATAATAAAATTCCTGTAAAATTTTTATTATTTTTTTTATATTTGTGAATTCCTGTGAAAATGTTATTATTTATGAAAAAAAATTAAATTTCTCCGACGAATTTTTATTAAAATTTTGTTGAATAATTAAATTCTTTTGGATAATTTTATTAAAATCTTAATTGTTTCAAATACTTTTTATGAAAATTATTTTAAATGCTTGAATTCATGAAAAATTATATTATGAATGAAGAAAATTTAATTCTAGAGAAAAATTTTATTAAAAATTTTGAAAATAATTGAATTCACGTGAAAAATTTTATTATTTAAGAAAAATAATTGAATTCTTGCGAAGAATGTAATAATAAGTTTGTTTAAATAATTGATTTTTTTTATTAAAATTGAATTTTTTTTTAATTAAATTTTTAATTAAAATGAATTCATTATTATTTTTTTATTATTTTTTTTTTTGAAAATAATTAAAAGTTTGTGTAGAATTTCATTAAATTTATTTTAAATAATTGAATTCTTTTGGAAAACTTTATTAGAATAGTAGATATCTTTTAAAAATCACTGAATTGAAGGTAATTTTTGAAAATAATTGAATTTCGGAGAAGAATTCAATTATTTCTAAAAATAATTGAAATTTTAACGAGAATTTTTAAAAATTTTGAAACATAATTGAATTTTTGCAATTATTTGTAATTTCTATAAAATTATCCAAATTATTTACGGACCTAGTTCGAGCCCCGTTCGTATCATTTTATTTCCTACTTCAATTATTTGTTTTGTCTTATTTTATTTTCTATTTAGATTTCAATTGCTGCTTCTTTAATTTTTTAATTAATCTTTTGTGTTTTATGTTCAAATAAGTATTTAAAAAAAATTTCACCTTCAGAAGGAATCGAACCCTGGCCTGACTATTATAAATCGGGAACTTATTTTATTTTTTATTTAGATTTAAATTATTTCGTCTTCTTTCATTTCCTAATTTAATTTCTTTCTGTGTTTAATCATCAAATTAGTAATTTGAAAAAATTTCACCTCCGGAAGGAATCGAACCCCGGTTTGACGATTACGAATCGGAAACTGTAGACACTAGGCTACTGCACAAATTTCTCACTACAAGTTACGCAAACAGAAAAATTGTACGAATTCACATTTCTAACTCAGAAAAAGAAAATTTAAAATAAAAACAATCAGTAAAAAACTAAGATAAAAATAAATTATCAATCTGTAAAAAAGTTTACTTGTTTTCACATTATGTACAAACTAATATGAAAAAATCGTTACAGATTATTCCTTAATTTCTCGTCGTGTGTTTAAATGTTGAAAACTGAAAGTGGCATTTAATAAGCAATTTCCCCCAGGAAGATTTAATAATGTCGGGGATCAAGCTCGTCTTCGAATTTATTTATTTTTTTTTTTTCATAAACGAAATAATAATTGAATCCTTCGGAAAGAAGGCAAATTTCCATAATGCATGAACATTATTAAAAGTGTATTTTAATAACGTGACGACGCTAGTACAAAATTTTACCATCATTATCATATAAATATTAATCGTTCTTCAAATGCGTGATTATATGTAAAAGAGAGAAGAAATGTGGAGCATTTTTCTTTCGAGGAATAATTGTCTTAAAAGTTAAAGTGTGTATTTCGAGAGACACACTGAGATATTTGCATCTTCTTTATTAGAAATCGTCACACCATAAGTGGAGAATACGTTATAATAGAGACTAGCGCGCGAGTTCACATCTCGTTATATTATAATGCGACTGAACCGAGAATTGAATGCTTTTGTTTTTCAAATGAGTGCTCTCTTGGGCCTCGCTTCTTGTCGTCTCTCTTTTGTATATATACACACTGCAAGAGGTTCACTTTCGTTCCCTCCTCCTCCTCCTCCTCCTCCTACTCTACCTTCTCATTCCTTTTTTGCATTTTGTTTAGTTTGCTTTTCGTTCGCAGGTTCGTTCGTGGGCCCTACATTCCGGTCAAAGACCTTTTTCATTGTATTTTTAGAAAAATTTCTTGTCGAAATAAAATAATATTTCAATTACAATTACAATAAAAATAATTTGGTAAATTTCGGGCAAAAAATATTTTTTTATTGTATTTTCTATTGTATTCCCACTCATCTACTAAAATCTACTATTTACTACTATTTTTTACGTTCAGATACTATTTGGATACTTTTTTTCGATTTGTGACAATAAAAGCAACATTTTTCCTTTTTTTCTATTAATTTGCGCATTACTTTAAATTCGCTAATAGTTGAAATAAAAAATTCTCAAAAATTTTAATAAACTTCTATGAAATAATTAAAAAAAGTTTTAATAAATTTCCAAAAAAAAAATCAATTATTTAAACAAAATTATTATGAAATTCTTGACAAGAATTCAATTATTTTCATAAATAATAAAATTTTCACAAGAATTCAAATGTTTAAAATAATTTTAATAAAATTCTTTGAAACAATGAAAATTTTAATAAAATTTTCCAAAAGAATTCAATTATTAAACAAAATTTTAATAAAATTCTTTGAAACAATGAAGATTTTAATAAAATTTTCCAAAAGAATTCAATTATTAAACAAAATTTTAATAAAATTCTTTGAAACAATGAAGATTTTAATAAAATTTTTCAAAAGAATTCAATTATTAAACTAAGTTTTAATAAAAATTCGTCGAAGAAATTCAATTATTTTCATAAATAGTAAAAATTCTCACAGGAATTCAAATATATTTGAAATATAATTTTCATAAAATTTTACCAAAAAAAATCAATTATTTAAACAAACTTATTATTACATTCTTCGCAAGAATTCAATTATTTTTCTTGAATAATAAAATTTTTCACGTGAATTCAATTATTTTCAAAAATTTTAATAAAATTTTTCTCTAGAATTAAATTTTCTTCATTCATAATATAATTTTTCATGAATTCAACCATTTTAAATAATTTTCATAAAAATTATTTGAAACAATTAAGATTTTATAAAAATTTCTGAAATAATTGAAAAAATTGTAATAAAATTTCTCAAAATAATTCAATTATTTAAACAATGTTTTGATAAAAATTCGTCGGAGAAATTCAATTATTTTCATAAATAATATAATTTTCACAAGAATTCAAATACTTAAAACACAATTTTCATAAAATTTTTCCAAAAAAATCAATTATTTAAACAAAATTATTACTACATTCTTCACAAGAATTCAATTATTTTCATAAATAATCAAATTTTTTACGTGAATTCAATTATTTTTAAAAGTTTTAATAAAATTCTTCGCAAGAATTCAATTATTTTCACAAATAATCAAATTTTTCAAGTGAATTCAATTATTTTTGAAAATTTTAATAAAATTCTTTGCAAGAATTCAATTATTTAAAAAAATTTTAATAAAATTCTTCGCAATAATAAAGATTTTAATAAAATTACCCAAAACAATTCAATTATTAAAAAAAAATTAAAATTATTATAAATAATACAATTTTCACAAGAATTCAAATATTTAAAATACAATTTTCAAAACATTTATCCAAAAAATCAATTATTTAACCAAAATTTTGATTATATTCTTCGCAAGAAACCAAATATTTTTATAAAATAAAATTTTTCTAGTGAATTCAATTATTTTTTAAAATCTAAATAAAATTCTTCGCAAAAAATTCAATTATTTTCGCAAACAATAAGATTTTTCATGTGAATTCAATTATTTAAAAAAATTTTTAATAAAATTCTTCGCAACAATTAAATTATTTTCATAAATAATAAATCTCATCGAAGAAGTTTAATTATTTTTAAATAGAGTCGTAAATAAAATCCGCGAAAACTGCAATTATTTTTCAAAAATTTTATTAAAAATCTTGAAAAGAATTCAATTATTTAAAAAAAAATTTGATTATTCATAACGAGAATTTAATTAATTTCCTAAATAATAATTAAACTAATCGCAGGATTTCAATTATTTTCAATACAATTTTAAATAAATTCCTCTGAATAAATTCAATTATTTTTAATTTTTTTAATTCAATTCTTTACAAGAATTGAATTATTTACAATTTTCGTATACAATTTTTATAAAATTCTTTCCAGTATTGTAAATGTTTAGAAATAGTTAAATAGCAAAAAAAAATTTACATTTGAAATCATTTTAAATATTTATTTGAATTTAAAAGTTTATTTAACAAAAATTTTTGTTCAAGATTTGAGTGTAATTTATTTAATTTAGAAATTATGAAAATAATTAGTCGTTTCTAAAATTATAATTAAAAATTTTGCAAGACAGTTAAATTTAAAAAGATTAATTTCTAATTATTTGGAAATATTGCGTCACATTAACTTGAAAGAAATTTTACGATTCAAAGAATTTTCTTTTTTTTACTTTTAAAAATTATTTTGAAATAAGCAATAAAGAAAAAAAAATAATCGAGGAGTAATGATTAAAACGAGAGAATAAAAAAAATTTGTTTAACGGGAAAAGTAATAAGTAAAAGGTCAAAAAAATAGGCAAAAAAGAGGGGGAGGGGAGAAATTGATGGTCTGTGATGAAAAATTTCAAATTGTATTGAGCTCTATACAATTCCCTTGGAACCCTCTCTCACTCACTCTCTCTAACAATCGTTTAAAAAGGCATTTTAAATCAGCGTGTCCTGAAAGAATTTCATAGTGACGCGGCATATAAAGGCATTCCTCCCCCCCTTCTTATTCCGATTCCCATTGATCCAAATTCTAATCAATGTTCTCTTTCCTGTTCAAGATGATCGAAATCCCTCAGCGATTCATTCAAGTTTATCTATATATTCATTCTTAGATGCCTCTGATCTGATTAATTGAGAGTCAACAACTCATTCACTAAAGCTAGTAAAACTTGTCGTTTTGCTTTTAAAAGTAAAAATATTTATCGATATTCAAATCGTTCGAAATTAAATATTTAATTTAAAAAATAAAATAATTAAGAAAAAAATTAGTTAAAATTAAATAAATTGATAACACAGTTTTACAAAGGTTAAAACGCAACAATTTTGATACGTTTTTTCTCTCAATTTGACTGTGAAATAAATTTATTTTCAACCATTATTCTCAGTAATTAAAAAATTGAAAATTAAAAATTAAAAAACAAAGGGCGCGACTTCTTATCCCATATAGATGATTTACTAGAATATTTGCGAGATATTATTTTATTTCTCAAAACATCACTTTAGTATAATTTTAGCTCTAAAAAATAATTGTAAGACAGAATGCTTATAGGTAAATAATGTCTTATTAAGTAATGAATCATTAATCAAATTTTAAGTAAAAATACTTTTTAAACAACATAAGTCTTAATTGAAAGAATTTTTTAGAATAAGAATAATAATTAAACAAAAATATCTTTAAAACTAAAATAGATTTGAACGATATTTTATAGAAAAAGATTACAATTTGTAAAAAAATTTATTAAGCAAATATTTAAAGTCTCAAATTCTTTGTTTAATAGAATATTTATGTGCCAATCTTTCAATTTTCAAAAAATCTTATTTGTTGGAATATATGTTTAAATAAACTTTTATTAATACAATGTATTATTTAGAAAAAATGATATATGAAAAAATGTATAATTTAATTAACTCTTGTATGACAAAAATTTTTCTTAGGCAAATGGTAATTTTATAGAATGTTAATTAAAAAGAATATTAATTTACAAGAAATGAAAGTGAAACGAATTCTAATTTAATAGAATACTTAAATGTCTGAATTATAATTTGGCAGCATGCCAATTCGATCGATTTTATATTTGTAAGAAATTCAATTTGACATAATATCAATTTATAAGAAACACTTTTTCGTAGAATTTTAATTTATCAGAATTGTAATTTTGTAGAATATTAATATTGCCAAATCTAATTTTAGTAGAAATCTGCTTTATCAGAATGATCAAATGTTCGAATCTTCAAAATTTCTAATTTCATTTTTACCTACAATCAATGTGACATAAATATTTGGCGCAAATTTAAAAATTGACCAATCAGAAATTAAATTTTTAAAATTTGCGCCAAATATTTATGTCACATTGATTTTGGGTAGAAATGAAATTAGAAATTTTGGGGATTCGAACATTTGATCATTCTGATAAAGCAGATTTCTACTAAAATTAGATTTGGCAATATTAATATTCTACAAAATTACAATTCTGATAAATTAAAATTCTACGAAAAAGTGTTTCTTATAAATTGATATTATGTCAAATTGAATTTCTTACAAATATAAAATCGATCGAATTGGCATGCTGCCAAATTATAATTCAGACATTTAAGTATTCTATTAAATTAGAATTCGTTTCACTTTCATTTCTTGTAAATTAATATTCTTTTTAATTAACATTCTATAAAATTACCATTTGCCTAAGAAAAATTTTTGTCATACAAGAGTTAATTAAATTATACATTTTTTCATATATCATTTTTTCTAAATAATACATTGTATTAATAAAAGTTTATTTAAACATATATTCCAACAAATAAGATTTTTTGAAAATTGAAAGATTGGCACATAAATATTCTATTAAACAAAGAATTTGAGACTTTAAATATTTGCTTAATAAATTTTTTTACAAATTGTAATCTTTTTCTATAAAATATCGTTCAAATCTATTTTAGTTTTAAAGATATTTTTGTTTAATTATTATTCTTATTCTAAAAAATTCTTTCAATTAAGACTTATGTTGTTTAAAAAGTATTTTTACTTAAAATTTGATTAATGATTCATTACTTAATAAGACATTATTTACCTATAAGCATTCTGTCTTACAATTATTTTTTAGAGCTAAAATTATACTAAAGTGATGTTTTGAGAAATAAAATAATATCTCGCAAATATTCTAGTAAATCATCTATATGGGATAAGAAGTCGCGCCAAACAAAGAAGAGAAGAAAGGAAAAAAAATTCAAAAACCAATTTATAATCGGTTTGAGAAATTTTTGTGAAACAATTTTTGTTTTGCTGCTATGATCCATTTTTAATTATTTTAATGACAATAGATAACAAAAAAAAAAAAAAAATGGGAGGGGAAAAAATTTGAGACAGTCTGTGAATGCCTACTTGGTAGTATTTAATTGCTCATCGAAAAAGCAACTTGTGTCGATTCGAATCGACAGTTTCGTTTTATGGACATTTTTCGCGTCCCGCTCCAAATTAGTCGAACGATTGTTAGGATCTTGATCGAACCCCTAAAGTTCCTTTATAACAAAAACAAGAGCCGCAGTGTTATGCCGAGACAAATTGTATAATACACTCCCTTTGAAGAGCTTAACTTTGTTTTACTTTCAAATATTTACAAAAAAAATAACAAAAAAAAATTCAAGTCGCTTTTAAGTAATTAGAAAATTATTTTTTTTATTAAAAATTTACTTTAAAATTCACAAAATTCGCAATTTAATTTTTAAAACGAAAAATTAACAACATATTTATAATATAAATAAATAATAATAAATAAATAAATAAATATTTAATCATTATCTTTTTATAGAAATTAAGATAATCAAAAATTTGAAATTGCTCTCTTCCTGTTTTATAATAATTCAAACTTGTTACATTATTACTGTAACTTCTTTAAAAATTATTTTTATCATTACGATTATTCATTTCTAGAATTCTCAACTGAAATTCTTTTTTAAGTCAATTTTTTAAAATAATTTTCGAAAAAGTTCTTCGTGAATTTTTAAATTATTTTGTTTACAATTTAATTTTACAAAATTTCGATTATTCTGACATTCTTCAATTAAATATATTAGAAATTAAAAACTTCAAATAATTAAAAAAAAATTCCATTAAACTTATTGAGAAAAATGAATTTTATAGAATTCTTAATTAAAAGTATGAAAAGTTCAAATTTTCAAAGATTTTAATTTGAAATTCATTTATAAATCAATATTTATTAGAAAATTCTACGAGAATTCAATTATTTATACAAATAAATATTTTATTAAACAATTGAATGTTTCTTGAAATTGAATTTTCAGAAAGAATTTTATCAACAAATTTTTAAATAATTGAATTCCCTTGAAAAATTTTAATAAAATTTTTAAGAATAATTGCATTTTTCGAGAAATTTAATGAAAATGGAATTAAAAATAATTGAAATTCTGCCAAGAATTTTATTAAAAGTTTTGAAAATAATAAATAATAAATAATAATAAATAATAAAGATAATTGAAATTTTGAAGAGGATTTTTGTAAATTTTTAAACAAAATTGGATTTCTGCTAAGAATTTTATTAAAATTATTTTGAAAAAAATTCAAATTGTTACGCAAAGAATTTTATTAATATTTTTGAAAATAATTTTATACTTTAAAGAAATTTAATTAAAAATTTATTGAAAATAATAGTTAAATTTTAATTGTTAATTCTAATTGTTAATTCTTGTGATGAATATTGTTATTTATGAAAATAATTGAATTTTGCAAAGAATTTTATTAAACTGCCTCAAAATAATTAAATTTTCGGGAATAATTTTGTTATTTATCGACATAATTGAATTTTTTCGAAGAATTATTTATGTAAATATTTGAATTCTTAGGAAGAATGTTATTAAAATCTAGAAGAATAATTGACTTATTTCACAAAAAATTAAATAAAATTGTATTAAAAACAATTAATTTCTTTCAAACAATTTTGTTAACACATTTGAAAATAATTGAATTCCTGTCGAAAATTCTAATATTTATGAAAATGATTTATGATTAAATTCTTGCGAACGCTGCTATTACAATTTTTTTAAATAATTAAATTTTTCGAAGGAATTAAATTAAATTTTTAAGAATAATTAAATTTTTCGAGCAATTCCTGTACAAATTGTATTAGAAATAATTGAAATCCTGCGATGAATTTTATTATTCATAAAAATAATTGAATATTTGCCAAGAATTTTATTATTAAAATTTTCAAAAATAATTGAATTCCCGAGAAGAATTTTATTATTTATGAAAATAATTGAATAGTTGCGAAAAATTTTATTAGAATGTTTAAAAAGAATTGAATCTCTGTCAAAAATTTTGTTATTTTTGAAAATAATTGAATTGTTTATAAAACATTTTATAAACATTGTTTTAAATAATTAATTTTTTGGAAATATAATAAATATTATGAAAATTTCTATTTTAAATAATTGAATTCTTGTGGAAAATTTTATTTGTGAAAATAATTAGATTTTTCGATTAATTAATTAAAAATATTATTAAAAATAATTGAAATTCTTCTATAAGTTTTATTATTTATGAATATAATTAAAATATGTTTGAATAGAATTTTATTAAAATTTTTTTGAACTAATTGAATTCTTTTAGGAATTTTTATTAAACTATTAGATATTAAAAATCATTATATTGAGGAATGTTTTTAAAAATAATTCTAATTTTGCCAAGAATTTTATTAAATTTTTTGAAAATAATTGAATTTCTGAGAAGAATTTTACTACCTTTGAAAATAATAGAATTTCTTCAATCATTTGTAATTGCTTCAAAATTCAATTTGTTTCAATGTTTTTAACTAAAATTCTTCTATAAAACGGATAATTTTTATTAAATAGATATTAAAAAATTTAACTAATTTCAGAAGAATTTTAGTTTTTAAAATTTTTTCAAATCTAAGTTTTTTTTATATTTTTAATTAAATTAATTTAAAATTGAAATTTTACAAAATTGTAAATGAAAATCTTTTAAAGTTCATCTACTTATGAAAATTGTAAACGCAATTCTTTTAAAATTGAATTAATTTTGAAATATTCAAGTGAAATTAGATTTCAAGAATAAACACAATAACTTTAGAAAACAACAATTTTCCAGGATTTCGATCAAAATTCCCTGATTTTTCCAGGGTTTTTCAAGGTTTATAAAATTCCCTGACATTTCCAGGTTTGACGGTTACAAAATCAGAAAATTAATTCTTTCATTGAAAACTCGGTTTTTACCGATACGAACAAAATTAAAAATATTTAAAATAAATTTCATAACTTACAGTGTGTTTTTAATTTTTCGTATATATACGCGCTCAGCATCCACTTTATATTAAAATGTATGATAACATTTTGCCAAGATAATCCGATAAAAAAAAGAGAAGAAAAATGAAAAAAGAAAAAAAAATCCGTGTACTGCAGAAGCCTTACCCCGCATATGGTCTTGTATACACGAGAGAGAGAAAGAATGCAATTTTATTTTTAAGCCGGAGGACGAAGGTGCCATTTATGAAGGGTATATGTGCTGCGATGAAGTTGGTATAATTCGTTCAAGGGTGACGGGAAGGGTGGATAGCCTGCGGGCTGTACCACAATCCGATAAGCCTTTTGCAGCCACTTATTGGAATCTGTTCGACGTCATTTCAAATTCCATCTGAGAATTCAAACTTTCTATCCAAAAAAATTTATTTTCTTATTCTTTTTGAAAAAAAATTAGAATAATGAAGTAAATAAAAAAAATTTTGTTTTATAATTTTTCGAGAAAAATTTTCAAGGAGTTCTTCCCAAGGCAACAGGACTTGAATAAATTTAGATTCACAAAAAAACCAAAGTCAGAATCAAAATCAATGTCAAAGTCAGAGTGAAAATGAAAGTCAAAGTCAAAATTGAATCGAAAGTCAAAGTCAAATTAAAAAATCGAAACGGAAATTAAAGTCAAAGTCAAATTAAGAAACCGAATCGAAAATCAAATTAAAAAATCGCACCCCAGAGTACAGGCAAGACAAGAAAAAAATAAAAAATCCAATTTACCACAGTTTGGTTAAAAAAATTAAAAATTTACCACAGAACTGTTAAAGAGTCGAAAAAAAATCATCAATATAAAAGGCATTTTTTAGAAACCACAAAAAAATCGCGTGGAAGTTTCGACAAGTGTAATAAAGAAAAAAAATAGAGTAAAAGGGGGATAGGAACGAAACATATTGGTCAGGAGTGGTCCCGTTGAAATTTTTTTTGTTTGGGGTGACCGAAAGAGAAAGAGAGAGAAGGAGAGACACTTAGGAGCAACAATAACTCACTAATCCTGCTGGCTATATGCTGGCCTTCGCGTTTCCAGATGAAAAATGTAAAAATCCGGAAAAGCCAGCGCCCCGTGACACTTCAATACATTTTAAATGCGTTCCGGCGCATTTGTGGGACACGCGATAAGCAGAAGCCACTTACCTATCCCTTAGGACTTACGGGGCAAATACACGCGACTCCCCAATATGCCCGTTATTTATTGTCAGATTTATGGAATAAATGAGTAGAAAACCCCGTCGAGGACTTCTCGAAACTCTCACAAAAAAAAATATGTTCACTCTACTGTTTTATTATTGATACTCTTGATCTTTTTTTTCTTTTTTTTTCTTTCTTCCCCCCCCCCCTCCTTTTTTTGTTCATTCATAGAGTAATTTCTATTTTATTTACATTTTTCTTTCTTCTTACAGGACTTATGAAAAAATTTTTCTTTATTTGCTCGCAATATTTTCGCTTTCTGCTCGAGCAAAAATTTTTTTTTGTTCGCAATACTGTTTCCTTTTATTGCTCGAGGAATTTTTTTTTTTGCTCGCAATATTTTCCCTTTTTTCCCGAGCAAAAAGAAAAAATATTGTAATCATAGTAAAGCCTGAGTTACTAACTTAGTTACTAACTTACTAACTAACTTAGTAACATAGTTGCTAAATTCAATTGTGTTCAAAAATTAAAAAAAATTCTCGTCAAAATTTAAATTCTCTTTATAAATAATAAAATTCTTCTCTGATATTCAATTATTTTATAAAATTTTAATCAAATTCTCGTCAAAATTTCAATTATTTTCAAAAGTTTTCTAAAATTCAATGATTTTCAATATCTACTATTTCAATAAAATTTTCCAAAAGAATTCCATTATTAAAAAAAATTTGAATAAAATTCTACGCAAACATTCAATTATTTTCATAAATAACAAAATTTTTTACAGGAATTCAATTATTTACAACTTTTTTTCAAAAATTTCTTCGCAATAATTAAATTATTTTTATAAATAATAACTTTTTTACAGGGATTCAATTATTTTTATAAATATTCTAATCAAATTCTTATCAAAATTTCAATTATTTCCAAAAGTTTTCTAAAATTCAATGATTTTCAATATCTAATATTTCAAAAAAATTTTCCAAAAGAATTCCATTGTCAAAAAAAAAATTTGAATAAAATTCTACGCAAACATTTAATTATTTTCATAAATAATAAAAATTTTTACAGAAATTCAATTATTTTTATAAATATTTTAATATTTTATTAAAATATATATTTTATTAAAAAAAAATATAATATTTAATTAAATTATTATTATTATTATTATTATTATTTTATATAATATTTAATTAAATATATTTTATTTTTTTTTTAATATTTTATTCTTGTCAAAATTTCAATTATTTCCAAAAGTTTTCTAAAATTCAATGATTTTCAATATCTAATATTTCAAAAAAATTTTCCAAAAGAATTCCATTGTCAAAAAAAAATTTGAATAAAATTCTACGCAAACATTCAATTATTTTCATAAATAATAAAAATTTTTACAGGAATTCAATTATTTACAAATTTTTTTATAAATTTGTTCGCAATAATTCAATTATTTTCATAAATAATAACTTTTTACAGGAATTCAATTATTTTTATAAATAATAAAACTTAATGCTGAATTTCAATTATTTTTAATGCAATTTTAATCGAATTCCTCGAAAAATGTAATTATTCTTAAAAATTTTATTAAAATTCGTCCAAACAATTTAATGATTTAAAAAATTTGTTGATAACATTTTTTATGAAAATTTATTTTCAAGAAAAATGAAATTAATAAATTATTTACTTTTGTATTTAAATAATTGAATTCTCGTAGAATTTACTAATAAAAATGGTTTTAAAAATGAATTTCAGTTAAAATTTAAAATTATAATTAAATATTAAAAGCATTATAACGTGGATTTTTAAAAATAATTGAATTTTAAAAAAGTTTCAAATTAAAATCATTGAAATTCTTAATTTTTCATATTTTTTACAAAAAATTCTGTAGAATTAATTCCTTTTAAAAGTTTAATAGAGTTTTTATTGAAATTATTTCAAGTTTTTATTTTTCAATATATATTTAATTGCAGAATTTCCGAATAATTTAAATTTTATAAAATTGAATTGTAAGCGAATGAATTTTAAAATTCTCAAAGAACTTTTTTAAAAATTATTAAAAATAATTGATTTATTGAAGAATTTTAGTTAAAATCACTAGAAAAAAATTTAATTTTAGAGAAGTTACAAGTTATTGCAGAAATTCAACTTTTTTCAAGAGTAATAAAATTCTTCTAAAGGATTCAATTATTTTTACTTATAATAAAACTGATCGCAGCGTTACAATTATTTTTCATACAATTATAATTGAATTCCTTGAAAAAAGTAATTATGTTCATGCAAGTTTTAATAAAATTCGACAAAAGAATTCAATTATTTAAAAATTTGTTAATAAAATTCTTTATGAGAATTGAATTTTGAGAAACATTCAATTATTTAATAAATTATTTACTTTTGCATTTAAATAATTAAATTCTTGTAGAATTTTCTAATAAAAATTGATTTTCATTTCATAAAAATGAATTTCAGTTAAAATTTTAGATTATAATTGAATATTTAAAGCAATATAGCGTGAATTTTTAGAAATAATTGAATTTTGAAATGAATTTTTTCGAAAAAGTTTAACTGAATTTTCTTTTATATTATTTGAAGGTTTTATTTTCTAATATGCATTTAATTAAAGAATTTAGGAATAATTGAAATTTCGGTGAAATTGAATATTTTAAACAAATGGATTTGAAAATTGCCAAAGAACTTTTTCGAAAATTATTAAAAATAATAGATATAAAGTAAAATTGTAGTTAAAAATTTTTGAGAATAATAATTGAATTGAAATAATGAAAATAATTCTGAAGAAGTATAATATTCATTATAATATAAAATAATGATTTTATTACTTGGTCATCTTTAATTATTTTAAAATATGAAGAAATCAATGACTCCGAGTCGAAGACTCGGAGTTATCGATATCTTCATGTTTTATAGTTGATAAAAAATTTAATAAACTAAAATTTTATTCATAGTAAAAAATAACACGAAAATTGATTTTTTTAAATCTTTTTTGGTGTTAATTTAATCTGCAACACTTTTTAATACCTCACGATTTACTCTCTAAATTTGAATCAGCGAAAAGTCGCTGATTCACCAGCCCAGAGTATGCAGCTGATGAAACAGCGTATATACGCTGGAAAATCAGTGCATATACGCTGTTTCATCAGTGTATATACGCTATTTCATCAGCTGCATACTCTAGGCTGATGAATCAGCGACTTTTCGCTGATTCAAATTTAGAGAGTACTGTGTATAAAAAGGCTGAAATTTAATTCTTGTTCTATTAGTTAAATAATATTTTTGTAAACTAATTTTTTTCGGAGACTTTTTCCTAAACTTTCCTGTAGTTTTTTTAGAAAGAGAAAGTTTCAGAAAAAAGTGTAAGGAATGACCAGATCTTTGTAGAAGAAATGCAATCACTATTAAAGGGCTCGGTTATAAGAAAGTTAATTTTCGTTTAGAGGGGGTCGTTTTCTGAAGTAGTCGACAGATATTGACCGTCACTATAAACCTCATTTTCATAAGTTCACATTCTCCTTTTTCGTTTATGTATAGCAATATTCGACACCCAGAAATCGGAAATTTGTTTTCAATATAGGAAATACCATAGAAGAAAATGTCCATTTTTAATTTTTTCAAAATCGAAAATTTTGCAAAAGAAAATAATTTTGGAATTAAATTTTTATATTTCAATTTATGGTCCTAAATTATTTTATACATTGAAAAAATTAATTTTTAATGTGAAACGATTTTGTCTGGGATTTCTATATGAAATTTTGTAAATAAAAGACAATGTGGAATTTTTTGACGAAATACTGTTTTGTATAGTAATTTTTACAAATATTCAAAAGGAACAAAGTTTCATTTATTTGAACGTTCAAAATTTTAAGATCTAGTTTTCAATTTTGAATTGAATTTGAAAAAATCGAAGCAAATATGCAAATTAGTAATCATAAAATTCTAATACGTTCACAGAGAAAAGCGAGTGTTGTTTTTGATGCGGGTAAATTTTGGTAGGGTAATTTTAGTGAGGATAAATTTTCTATAATAGAAAATTTACCTTATTTTCGGTGTTAAAATAACACTTCCGAGCTAAAGTTTGATGCAGACACTTTTAACACCGAATTCAGTGTTAAAATGACACTCACTTTTTTCTGTGTTGATTAGTAAATAAAATTTAATTAAAAAATAAGTAAAGAAAGATTTCAAGAATTGAAGTGCTTTAATAATTGAAATCTTCATCTTAATATCGCAAGAAATCAGCGATTTCGGATTAGAGAAAGAAAGAGAGAGAAAGAGAGGGAGGGGAGGGGGAGAATATTATGGAAAATCCAATCGAGAGAAATTTCTAATCTGCATTCGCAGATTGCTCTGAGAATTGACACACAGGACTTTGCAATTCCCTCTGTGGTGGCCTACACTTGAATCTTGAATCAAAACCCTCCTCAACCATATCTTCTCCTTATATATCTTCTCCTGCGCCTACTTTAATTGGCAACTACTCCCCGGACAATCTGCCTCCATTAGAAGGAATAATGAGTGTCATTCTCTCTTTTTTATTTATTTTTTTTTATCAACAAATACATATTTAGAGTTTCAAATTTTCTGTCTCAAAAAAAATTCTTATATCTAATAATATTAATTTTAAATCTGACATAGGGAATTCAGGGGAAAGTCAGGAATTTTTATTAAAAGTATTGAATAAAATTAAATTTTTAGAATTTAATTTCATTCAATTGGAATGGAATTAAAAATAAATATTTTTTATATTTCCAAAAAAAAGACCCTCTTGAAAGCATATAAGAAAGTAATATAAAAATAAGTGCGTTTTGTAAACGTAAAAATGGCTATGAAAAGAAACAGTAAATTTTGAAAAGGGGTGTGACACACACGTTTTTTGTTTTCCTTTATGCAAAATTTACTTTTGGTGGGACCCAACAAAGCACTCGCAATTTTATCGACTGCTCTGCTCTCTTATACGCCTCAATGCTCTAGGCCAATTGGTTTCCTTGTCACACCAGGAAGATAGATGGTTATTAAAATTTACTTCTTTGCATCGATAATCGGATTTATATATCACAGAGCAAGCTGTAATCTTGTTCTCAATATAAAACACTTTATGTGATTTGTAACCAACCTATTCTCTCTCTCTCTCTCTCTCTCTCTCTCTCTCTCCCTCTCTCTCTCTTTCTCTCTCTATCGCCATTCAAGAATTTTTTACTTTTTATACAAAAAAAAATTGTTATTGAATTTAATAAAAGTTTTATTTATTCTCTCAAACTATTCTCGTTATTTTTCTCTCTTTCTCGTCTCTGGGGGATTTTTTACTTTTTACTATTTTTTACTTTTTTTTTAAACTTTTTACTTTACTTTTACTTTACTTTGAAAAAAAATTGCTATTGAACTTAATAATATTTTTATTTTCTCTCAAACTATTTTCTCTTTCTTTTTCGTCTTTTAAGTATTTTTTTGCTTTTTTAAAAACAAATTGCTATTAAATTTAATAATATAATAATTTTATTAATAATCGTTTATTAAAACTGTTTTTGTATAAATAAAAATTATAATAATAATAATAATAATAATAAAATAAATAGTAATAAAATAATAAATAATAAAGAAATAGTAAAGTAAAAAAATTGTAAAAGTGAAAACAATAAGAAAAAAAAATTGTAAAAGTGCAAACAGTAAAAAAAAATTGTAACAGTGAAAAACAGTAATAGTAAGAAAATAGTAAAAAGATAATAGTACAAAAATTGTAATAGTAAGACTAAAGTAATAGTAATAAAATAGTAACAGTGAAAAACCATAATAGTAAAAAGTAATATTAAAAATTGTAATAGTAAAAACACAGAAATAGTAAAAAATAATAGTAAAATAATAGTAATTGTAAAAAAAACAGTAATAGTAAAAAATAGTAACAGTAAGAAAACAGAAATAGTAAAAAAATTGTAGTAGTAAAAAAACAGTAATAGTAAAAATAGTAATACTAAAAAAAACTGTAATAGTAAAAAATAGTAACAGTAAAAAAACAGAAATAGTAAAAAAAATTGTAGTAGTAAAAAAAACAGTAATAGTAAAAATAGTAATACTAAAAAAACTGTAATAGTAAAAAATAGTAACAGTAAAAAAACAGAAATAGTAAAAAAATTGTAGTAGTAAAAAAACAGTAATAGTAAAAATAGTAATAGTCAAAAATAGTAACAGTGAAAAAACAGAAATAGTAAAAGAATTTTAATAGTAAAAAAACAGTAATAGTAAAAATAGTAACAGTGAAAAAACAGAAATAGTAAAAGAATTGTAATAGTAAAAAGTTGTAGTAGTAAAAAATATCCAAAATAGTAATAGTAAAAAACAGTAATAGTAAAAAAAACAGTAATAATAAAAAATAGTTATTTTTCTCTTAAAAGAATCAAACGAAGAAATTTATTTATTTTCCTTTTCAGAAAATAAATAAATTTCTTCGTTTGATTTTTGAATTCGCACAACAAGGGAAATTGAATTTAAAAAAAAAAACAAAGCGTGCGTAAATGAAAGAATTCAGGGCAACCAGCGCACGATCCGACAAGTGAACGTTCCGCTTTTAATTAACATTGCAGATCGACTTCTTTCATAGTTTCGCCGAGAGATGTATATATACATATATATGTATATGGTGCAAAAGAAACACAGGGTGCGAGGTGAAAATAATTTCCAGCCATTTCACTGTAATTAAAAATGTTGCAATAAAGACGGGGGAGGAGGGTTCTTTAATTTGTAGTGGCCTAATATTTATGGTGCTAGCTTCATTTCTCGCCCCGAAGCCACGCCTCGAGATTCTATAATTACGTGTTTAATTATCGTATACACGATGTATACACCACGAAAGTCAATAGGTTATAATAAAATTAATCTCGCCATCGGTTTTTAATTCGAATCGCAGGAGAAAAAAAACGAACAGCGAAGATGACAATTTTTTTTTTTTCAAAGAAACTTTTTTCTAATAAACTATAGGGCAAATTTTTTCGTTTTATACTCTTTTCCTCAATTTTCGAATTTTGTCATTTTTTTCTGAAAAATATTTTTTCTAATAGGCTTGGGTAAATTTTTTAAAAATTTTTACGGAATATTCTTTTTCTTTAGACCTTTATTTTCGAATTTAGAGCTTCTGGAAAATTGGAATTATTTGCTAATAAGCTATAGGGAGATTTTTCTTTTAATTTTTAAGGAAAAGTGTTGAGAGATAAAAAATTTGAAAACGTTTCTAAGTGTAAGGAACAAGTATAATTTTTTCTTCTCTTGAAAGAGAAATAAATTCTTCTTAGGGTTGTGAAACATACACAAGCGGGGGACGATAATTCATAAGCAATAGGTCGTAAATAATCTAATATAGCAAGCAAGTCACTGAAATATTGAGAACGACTTGCGAATGTAGTGGAGTATCAAACCCCCCACCTCACTTCTGATAAATTTATGAATCTTTACAAAAAAAAAAAAAAAAACGCTTTGCTTCTATTCTATACTTTATTTTTCTTTCACTTCCTTAACATTATTTTATTGTTCGATAAATTTTCATCTTTGTAATAAATTTTATATTTTATTGTTATAAAAAGAAATACTGGGGTGCAATATTATAATTTGACTTTGACTTTCACTTCGACTTCCTCTTTTTTCTAAATTTAAATTAGTAATTACTAATTAATAATTTTCACTAATTTGAATTAGTGACTAACTTTTCTCGTTGAATTAGTAAATTTTGCTAATAAATAACAATTTCTACTAATTTAACAAATTAACTAACTTAATTTCTATTTTCTGCTTTTAAATTAGTAAATTTTGCTACTAAATAAAAATTAATTATATTAATCTCCGTATTCTTTCATTCATTCTATCCGCAGTTTCAAGTTAGTTTCTGTGTATGCTTCTATTTATTTTCTTTAAAAAATATTGTTTGACAAATCGAAAATATGCAGGTTTTTTCATGATTTATAATAAAATAATATTACAAATTAAAAAATTTTTAAAAAATTATGATTAACAAATAAAAAATATACCCATTTTGTTTGTTATTTGCTTTTTTCTATAACAAATTTCGTTTGACTAATCTAAAGTATGCAAATTTTTCTCCTATCTATTTATAAAAAATGATGGAAAATTGTTAATTGTTAAAAACTTTTGATTAAGAAGTAGGAAATATACCCATTTTATGCATAATTTTTATTTCTCATTTAACAATATTGTTTACAAACTCATTTTCCATAGGAATTAAGATTTTCAAAAGTTTCATCTTAAATTGTTAATTTATTGACAATTAATTATTAATTTTTAAATTAATCAACTTTAAAAATATTGTGTTAAAATCATTATTTTATATTATAAGAATATTGTAACTAAAACTTCTTAAAAATTATTTTCATATTCTATTATTATCTAAAATATAAACTAAAATCAATTTTCAAATCAATTTTTATTAGAAAATTCTACTAAAATTCAATTATTTAAATACAAAAATAAATTATTTATTGAATAATTGAATGTTTCTTAAAATTTAATTCTTATAAACAAATATTTCATAAAATTTAATTCTTATAAACAAATTTTTAAATAATTAAATTCTTTTGACGAATTTTAATAAAAAATTTTAGAATAGTTACATTTTTCAAGGAATTGGATTAAAATTGTATTAAAAATTTAAAAATAATTGAAATTCTGCGATGAGTTTTATCATTTTTGAAAATAATTGAATTATTGAGAAGAAACTAATAAAAAATTTGTAAATATTTGAATTTCCGTGAAATTTTTACTATTTTTGAAAATAATTAAATATTTGCGTACAATTTTATTAAAATTATTTTTAAATA